>NC_138047.1:6482224-7128210 GCF_964194185.1 Rhinolophus hipposideros
AGAGGGAGGCATCATTCATTTAATTTAAGGAAGAAGTCATAATCTAAATTGTATGAGAATATGGGCTTCCATTTTATTAAATATAAAAGACTGGAATCTATATATCCATAATATCATAAAGAGATTTCAACACTGAATCAGAAATTTAAAAACGTATTCCCTTTCATTCCAAAAATTCTGTTTCTCTTCTATTCCTTGAACATACCTTTATTGAGCATTTATATTAACCAAGCATTGTACTAAGAAATGGAAAAACAGCTAATAATAACAAGGAAATCGCTAGACTGAAGATAATCAAATGAACAATTAAAATAAAGAATTCAAACTTTAATAGAGGTAATTACAGTCTGTCTTACAGGATCAATTCAGATGATAGATCAGCTAAAGAAGTGAGTGTTGAGCTAAATATTGAAAGACAAGGGACAGCTTCATGAAATGGCCGTCTTGGAGTAGGTTTTATAGGCGGGGGGATTAGAAAATTCACTGTAACAACATATTAGGTGATTGAAGCTACAGTTATAACCCCATTTCTCAGAGGGAAAACTATGATAATGAAAAGTAAAGGGAATGTCTTGTAAGGGTATTAATGATAAGATCAGGAATAATATACAAACATTTTAGTTCCATCTTCATTCTAAGTAGTTGTGTCTTTCCAAAGCACACTATAATTTTAGAGCGGATTTTATACCCTTTCTAAGATTTAACTCTTCTTATTGACTAGTTTTCATAATAACAAACAGTAATATTGATTACAATTAAATATTCTTAATTTAAAAAGCAACAATTTGACTAATCCCTTCTGGCAAACAGGAATACTTTAAAGTTCTCCATGAGGCCTCCATTCATTCCTTACAATTTGATAATTTCCCCAAAGCACAGTAGTTTGAATACCCAGACATCTGAGTGTACCTTTCCTTTTATTTCTTCTTTTGGTATAGTTTAGTGGATACTAATCCTAGGGTTTATGAGAACTCGACTCTAGGCCTATACACAAATATGCCACGCACTACACTACATTTTATAGGTGATTTGAAAAGTTTCAAGATTAATTTGACTACACATAATTTTAACTTTATGAGCCACCTTTAGAATGGAATGCTTACAAAAGATGATTCTCTACTATTCTGTTGTTTCAAATGTTAGCTATTATTATAATCACCCAGCTTATTTGATGCTCTTTAGCTCTCTATTTCTACTATAAAGTTGATTAGCTTCATTTAATATTAAAAGAAATAGAAACATTTACGTGGCAATAGTGCTTCTCCTTGATGCCTCACCTTACCCACTTCTTCTTGTACCCAAGTATGTTTTCCTGCAAAAACCTCTGAAAGAATCCCTTATAAAGACCATTTTCTGAATATCGGCCTACCCAAGAAGGCCATTACTAGTAGGGATGGAAGTTAAAGTCATCTTTTCCGCTAGAGCAAACACCCAAATACCACCACAAAACTGATAACAGGACAAAGTCAGAGAAAAGCACTATGTAAATACTACAAGGAGAGATATCTTCCCCCTCATATGTGGGTGGGTCTATTTCCCTGCATACCACTTCCTGCCCTCAAGAAATGTCAGTTTCACTCCTTCAGTTGCTCAGACTCGTACTCTGTAAGATCAGGACCATCTGGGATTTTCTATGGCAGTTTGGCAGATACCATGAACATGCTCATTCAATACACATAGTGATGGCTTTCTAGTACACAGACCCTAATAAGTTAAAAACTCTATTTCCAACACTCCCCTCCCATACAGCTAGGGTTTCCAGGGGTGCTTTAGGTCCTGCCAATCAGATTCTCCTCATTGAGTCCTGGAGTTTAATGAGGACAGAGGCTGGATTTAGGGCATGAATGTAAAGTGGACTGCCACAGAGATCCGTGTGGTTCTGGATCCAGAAGTTTCCTAACATTTTCCTGGTTCTACAGCTTTCTGATTGTGCTAGAAGCAGTGGCAGTTTAGTGACTTAGTTCTGCAATTTGACTTTGGGAGTCATTCCCGGAAACTCAGACTAGAGTTTGTTCCTTTACCCTCTGAACTAGTTTTAAATCATTCAATACCATTTCTTCTCAAACTTCATTAAATGATAAATGTCTTTCTGCTTACACCATCTAAAATAACGTTTGTTTCTTAGAAATTGAACCCTTCCTAACATGCTCTGAGAGGGGCATTAAAGCAGACCCCCAAACTGAGAATTCCTGAAGGGGCAGGGTCCTCTGTGTTCTTTGATTATACATTTAGCATATGCCCCTTCTCGGTGTTTTGGCTCCTGGACACTTTGATTTAGGTCTGAATTCCCATATGGCTAAGATGGCTCATATATTTGGTGAAGAGTTATATGTGGCTGGAAAAGTTAATGCTTTCAGTAGTTTTCATGCTTGTTAGGTACAGAGAAATATTATTTCACTGACATCTCTAATCACCAACTTTGCAAGTTTTAGGGTAGAGACTGGTGCTAGAGAAGACAAAACCCCCTCTTTCATGACCACACCATAGTAAGTTCACCATTGCCTAATGTTCTGAAAAGTTTCTTCCTCACACACAGTTCAGATATACTACTCATTAGCAGGTGAACCTATTTTTAAAAAGGATTGAAGGTGTGATATATTATTATTTTTTATTTTTATTTTTTTAGTGTTACCCCACAACACATTTGCTTTTTTATTTTTTATTAAATTTATTGGGGTGACATATTATTTTAACAACCTTTCTATAGCTTTCCTTCACAATTTACCTAGTTATTCTTTCAGTTGGGCAGTTATCCCTCAATACCCCTAATGTACTTTTATGTTCATTCTTGCTTATCTAGAACTCATTGGTATCAACTAAGGTGATTTGGGTTGTAAGTCATTTAAAATTTGCATAATGAGCAAATTTGCACGCCTCTATGGTATGAACTAAGAATTAAGGAAAATTCTGACGGCTTCAGGAGAACCATAAAATTAGTGCTTTTTTTTTTTTTTTTTTGGTGGGGGCGGGAGCGGGGGGAACAAATCCCTTTATAATCTTTTAATCAAAGGCTGCAGACAATACATCCAAAGTGTCAGGAAAGACCAAGTCAAGGACCCTTGATTAATAGTACACAAAGTTCACTTCAGAACAGAGAAGATGTCACCTTTATAGTAAAAACAGGTCTTCCTTTTACACATGATCTTCAAGAATCCAACAAAGCTACATTCTATACAGAGCTCTAAGGGAGAGCTACTTCTAGGGTAGTCTCCAGGAAGAAGAGAAAGCTGATCTAAAACTGAGGGCATAAGCCCAAAGAAGAGGACATCCCTGATCAGGTAAATTGCTACAGTATTTAGGGCTCTGATGGAATAGCTGTGATCACATGTGCTTCGTTCTTTCTTTCCGTAGCTAACATCTAATGATAATAGAGCCCTGGATAAATCACATCCGTTACTCCCTTTGCATCTCCCACAATTCTATGAACTTGATGTTATTATTACCATTGCCTTACAGAGTATGTAATTGAGGCTAAGAAATATTTGGTAATTTATCCAACGTAATGGCAGTAGAACCAAGGTTACAGACTGGTACTCTAATTCCAGTCTCTGAGTAGTACTTTATACTCTGTACTTAAGTTCTACCATCTTGGGTGATCTCAGAACTCCATATAATCTGGATCATTGGACCAATAATCATCAGACATTAGGACAAGATATCAACATGGCAGCGTGGCGAACCAAGTCAGAAGTGAAAATAGCAAAGCAACTGCACCAAAATATATCACAGGTGGGCCATTCCATGAAAGGACAATGGCATATACACTTGTGGTCCAGATAGATATATTCTCTATTTATAAATGATTTAGCCACTTCTTGGGAGATGTTGAAAACTATTTTAGAACAAATAAACTATTTGTTATTATTTTTTCTTTCTTTTGATTGTACTTCTCTTTACTATATGATGGTCATATTGCTTTAAAGTGAAGTCTGCTAAAACAAGCGAGTGCATATTTCCAAGTTTCTGACTATGAGTTTTGGTGTGAAGGAATCTAAAGACACACAGCTGAGAATATCTGGAACTTTCTGCTACTGATACCTCTGCATTAAATGTTACATTAAAAAGGATGATGAGCATCATGATTCTCTGACTGTGACATAACATTATGTAGTTAAAAGAGTACACGTTTTATAACAAGGCAATCCTGTGTTTAAATGTTTGTTCCCTCATGTACTAGATTTGTGAACTTTGGTAAATCACTAAAAGTCTCTGACCTTTAATTTTCCCAAGTTTAAGATATTGAGAAATAAATACTACCAGGGATTTTGATTTAAAGAAATTAAATTATGTAGTAAGATCTACTCCCATACTAATAAAGTACCACACTAAAGAAGTTCTCAGAAAAGGGTCAGCTAACACAATAGAAGGCTGATTTTTGCATTAATTCCTTGCTTAAGAGGTCAAAAGGAATGATAGAAGATGGGAGGTGTTTTCCCTCTCACATCCCGACCCCCTAATATAGTTATGTTTTATTGAGTTATGAGGTCTTTGTCTTCAAAGATTTATCAACTTGTTGCAAGCAGGCCAAAAACAGATAGGCGGTTACACAAAAGACAATCTCCATCCAGACTTTTGTTTTGGAGAAAAGTCGAAATTGTGAGAGATAGATGTGGGCCAACCTTCGGAAGAGAGAATCTGGAAAGCATCTCCATAGCAAGGTTTGGTCAGTTCTAGTCAGAGCAGTGATTAGGAGTGTCCCCAGGAGCGGGCCGGATTTCAGATAAGGACCAAACTCAGAGGCTCTGAGCACCGTTGGGGGTCTGCAGTATAGAAACCTGGGGAGAGGGACTCTCTCAAGGTAGCTGTGGTGGCAGACAGCTGGAGCCAGCTCTTCAGGAGGTAATGGTGAGGATGGGTGACACTGGAGATGTGGGACCTGGCCCTATCCTAGTGGTAGAAACCCAGGATTCTTGTTCCATAAAATGGAAGGATTAGATAACGGCAGCAATTGCATTTTTTTCTCAGCCAGGAGAATTGGGTTCCAGGGTAGATAAAATGGAGGGGAAAAAAAGGAATAATACATTCTTCAACCTGTGTATTGTAGAATATTTTTATAATTATAACAGTACTCCTGCACAGTATTTATGGTTTTAAAAAGGCATAGGCTATTTACAACTTTCTTAAAATTGAATACGCATTCTTTCTTAGTATGGAAAGATACTATGCTTTCCTCCCCATAAAAGTAATGAATAAAGAGTTTATTTTTTGAAAAAAAAATTAAGGAGAGAAAAGGAACTAAATCTTGAATCGCATAAATAGGCTTTCACTCAATAGGAAGGGAGGCTCCAACTCCTAAATATTAAGGTAGGGAGAGTAGTAGGAAAGAAGAAAAAAAGAGCAATCGGATACTCCACTGTGGGCCCTGCAGTCTGTTGTGCGCTAAGGGAAATAGATATCATGACCTCCACTTCTGTAGACATGGTGAATCTCACAGAATTCTTAAAATGTGTTAGTGTTCATCGGCAGCCACGATGAGATTGAGGAGAGTACTTTGTACAAACTCCTGTGCTTTCTGAGAACCCCAGTTGGCTCTCTACTGGGGGGAAAAATTATGAGGCAAGGCTGAGGTACTTCAAGCGAGCTCACTGCAGTTTTACAGCAACCGGCCTTTTAACGGGGAACTAATTTTAAAAAGACTGAAGGAATTTTTTTCAAAATGTATACGATTTTAGCTAAGAGACTAAATTTTTAGAGATAAGAAACATGAATGATAGGAAGTAGGGATCATCCTAAAAGGCCTCTGTGAACCTGACAGCACCGCCATGCCCTGTTTTGGGAAACAGTCCTGCTGAGGCCTAGATTTTTCATCACTCAGCTCACCTGCTCATGCAGTTCACACCTGTGACAGAAAACAAGGGCCCTCCTTTCCCTTCCTTTGGGCGACAGAAAAAAAGCTCTAATTTTTGGGGGCAAAGGTAAATTATGGGCCCAGCACGCTTCCGCTGCACAACTCTGCTATCTATCAAAGGTAAATTACAAGAGGACAATCTAGCCATTGTCTGTAATGACTGCACTTTATTTTACTTTTAATTTTTTATTACAATACCATTGGTACTTTATTTGATTAGTACAGTATTATATTAGTTTCAGGTGTACAACATAGTGATTTGACATTTATGGTGTGCTGACCATGAGACATCTAGTCACCCTCTACAACCGTACAAAGTTATTCTGATATTACTGACTGTATTCCCTGTGCTGTACTTTCCATTCTGTGGCTTACCCTCTTGATTGTGTCTCATAACATAAATATAGGAAGCGCTCTTATCTTTCTTGGTCAGAGTTTCTTTTATTTTCTTGAAAGTAGAATTTGTGCCAAATCAACCACTAAGCGTGCCCTTCTCAGTAAGGGAATTTAACAAAAAGGCACTGAGCATCTCCCCAGGGGACCACAAAGCACAGGCCACATGTGTCCTGAAGATTTTTTTTTTTTCTGATAACATTTCACACATTAAGGAAAAAGCAGAACAAATGCAAATGTGAAAACTGCTGGCAAAATAATTATAGCAGTTCTTGATGTATCCAGAGAAGCTGGGTGAAAATTCAGAATGCCTATGTATGAAGAAGCAAAGCAACATTGCTAATTTTAGGATGGGAAGTCTCTTTTCCTGTCCTATCCCCTAACCTCACAAAGGGGTGTTTTCAGCAAGCAAGTCATGTGCGAACAATACATAAGCAGATGAAATAAATAAAACAGGATGAGGTGGATCGTTTGGACTTGGGAGGACAGCAATATCCCTATTCAGCATGTCTACTATTCTGTGAAGCACCTAGAGTGTAAACCAGAAAAGACGAGAAAGATGCTTCAGCAAGAATTGGTAGCTCTGTAAACAGGATGACTGAGAAGCACAGATGACAATGACATCCAGAAACTCCTAGGTCACTCCTATTTTTCTTATGAAGTGTTATGTTCTCCCTCAAAGTCATTACAAAGCTAAAAATTATGTTTCAGCATAAAATTTCTTCCTCTGTGTGAGCCCTGTTCATCTTTTTTCTTTGTCTTTCTGCTTCTCTCACTCTTTTTTTCCTTATTCTTTTCAGTCAGCATTGTTTCTCTTGTTTGTTTGTTTTTAATGTGTATGTGTCTTAGCCTGGGTCTCCTGAAAGAGAGCCTGAGACCAGATTCTGTGCAGGCAGTTGATTTGTGATCCCAGAGTGCTGGCATGAGGGGCCAACAGGGCGAACAGAGACAGCAAGTCAGTACAGGAACACGTTACTGCATCATCTCCACTCTACCTACAACGGGCCTGTGACCGTCGGAACCTACTTAGCAGTTATATGAAATGCAGTCAGGATTTTCTGCACAGAGGATCAAAGCGGACACATTCATACGTCCATTGGCCTTTGTCCTCCATTGGCCTGGGGGGTATCACAGGCACTGATTTTCGCCTGCTTTGGGGCTGAGGTGCCTGCGTGTTGGCAGGATCCCATAGCACAGCTCCAGAGAAGACCCGAGACAGAAACCTTGGTTGGTTGTATGGACCAAAGCCAGGAACTGTTAGGGGACACCTGGCTACAACCCTGGGAAGTGCAAAAGTGGTTTCCACAGCAGGGACCGGAGTTCTTGGTGACACCTACAAAACAGGGAGTGAGCCCCCGCGGTGTCTGATACTCGAGGCTGCTAAATGTAACTGTTTGGACCACTGTATATTCCATTGCTTGCATCCACCACGTTTCACCCAAGTCTCCTTATGTTACCTCTAACTCCCTAAAGCCACAACTGCAGTGAACACCCTCAGACACAGCAATGCCCTTGGATTTAGGGACAGGGACTCCCGCCCTTGGCTCCAAGGTGCATGCAGTGCTGTGCTTTGAACTGCCTCCCCGGAAATGTACCCCTCTGATGCCTGGGACTAAAAAGGCCTGCAGTGGCACTAAGGTTGGTGCCCTGTGCCTGGACAACAACCTGTGTGAATCCTGTTCCCATTTCTCCCCTGTGGAGCTATTTCTGATTTTCTCCCAGGAATGTGGGGTTCACTAGTTGCCCTAGGGAGCTCCAGTACTCACATCTGTGGGTCTTCCCAAGTCTGTGGGGCTCAAGTTCCATGCAAGTGAGTTGCCAGGATGGTGTTGGTACACTAATTTTGGAAGGTTCTCTGAGGTGATAGAGATGATGGCATCTAACCTCTATCCTGTGTGCCATATCCAGCTCCCCCCTCCCACAAACACACTGCTGGCACCCAGACTGGTCACTCCATAGGCTTTGCATGTCAGGAAGTCCTCCAATGTTGGCCGTGCCTGTCTCCTCCAAGGGCCTTTGTAACCTAAACTATTGGTTCACAAATGTAACAGGTCCTTCCTCTCTATATCTTCTCTTGCCTACAATCAATGTGATGGCATCATGTTCTCTCTTGTCCGTCTTAAATAGTGACAGATAAGGATAGACATCCCTTGAGAAGACAGTAGTGGTCTTTTACTCAGCCACGGGCCCCTGGCCTATCATCCCATGGGGAGCAGTGTATGGACTACAATGGTGTAGTTAACATGGGAAAAAAAAGTAACACCCTAGGAATACAGTAATTATGGCCTAAAAATATCAAGAGAAGATATGGGGTCAGCTATGCATTTGTTTTCACTATAAAAATCCCGAAATTGAAATTTAACATGAAAACAAAGAAATTATCATTCATATTGTCCTGCATAATCTCTGTAAGCCTTGCATTTGTGGTCATTATCAATGCAATAGAAGAATAATCTCTGAGACAGTCATTGGGAACCAGTATTCATATATAGAAGAACAGATGAATGTAGTGTCATGAGTAATGATGGAAGCGTCATTAAATAATTGAAATCATGAAACTGCAGAGGCAAAAACGTATTATTCAAACAAACAAAATATGTTCCAAAGAGCCATAGAACTGTAATAACCATGTTATTCCATTCTCTGTGGGAGAAAATAAGAAATTGGCCAGAAACGCCATGTTTGGCTACAATGAACATGAAGAGATGACTGTTGGATCCGAACAAGAAGACATGGTACTTGGACACAATGAAAAATATTTACGTGCACTCGTTAGACAATAAATAATTAAATACCTCTACCCATTATTCTAAATCGTCAATAGACTACAATACCTCATATGGGCTCCTGAATTTTTTCATATACTTTCTTGATATATATCTTGATGTATACTTACTGTTCATACATGTCTCTTTATAAAATTGTGGGAGATTCTCTCTAGTACCTACTTAGGAGGAGGTTTGCTAAGTGTCACACATCATACTCCAGATGGCTTTCTGGAATGGCTACGTCATTCTATAGTTCCATCACCAGTGCTCGTGGTTCCAGTTTCTCTACATCTTCTCTATTACTTATCACATGATTTTCTAATTTTTACCAGGATAATAGGTTTAAAATCACATTGTTTTAAGTTGTATCATGTTAATTGCTACTGCATTAAAGCGGCCTTTTTTAATAATTCTAGGACATTTGGTTTCTCCTTCTGTAAACTGTATCACCATTATCTTTTCCTTAGTGTCTTTTGGTTACCTTTCTTTACCTTTCTTGCTGATCTGCAAAAGTTTCTTTTTTTACAGTATATACATTAAATTTTTATTCCACATATTAGAGATATTTTTTCCCAATTGAACACTCATCTGGTGTTCTTTATCAAAAGAAAAATCTTTAATTTAGATGCATTAAAATTCCAGGTGATCTGCCTCCAGAAACAGAGCCCTTAACTGCTATTATACAATCCAACATTATGCATTTACAGATAACAGTCATTGCTGGTCTCACTACAGCTGACAACCCCATGGACAAATAGGAATTAAAATGCTTAAGTCTACATTATAATTAAGGGAAGCTTTTGACTATGTTGAATTCTAGCAGGTCTAAATAACCACAATCTCCCAGACAACTGTCACCACTAAATGTTCCGGAAGCCTGTTTTACTCAGCCAGTTATTAATGTCTTGGGCTCCCTCAGTTGAGAGATAGTTCTCCAGGGGTCTCCTGTGTTTCTGGATGTCATGGGAGCAGATAACTTTGTTTCAGACTATCTTTGCAAGAATGGTCATATAGCAAATAATCTTGGAAGACGTAGTTCTCTTTTCAGAGCAAAGAATAGGCATGCTTACTGGCCATTAAGAAAGATTTGGGTAACCTAAGCTCAGGACTGACCCTGTAAAATGGCTTACTGCGAGGGTGGTGTCAGCAGCCCTCTTCCCGTTGACCTGGGAGAGTTGGACCTGGGAGAACTGATGTGAGTGTTGTGTAATCATGGTGCTCATCTCTGTCGAAGCTTCATGTTTCTGTTAGTGTGCAGGAAACTGTGGCAGGTGAACTTGTTAGATGGGAGAGCGGGTAAAATCTCCCAACCTGGGTGAGTCTTAACACACTTCCTAGCAGTTATTTATCCATTTGTCATTTGGTAATTGTCTGCACTTCTGCTCTCATGACAGCCCTCTTCCCCAAAATCATCCTTTGTGTTTCCTTAGACTCATACTCATATTCTTTTTTTGTGTTTTGTTGTTGTTTATTTTTGATGATTAGAACTTTCTTTTTTTTAACTATTTTTATTAGTTTCAGGTACACAAAACAATGTAATAGCTACACATTTATCATTTAGACTCATATTCTTAAATCACTATCTTCTTTATGCGATTTATGACATCGTATTCCCTTGGAGCTTAATCTTCATGGCTTTTGCTTTTTTAAATGCCTATGAAGTCCCCCGTACCCCATCATCAAATCTTTAAAAGAGTGGGCTCTCAGGGTATAGGGTGTAAATCCTCTTTGTTCATCTTCTGCACTCCTCTACTTTAATAGGAAGTGGCCTCCCCTACAACCTTGCTGTGAATACCATCACGATTCATGATTTTACCAACTCTATAACCCAAGACCACTCTTTTGGGCTCCACACCCAGTTAGATTTCTGCTTGCTTAACATTTTCTTCTGAATATCTCAGAGGAACTTAAACTCAACAAATCTAAAACAGAACTAATGAAGACTCTTCTCCAAACCTCCTTCTGCAGGTTTCTTGTCTTGCTAATTGAGTCACCATCTAACTAGTGATTTGAGACAGAATTGGCATACTCACATTTAATGAGTCATAACAGCCTGCTGATTCTATTGCTTAAATATCTTTTGAAGCATCCTGTTTTTCTCCAATTCCACATTCCCACCCTATTCTAAGAAACCAGCATCCCTTTCCCATATTATCACACTACTTTGCTGAATGGTCTTTCTATGTCCAACCCTGCTCCCTATGAAACCATTTTCCATTCTAGCAAGAATGACCCGTTCAAAGTGAAAATCGATTCCTTTAACCTCACTACTAAAATCCTTGAACAACTTCCTTCCTTATCATTTATAATAAAGACCCACAGACTCAAGAAGACCTGTAAGACCATGGAGTTTTCTGGGCCATCCTCATCTCAAGCTGCTCTTTTCCTCACCTCCTGCACCTCAACTCTCAAACACAATGTGCTTTGCTCCTCCTTAGAAAATAGACAAATGCTCTTGGTTCTACCATGAATGACTTCCTCTCTGTGATGGATTAAAAAAGTCAAAAACAGTTTTTTTTTTCCTTTACTCCTTTAAAGAGGCAAAATTTATTTTCTCTCCCCTTGAAACTGTGCCGGTACATAAATGTTTTAAACAATCTGAGGTAGTTCTGGGTCTAAACCTTAAAAGAAAACCCACCTGGTAACATTTTCTTTTTGTGGTTTTGTGAGTCTTGAGATGCCATCGAAGAAGTTGAGCTTCCTTTACAGAGAGACCATGGGGAAAGGCCACCTAAAAAAATCAAGACTTTGAAAAGAGAGAGAGAAGTTCTGCCATGACAGCTGACCCCAGCCTTCAAGACATCCATTACCTAAGTGACAGACAGCTTAGATATTCCAGACTTGAGATGCCAAATGACTTGAGTACCAACCGACATCACATGTAACACAAGAATTACCCAATTGAGCAATCAACCACACCACCACTAAAGATAATCAAATGATTATGTTGTTAAACCACTAAGGGTTGAATTGGTTAGGCAGCAATGGAGCTGCTTAGGGAGCTGCAAGGGATACTATGCCAGTGATTAAGGCATTCTATATATCCACAGATGGAGATTTCGGCAGAAAAAAATTCCAGCAGCTAAGGAAAATCCATATCTAGAGTGACTCTAGTGAGAGTATCTGAAAGTAATCATCCTGCCACTAAGTGGCTGGCTGGTGGCCTCAGGGAATTTTACCATATTGATATTCACTTTTGGTCCCTGCTGTTGGTAGTGAGACACTCAGAGGTGGCTCTATTCAGATCAGTTTTGGAGAGTGAAATCCATGTTCTGGGTTTGCCTACCACATGACAACTTCGGTCATATGCCCAATAGGCAGGGACAGGGCAGGCTGGCAAAAAGGTGCCTTTCCTGAAGTAATTGGCTTGGTACCACATGATGGAGGCAAGGCATGATATGCTTGGAATTTAGAAAATTGTTTGAAATATTTTAATTATTTAAACCCAGTGTGATTTCAGGATATGTAGAGTGTACTAGTCTTTTTAGCTGTGTTTATAGTCTATTTTTTAAAAATACAAGTATAAGTTATGTTTCCACCAAGAATAATGCATGTGGTTAGACTTCAAAGGACTGATATCTCAAAAGAACTTCTGTTTGTGAGAAAAGAATTAGATTTGGAAATTGAGTCTTGGACTAACTACCTAGTCGCTGTGTTGGGTATAATTTATGGGGCTAATTCATTTTTATTGGTTAAAAGAAAGTGGACAGTACACTAAGTGGCAAGGTACTGGCATATAATTAAAAAGTAAAGAGATACCTGAACTGATGGGAAGCTGCCTCATAGAAAAACCAAAGATAAACAATGCAAATGGAGCATAAGTCAAGCATAGCTCTGGCAGAGTGTGTCTTAATGCCAAAATGTATGCAAGAATCAGGGAAGTGGCTTTCATCCCGGTTCTCTCCCCACCTCTCACCCCTGCAAGCTGACTCCTTTTTTCCTTTTCCTTCATTGCCATTAATTCTCTCTTCCATGAGTATTATGGAGTAATTGTGGGTGCAAAATTAACATGAGATTACAAGTACTGTACTTATAAGGATGGGGCCTTAGGAAGTATGATCCAATTTCAAGGAAAGAGGTTGTTGGAACTGTATCATATAATCTCCTTCTTTGTTCTTGTAATTATGTTAGATGAAATAGCTGAGATGCCTTTAAAATATCTCCATTTCTAATCTACTCATAATTCTAAGAAGGTTTTGGCTACCTAAACAAGATGATTTTGGAATTAAAACAACGAGCATCTTAATTTCTCAAGTCTTAATTGCTCACTGCAATGATAGGATTATACTGATTTACAGTGAAGTGAAGATTAAATGAAAGAATGGCTAAGTGTCATCTACCAGTTTCAGGTTTTTTAAAAAAAAATATTGAAGAGATAAATGAAAACAAGTATTTATGAGGATTTCATGTGTTATTCAGAGAAAGTAGAGACATCGAACATATTTCAGTTTCATTAAATTTGCAAAACTACTTATGATAAGTACAGTACTCTGTGGATTTATCGGCCCGATAAATATAACCATATGCTGCTCACGGAGATCCTCCAGTTGAGAAAGTTCTTTCCTATACAAATGTATTGGCTGAATCTATCTAATATAAAAGATGTAAAATGAAAAATATAAACACCCTTAGAACACGGTATTTTAGAAACAGAAGTTAAATCTAGCAGATTTTTCTAATGCCTGAACATCTCATTTAAATAAAACAAACATTTAACCTACACATTAGATATTTAAGCAGGGCCTTAATGAATCAATTAATTTTCTCATTTATTTTGGACATCATTAAAGGAATTAGCTATAATCTGGCTTCCATACATTTGTAATGCCTAGTCATAAAAAATCCTTAACTGCTAAATAAGTAAGAGGGTCAACTGACATTCTAAATTCAGTCTTTCAGAATTCTTTCATTTTTATTGCTAGAGTTTTTCCTGGGCAGGAAATGCTTTTACCCCCTTTCATATGGAAATTATTTCCACAATACGCACCATCAATATTCATCAAGTATCACAGCAATTAACAAACCGTGAATAATCTGGGACAAAAATTTAATGCATGAAAACCCACAAACATCTAGGTGGCTGTTAATAAGGCTATGTTTGAGGTAATCACACACAAATTTAATTTTAAATATACTTCCCTTAAGGAAGGGGTATCGATGTTAATTTAAGAATTTAATTTGTATGGTGTTTTAATAAAATGTCTTTCAAGGAATGTGCAAAAACATCATGCTGGGAACTTTGTTTATCAACCAAATATTTAATTTTCTTTTATGGAATGGAAATAGACTATTCCCTCTCTATTTATATAACTTTATATAACTCCTTTGTAGATTTTACATAATCTAATAGTCTCTTGGGATAAGACAAAAACACAAATTATTTGAAGATATACTCCATAAAACAATTAATTTTCAAATTAGTAGTTAAAGTACTTTTATTTAAGTTTTAAGCAATATTAAAGTTTAGTCAAGGCACTTTGAGGTGGATTATCTCTATAAGTGAGCTGACACTGACTTAAACTTTATGCACATTCTAATTGGCTCTCAAACTTGGTATTTTAAACTGGCAACTATTAATACCACAAGCATTCATAATTTTTGTCTTTTCTTGTCTCAACTTGATGATATAGGAAGAAGGGATGGAGACCTCCCCTATGCAATGAGGATACCCAGATCCAGCAGCTTTATATAATTTCCCCAATGACTAGTGAGTGGCAGAATGTCAGGGCTAGGAATAGATTGGGTTTCCTGTCCTTACCAAGTTTTTTCCTCTTTCAGTAAAAAAATAAAGTAAAGCCAATAAAAGCTGAAAATTATAAAGATACAAGCAGAAGTTAATTACATTGAAAATAAAGATATAATAGAAAGAATCGACAAGAAGCAAGCTAATTCTTACAAAGACTAATAAAGGAGATAAATCTCTGGCATGGCAAATCAGGGATCAAGAAACAGCAGAGATAAAGAATGTTAGAAATGTAAGGGAGGATAGATTATAGCTAGGATTAATCAGAGTAGAAGTTTTAAATATTTACAAGAAAAATGTAAAAAAAAAGTACCTTATGACAAATGTGAAGAGATAAAAATTGCCATTTCCTAGAAAATATGTTACCAAAGCATACTGAAAGAAAACCTGAAGATATGGCTGATGATTAAAGGTGTTCAATCATCAGATAAAACTTTATCCCTCAACAACAACAAAAAAATCAGTAAAACATTATAGGCCCATCTGACTTCTTAGGCATTTGATACCAAATATTCAAGGGAGAAATAATTCCACTATTATACAAACACCCAAGAACAGGAAAAAAGTGGTGGGCCATATCCTTATCCCATTTTATGTAACTAATATAACTTTGTGAAGAAAATCAGGTGAGAAGAGTATGAAGAAAGAAAACTGCATTCTAGTAATATCACTCATGAACAAAAATGAAAACCCCAAATAAATATTAGCAAACCAAATTCCACAATGTGTGCTTGGAAATATCAATTAATTATTTTTTAGTCAGTTCAGAGAATCTTTGTCTTTTCTCTAGAGCATTTAACTCATTTGCAATTATTTGATTTCTGCTTTATTTCTGTCATTGTATGAAACAGTTCCTTGTCCTGATTTCTCCCAACACTTTTTTTGTTCTTCCTTTCAGTGTTTTTTTTTCTGATTGAATAAGCATTTTTTCTTCTTTAGTTTTCAATCTACTTGTCCATTTTATTTAATTTTCCTTTTTCTCACCTTTTCTTTCCTGCTCTCTTCCATACCGATTGTGTCAACTTTCTTCCTGTTTCATTTTCCTTCCTTTATGTATTATTTGTGGCAGTAGGAGGCTACAATTTTCCACAGATTTTAACAAATAAAATTTTTACATAAATTTTGTATGTATCTTTACTCCACTCTAAACTAAGGGCTTTAGAAAGCTTTAGCTCCAATCAACACACTTTCCAATTTATATGATATTGTAGTGTAATGTTTTTTCTTCCAAAGTGTTATTGTTTGATACAATGTTTATTTTGATTTCCCCAAAGATTTCCCAACATCTTTGTTCACCATTCTTTTGCATTTTAGACTTTCCAGGAGTTGAATGTCTACTGGTAGGGAACATCTCACTTTTCGATTGAAATTACCTTTGTTTCACCCTCATAATCGAAAGATACTTCTGATGGTTACAGAATGGAACTCACAGTTATGTTCTGCATACGTTGAAGACAATATTCAACTGTCTTCTAGCTCCCACGGTTTCTGTTGTATTGTCAGCTGTCAGTCTGATGTCGTTCTTTTTGCAGGTGATCAGTGCAATCTCTGTGACTGCAATCACTTAATACAATCACTTAATTTCCTCGGTGCTCCACAGCTTCATTGGCATGTGTTTAGGGATGATCATTGGGAGTTTTCTTCTCTACCCCTACCTCCCTCATTCCCTTTCCCCTTTCCTTTCTTTCTTCCTGCTTGTATTTTGTTGGGATTCCAGTATTTGAAGATTGGTAAATTTTAATCATTCTAGGAGAATTCTTAGCTACTATATTTTAGATATTGTTATCCCCCCTTCTGTTTTAAATGTCCTCTGAAACACTGATTAAATATGTATATTTTTAATCTGACTTTTGGTGTGTTAACCTCTTCCCCCACCCCCCACCCCAATCTCTTTGTTTTCCTAGACGTTTTTTAGCCATACTCTTTTTAGGTTATGTACTTCAGTTTTCTCTCTTTTTTTTTTTTTTTTGTCATATATATTTATCTGGAATTTAACCCGGTCGTTGAGGTTTTACATTTAATTTTTCATTCCCAAGAGTTTCATTTGCTGCTTTTAAAATAGTTTCATAATCTTTATGAATTCTGTTTTTTTTAAAGTCATATTTCCAGTCTCTCTGTTATGTCTTTATATGTATAAAAATGTATAGTTACACTACACATCCATTTAGTTTTTCAAAATATTCTGTTTCTGAATGTTTGCTAGAATTTCTGGATATATCCTATGTGCCTCTTTATTTTTCTTTTATATTTTATGTATACTTTATAAGAAATGTGCTACATTCTGGGGAAATACTTTATTTGATATTCTACTTCATTGACTGATTTTATTGCTGTTTCTTTTCAGCAATTCAACTCAACTGAGATTTTCATTTTGAAAACATGTTTACATTTCCATATTTCACACAACTCTCAGAAGGATGTCAGGTAAACTTATTTTGAGGTATTCAGTTTACAGTAAAAGCATTGTTTGCTTGGGTGCTACTTGGTTAACCCTCTAATGGTATTTGTTCTTTTGATTCTTGGTTACCATGTTGTGTTTCTCTGTGAAATCTGTCTCTCCAGGCTAGCAGAGGTTGGTTCTGACTATAAGAGCCTATATGTGGTGGTTGTAATGGAAAGCCTGCCCTGGACTTATAGCTCCTCCCCCTCCTAGGGGTCTGGAGTGACCTGGGCACTGCTGCAGCTCTGTAGCCAAGAGTCATAGCTGGTGCCTGGTCATATGTGGACACTTTGCTCCCTGCTCAGTCAAAACAACTTGAGGTCAAATAAACCAATGGTTTGTCAGACTTCATTTCCCCTTTTAATTTCAATGTGATTCCTTCTGCTTCTGCTCCAGGTACGAGGATTAAGTTTGGGAACTTATTGCAACGATGCTGCTAACCTTTTTTGATATCAGAGATATTATTCATTATGAATTTGTACCAACTGGACAGAGTTAACCAAGTTTACTACTTGGAAGTGCTAAAAAGGCTGCATGAAAAGTTAGAGGAAAACGACCTGAACTTTTCACCAATAATTCATGGCTCTTGCATCACGACAATGCACCAGCTCACACGGCACTAATCTGTCAGGGAGTTTTTAGCCAGCAAACAAATAACTGTATTGGAACACCCTCCCTACTCACCTGATCTGGCCCCCAATGACTTTTTTTCTTTACCTGAAGATAGAGGAAATATTGAAAGGAAGACATTCTGATGACTTTAAGGACATCAAGGGTAATATGACGACAGGTTTGATGGCCATTCCAGAAAAAGAGTTCCAAAATTGCTTTGAAGGGTGAACTAGATACTGGCGTCAGTGCAGGGTTTCCCAAGGGCAGTGCAGTACTTCAAAGGTGACCGTAGTGATACTCAGCAGAGAGGTATGTTGCACTTTTTCTGGGATGAGTTTGCAACCTTAATTGTCAGACCTCATATATCTGAGCTTTGAGTTTACCTGAAACTGCTCCTAAGCCACTGTGGTCCCTTCCTAGATGAGTTTTAGATTTTCATTCCCTCTATTCTTGCTTCTCTGTGACTCTTATTTCATATCATTTCTAGTTCTTAGGAATTCTTCAGAAATGTTCTTCCACCAATCTTCCCTTGTTTTCCATTGGAGTTATGACTTTATTTTCTTTAACACAATTTATTACCTAGCGTTTTGCAGATAATTTTGTGGGAAGGGAAATTAACTATTTGTGTTCTCTTTACCATTTTTTAAAAATCCCATCCTCCAACATCTTTTTCTATTTCTATTCTCTCATTTTTTTAAATAAAATTAATATTTTAATGACTCCATACCATTTGATATGTTGTTTCACCATGGTTTATTTAAACATCTCCTACCACTTGATACCTCAACTGTTTTACTAATATAAATAAGACTATAGTGGACATAAGTAGAGAAGTATACATATTTACATATTCACAATTACTTCCAGAGAAGCATGCTGGAAATGAACTTACTATCTAACACCCTTCAAAACCTTGAAAGTGTTGGTTCTACCGTGGATGTCAAATTTAAGATGTAAGATTATGCTATGAGTGCTGCTGTCCCTTCTAAAGAGACAGAGGAGGCTCAATTTTGGGTGCTTTTGCTCTCAGCCTATCTATAATGCTGATTAGGAAGAAATGACTGATTTCACTGTGCTAAGTCTAAGTTTCACACTGAGAAGAAAAAGTAACACTTCTGCCAGCCATTTCAAAAACAGCTTATGTGCTATAGATAAGTAAAAAGTGAAAGCAAGTGTCATCATTTCTATTTTTATGCCTGATGTTATTAATGTTCTTTCTGTACCTATAGTTAGCAAAATATATAGTTAGAATATATGATCTATCAATGCATGTGTGTGTATATATGTATGTATGCTTGTATATATATACATGTTATGTACTGCATGCTTCTGTCCTGGACCCCCAAAGTGATGGTGTTTACAGATGAGACCTTTGGGAAGTGATTAGGTTTAGATGGGGTCACAGAGGAGGGACACAATTGATGTGGTTAGTGCTCTTATAAGAAGAGAGCTTACTTATAGTGCTCTTATAAGAAGAGACACCTGAGAGCTTACTCAGTCTCTTTTTTCACTGTATAGAACACAGTGAGAATGTAGCCCTCTACAGTCCAAGGATAGAACTCATCAGAATCCAACCGTGCTGGCACCTCCAGCCTTCAGAACTGTGAGACATAAATTTCTGTTGTTCAAGCCACTCAGTCCACAGTATTTTGTTCTAGCAGCCTAAACTAAGACAAATTTTGGTACTGAGAAGTGGGGTGCTGCTGTAATGAATACCTAAACATGTGGAAGTGGCTTTGGAACCTAGTAATATGGAGAGACCAAACATTTTTGAGATGTATAGTAGAAATATGGACATTAAGGGTGATTTCAACGAGGTCTCAGATGTGAATGAAGAACTCATTATTGGAAACTGGAAGAGAGGTGGTCCTTGTTATAAAGTGGCAAACAACTTGGCTAAACTGGGTTCTCATGTATTATGGAAGGTAGAACTTGTGAGTGATGAAATAGGATATTTAGCTCAGGAAATTTCTAAGCAAAATATTGACAGTATGGCTTGGTTCCTTCCAACTACTTACAGTAAAATGAGAAAAGAGAGAGATGAGCTGAAGGAAAATTGTTAAGCAAAAAGGAACTTAAACATTTGGAAAATTCTCAGCCTCTCCATATAGCAAAATGATGCTGCTGCTGCTGATTAATAATAATAATAATAATAATAATAATAATAATACAATAATATAGAGAGAAAACTTCTTCTGAACAGAATGCTAAGGGTATGGTTGAAAACAATTTGATAAAGAGACATGGGTTTAATGTGAATTTAATAAACCCAGAAGAGAGATGGGATTATACCAGCAGAGATACTGCCAGTTTGAAACTAAAGGGGACAGAGAAGGTGGAACAGAATGAAAGAAGGTTGTTAGCTTTGGATTTTACAAGATGGAACTGTAGAGCTATTCACATGTGACTATGAGCTATCTTTCAAGAAGGGGGAAAAAAATCCCAAAGATGACTCAGAAATCATCAGGGTTACCACTCCCTGCACCGGCCCAGAGTTCCAAGGCCTGAGGAGCAAGACTGCCTCCATTTCGGTTTCACACACTTAGGCAGAGGCCTCGGAGAGCCACATGGGAGGGTGCCAAGCCCCGGGGGTGATGCTCCTTCCCCAGGGGCCCTGGAGAGCAGAGCATTCAACCTAAGAAGATTATTCTCAAGCCTAGCCGTAAGACCTAATGGAATTGGCCTTGCTGAGTTTTAGACTTTCTTGGGGCCCATCACCCCTTTCATATTTTCTATTTTTCCCTTTTGGAATGGGAATGTCTATCTTATGCCTGCCTCTGTATTTTGGAAGTGCATAATTTATCTGGTTTCACAGGCTCACAACTGGAGAAAAATTTTGCCTCAGGATAAATTGTATTTCAAGACAATATCTGATTTTAGATAATATTTAGATGAGACTCGACTTTAAAGTTGACACTGAATGAGCTAAGACTTTTGGGGCTGTTGGGATGGAATAAATGGATTTTCCAAGTAAGGAGAACACCAATTTTAGGAGGCCAGAGGAAGAATACTATGGACTCAATATTTGGGACCCCCCCAACCCCCAAGCATATGTTTAAGACCTAACCCCCAATATGATGGTACTTGGAGATGGGCTTTTGGGAGGTGATTAGGGTGAGATGAAATCCTAAGGATGGGACCCTCTTGATAGGATTAGTGCCCTTGTAAGGTGAGATGCCAGGGAACAGGCCATATGAGCACACAAGGAGATGTCAGCCACCTAGGCATTGAGGGAAGTCCCTGGAACATAATGCATCTTAATGGCACCTCGATCTTGGACTTCCAGCCTCTGGAACTGTGGGAAATGAAGTTCGGTTGTTTAAGCCACCCATTCTGTGATGTTTTGTTGTGGTGGCCCGAGCTGGCTTCACACATACACACACACACACACACACACACACACACACACACATTAATATACTTTTTTCTTTCGCCCAAAATGGAAAGCTTCCTAGATGCAATCTGATAGAGTTTTAATCCAAACATTTAACATGACAACTTGAAGATTCTTTCCTTCAGCACTGTAAGAAAGCTTTAGAAAAATGATCTGTTTCTTCTTGATTCAGATCCTGAGCCTCAGTAGGTCCAGTATTTCTAGGTTGTTACCACATAATTTGGCCTGCATGATGCGTTCCTATTATTAAATCCTGCCTTCAGGTGGGGCCTTCAATGAAAGCATTTTGGTGACCTGATATCATGCTTTTTATCCTTGTCCAATGAGAAGATTGTCGATCCTTAAGGGATTTGGGGCTCCCATGGACGATTTCCACATATGACACACCCATGGGCAGCCCTTCTCCACTATTTTCAGACTGTTGGGTTCTTTGTTTGTTTGTTTGTTTTTGTTTTTAACTGAAAGGAGTGGGAAAAATAGGTTTGTAAATATAATGATGTTTGTGCCACATAAATACCACATTATCCGAGGAGTAAAAAAAACAACACAAAAACACTCTTCTAGCAGGCAGATTTTCTGAGATAAAATCACGAGTTCAGAAGAAAGGCAGTTCACAATGGGACAGGAGATTAAGTATAAAATTTGAGACCCATATCTCAGTTGGACTCCTGCATCTGTAATGCACTATGTAACTGAATGAGATGCCTAATTTTCCTGACTTTGACTCTGTAATCTTAGAGTGGGAATAATAAAGCCATTCCTCAGGGTAATTAGGAAGATAAATATACTTTATGTGAAGTCCCCAGATTGATTTCTGGCCATTAATTGGTCCTAAATGGCAACAGTGTAGTGGTTATTATTATTGTTATTACTTCTGTTACGACTTTCACCACTGACTCCTTTTCTACCTACAGCTGTTGCAAAATATAAACTAATTCTCACATCTGCTGCTCAAATGTTCTGATTGTCATTAATTGCACAGGGTTTTCAGTCACTCAAAATTGGGCTACTGTACTTTCTCAGTTCTTTCATGCACTGACCATGTAATTTTGGATTCTGTGTCTCAATTTATTTATCTCTAAAAAACAGAACAATAACATTTCTCTCGTAAGTTACTCTGAGGACTAAATAACACATATATATGTCACCGAGAATAGTATCTTCAATGTAAAGGTTTATAATTTATTTAATAATAATTGTAAATCATTATTATATAAACAATTTATTCCTATTAGTAATTTCTTAAAATTAATTTTATGGCAAATTAAAAAAACACATAAATTTCTGTCAAAACCCATTTAAGATACTTAAAACTTCTGGATTATCCCATACCCATTCATATCACAAGATTCTCTTTCTTATATCCAAACCTAAAATTATTTTCCTTGTTTGTGTTATAAGGGAGGCATGTTACAAGGAGGAAATCAAGCAAATAATGTAACTAGAAAAAGGCTGTTAAAATGCACACCCCTAACACATTTTAAAAAGAGATACTAAATAACCCATTGTCCCCAAAGAAAAGAACAGCAAACAGATAAGATCACAACACTACACCATGAAGAAAATCGCAAAGTGAAAAGGTAGTTATATAAAGAGCTAGTGAACAATGTAAGTACTATAAATACATACATAATTTCATCATCTGCTATTTCACTGTGATATGTACTCCCTTTCAGATTGTTCTCACGCATCTGTTCAAGACAAAGCCACGAAGCCTCTTAAATTACTCACAGCTCTTAAAAACATACACTGGGGGTTGCAGATTTTAAAGTATTTAAATTTTATTTAAATGTGTTTAAAGAGGGTGTTATATCCATGAATTTGGGAGAAGATAACATATTTCCCATAACCAAACCACTCAAGCATGTAAGGACTTTACTGAATGCTAATTAAACCCAGGAAAAATGTTGGAAAAAATTGAAATTCCAAGCTCATTTAAACCATATTTTTGAAGGTATTTTAAAAGATAACAAAGGTCTCACAGTTGGCAGTGAAAAATTAACTAGTGTGTATTTTTATTTTTGCTTTATTTATTTATTTGCAATATCTTTTCTTTTTCAATATTCTATATCTATGAATTTACCCAAGATGTTTTATGGTTTCATCTCTAAGACTAAATTACATAAGTAGTGGCAGAACCATCATATACAAGATTAACAGGTAATTGAAAACTGTTCCTTCATAATTCAAGATAATACTTCATAATTCAAAAGAATATCATAATACTTACATACAGTAAGTCTGTTATAGATTTTTCTTTAAACAATCCTACCTAAACGTTTTGCATGTTATTTTCCATTTTTAATAGGGCAATTCTATTATTTTTTGTATAAGTTATTATATTTTTAACTATTTTAAAAATATTTAAGGGAACAAATTGGTCCTGATTTTTGGCTGGAAATCTGGTTGATAGAATAAAACTATTTGGAGGTAGTTGATACATGTCGTATTTTCTTCAATAACCTGTATAAAAGAGGCATTGATGGGGATCATGAGTTATGAAGAATGATCTTAGGAGACTTATTTGAAATAGACCACCATGAAGAAATCAAGTCTACAGACATAATACTACATTTTTCTATTTTTCAGCAAGAAGTAAAGGATGCATTGACTTTTTTTCTCATCAAGGAATGGAAAGAAAACAGAGATGGGATAAGGAGATAGCTACTCCAAGCAGACCAGTCTTACATCCCCTGTCAACTGTGAATGGAGAATTACTCCAGATATAATTAAGAATGTCAAGGAGGAAAATTAATGTCTTCTTTCCAATAAGTGCACTGTTTATAATTTACTGAAACCTTAAATTGGCCAGAAATAGAACTGGAGGGAATAAGACAAAGGGCACTGACCTCAGAGAATGGTAACGAGACACAACTTGCATTTGGTTAAACTCCCTTTTTTCAGCTATGCAATTGTGATTTTGCTCTTAAAATAACAGCATACTTTTTAATTAATGCATGATAATGAGTATGTAAGAAACTGAATTATGTGCTAGATTGGGCTGTTTCTGATATTTACGTTTAGTCAAAGAATTTAGATTGAGCCTTTTCAAAGCTGACATCTCATTACTTGGTGGCAAAATGCTGAACTGTAAGCCATGTGTCTAACAAAAATGTGCTTCCAAACCCCAGCATACTGAGATAGGTAACTTCGGAGTAGAGAACACTAGTATTTACTTCATCACTTTAATTATCCACCAAAACCTACTACAATGTCCACAATGGGTGCCTTTCTTTTTAAGGCATAAGCCCCAAACGTTTCTTTAAATAATGTGCCTATCAAAAAGAAGATTTTAGAAAACAGAGGTACTGTTTCAAAGGCTATTGTGATGGTGCTGTTGCTACTGGTGCAGCATGCTAACTATGTTTTATTGCATCAGGGAAACGGGGAAATGCTAGAATGAACATGAATAGTTCCAGGTACACTTAAGAGAATCTGGAAAAAGGAATTCTATGTATATCATAAAACAATCTCTTTTAGCTCCAAGTTGTGATTAATTGATTCCTCATCCTTATCAAACTTCTTGGGTGAACATTGGGGCATTGATAGGAGAGTGATGGGACGGAGATTAATGAAGGTAGGCTGAGATGAATCAGAGTAACTTGACTTCCCTGTAAGCTTTCCTCACAAACAGATACTGCTTTTCTTCCTGTCTCTGAGGGAAGTAGCTTCTCTTAACATCAGGATGCTGTAGTGACCTTCCATTGCGAGGGAATATTTCCAACAGATTCACACTAACTATCCCTCGTGGCCTCCAGACCCACAGTACAGTCAAATCCAACCTATCCAAGGGAGATGGGAAGAGTCAACTTAAACACTGAACAAAACTGCACAACGTGGTTAGTTTATATCAACATAAATTAACATATATGTGCAAAAACGGCATATAAGTATATCTGTCTAGGGTGGAGAGAAAATAAGATTAGAATGGCCAAATGTACCAATATGGTTATATTTATCAGGGGTTCTGGATTCTATATGTTAGCTTGAGCAAGTGGGAAATGACCTTACAATTTGCTCACATATCCTGTTTCCCCGAAAATAAGACCTAGCCAGACAATCAGCTCTAATGCGTCTTTTGGAGCAAAAATTAATATAAGACCCTGTATTTTATATTTTATGTTTATATTTTATTTCATTTTATTTTATTATTTTATTATATATTTTATTTTATTATTTTATTTTAAATACCCACTCTTATATAAGACTGGGTCATATATAAAATTTTGCTCCAAAAGATGCATCAGAGCTGATTGTCTGGCTAGGTCTTTTTTTCGGGGAAACACAGTAGGTGCCTAAAACATGTATACCATCTTGGTCTACATTAAATGAAGTTGAAATGTGCAATTTCCTTACTATAATGTAAATGCACGAATGTAAAGGCTGAAGGAAACAGGAATGTCGGGGTGGATTTCTAATGTGTAACTGACTCACCATCTCCTGGGAGGGCTCAGAGGACACTTTTCACAAAAGTATGGGTGATATTTGGTAAGGAGAGCACTGCTATCCTTGGGAAGCTGTGCAAACATCCTCTGTAGGATGGGACGATGGCAGGTCTTCTTGAGGAAGTACTCTTCTATGCTATCACAAGTGTGTCCTGTCAATCCCCCTCCTTTCCTTCCTAAAAGGGACCTGCAGCCATTAGCTTGAGTAAGTGTGCTTTTCAGAGAGGAATGTTTGGGGTGACTGGATTCTGAGTTGGCACTAAACCCGAAGACGTCTATCAGTCAAGGAGGGAACTCTAGAGGGTTGGGTGGTAAACAAGCTTCTGGCCTGAATCTGTGTCCTGATGTATTAGTGGATCCACAAATTCATCTGGAATCATATTCCATTTCTAAAAATGCAGTTAGGAAAGACAATACTTGACAAGTGGAATAGTTCACTCATTGGTTACCAGACCCATCTCCTTTTCTAAAACTGCCTAAATATATGTGTTCACAGTCACCGTTTTTCCTGTTTTCAAAAGGAAAGCATAACTTTCCCAAATTCCAAAGCTTATGATTGCACCTTTAGCTGGGTTCTAAAATTCCCAGGAGAGTTAAAAGTTATGTGTTGGTTTTGGGGGAAGTCTTCCTCATCCTATAGGACTTCCTCTCGTTTCCAGTCTTACACATACGAGTATTCTTATGGGGATGAAGCTGAGCTTGTGATAAATATTCTGAATTTAGAACAACTGAAGCAGTGTAGTGATACTGACTACTCTAAATATAATTAGAAAGTTCTTATAAACTACATTTTTTCAATCTCTTCACATTGGATAAAACGAACAAATACTCTTTATGTGATTTCTTTCAAAATGGGTTTGCATGATTTGATACATAATCAAACCACAGTTAACAAGTTGTGTCACAAAATATTCCAATTACCAATCCACCCCAATCTTACACAAGAGTCATTATGTACTATTCCTTAAAGAATAACATGGAATGCCATATTTGAAACATTTAAATATGCATGAGATCATGCATAAATTTTTAGAATTCTAGTACTTAGTATGCAAGCAAAACTTTTGCTATCATATCAGATCACATCATTGGATAGCATTATACAAAAGGTTGAAGTGTGAACAGGAATGGGCAGCAAGTATTGAAAATTCACTCATCAATTCCATAATTGTGCATTCAGTCATTTTAGTCCATCACTGGTACTCATCTAAAATGGCAGTGCTGCGTTAGAATCTCAAGTTGGTTTTTTATTTACCCTTTTCACCTCCACCTAATTATAAATGAGATGATTTGGAATGCATGAAAGGAACTGGGAGGGGACAAAGGGGGCGGGGGAGGGCAAGAGTGAAAGAGCTGGCAGTAAGCAGCCATTTCTACATGTCAGCTTTAATGTGGATGTAATTGACTAAATGACAAAGTGCCTAGTAGCTGTTTGTGGACAGAACGCTTTTCCAGCTTCCTCCAAAGCTTGTGGAAAGAACAAAGGTGAGAGGATTGTGACATCCATTCAAGCTTTTCTGACATAATCTGAGTTTAAGTCAAAAGGGTATAAATAGAAGATGAATAAGCTTTCTTAGTATATCAGAGCACTCATCATCAATTGAAGCTGGAACAAAGTATTTTAAGAATCAATAATACAAATCATTATACTATTTTAGTAAATACATATAATGTGTTATCTCCCTCATGGGATCATGGCATGCAAAGGAGCATACAAGCTTCAAGGAAAAGGTGATCTTATTGGTAAATGGGACACAGATGTTGTGGGAAAACACAGAACTTGTGGGTAACTAGAGATCTACAAGATGAATCTCTGATATTTGAACACACAAAAACCATGTCCACCTAGAAAATGTCTCTGTAAGACACACAATCTCGGGCCATGCATAAATGCCTGACCCAACATGGCATTGATGATCACCATTCCAGACTTGAGGTATGCTGTGGGCATAGCCTCTCCCTCGATAGCAAATCTAATCGCATCACTTTAAAGTCCTCCATGATTTCTATCACCATTAGGATACACACCCAAATCCTTAATGCAGTTTGTAAAGCCCTATCTATTTTCGCCCTGTTTTTCTAGAATCGCCTGTTATCTCTCTCTCTGTTGTCTGTATCTTCTAGTAGAGTTCCTCAAAAAGTCCATCCTCTTTATAACCACAAGGAATCGTGCTGTCCTATCAGCTGGAAAACTCTGGCGATTCTACGCATTTTCCAGATTTTGTTTACACATAGCTCCTTGGCTATGGATGTGTCCCATATGCTAGCCTTACCCAGGCACCATTTGTAGACTCCAACTGCCTTTTGACCCATTTGTAGCACTAAGCAACTTTGTAGTTACTTGCTTTGTCTTGATTATCCCTGCTAGAGCCCTATGGAGAGACTGTCTCAATCTTAGCCATATCTCCAGCAAGGAGAACAGTTTATGGAGCACAGTAGGGAATAAATAAATATATAGACAATGACTACCTTACAGTAAAAATTACAAAAAGGGACACATTCTGTAGGCAAGTATATCTTTTGGGATTTCTTCCCCCAATTTTATTGAAGTGTAATTGAACTACAATGCATTTCACATATTTACAGTACCTTAAAATTGCATATATTGTTACCAATCTATCCATACCTATTGTAGAAAGTAGAATCCAAAACTGACCCCCATCATAACTTGGCTAAGATGATTCTCATAAGCTCTGTTATCCACATTGGCTGAGATATTTTTTCATGTGAATATTTGTAAACTGTCCAAGTCTTTAGCTAAATAATGTTCTATAGAATGAGACTCATTTCATTTGTAGTATCTTTGGTAAATTTCTGTCTACAAATAGGGAGTTAAAACTGCAATGCAATGTGAAGGACAGGAAAAGTAAATATGTAAGCTTAGGAATGCTACCATAGCTAAGTTATTATCAGCTTAAAATAGGGTGTTATAATTTTAAGATATTTAATGTAAGCCTCATAGTAGCCACAGAGTAAAAACCTATAGTAATTACACCATGATCAAGTAGAATTCATTGCTGGAATGTAAGGATGGTCCAACATACACAAATCAATAAATGTGATATATCACATAATGGAATGAAAGAAATCATATGATCATCTTAATAGATACAGAAAAAGCATTTGACAAAAATCTAACATCTGTTAAAAAAACAAAACAAACAAAGAAAGAAAACAAAACAAAAATTTCTTAACAAATTAGGTATAGAAGGAGTGGAAGGAATGTACTTCAGTATAATAAAGGCCATATATGAGAAGTCAACAGTTAACATTATACTCAATGGTGAAAGAAGGTAAAGTTTTCCTCTAGGATAAGAAATAAGACATGTGTGGTCAATTGTACTATTCCTCTTCAATATAGTACTGAAAGTCTTAGCCAGAGAAATCAGGGAAGAAACAAAAGACATCAGAATTAAAAGAGAAAAAATAAAATTTTCTCTATTTGCAGGTGACATGATTTCAGGCATGAAAAATCCTAAAGACTTCTCCAAAAAAAATCTGTTAGATATAATCAACAAATTAAAGTTTTAAGATACAAAATTAACATACAAAAATCAGTAGCATTTCTATATGGTGACAACAAATTATCTGAAAAAGAAACAAAGAAAATAATCTTATTTATAATAATCCATGGAAAATAAGAAACTAGTAATAAATTTAACCAAGGAGATGAAAGGTCTGTACACTGAAACCTGCAAGGTACTTGTGAAAGAAATCAAAGACACAAATAAGTAGATCCTGTGTTCATGGATTAGAAAAAGTTAATATTGTTAAAATGCCTATACTACCCAAAGCGATCTATGACTAAATGCAACCCCTCTGAAGATACCAGCAGCATTGGTTTTACAGAAGTAGAAAAAACAATCCTAAAATTTGTATGGAGGAACAAAAGATAATGAATAGCTAAAGCATCCTGAGAAAGAACAAAGTTGGAAGCATCAGACTTCCTGATTTCAGGCTATATTATAAAGCTACAGTAATCAAAACAGCACGGTGCTGGCATTAAAAAACAGACACATAAATCAATGGAAAATAATTGAGAACCCAGAAATAAACCCATACATATGTGGTCAATTAATATTTGACAAGGGAGCCAAGAATAATCAAGGGAGAAAAGACAGTCTTTTCAATAAATTGTTCTGGGAAAATTGGATACTCACAAGCAAAAGAATGAACCTAGACCCCTATCTTACACCATTCACAGAGATTAATATCCAAAATATATAAAGAACTCAATAACAAAAAAATGTACTAATCCAATTAAAATATGGGCTAAGGACCTGAATAGACATTTTTCAAGAAGATATAAAAATGGCCAACAGATATGTGAAAAGATACCAAGCATCACTAATTATTAGGGAAATACAAATCAAAATCACAATGAAGTATCATCTCATACCTGTTAGAATGCCTATCTTCATAAAGGTATGGGATAACAAAACATGGTGAGTATGTGGGAAAAAGGGAACACTGTGCACTGTTGGTGGTATAGTAAATTGGTACAAACACTATGGAAAACAGTGTTCCATAAAGCATTAAAAATAGAACTACCCTGTGATTCAACAATTCTACTTATGGGCATTCATCCAAATGAAACAAAAACACAATATCAAAGAGATAACTGAACTCCCATGTTCACAGCAGCATTATTTTCAATAGCAAGAAACCTGTGTCCATTGATGGATGAATGGATAAAGAAAATGAGGTATATATACATGCACATAATGGGATATTATTCAGGCATAAAAAAAAATAAGGAAATCCTGTTTTTGCAGCAAGGATGGTCCTTAAGGTCATTATCCTCAGTGACATAAGTCAGAGAATAATACTGTATGATTATCCTTATATCTGAAATCTAAAAATAAACAAAGAGATCAGATTTGGGTAACCAGAGGCAGGGGTTGGAGAGATGGGGGGATTGGTTAAAAGAGGTCAAAAGGTACAAACTTCCAATTACAAGATCAGTAAGTACTGGGGATGTAATGTTACAATATGATGATGGTAGTTAACACTGCTATATGGCATATTTAAAAGTTGTTAAAAGAGTAAAGAGGCCTAAGACTTCTCACTATGAGGAAAATTTATTTTTTTATTTATATGAGATGATGGATGTTAACTAAACTTGGTCATCATTTCACGATATTTGTAAGCCAAGTTATTATACCATACAGCTTAAACTTATACAATGCCATATGTCAATTCTATCTCAATAAAACTGGACAAAATCTGGGAAAAAAAAACCTACAGTGCAGAATTGATATATATTCTGTTGCAATAGGAATATAACTGAGAGCACAGAACTTGTGGAAAAGAAAACTGATGCACATTGGGAGATAAAAGTCATCATTATTGCTTCTAAAAATTACCTTATACTAATTAGTCAATCCTTCTTCCTATTATAATATAGGATACAAACTGTTGTGATTGGTAGTTCATATAGTTAAGTATGTTTTGTTTGGTGTTGTTTTTCTCTTCCTCTACCTACTCTTCCTTTTTGAAGCACAGACCTCTCTTTGTCTATCTCTATTTATTCATTTCGTGTAAACAAAAGCCTTGTTGCTTTTGTTCATCCTTGAGGTCTTATCTTGGCAGTGCCTAGCACTCAAAAATATTTGCTTAAATGATATTCTGATTTTGTATTTTTTTTTTATTACAGGGGATGCTTTATTCTTTGTAGATTTTTAAAAATGAGGTATAATTTACTTCTTGCAAATTGCACTAATCTCAAGGTTATAGTTTGTTGAATCAGGTAACCTTAGATCAAATCAAGAGATAGAAAATTCCCAACACCACAGTTTTTTCATATCCTTTCCAATCAACTCCTCTACACCAACAACCACTTATGATTTCTATTGCCAATACACTAGATTTACCTGTCTTTTGAATGTCATGTAAAAGGAAACATAAAGTCGGCACTCTTTTGATGAACACAATGTTTGGAGATCTCTCCATAACACTGAATGTATCAATATATTGTTGCCTTATTGTGGATGAAGAATATTCCATTTTACAAACACAACACAATGCATTTCCTGTAGTATTAGTTATGAACATTTGGTTTATTTCTAGTTTTTGTTTATTTTATGTAAAAATGCTATGCATATTGTTGCACGAGTTCATGTGTACATGTGAACTCATTTCTCTTGGGCATATTAACCTGGGTGTGTAACTGCTGGATATTAGAACAGATGTCTGGTTAACTTTATTAGAAACTTCCCAACAGTTTTCCTAAGGACTTAATACTGTTTTATATTCACACCAGCAATGTCTCAGAGTTATAGTTACTCTACATCCTTGCTAACACTTGATATTGTTAGGCTTTTTTTTTTTTCCATTTTAATAATTCTTATACGTGTGGGCTGGTATCACAATGTGGTTTTATTTTGCATTGCCCCATTAAAAAGATTGAACACCTTGGAAAGTAATTGTTGTGAAGTATGTGTTCAAATAGTTTGCCATTAACATTTTTAATTAATTAATTTGTACTATGTTTTTATATAAACAAATATGACTTTTTTTGTAATCTGACTGTTTTATCCCAGTCTGTAACTGGATTTTTTTTCTCTTCATGATGTCTATCTTATAATTTTGAAGCTTCATAGTATTCCACTTTATATTCGTACTGTCATTTACTTAAACAGTCAAGTTGTTTTCAATGTTTGCTATTTTAAATAATACTGTAACCAACATCCTTGAATATTATTTTACACATATTTTCTTAGGATACATTGTATAAGAAATTACATTTCTATCAGAAAGTGCACATGCATATGTGTTAATGTTTTATATAGAGTATAAATAAATGTATATGTATATAAAGTTTCATAAATATAAACAATTCCTCCTCCCCCACTTCAGGTCCTGGAGAAACACATATTAAAGAACTCAAACTAGGTCTTTGGGGCCCTGGATTTTGATTTTACATTTCCACTAATTATTATTTTCAGACACAAACTATAATTTTCCACTTTCCTGTTATACCTTATCCATATTTTTCATCTATTAAAAAAAAGCCCTCCCCAAAGTAATGTGGACCCTCCCCCCCAAAAAATACTAAGAACCTACTATGTAAGAGGCACAGAACATTCCTTTGGATATAAATGATCTCATTTGATGAATAAATCAAACCAATAAGTTATATTCTCATTTCATTTTTTTGAATATCTGAAGCTGAGATCTGAGACATCAAAGCATATTCAACTAGCAAACAATTGAGGCCACATTCAAATCAGGTGTCCTGCCTCAAAATCTCAGTACTTTTTCCCATTCCACTGGCTGCTTTCCTAATCAAATTCCTTGAAAACCATGTAGCAAAGCTGATTTTAAACACACACACACAATTTAACTTCCACATTCTGGTTCTGCATGAGAAGAGCTTGGGAATCGCCACTCCATCCTAACAAGTAAAAAGACAAACAGACTTCAAAGTCAACAATTCTTGGATTTATCAGAGAAAAGAGGACACAGTAGAAAACCTTGCCTCCAAGATTGGAGAGACAGAGAGGCAAACACTCGCCTTCCGCTTGGCTCCCTGGAGCAGAGACTCAGGAGGAGAAACAAGCAGGATGGAAAACCTCAGCTAGAAATGAGGGAGTGTTGGAGGCGCAGGGCAGACAAGTCGGAGTGTTAAACCTCAAGAGGGACCCAGTCATAGGGGACACCCAGAATAATGAGAGTCTTACCTTTAGGAGCTTAACCAGGTTCCCAAGGTAAATATCGGAGAAAAATCCACCACCACCACCACCACCATTACCACCACCACCACCGTGGGGCTTCTGGTGTGGAAGGTGAAAAGGAACCATTTTGAAATACTCCAGAGCGTGCTTTCCTTCTGCCCTCAGGTGAAACTAATGAATCAGAACCTAATCTGCTGAGCTGTTAGCAGAGCATAGCTGACACCTGCAGAAGGAAAATTCCCAACTCCAGCCCACCCTAGCCATCCTGTCCTACCAAAGGGGGGAGGAAAAAACAAGAAACACTGGTGAAGTTCACAGTCCAGAGGCAAAGGCTCACTAAAAGACTGATACCTGATCAGAGGACTAGCAAACTCCAGCCTCCCTCCCCCTCCACACACCTCACTACCATATTACTAAAGATCTATTTATAGTAGTTTCTAAGACTAGACACATAGATTGATGGAACAGAATAGAGTCCAAATATAGACTCTCATAAATATAGTCAACTGGTCTTTGACAAAAAGCAAAGGTAATCCAATGGAGCAAAGGTAGTTTCTTCAACAAAAGGTGCTAGAACGAGACTGAATACCCATGTGAATAAAAAATTAATCTAGACAGTTTTGGTCAAGAATTTTGTAAGACCTTCCACTATTGGAATTTTTCCATTTTTTTTTCTTATGATTAGACTGGGCTGTGGGTTATTGGGAGGAATATCACACAGAGTGCCATTTTCATTATGTCATATTAAGAGTAGATGTTATCAATATGACTCATTACTGTTGGTGTTGACCTTGATTACCTGGCTCAGGTGGTTTGTCAGTTTTCTGATAAAACCATTAGAAAGTTACTTTTTTTTTTTTTTTTTGTATTTTTTTTCACCTCTCCATAGTATATACTCTTTGGAGGGAAGTCATATGCACAGTCCACACTACGTAAGCAATGAGGATTTAGGTTTTCATTCTTGAGGGTAAGGGATCTAATAAATTATTTGTAATGCTGCATGGAAGATTTGTCTTTTTTCCTGAACTTATTGATTTAACCATTTAATTTTTTATTATTAAGGACTTACGGATATATATATATATATATATATATATATATATATATACATATATATATATATATATTATACTTTGGGTAATAATCTAATACTACTTCATTTTGTTATTCAAACCATTCTAGCTTTGGGAATTGGGAGCTCTTTCATTGGCTCCTGGGTCCCCTTGACATACTCCTACCAAACAGTGTGTGTGTGTGTGTGTGTGTGTGTGTGTGTGTGTAAACATACACACACATATGCACCTGTGTGTTTATAGCATTTCCTTGCTTTATGCAACAATAAGATGCTCCAGGATTATTTTTCATATTTTCAGTGCTGGAATCAGACATTTCTCCAAGAAATCTCATTCTTTTTATTGTAGAATTAGAAACCTCATTCTTTTTACTGTAGAATTAGAAACCAGGATTGGGGTACTAAGTATGCTTGTTGCTACTGGGGTGTCATTTCTTTTAGGGTCTCAGCTGACAGAGCAAGAAAATATATGTGTATACACTAACCTGTGTATAAATATTTTTATATGTAACCATTTGTATCTATATCAAGCTAAGTATGAGTACATTCTGAACTCTCCAACTCTAATCTATTACAACATGGATCATTCTCATCTTTTTCCATTGTTTATCTGCATATTTCCACTCTAACACCGAAAAACCTGGCTCCCACCATCCACCAAGCATTTATTTAATCACTTTAATTCTCTGTAAATACATGGATAGTAGTATCAGAATTGGATGCTCAACATCACTAACAATTATGGAAATCAAAATCAAAATCACAATGAGATACCACGTCACACTTCTTTGGATGGCTACTATGAAAAAATTAGAAAATAATACGTGTTGCTGAGGATGAGGAGAAATAGGAAATCCCTATGCACTATTGGCAGGAATTGTGCACTATTGGCAGGAATGGTGCAGTTGCTAGAGAAAACAGAATGTCAGTTCTTTAAAAGGTTAAAAATAGGCTTACTTTTTGATATGGCAATTGCATTTTGAGGTATACAGCAAAAGGAATTGAAATCAGAATCTCAAAGAGGTATTTTTGCACTCATTTTCATAGCACTACTGTTCAAACTTCTGTGGCTTACAACAAAGAATGATTTTGCTGTAACATTAGAGGTTGATCATGGATTATCTTGGCCTCTTCATTCTAGGACCCATCCTAGATGAAGGAACAGCCCCTAATCTAAGACATTGCTTATCTTCAAGAGAGGGGGAGAAATGGATGAAAAAAACAACATGATGGTTCTTGAATCTTCTGCTCATAAGTGGTACATAATCACTTCCACTCATATTTAACAGGTCAAAGCATGTCACATGACCAAGTGTGACTTTGATGAGAAATATAATCCTGCCATACAAGTGGGTCTCTAGAGAAGGAGAGTGAATATTTTGACAACAATAAAACCTATTTCTAGTGGTTAAGACCACAGACTGTGAGGATAAACTGCCCAGATTTAAATTTTCTCTCTACCAGTTATCAGCTAAGTGACCTCAGGCAAATTACTGAATCTCTCTATATATCATTTTCCTCATTTGTAATATTAGGGTAGTTATATTAACTTCTTAGGGCTGAGATAATACATATAAAACATTTAGCAATGTTTCTGTCACATGGTATATTATATGTGCTTATTATTTTTATTAGTATCCAAGGGAAGGCAATAGTTTTTGTTCAGACTTTCATTCCTTAAATGGTTACTTAGTGTGTGCTAATGGGAAGATGGTTGTCCTTTGTTCTTATACCTAAAATAGGTTTTTTTCCTCTTTCTCTCTTTAAAATTATTACATTCTTTTTTTTAACTAAATAGGACTTATTCTTAATTACAGACATATGGCACATTCATAAAAAGCAATTAAAGAAAGATTGGTAATCATATTGTTTCACTGTCAAAAATTCCATAGATTTATTTCACTGGCCTATTAACTGAAAGTTTTCCTAAGTTCACAGTGGAAAGATTCATTCTTTCAATTGAATACTCTCTGATACCTACTCTGTGCAATGAACTGGGAATATAAAAGTGAGATAATATAGCCTTTGATGTTTTCATTGGCTAGTGAGGAAAGCAAAACACTCAATGAAATGCAAAATATTCTGGGTGTGAGTGGGGGGAGAGGGGAGGAGTCATAGCAAATGAGACATGCAGAGATCTATATGAATGATTCAAAGTGAAATTTAACGTCCAACTGTAACCTGTGAAGACACATTTTATTTACTGGAAGGAACTACCTGGTAAAGCAAAAACATGATTTTGAGACTACATAGTTAGCAAAAAACATATGGAGTTAAAAACAATGAAGGGACAATTTTTAATGCTTTGCTTACTTTAAAAGTAGACTTTCATGAACTTATTTTCTTATATAACAATAACTATTGAATTCATCTTCATTATTTTACAATTAGCCCTATTGATTACTGCTGACCTCTACCATGAGGCTTCTGAGCTTGTGCTTATTTTTCCAGGCCTTGGGTATTTCAAATGCAAGGTATATTTTATTCCTTTCCCTTCTCCTGAGGTTGGAAATAACAAAGATGAAGTGAGTTATATGGTACCTATCAAACTTGAGGTTCCCTACTGTCTCTGAAGAAGGAGACAAGTTGCGTCCTTCTATGAAAATGAGACCAGAATTTTCTAGGCAATACAATGTATTACCCCAAATCAGGACCAGCTATACAATCTACAGATCCCAGTGCAAATTGCAAATGCAGGGTCTCTTGTCTGAAAACTACTAAGAATTTCAAAATGGTGATGGCAAAGCATTAAACCATTCTAGGCACTCAGAATACCTACTCTGTGCAATGAACTGGGACTATAAAAAGTGAGACACTATTGCCTTTGATGTTTTCATTGTCTAGTGAGGGAGGCTAAATACATGCTTTAAACCATTCTGGGGACCCTATGAATACCTGTATTTAGGCACAGTTGACACCCTCCTGAAGCCTAACCTGCCTGATTTCTCTGCCTGAAGGTGGGATTTCTCAATTGTCTACAGGGTTCTTGAGTCCTATGTCAACATTTTTCATAGAGAATGGAGGTAAATGGCAGAATTGCCCATGCTTTACTGCCATCCCTAGAGTTCTGTCCATGGCACTATTTAAAAGTCGGGCTTTAGGGAAGCATTGGGGACCACTTTATAGAAATGCAAAGAAGACAGCAACCATATCTCCATATTAAAACATCATTAATTGGAAAAAATTATAAACAAAACTTGCATCTTTTTATTTCATTGCTTACATCTTGTTGAAGGATACAAGACAAAAGTTGCATGCCTTATTGAGACAATAATTTAAATCTGTTGATTTCATTTTGTTCTAATGAGAAGAAAAAAATTGTTTAATGGTGATGTATTAGTCAGTAGAGGAGGGGTTATGCTGTAGAAACAAACAGCTCCTACATTGCAAGGGATTCTTATAAAAAAGCTCACTTCTTTCTTTCCCAGTGTGGTTACAGGAGACTCCCCAGGGGTACTATCCTTTATGTGGCAAATAAATTTAGTTCTTAACTTTAAAAATGTATACAAAGAAAATCCATAAACTCATCATTGGAGCAGAAATTATATACAATTGAATGTCTTGCACTGAAACACATGTTCACTGTCTCCATAGTGATAAAATAGGTCCAATTACAATAATCAGTAATAAAATTGAGTTCATACTTTCACAGTTGTGTCTTTTCATTCCAAACACTAGAAAGCTTCCCCACTATGTTTTTATAGGAAAGCACAATTGCATTTCTCATGGCAACAGGCAGTGAAATTTTACATTAGAAAAAGTGGAGCTATATCTCATGTGCTTTTGTGGCTTGGAGAATCTACTCTTTCTTTGTTCAAGCAGAATCAACACAGAAACCAAATGATACATTTCATTTTAATCAAGAGTTTCATGGAACCTCAGATACACAAACAAGATTTATGGCTCTTTAGAAGCTACAGTGTATAAAGACAAAATTACTTCAAAAACTCTATTTTCTTGAAGTTAAATGCAAATCAAATAGGCCCTAATCTACTCAGCCTTTATCTAGTGTCACTAACTGTGGTCTAGAAATATAATATGACAATTTAGCATTTATATGGCACTTTGGATTTGTTTTTATAAAAAACCACTCTGCCCAGTCATTTTAAAAAACATTTTTATTAAATTAATTGGGGTGACATTGGTTAGTACAATTATATAGGTTTCAAGTGTACAATTCTATAATATATCTTTATATCACATTGTGTGTTCACTACCCAGAGTCAGTTCTCCTTCCATTACCATATATTTGACCAACTTTACCCTCTTCTACCACCTCCCCTCACCCTTTACCCACTGAGAACCACTACACTGTTGTCTATGAGTTTTTGTTTCTTTGTTTCTTTGTCTTGTTATTGGTTGCTTTCAGTCTGACATCCCATATTACTTCACTCATTACACATACTGAACTTTTTCTGTCTCATTTATTGTGCTTAGCATGATAATCTCAAGATCCATCCATGTTGTTGCAAATGGCAGTAGTTCATCTTCTCGTATGGTAGAGTAATATTCCATTGTATGTGTGTGCCACATTTTCTTTATTTGATCATTTATCAAAGGACACTTTTGTTGTTTCCATGTCTTGGCCATTGTGAATAATACAGTCATTTTGAATTTACTTCATGAGCTCTGGTGGGCCAATTGTTCCTATTTTATAGTTAAGGATACTGTGAAGATTTGAAGTTCCCATGGTGTCATAAGGATCCGAGTGCTTGATCTAGTAAGTCCACTGTATGAGAATATGAGGCTTCTGCATTTCCTGCCAATGTCAGTAAATGGATTTGGCAGGAACCTAAACCTGGGACATGCCTCAAACTTTCTTTATTCTTGCCAATTGGTTTCAGTTATCCTCAATTCTTTTTTTTTTTTTCTTCACTTGATAACTGCTTGAAAAAAATCCTATCTACTGGCCAATGCACCACCATTGCTTGTGGTAGATTAGCAGAAGTTTCTGAGTAGATAAAATAATTTGCAAATTGTGTATAATTCACAGAGACCTCCTTCTTCCCCACTGGTTGGGACTCATTGGTGTCTGCTGGAACCATAGTGTAAAGAGATTGCACGGGACATTAAGGTGAAGGTCATAGTTGATTCTAGCATAGGGGCATCACATTGTTGCATTTCTTACAGATTGCAGACATGCTTGCGATGCTCAGTTTATAAATTTATGATCTTTTCAGTTGACCCTAGACAGATATGGATCAGCACAATCCATCACTGGTACAATTCAGCTATTGTGGTTAAGAAGACAATTCAAACTGTGTGAATAGAAATACTTATTTCCTCTAAGAAACTTCTGAGGTTCTTCCTGAGAAAAATTTCACTCTTTCCATAACTAGATTACAGCTGTTTTGTACTGGTACATAATTACTCTCACAGACTGTTTTTTGAAACAGATTTTCTGTATGAGTACATCTTACCTTATATCATGTATGGTAAATATAATTTAATAACATCATCTTTTATTTCAATTTCTCAAGATGTCTCCATTTCCCTTTATTAGTAGACCTGTGCTTAGGCGTGATTATTTATATTAAAAATGCTCTTGGAGTAATTTTCTGACCAACTTCTTTTAACCTCTGAATAAGAAATTTTACCAGTACACAGAGATACAAGAGAATCTAAATCAGAGCTTAGAATTAACTAGAAACAAAAAGCCATATTTTGCTCATGTTCTCAGGACTCAGTTTCTGTCATCCTATTTGAGAAGCTTCTGAAAGTACTCATAGGTAGCATCAGGCACTTCCTGGGTGGTCACCCTCCTGGAGCACTTTGAACTCTACAGGAATTATAGCATGTGGTACACTGTGTGGCATTTTTAAATTTACATAACTGCTTCTAATATCATAATGTAAACTCAACAGAGAGAGACCACATTTTATCTCTGTAAACGTAGTGCCTTGTGTAAAGCAATGTTTATAATGATGCTCACTATATTTTTATTACACATAAGTCATTTAAGCTCTGGTATTAGAGACTGGCATGGATATCTTTGAAGTCTACTTAAAGTCTATAACAGAATGTTCATATTGATGGACTAAACCAGATTTTGCATAAGGCCACCATTAAACGAGCTAGTTTTCCAATATTTGGAACTGGATAAGGAAACCTGGCTAAGCAAAGAGATTAAAATGATGACGTCTACTTCACAATTCCCAGTAGATTTCAAAGCAAGGTCTCTGTAGCAAATATATATACCAATCTAACAAAGTCCAAAATGTGTTGACTACCTCTAGCAAGGTTTCTTTGCATTTCTGATAGATGTACAGCTCAGTAAGATGGAATTTCCTGAAAACTATGGAGTTATGTTGTATGGATATTATAACAATGGATGGTAATGACATTAATATAGTGTGATTTAAAAGATGTCACCAGAGAATCTTTAGGAAACTGCTTTATCTCCTTTTTCTCATCTCTCATTTGTGTTGAAAGAGATAAATTGAAAAATAAGTGAAGTTGATTCTTAATAGTTCCTCTTTTCATTGGTTATATCCTAGTTTTGTTCCCTGTTTATTGAGTACTCTAAAAGATTGGAATGATATTTAAGTCTTAATTTAATTAAGTTTTAAATGGCAATCTGCTTACTCCATTTTCCTTTCAATTTGCATCAATGAGCACCTGTCAAAAGAAATATTCAGAAGCATTATGATTGAAAGCTTGTTTTAGTAATTATCATGTCAACCTCAGCCTTTCTTGTTTTCCTTGTGTTTATAACTTCTCCACCACTATACTTCCTGCATGCTAAAGTCTCTGATTTTAACAGTTACCATAAATATAAAAACAGTTTTTTGGAAGAAGAAAAAATATATTATTTCCATTGTAGGATATTTTGATTCATAAAGTAAAAATATGAAAAAGTACATCTAATCTACAGCAATACTCAATTTCTTACTTACATTTTATCTGGGATGTTTTAATGACCTCATACCAGAGTTGTCTTAACATTTTCTTCCAAAAATTCCAGAAAACGTCCAGTCCAGTGAAAGAGTTTCTAGATCCAGTGGTTTATTGCTAGTCTCTCCATTTAATAATAAAGAAAAAAAAATGCTGGTCTTATTCAGCTTGAACGATTGTCTTTTGAACACTGTTGAGCTTTGGTCTGAGTTTTTCAAGCTTATCTCGAAGTAATTTAGATTCTCTTGTCTCTCACTGAAATCCTACTGTTCTTCCCGATACACATCCTCCTCTATTTAAGCCACTGGGTAAATTCAACCATCTATTTCATCCTTTCTACTTCAGGGGTGCTGAACTCCAATCCTGAAAGAACATATTTTATTTTTTATTGTTTGTTGGCCCCTCCAGATCCATCCTACTCATTTCTGCCATGCTAGAAATGAACTTCCCTGGGTTAAATCCTAGTCTCACTGCCAAGCAGCAGAGCTCCTGGTGAACAGCCTTCTCTGGAGCTCCAGATCTCACTACTGTTCTGTCCCTCAGCCTCTTAGCAGCCCAACCTCCCTCACCTGAGTCTAGCTTTAGGGTCCTTCATCCCAAGGACACCTTACATATTCGCCTTAATTTCTCCTTACCCTACCATCTTTGTAAATGAACCCTTATTGAACTTTCCCCAATTACCATATTTGAACAGTGTGCCATTTTTTTCCTGACATGACCCTTACAATATGCAATCACCCTTACACACACACACACACACACACACACACACACACACACACACATATAAACTAATAAGTACATAAAAAGATCACTAAGTGCTAAGATCACTTCTTTTTAGTATTATAAACTTTTCCACTTTCTTATGCTGACCATGTCTTAGTTTTATAAAAACGAGAAAGATCAAAAGGTGGCTGGACAATTAAGTTCGTGAACTTGTTGCAATGATATTGCTAACCTTTTTTGATATCAGAGGGATTACTCATTATGAATTTGTACTGACTGGACAAACGGTTAACCAAGTTTACTATTTGGAAGTGCTGAAAAGACTGTGTGACAAAGTTATATGATCTGAACTTTTTGACAATTCATGACTCTTGCATCACGACAATGTAGCAGCTCATATGGCGCTGTCTGTGAGGGAGTTTTTAGCCAGTAAAAAAATAACTGTATTGGGACACCCTCCCTACTCGCCTGATCTGGCCCCCCAATGACTTCTTTCTTTACCTGAAGATAAAGGAAATATTGAAAGGAAGACATTTTGATGACATTCAGGACATCAAGTGTAATACAACAACCTTTCTGATGGCCACTCCAGAGAAAGAGTTCCAAAATTGCTTTGAGGAGTGGACTAGGTGCTGGCATCAGTACATAGCTTCCCCAGGGGAGTACTTCGAGGGTGACTATAGTGATATTCAGCAATGATGTTTGTAGCACTTTTTCTAGGAAGAGTTCCCAAACTTAATTGTCTGACCTCATATACATAACGAAACACAAAAAAAGTCATGTTGTTCAATATCAGCTTTGTTCAAGATGCTACTGTCCAATATTGCTTTTCATCCCTAGTTAGTTCCCAGGGCCATTTCACAATCTGAATATTTCTAATCTTTCTTGAATGCCCAAGCCACCCTACTCTCACTTTTTCCCACTTATTGTGCTTCAATTTCAATGAAGAAAAACCAGTACAACTGATGTGAATCCCTCCAATTTCTTTTATTAGTTCAAAACTCCATAACATTGGTAATATTGTCTTTTTCCTGTCTCCAAAATTGTTTCTTTCCAAGATTTACAACTGCACTTGAACTCTTCAAACCACCTAGTTTTGCATTCCATGGGACTTACCTTCATGAACTACATCTTTCATCTCTTCAATCTTTAGTTTTACCCTCTTCACTGATACTTTTTTTATCATTTATAAAATTTCTCCATTCCCTGCCTTTATTTTTAAGAGAAAAAATTCCTATTCTGTATGGTGCTTATCATTTAACCCCTCAGTTTTCTCTGTTCCCTGTCATCTATTTTGTCTTCTCATTCTCTCCTCTGAAATTTTGCTTTCAAAGGCCATCAATGTCTTGATATTTATAAACTATCAATGGCTTAATGCTCATCTGCAACATCTGAAAGTTTTGAGAATGTTTTCTTTCCCTGAATTCTCTTTTTTCCTTGGCTTCAATAACACTCCAGACCTCTCATCCTTTTAATTTTCTTCTGGAGATTGCTTCTACAGTTCCTTCACTGACTTTCCTCCCATTTGATACCAGCTTTTTTGATTTGTCCTCAACCCTGTTTCCTTCTGATTTTATACACTTTGGGGACTTAAAAAATATTCTTCCACTTATTCTTTAAGTGACCAACAAGTTAAATATTCAGTTTCCTTTATATCTATACAGACAAGTTCTGAACTATTTTTCAGGGTGCCAATATAGGAAACATAAAATTTGGATGTTGTTGCTTCATGGTAGGACTTCTTTGATGCAGCCTAAAGTGAAGGTCGTTAAACTTTCCCAAGCTAAGTGTGTAGTACATGTCCTTGCTGATTCCCGATCGCTGTCCTTAACACAAACACCCAAACTCCTCTCCACATACGAGGTCATTCTCAAGTCTCACTCTGATGCTCTTCTAAAATCACATATTTCATTATATCATCCCTCTTCTTAAATACACCCAGGTTTTCTCGTGTTCATTAGGATAAATTCTGATGGAGTTTATAGCATGTAATCCAAAGCAGGTCCATGTCACATGCTCTATTTTTCAAAGTTGCCCCTGATTATTTACTTTTTTGTACCTTATTATACAACAATGGTGAGCTATTTGGCAGTTTCTGAATACATCATGCAGTTACATTCTTTCTTTTTATGTTGTCCCCTCAGAAAGCCCTTTTTTCCCATCTAAGTAACTGAAATTCTACTCATTTCTAAAGTCCAACTTAAATATGAGCATTAGTCAGAATCAAATGCTCCCTTTTACATATTATCATAACACGTTGTTTTGCATATTCATTGAACACTTTTAGGTAGCCCTTTGTTATGATGTGAGCCATGATTTCTTTGCATTTTAATGCAAAGTGAAAATATAATTTTGGGGTCATATTATAGCCAAGTTCTAAAATGGAGGTGGAGAAATGGGAAAAGAAAAACATAAAGAAGAAAGAAATCTTATCATTTGCAACAACATGGATGGATCTAGAGAACATTATGTTAAGTGAAATAAGTCAGAAAGAGAAAGACAAGTACCATATGATCTCACTTATATGTGGAATCTAAAGAAAAGAATATGTGAATGAACTAATCAGAGACAGTTTTGAGGGCACAAAGAAAAAACCGAAAGTTGTTAGATGGGCGGGGCGGGGGGGGGTTGGGGATAAGGGGAAAGGTGAAGGGATTAGGAAGCAGCTGGTAACCACAAGATGGCCTCAGGGTTTTCTGAAAATTAATTTGGGGAACTTATTCAATAATGTCGTAAAGATTTTGTTGGGTATCCGATGGACATGCATCCTATATGGGAGACCACCTCAGAGATAATGTGGATGCCTGATCATGGCATTGTACACCAGAAGCTAAACGTTAATGAATGCCAACTATAATTTTATATATATATAATGTGGCTAGGTGTGAAGTAGGAGGGATAATGGATGGGGGGAGGGGGGTTCACAGTGTGAGGGATATAAATGATGAACGTCTAAGTATTACCTTGTCTTGTACACCTGAAACTAATATAAAAAAAAAAAAAAGAAAAATTGACTACCGAAAAAAAAACAAAAGAAAAGAAAAACAACAACAACAATAAAAACAAAGGTAAAAAATGTCTAGGACTAATATGTTATTTTATTAATTTACTTCATATAAAGAATTACCTTTTTTAAGGTATGGTTGTGCTTATAGATACTTAATTTGAAGATATTCATTTCTTACTTTTTAATAACTACTCAAAAGCTTTTAATGGCATGTATTTCTTAAATAGATTATTTTAATGATTCTGTTTCCCCTTTCAATTTGCTTAGCAAACTACTTTTTCCCATCTAATACAGATGCAAACTCCAGAAGTGTGTCTCTTTATATTGAACCAAATTCTAAATTTAACCTGTCTAGATCATTGAAGATTTATTACAGTCTAATACATTTTCTTCTCATTTTTATGATATTGCAATGGTCTTCATAATTATTAGGGACTTTTATGCATATGATATTGCTATCAGCTAGGGAGAAAAGAACCATTATTTTCCCTTAGTTTAAGTGTAAATGAAGAGAGGGACATATAGTTTTGAGTGATTTGTTAAAATTGTCCCTGAGATAGAGACAAGACATGAACCCAGGTTTCCAACCTGGGTTATTGTGCTTTTCCCTGCAAAGATTATTTTCAAGTGGGGCTCCCGCTCTACCAAATAGCTTTTAGATTTTAAATATTCCAATTTAACCATTAACTGTACTGATCTTTGCCAATATTTTTAAAGAGAAAATTAATCCATTTAGAATACTCCTGAACTCCTACAGCTTCTGGGTTATATGGGGATCATTTTTCCCAGGTGGTAAATTTTATACAACAGGCTCCTCTATATTTGGTCCAAAAGTGAAGGACTTTGGTTTTCCAAGCTTACTTTTTACCTAAAATGAAAGTATATGTGACCCAAGAAAACCTAAAACAGTGTGAGTGGTAGATACCTAATTAAGGCTGTTCTATAAACCTAAGTATCTGTTAATAGTATTTTAAAACCTGGAAACCCCTGTGCAATAATCTTAATTCCATTCCTCAGCATGGATTCATATTTTCCCCAAGAAATAGAGAGCAGCCCATTCAACACTCCTTACTGTTCAGATTATGTAGATTTTCATTTGCCTTGGTTGACCAGACTTTTAGGATAAGAGCTAATCCTTTCAAGTGCAGGGTTCATTAGAGCAAGCCAAGGGAGACAGCCAAGTACATTTCAGTACTCTGGGAATGGAGAGGAAATTGCCAAGAAAACATAATCCCCTATAGATTCTCCTACCTGAAAGGCCAGCTCAAGATTTGAAACCTACCCAGTCAATGGCAACAGGCCCAGAAAAGTGAAGCACCTGACTCCCTTAAGCCAAGAGTCTCTGGAATGGGAGAGAGAGGTAGGTGATGAAAAAGAACCTCATTCTAACAGCACAGATGGCCCCTGCCATCCCCACCAAATGGCTCACTAGGTCTGACAAAGGGGACAGGTGAGCAAACAGACTAAGGCTGAAATGACTGTTCTAAATAGTACTGGAAAGTGTGGCAGGGACGGGAAAGGCGAACGGAAGCAGAAATCATCAATTTATGGAAAAATTATTGCCATCTCCACCTGGCAGCATGTGTTTTCGACATCTGCCTTCCTGGGGCTCTTTGGATTGTCTCAGCCACCTTGGCAAGGGAAGATCAGGTGCTCAGGCAGATGATAAGCTTATTTCCTGCTGGGATAGAGGCTGAGTCGCTGTGCTTTGTCAGCTCAACCCTGGTGATCGATGGGGTGGAGGGAAAGTCACCACTCCATTGGCCCAACAGAATTCTCTCCCTCCCATCAGAGAACCAGTCCTGCAAACAAAAGTGGATGGCATTCAAGAGCTCCAAAGGGGTCAGCAAGGAAGAGAAGGCACTGAAAATGTAGGTGACAATTTGCAACACAGGACCCTCCCCATAAAAAAACGATCAGTATATTTAGTTCTTTCTGCTTTCTCTTTCAATCAGACTCTATCGGAACAAGGTTATACATTCACCAATTTCTATTTTGTATTCACCCATCTTCCAACTTTATCCTAATACTATTCACATTTTTGTATACATGAAACATTATCAGGGTAGGCCTTTTTAGAAACAGAACCACCTCAGGTGGATGGAATATACCATCCACCTAATTTAGTCTAATCCACAAGAGAATTGGAAAACTTCACATAGGATCGATCAGTTCAATTTCCCAAGTTTATCTTATTGAACTAGTTGAAATTATTTTCTTTAAATTAAATTTTATTGGAGTGACAGTGGTTAGTAAAGTTACATACGTTTCAAGTGTACAATTGTGTAATTCATCATCTATATATCACATTGTGTATTCACCTCCCAGAGTCAGTCCTCCTTCTCTCACCATATATTTACTTCAATTAAAAAAAATAGTTGAAATTCTTATGTCTTTTTCAAAAGGCTTCCCTGAGAGGGGGTGAAAAACAATGGTTCTGCTGAAAGGCTACTGATGAAGTGTCAATGGGCATGATGTGTCTAGAAGCCCTGTAACCATCAGTGGAACATCCATAGAAGTACATATATCCTTTGATCCAGGTGTTCATTATCTAGAACTTTTCTCTAACACGGTAATCAGAGATGTGCATAAAGATTTATCTATTAGGATATTCATTGACACGTTAGACACAACTTGAATTCCCATGGGATATTTTTTTAAATTAACTATGATATAGTTAGATGGTAGACTTTGAAAAGATTCAGCCATTACAAGTAAAATTATCAAAGCATATTAAATTATACCTTTATCAGTCAGTACGTTCTAAGTTATGTTGCGATAACAATAAACAACAAATCCTAGTGGCTTATCGAAAAACAGGCTTGTCTATTGCTCACATCATAAGTCTCTGGTGGAATGATTGAGAATTCTGTTCCACTTTTCCACACTAAGAGATACAGACTATGGAAGGCTGAATAATGACCCCCAATGGTATCCAGACTCAAATCTCTAGAATCTGTGAATGTTTTCTTATATGGAAAAGGGTCTTTGTTGATGTGATTAAGTTAAGGATATTGAAATGGAGAGATTGTTCTTCCATTAACCAGGTGGACCCTAAATATAGTCACCAGTATTCTTGTAAAAAGGAGTAAATGGAGATTTGTCTACAGACAGAAGAAAAGAGAATGGTATAATAGAAGTCGAAGGAAGCAAAGTTAGAGAGAGAGGATGCTGCTGATCATCCTAAAAATGAAGGTAGGGGCCACGTGTCAAGGAACGCAGCGATAGATTCTGGAAAAAGTAAAGAAATGAATTCTTCCCTAGAGTCTTCAAAGGAGGCACAACCCTGCCAACATCTCACGTTTAGGCTTGTAAGACTCATTTAGAACATCTGGCCTCTAGAACTCTAAAAGAATAAATTTATGCTATTTAAAACCACCAAGTTTGTGATAATTTGCTACAGTAGCAATAAAATCTAATATACAGGCTAATAGAATAGGTTCTGTTTTGATCCTTGTTGATTCCATGGCAGAAAAGAAAAGAGCTTTGGTGGTTATACTCTGGAAATTAAATGCTCTTCCTCAGAAGTAATACTAGTTACTTCCACTTAAACTTCACTGGCCAAACTAAACTTATCGCCCCATCCAAACCCTAATGTTTCAGGAACCCTGGAATTAGAAGAACTAGAAATATTTGGTGAGCCTCACTAACGACTATTCACCACATTGAAAATCTGGGGAATACAATATTCAGTGAAAATCAAGTTATAAATCATTGTTATAAAACAATTGTAACGGCCAATATGAGAAAATAAAACAGAATTTGTACCTACTCTTAAACAGCCTGAAATAAATATGTACTGTAGTTTTGTTTATTTGTTTTTTCTGTGAAGTGAAAGTGTAGGTAACTTTTTTTTCTCCTTTTTAAATGTCTTCAGCAAGTATGTATTTTTCTAACCAGCAAGAAAACATACTCTTCCAATTAGACTAGCAGGTATGAAGTAGAATAGTGTACAAACCTAAAACTAATATTTACAACATACTACTCATTTGTGAAATACATAAAGTCAGGAGTTGGAGACTGTCACAGTTTGAAAGGGTCTGAGAGGAAACTGAAGCCCAAAGCCATGAAAAAAATTATCTAAAACAGCAATTATGTAATACTAGATGGCAGGCAAAACTTGTCTTTCACTTGTTAATAAAGTTGAAATTTCATATTCTTTTTTATTTACCTCCTATCTCATAATTTAAAGATGATTTTTGGCTTAATGGACATATATATATGTGTGTATATATGTGTATATATATTATATGTATATATACATATATATATACATTATATGTATTGTATACATATAATATGTATATATATATATATATATATATTATATATACATATATATGTGTGTGTATATATATGTTGTCACACAACAGCCTGGCTTGAGTTGTCCTCCCCGTGAGGAATCTTAAAATGTGTACATTTCTTTTTGGCAGCCCTGGTATACATCTATGATGCCAACCTGATTATATCACGGGAGCAGACCGTCATATTTTCACATACGCATCTTAAGCTCCAACCTGCATATCTAACACAAGATGTCTTTCAAATAACGCCAATAATTCCAACCTAAAGAATAAAATGGTAACTTCAGGTATGACATCCTTCATGGGAATTCAGGTGTATTGGTTGGCTAGGATTGCCATCACAAAGTGCCACAGAGTGGGTAGCTTAAGCAACATCAATTAATTTTCTCACAATTCTGGAGACTGGAAGCCTCAGATCAAGGTGCCAGCAGGGTTTATCTCCTCTGAGGCTTTTCTCTTTGGCTTGCAGATGCCGTCCTCGCTTTGTCCTCACAAGGTCAGTTTCTGAGCATGTCTGTGTCTTAATCACCTCCTCTTATAAGGACACCAGTCCTATTGGATTGGCGCCCACCCTACTACCCTCATTTTAACTTAAATATATCTTTGAAGACCCTATCTCCAAATATGAACACGTTTTGAGATATTGGGGTTTGGATTTCAACATATAAATTTTGGGGTACACAATTCAGCCCAGAATATCAGGTTTTGGAGGAACACTGTTTATTGACATGTGAGAAGCCTCTTAAAAAAATGGAGGGGTGGGGGGCGGCCGGTTGGCTCAGTCGGTTAAAGCACAGTGCTCATAACACCAAGATCGCCGGTTTGATTCCCACATGGGCCAGTGAGCTGAACCCTCCACAACTAGATTGAAAACAACGACTTGACTTGAAGCTGATGGGTCCTGGAAAAACACACTGTTCTACAATAAAAAAAAAATATATATATAAAGAAAAAAAAGGAAATGTTACATCTAAGAGAAAAGGTGTTGTCCAGCAGAGCTAAGTATGAATGGGCGTAGCCTTTAAAATGTCATCCTTGGAGATCAAAATCTTCCTGGAAGAATGCAAGAATATATATATGAGGTCTGACAATTAAGTTCTCGAACTTGTTGCAACTATGTTGCTAACCTTTTTTGATATTAGAGGAATCATTCATTATGAATTTGTACCGACTGGACAAGTAGTTAACCAAGTTTACTATTTGTAAGTGCTGAAAAGACTGTGTGACAAAGTTATATGACCTGAACTTTTTGACAATTCATGACTCTTGCATCACGACAATGTAGCAGCTCACAGGGCACTGTCTGTGAGGGAGTATTTAACCACTAAGCAAACAGTAGAGCACCCCCTCCTCGCCTGATCTGGCCCCCAACTTCTTTCTTTGCACAAAGATAAAGGAAATATTGAAAGGAAGACATTTTGATGAAATTCAGGACATCAAGTATAATATGATGACAGCTCTGATGGCCATTCTAGAAAAAGAGTTCCAAAATTGCTTTGAAGGGTGGACTAGGCACTGGCATTGGTGCATAGCTTCCCAAGGGGAGTATTTTGAAGGTGACCGTAGTGATATTCAGCATTGAGGTATTGGAGCACTTTTTCCAGCATCAGTGCGCGAACTTAATTGTCCAACCTCTGTATGTGTGTTTAAATTTATAGGAACTCTCTACGGGCCTCTTGTTTCTGTAAGAGATCAGCATGCAAGCATGTGGACCTTCCCTGTGTCTCTCCTATAACACAGCATTTGTGGAAGGCAGAGGCTTCCAAGAGAATGGCAATTTAGCTCATTCTGGCTGTAACACACAGCGGGAGTTAATTACTTTTGTTATTTCAATTGATCAAAATGCTCCTAATGCCACAATGACTGTGGGCACACTTACCAATGTGCTATTTTCCCCCATTTATTTAAAAAGCTTGCCTCAAGTGTTCGCTTGTTCAGCCAAAATTCTGTGTTCCAGATTGATACTTGCTCATTCTTACCAGAACATGAAGTGAATTCCCAAAGTTGACCCACAGATGTGGATTTCTGACAATAACTGCAGTGAGAATACAAGGGGGGGGGCAGAGGTGGTTAATGTTTTTTCTGTCACAGGACAAAAATTGTATCATAGGAATCCCTAGAACTTGCCCCCTATACAAATTGGTGCCATTTTACCAATTCACAGAAAAAGATGGGAGGGCTTCAATTTCCTAAATATGCTGTTCAAGTGCTTACCAAACAGAGCTAATTTGGAGCCCCTAGAAATTTTTGTGATTTCAATGAACAAACAATGGTTCATGGCGCCAGCTGCTCAGTATAATAGAGAAGGCTGTCGCTGCTGCTTCTTTTATCTACTGAGCAAAATGATTCTGGATTGATATTTTGTCCACTTTAATCTTGGGAAAGATCAAAAGAAACTGTGAAAATTCTGTTCAAGTCCTTTGAATGCAAAGCAATTATAGTTCAGATCAAAAATCATGTGGCAAGTAATGAGCCCAGATTCCCACAGCCTCCAGCCTGACTGACACCTTACAGGTTCGGTGACAGTCTATGCCTTGCTTGTCTCATCTGTCCAATGATGGTCAGATACCACCTCGCATCTACACAGTGCTTTACAATTTAGAAAACACAATGGGCATTTGATGTTTACAGCTAATCGGTGCTGGGTACCGCGGAGGTTTATTAGGACTACCATTTACCATGAATATCCCCAGGCTTACCAATGTGACTCATCACAGCTTCAATGCGGAGGGGAAAGACACTTGTTTCCTGAAGGTATGCGGATAAACTGATGTGTTTTCACTATCTCCTTCTGCTCCATGACCTATGGTTTTATTAAAAAATAAAGCCCACTTTTGAAAAGTTTGCGATAACTGGCAAAAAATACTAACTAAAGCCAAATATCATTTACCCACACTAAAGAGATCCAAGGATAACATAAATAATTGATATCTCCAGACAATACAAATCCTATTATGCTTCTACATAATTTTATTTGAACTAACAGAATAATATGTGTGAAATCATCTGCTGTGTCTATTTTCTATTAGGTACTCAATATATGGTGGCTGAATCTAAAACGATTAAACCTACTTTTTTTTTTTCCTCATGAGGTTTTTGTTTTGTGTGCATGCGTGCGTGTGTGCGTACGTGTGTGTGGGAGTGGGGGTGTCTGTGTGTGTTCCTCCAGAACTGTTCTTTTAGCATGCTCAATAACTGACTGCTTGAGAGTATACCAGAACTCAGGGATAGAAACTGTCTTCAGTGGAACCCATTTTCAGAGCTAGGACAAGAAATACCTTCCAGAGCTATGTTTAGAGCATACTCCACTCCGAGAAACCTTATTGAAAACCTAGACAGACATCTTAGGCTTCAGACTAAATAAATACTATATAAGTGGTGCCTTAGATGAACTATCCAACCAAATCTCATTGTTTTTGACCTCTAAGTATATTAGGTTGTGTTTGTCAATATATGGCTCTGTAGTTACTTCTAAGTAGCTTTACTCACATGCATTCTTGTAAAAAAAAATGAAGGCAGGATCCATTAATTCCTGTGATTTTCTTGCTTTCCAATTAGAGCATGTGGCAAGGGAGAATGCAGGGGGCAGTATAAAGAAAGAAGATGGGCCTTGGAGTTAGAAGACTTGTATGTGAGTACTAGATCCCCAAATTACCAGGTATGTGGTTATGGGCAATTCATGTAGCTACCAAATCTGTTTCCAAATATAAGGGTGATGACTAAAATGAATCACAGGATTTTGATTCATTTGTAATCCAATGATTCAAAGCAGATGGAAGATATCTATAATGGTATAATACTATAACTATATAAATACTAATTCCTATGTCAAACAAACCCTAATTAGTTCATCTTTAAAACTATTTCATTACTTTTGGGGGCACAGATATGTAATACTTAAAAACATCCATTGAAGTTTGATGTGGCCATATGACTGAGTTAAGACCAACAGAATGGATAGAGAAGAAAGTGATAGACAATATTTTTGGGTCTAACTCATAAAAAATATCCCAGACAAGCCTCTATATCAGATGGTTAGATGTTACTAGGCATTGAAAAATGGTAGTCTTCATCAGCCTGGGTACTTGAATAACCACATGGAACACAGTCCACATCCCATCCTAATAACCAATGGACTTTCAATAAGTAAGAACTAAATCTCTATGTTGTTAATATGTGTGTGTGTGTGTGTGTGTGTGTGTGTGTATATGGTCTAGATTTCCACAGCCTCCTACCTGACTGACCAATGAAGAATTATTATTAAATGTCAACCAATATGATTTTTCTCCCAAGATCTATGGTTATTTTCAGCCTTTCTGTGTTGATAGCACACTTTCAAATACTAGAATTCTTAGGAGCACACATGAAAGAATTAAAGAACGCCAAAAGGCACAAGTCAGCAATAATTACAGTACAATCACTCCTACAGTATGACAGTGTCTCGGCAACTATAAAATCACCCAGTTACTGCACTGTTTAGTTGGTCGACCTTCAGCCCTGAATGGTTATTTTTGTGATCCTGGCTACTTCGCTGATCTTGCTTTCATATTTCCTCAGAGGACAAATTATTGCACATTCTGGTGAGTGTGTGAATTGTCTCTTAACTCATATGCAGAGCAAGTTGTATTGCACACATTAGAATGCCAGATAACGTATGCAGTTCTATGAATGTTTTGAAAGGTTTGCTATAAATATATGGACTTTCAGTTAGAGCAAAGATATAGTTTTCATATCAATAATTTTGCTTCACCCCTTTCCTGGTGATTCTCTCTGAGGGTCCAGGGCCTGGGTACTTTAAGGTTACTCTTACTGACTTTGTAAAAACCAAGGGATACACGTAAGGAATTCAATGTGGGGCTGGCAGCTCCAGCAGTATCGGTTATTTCCAGGCACAGGTCACAAGCTGCAGCAGAGGCGATCAGACAGGCTCTCCTAATTCATTCCATACCACACTGATCAAAAGATTAGCTCTAGTACCTCTCAGCATTGCCAACCTGTTTTAGTTTGCAATTGCTTTCGTATTTTCTTTGAGCCTCTATATTTTTATCTTTTATCATATTTTGTGCTGGTTTCTTTTATCTTGAACACTTAACTTATGGCTCCTAATTCATGCTTATCACTCTAAAGTGACTTTTACAGAACCCGAACAAATTAGGTTCTATCTGGTATCTTCTGATGTGAGGCTATCTGGTATCTTCTGATGTGAATATAACTAGGACTGCCACCCTTGGGACCTGAGCCATGGTTTTCAAAGCAAATTTACATACCTTACCCACCATAAGTCCATGAAATCAGAGGGTCAGGATTCTCATTTACAGATGAAGTAATGTAAGCTAAGACATTAGTCACCTTTTTACTTTTCCATGACAAAAAGTGGCAGATCTGAAACTAGCTCCACTCTTTCCTAAATTTCAATCTGGTGTTTTTCTGTTGAACCACATACAACAATTACAACATTCAAAGTGTTCTGGTGAGGTTGAGGGGATCATCTTTATCCTGAAGGGTCCGCAAACATATTGGAACCTTAAAAAACATCCTCAAAAATAAAAATGGTCAATAAAAGGGAGAGCTAAGGCTTTTTCCTCTAAAAGCCTACTTGATCATTTTTGAATGAGTACTGTTTCTAAATAAACCAGATTTTTCTGGAGTAATTTGCTCAAACAAATGCAATAGGTGGCTATGATGACCAGGCCAGCAATGGCTGCTTGTGTCAGAGACACAACTTTTAACCAAGATGCTTAAATGAAACTTCAAAAAGACCTTTGGACTCTCTACAACTGAGAAGATTAAGATGGAAGACATTCTTAATATATCTAACTTGGACTGAAGAGATCACAAGAAACTTATATGAGGTGTGATCGAAAAATACAGTGAATGTTTAAAACGATTATTACAGTAAAAGACCCATTGCCATTAATCTCCCTCAAAATACTCCCGCTCGCTTTGAATACACTTATCCCATCATTCTTGCCTCTTTATGAAGCAGTTCTGGAAGTCCTCTTTCGTGAGTGTCTTTACTTCATCCCCCATCACGACAATGCTGACTGTTCCCTTGTCATTCATAGCTTCTGGTACAGCAATTTCTGTCAAATAAAACCATTAAGGTGTGTCCTCATCCACCTTATCCACCAGATCTGGCACTATGCAACTTCTGGCTCTTCCCCAAAGTCAAAATTACCATGAAAGGAAAATGTTTTGAATCGATTCAGCCATGACAGCACAACTAAAGACACTCACGAAAGAGGAGAGGAATTCCAGAACAGCTTCAGAAAGTGGCAAGAATGATGGGATAAGTGTGTTCAAAGCAAGGGGGAGTATTTTAAGGGGGATTAATGTTAATGTGTCTTTTGTTGTAATAATTTTTTTTAAATTTAAACATTCATTGTAGTTTTTGATCACACTTTGTTTGTATATGACTTGGCAGAAACTACTAGCTAGCTAGCCAAAAATTGTTGACCACTCTTTTGTACCTAAAGCTAGACAACATCTCCAAGTCTTCCTTGCAGTTAGATGTGTTCATCTGAATTAGGACCATCAAATGGGACGTGAGCAAGAATGATATGTGCTACTTCTAGGTCTGGTCCATAAAAAATCCACTGATTATGGACCTCCATGAATTAGTCCCACAGGAGTAAACACAAGATGGAAGGAGCTTGGATCCCTGTATGACCATGTGGAGGAAAACACTTGTCAACCTGACTAATTCTACGTCTGGGTTTCTTTGTTAGGATAACCCTTTGTTAGGATAAACCCTAGTTTATCCTAACTAATACAAGTAGCCAACAGAAGTACATAAAGTAGTAATGCAGATAGGACAAACAAAACTGAGGTGATTTTTGGTACTCCCAGGGTATCATGCCATAGAAAGAAGAATTTTCAAAAGGAAATTGGTTGATAAAAATACAGAATCACTTTAGGAGATTCATATGTCATTCATTTATTTGAACAATGAACTGTTATATTTATCATCCAGGCAAGTGGCTGATTTTAAAGACAAAAGAAAAAAAAATGAAATTCTAATTTCTTTCCAAATATTTCAGTGTTTTGTCTATATATTGAAGTGTGTAAAGTACTCGCCAAAGGTAATGATCATGACTTCCTATGACTAATTTTTTAAATTATGAATGGTTTATGACATTTATAAAAGGGATAGAATCAGTTAAAATTTGAATTTGATAACATTGTATATGATATCTGCCACATGTACTTTGTTTTAGATATATTCTAGCTAGCTAGCTAGTAGCCATGTGCCTATGTACCTACATACCTACCTGTTATGGGCTCTGAAATCAGACTACCTGTGTTAAAATCCAGCCATGTCATGTGTTAACTGTCTGATTTAGGTAAGTTGTGTAACTTTTCTGATTTTTATCTTTTGTGAGATCAAGTGAGTTGGTTCATGTTGCCACCACAGAAATACACCACTCAGATGTGCCACTGCAGGGAGCATAATTGACTAATGGCCTCAGATACTGACTTTCTAGACCCATCCTTTGTTCAACAAAGGTGCTAATGCAGACCCAATGTCTGCAAGACAAGAGCCACCTCTGAGGGGCAATTTTGACTTAAGGACTCCCCGCCTTCTGGCCTAAAGTTTCTGAGCACTGCCTTACAGTTTGACACTTGTCTATCCAATCTCCTACATCACTCTCTAAACGATCGCCCTGTCTTTCTTGGCTCCCCCCACCTTTATCCTTCTCAACTATTTTCTCAATAAATCTCTTGCATGTTGAATCTCACCTTGGAGGACCTAGTAACACAATACAAGTGAAGGGGTTACCACACAGCAAGTATTTGTTTCATAATGACTATTATTATTCCTATTCTTTTTTATTCATAAAATAGGAGATCCCATAAGCATGATGGTATAGTGGCAGCCCTGTGGGTAAGGAGGGCTCATACTATACACTCAAGATCAGGAAAAACAAACAAACAAACAAACATGTACAAGGTTATAAAAAAATCCTATGTCATAGTGAATAGTATGATATTGTCACCTAAAAATAATATGGAATATAAAAAGCAACAAAAAATAATATGTAAGGATTGATTTATCATTCATGGTTTGGATTATTTATTTTTTTAAATTTACTTATGTAAATTTAAAATCCTAATTTTAGAGATGTGAAGAAAAAAGTTTAAAGGATTAAAGGAAAAAGAAGTCTGGCTTATTGCATATTGAATCTTTGAATTTTATGAAATGTATACAAATCACCTTTCCTATGTATTTTTTAGGTTCTGAGGAAACAGAGATAATACAGAAATACTGTAACCTGAATGAAGAAATAAAATGTCTTTCTTGACTAGACGAAGGAAATATAACATGCTTTTTCGTTTGTGGATTGTTAATACCCGACAGTAATTTCCATAGTGATTGAAGGTTGACCCCTAATCGTAGTCTGATGCTATGTGATCTGGGGAGCAGGTATTGGGGGAGGAGTCAAGGGATGATGGTGTATGATCCCTGTCATTGAATCTACACATTTGCATACTTTATCAATGAACAGTAAGTAAGGGCAAGCCATGTATAGAAGTGCTATACAAACTTGGATAAGAAGACCAGTTCAACAATAAAAACAGTAATAGTAATTAGCAGTGCTACTTGATTATCTACCATGTGTCAGCATTTCATGTAAGCTATCCCTCAATCCTCTCAACAATACTGTGAAGTCTTCTCTATTTTAAGAGTGAGAAAGCTGTGACATAGGCTAATAAGAGAGCAGGGTTTTAGCCTGAGTTTCACTGGGGCCCGGGCCTTTGGGCTTAAGCTTGGGGTACTTTGCCCACAGTGGGCACACCCTGCAATCCAACCAAATGATTCTGTCAGGAAAGACAGCTGAGGGAGACAGATTTTGAGTAGCTAGTGCATGTTGTTGTTTTCATGGAAGATAACAGAGAAAGAAGCAAGTATTCCAAGTGTGGGCCAGAAAGGCAAGAACAAAGACACACTGCGAGAAGAAAGCAAACCATGTGCAAAAGAGCGAAACAGTGCTGCCTGCCAGGATTAGGGGTTGTGCTTGGGAAATGGGAGAAAGAGGCAGCGAGGGAGGCAGGGGTCGTTGGTGAGCAGCGGCAGATCTGACACCTGCTCTTTAAGAGCACTCTGTTCTGGCAGGTGTAGGTCCTACTGTAGTTGACTGCTTGGGCCTAGAATCCTGGCATGAAGTCAAGAGGGCCTGATTTAGAGGCAAAACTATAGAAATGGAGAACTTGGAGTGAATCTGGGGAAGAAAAAGAAAACTTCATAAAGGAAGCAGTGCGCATAGCTAGGTGACATCAGGTAAAGGACATATGAGGAGAGCTCAGCCCCTGTCGTCATTCTCTGGTTCCATGCTGGGTAAGGGTATTATAATATTGGGAGGTGGGGAAATGTTGTCTATGGACAGAAGCAGTGACAAAACTCTCCAGCCCAGCTATCACTGCATGTCAAAGACTCAGCGTGGTTTATGTGCAATCCTGCTTGAGAGCAGGAGGCGGGTGGTCTCATAGGATCCCATCCTGGTGTAGAGCCACCTGCCCAGTGACTCCGGCAAACAAAGGGATCTCCGCTCAAATCAGAGCTGGCCAGAATGTGAGGAAGGCATCTGAGAAGGCTGCGTGCGAGGAGGGTTTTGCAATCGTTCCCCACCCCATCCTGTCCCAGAGCAACAGCTAATCCTGGTGAATAACATGGGGGCTGCAGCCAGCTCCCTCCTCCCCCCCCTCACCACTGTGCTATTCTGTAGCTCAGGTGGGCCTCAGCACTCGCAGCTAACAGTCGGCGGGGAAGCTCACCACACGGCTGGCTAATCACGGCCTATTATGCTGTAGAAAAATGCACTGATGTGCCTCTCAAAATTTTACCACGGACACACCTACCCTCTGACACCGTGCAATTAGCCCAGCACCCTGGGAGCCTATGGGAGCAGCAATATTACCACATCAGAGAGATCATTGTTTGAGTTTCAGAGCTGCCCATGGACACGCAGGGTTCCTATAGCCCTCTAGGGCAAGGATTAAGCGCTAGTCTTTATACTGTGGACAAGTGTTAATTTTTCAGAGGATTTTCTCTTAAGAAAACCACTCTGCTATATTGCCATCTGATTCATTACGATTTACCCCACTGGGCAACGTTACCCCTTCGCTACACTGAGAAAATAGCACCATGCTGAGCATTTGTTCATGTGTTTGGCTGGAGAAGAATATCTGTTTGGGGAGCTCTGTGACATTTGAGGCCACCGAATAATCATATAGAAAACCTCTAAGACATCTCCGTGAGGTCTATATTCTGACAACTTATCCCCAGTGCAATGTCCCCCACTCCCTGCCACATACAGCTACAAGTACATACACAAACACACACATACACATATAGAGACACACATAGACATACACAGGCACACACAGACAGGCACACATAGACACAAACACACTCACACACAGACACAGACATGAGCACACATACAGACACAGGTACACACAGATATACATGCTCACATACACACATAGGTACACATACATGCAGACACAAACACACATATTGACATACAAACGCACAGACACACTCACACATAAACACACAGACACACAGAGGCAGACACAGATACACACACACATACATGCATAGGTATACACACACATGCAGACACCCAGACACGCACATATTGACACACACAAACACACAGACACACACACAGAGGCAGACACAGGTACACACTCACATACACAGACACTCACATGTGCAAACACATAGATGCACACAGGTACAGAGACATTCACACACACTCACACACACTCACACACAGAGCACAGCCTCAATTCCAATTCAAAAGAGGACATATGAGACAACACTACAAAGGTAAGCTTTTAGAGAAAAACGGTAGTTGAAGGTTTCTCAAACATCTCAGACAATCAATTACTATAAATCCTATGCATGAAATTCTAATGTAAAAGAAATCGGAGTGTGTGACATATACTGTGTGCAAAGGTAGTTTTGAACAATGAGGACAGGACATTGAAAACTTAGAATATTCCAGATATGTAAGTGACAGGGACATGTAGAACGGTCGCATAGAAGGCTGGGACAGGAGCTTTTCTGACCTGTGACAAAACCACTGTGCTTCGTCTAGCGCAATGTCTTGTGGGGAAGGAAGTGTGTTTGGGGAGCCCTGTACTCACACCTCCTGTTCCCAGTGGCGATGCAATTCCACTGGTGAGGGGCATGTGGTGGGCCTGGGCGGGGCTAGAGGTTTTAGGGCAATGCGAAATGTTCCCTGTGGTGCTGGCTTTATAACCAGGGGACAAGAAACATTCCACCTGTCCCTAAATCTGTTCTTATCCAACCTGTAGCCTGTGGAATTGAGACAGCAACCGTGCTGCAACTTAAAAAAAAAAAATTAAATAGCTCTTTTTTGTTATGTTTTGGTGGTGGGTCCCCATTTTTATCTCCATTTCAGCTGCTGTTCTGAAACCTGTGACATTTCTTGGTGCCAAGAGAACAGTTTTTTTTTGCTGACTTCCCAGCTGGAACTTTCAGGAATTAAAATATCCAATATGTCAGTACTTATGCTATTTCTAGTCATGTTTTGAATCAGGTTTGACTAAGAATATAGGCTTTCCAATTCTGTCAGGAAGAGATATATAGATAGATGATACATGATAGATAGATAGATAGATAGATAGATAGATAGATAGATAGATGATAGATAGATAGATAGATAGATAGATAGATAGATAGATAGATAGATAGCAGAGAAAAGAAAAGAAGGGAAAGAAAGGGGAAAGGACAGAAGGGGAGGGGCAGGGAAAAGAGGGGAGGTGGGGAGGGGAGGCGATGGTTGGGAGGGGAGGAAATGAAGGAAGAAAGGAAGCTAACTTGATCTTGAAGTATTCTGAAGAATTTCCAAATGTTTACCTATTTGTCTGGGTTTGAGGTGGTAGCTACTGGTCAGATACAAGGTTTATTGTATGTTTTGCATTATAGAAATATGTGAAATACACTGTTCCCTATTTAAGTGCTGCTTCAGAAGTCATGTCTTCTAATATCCTTAGATGTCAGTGGTTTACATTCCTGTAATAACATATTTTAAACCCCAGGGAATTTCTTTTCCATTTATGACATCACACAGTCCCTCAATGTATAGGTAAACAAGATTGAAAAACATCATTGAATGTGAAGACCTGAGATCAATGTCAGCACATCCTCTAACGAGCTATTATCACAGTGCGCTGCTCCAGGCAGACAGACGGAGGCCCTATGGGGGTCGTGGCTCCCCTTGTAAAGAAAGCTGAAGTCACATACATGCACAATTTGGCAGAGAAAAAAGACGAAGGTATTGACACTTACCAGGAGATCACAGTGACTTTTTTAAGAAACGGCAGCACTCTCAACCTTTGACTCCCTCTGTCCCTTATCATATAGGGTTAGCGAGTCACACCCTTCCTTAGGCACACATCACTAAGAAGAATAGGATGAGAAATTAGCATTCTCAGAGGCTGCCGAGATCATGCAGAAGGAATAAGCTGAGCGCACTGGGTAACAAAAATAAAACACAGAGCAGTGTTGCTATTTGGATCCTAATAGCAACCACATAGCAGTGTTAGCTTTTGGATGACTGAAGATAGCACTGAAGGTGTTGACGGAAGAAGGGTCATCTAGAAAGAGGTTAAATGGGAAAGAAAGGGGCACATTGGACAGGAATTCTAATTTTAGGACAGTGTATGTGTGAGCTACACTATGTACCTCTGAGGAGGTACACGTGAAGAAAATCTGTAATTTCAGTTGATTAAAAATATGCTCTTTCTTCTAGTAAACAAATTAACAAAATTCACATTAAAAGGGGACTATAGAGGATGGTAAAGTAGATTAACTCTTTGTCCTATACAAAGTACGCTTTTATTATTATAGTAATGTTTGAGTTTTACAGATTCTAAAATCTCTTTTCACTTGCTCTGGGAACCATATTTTACATTATTAGAAACAATTGTTTGCATTTATCATATAAACAATAGATCACTAAAATTCATTCATTCATTCATTCATTCATTCATTCATTCATTCATTCATTTCTCCACTGTAGACCACTATCCTGTAGACTATTTAGAATTACTGGTCCCCACCAACTAAAAGACTTGAGCATTCCCCAATCACTGTGACAACCAAAAAGGAAAAAAAAAATCCTCAACTCATATCCAAACTTCTAGAGGAGGAAGAACCAGCCCACTGCCTTCCATATTGAGAAGTCTTGAAAGAGGCTGTGGATATGTTTCTAACTCCAAGGAATGAACAGGCTGGTGGGGAAATAGATAAGCAAGTGTAATCATTTTATAAATGTGTTGCTACACAATCCTGTCATTTTTAAAACGTCTGTGCAAATTTGACCTTAAAGGAAAGGGAAGTAAGAACTAAAACAAATGAATGGGACTATATGAAACTAAAAAGCTTCCGCACAGCAAAAGAAACCAGCAACAAAACAAAGAGGCAACCAACTGAATGAGAGAAGATATTTGCAAACAACATCTCCAATGAGGGGCTAATATTCAAAATATATAAAGAACTTGTACAACTCAACAACAGAAAAACCAAACAATCCAATTTAAAAATGGGCAGAAGACCCGAATAGAAACTTCTCCCAAGGAAACATACAAATGGCCAACAGATATATTAAAAAATGCTCAACATCACTAATCATCAGAGAAATGTAAATAAAAACCACAATGAGATATCATCTCACCCCAGTCAGAATGGCTTTCATCAACAAGACAAATAGTAACAAGTGTTGGAGAGGCTGTGGAGAAAAAGTAACCCTCATACACTGTGGGTGGGAATGCAGACTGGTGCAGCCGCTATGGAAGGCAGTGTGGAGGTTCCTCAAAAAATTACAAATAGAATTACCATATGACCTAGCGATCCCTCTTCAGGGTCTCTACCCAAAAAAGCTGAAAACATTTATCTGTAAGATATATGTACTCCAGTGTTCATTGCAGCATTATTTGCAGTGACATATTATTGCAGTGAATTGGAAACAACTAATGTCCTTCTATAGATGATTGGATAAAGATGATGTGGTATATATGCACAATGGAATACTATTCTGCCATAAGAAAAGACGAAATAGTGCCATTTGCAACAACATGGATGGATCTTGAGATTATTATGCTAAATGAAATAAGTCAGACAGAAAAAGTTGAGAACCAAATGACTTTACTCATATGTGGGATATAAAACTGAAAGCAACAAAGGAACAAGACAAACAAACAAAGAAACAAAAATTCGTAGACACACACAACAGTTTAGTGGTTACCAGAGGGTAAGTGGGGAGAGAGAGTAATAGAATAGGGTAAAAAGGGGTCAAATATATAGTGATAGAAGGAGAACTGACTTGGGTGGTGAGCACACAGTATGATATATAGATGATGTATTACAGACTTGTATACTTGAAACCTAAATAATTTTACTAACCAATGTCATCCCAATAACTTTAATAAAAAATAAAATTATAAAATGACATCTTTTAAATAAAAACGAATATGAACCAAGTATTAGATGACATTATAGAACTACTATTATTAGGTGTGATTGCAATAATTATGATTATGTAAGAAAATATGTTTTTTTATATGAATTATGAGTTATTTAGGAGTGAATCAACATGATGTCTGGGACTATTTTAAATACTAAAGCAAAATAAATGGAGGTACATATAATAACAAACAATTATGGCAAAACAAAGATGATTTGAGTAGTTGGTAATAGTAAGTCCACTGATATTGCATTTTCTATTTATAAATATTTAAAATACTCAAAAAAATTTTAATAAAAAAATCATTAAAAAAATTTAAAAGTGAACAAACAAACAACCAAAAAAAACTCCTGTGCAATAATCAGTGTAGAAGTTTCGAGCCTGGCTATTCTGTCCGCTGAGCTCAGCCTGGAGCAGTGCTCACACAACCTTGGCAGGGGAGGAGGAGGGCCTCATGCAGAAGAGTTTGTGGCCTGGCTCATCCATGCGGTGCTGATGGCTTCTGCCTCAGGGATCATCTCCTGGGAGGTGGTGTGTGTGTGTGTGTGTGTGTGTGTGTGTGTGTGTGTGTGTGATTGGGGAGGGGGGGGCACTAGTGAACTTCTCTCTGTATTGTTGAGGAACTCCTCTTCAGAGAAACAGCCTGCTCCCTTCGGCCCTGCCAGCAGCAAACCCTCCTCGAAATTTCTTGTCTGGGTTGGGTTTCCCATCATGTGGTCAGCAGCCAACTGAGTATCCAGAGAGCTCACGCTCATCATTTCCTCTGGGCTCCTCCAGGAGGAGCCATAGGAACAAATGAGGCCCTCTTCTTCATCCTCAGGACCAGAGTACTGGGATGGGGTAACGATTCTCCTCTTACCCCTCCCAGGTCCAAAGTATCACTGTCCTCTCCAGCCCTAGTTATGAGATAGTGGAGGACTTGGACGTACATGGACACATCCCAACTTGCAAATAAAGTATGGAAAGGGAAAAATAGCAACTTTACGGTGAAGACCAGGTCACCAAGATTTTTCCCAAGTCATATCAGTATCATGAACCCCCAGATATGATGTCATGACAGAGACACTTCATCTCTGCTATTCTTCCCCCACAAGTAGGCGTATAACCTAACCTAATCATGCGGGAAACAACAGATGAACACGTATGAAGGAGCATCCTACAATATACATGACTAGTACGCAAAACTGTCAAGGTCAAGGAAAGTAAGTAAAGACTGAGAACATGTCAGAAGTGACTAAGGAGATATGATGACAATGCAATGTAGTACGTTGGATTGACTTCCGGAACAGAAATATGACGTTAGGGAAAAATTAGTACAATGTGAATAAAACCCAGAGTTTAGTTCCTAGTCATGTACCAATACTGGTTTCCTAATTTTAACTACATCATGGTAAGTAAGGAAAATGTTTACCTTAGAGAAAACTGGGTGGTGGGGGTGGGGATCTATGAAAACTGTCGTGCTATCGTAGCACCTTTTTATGCAAATACACAATTATTCCAAAATGAAAAATCTGTTTTGAAAAATCAAGGCGAGAATGGGGCAGAGTTGGGTTCAAGAGCAAGATAATGACCATAATCAGCGTGGATTTTATATGCCACATGTAAGACTCAAAGAATTTTGATTCAAGGGTAAATATGGTCAATTTTTTATTATAGAAAGATTAAATTGAAAGCAGTGTAGAGGAAAGGGCTGATTGGGAGCTGAGAAAAGAAGGAAGGGTGGTGTGATGAGTTTAAATACAAAGTTTCAACAAGAAGGCTACTACAATAGTTGGAGAAAGAAATCACTTGAACCTTGCTGGAAAGTGTGTGTGTGTGTGTGTGTGTGTGTGTGTGTGTGTGTGTGTGTGTGTAAATGTATATGCACATGCCAGACTGCATCAGAACAAATTTATTTCATGTCCAATGCTGAAAAGGGCAGCACATATATTTTATAATACAAATGAAACATACTCGTAAATCATTGTTTCTCTTTGGTTTCATTAGTTGTAATAGGATTCACAATGATTTTAATGCTTTTTAAAAGAAACAGACAAAGGACACAGCATCATTTGACTTGAAAATCGTATTGTAAGTTTGGAATAAAAAAATCCTAGATTCTTGTCCTTTATCAGCTATTAGCTAGGCAATCTTGGTCTAATCACTTCAATAAGACCAGAGTTTTCCATTTCGAAAACAAGAAGACTGAAATAGAATGCCTTTGATTTCTAAGATAACTATCAGAGATGTTCCAGTGGAATTACTACCTTTGGAACATTATTGGATAAGGAGCTGCTTAATCAGTTTCCTCCCAGGCCTTAAGAGAGAATTAATATTTGTTGAATGCTTACTATTCTAAAAATGTTTTTTATCATCAATGATTTTGTTTTCAATCCTGTGAAGGTAATGGTGGCCCAAACAACATAAAATTACTTCATTAACAAGAATTCATTTCAAACACTGCTGTCTTATAAAATGCCTATTAATTTCAATACAAAGATTTATGACGGGCATTTCTAAGCAATGGAATTTGTTTTGTAACTATGGAAGTGCTTGCAGTTTTAAAATTGTTCACAAAAATAATTTGAATGCTTTAAGACTTCTGGAAAAGAAATCAACCATGAAAAATTTAGACAAAATGTTCTGCACTGGATGATTACTGATTAAAAGGAGCCAAAATATTGGCATAATTTTACAAAACTGCATTAATTTTTTTGGTAAACTATTACTAATACAAGTGAGGCATTTATTCTGGTAAGGTAAAATTGGACAATTTAGCATATTTAAGAAAATTTCCAAGCTGCGAAATTTGGAATGATTTCACTGGGACCAGATACCAAGTAAATAAAACATACTCATCATTTAACTGAACCAATTTATTTTTTTCCTGAGGGAGGCTGAAGCAAACATGGTAATCATAGAGTTTACACTACTACAACACATCTATTTCCTATTGCTTCTAGTTCCTAAAATATTTCAGATCCGAGTTTCTTTCAACATTGTAACATAACCTCTTTTGAAGTAAAAAAAAAAAAATAATAGACTGAGCCATATAAATATTTTACTTTTAAAAATACACAGTGTTGCAATGATGAAACTCTTCCTGGCAATTTATATTTACACAATAGAATTCTTCCCCATGACACCTACCATTTGAAATCACACCAGAAATCTCACTGTGGATTCTTTAAGATAAAAGTCATTATAGCCCAGGACAGACTGCAAATATACATGATCGCAATTGCGTTTAATTATATGTGACGGTCATAAAGGAGGCCTTCAAAAGTACTATAACAGAAAGAAAATGTTTGCATGATGCATATCGTAGTTTTGTAAATAATTTCTGCTGTCTATAACAATTGTTGGAGGGAGAGCGTACTTTGGCCTTGCCTTATAAATTAGAGTAGTAAGCCGAACTCTGATGTGTCAGAAACCACTGGAGCTCATTTCTATTCAGCATTTATTTGGCTCTGTTTCAATTTATACCTTTATTGAATAGTTTCTTCACTTTTAATTTAATGTAATTTAGGATGCTGAAAGCCCACATCAAACAAGAAGACACAAAAAAAATGATGTGTGATTACAGATATCTCTCTGTAGAACACACTAGAATTTGCGTATGATCTGAAAAGAGAACTGACTCTTTCTGAGTTTTAGAGAAACTAGAAGGAAATGGACATCTCCAATGGGTCATTTCCTCAGACCTCGTCTTAAATTAGTATTACAGAAATATCCCCATAGTTTCAATTTTTCAATAACCTATTGCTTTTATTACAGCTTTCTTAACTGCATCCCATTCCTTCTATTAAGCCAGTACTTACTTCACAACTATTTCGAGAATCTTCCAGGTGTTAATCAAACAAGAAGGAAGCCACTGCCTCTGCCAGAGCCATCTCTACGGATTCCTATATGATGTTTTTTAGTCGCTGGGACAGTCTTGGCTTTTGCTTTTATGTCCATGACCCATATGACAAATGCCTCCTGAGCAATAACAAAAGAGAAAAGAATAAATGGAACACAATATTAAAGAAGCATTTTAAAGGTATCTAAGAAGCCCAAAGAGCAATATTTGTACTATTTTACTTTTTTTTCAGTAGGACATTAGCACTTATAGTCCTTGACCTTCCTGCCTGTTATTTCAGACCACTGAGCCAGGGTGTCTCTGTGAATAAGTGGACAAAGACAGAGAAATGCCTTTGCAGTGTTAGATGAGTTTGGAAAATACATTGTATCTAGCACAAAACAATGGTGCCTTTTTAATTGATCTTATCATTCATTACTCCTTAAATCTGAGGTGCACTGCTTTCATATCATTGAAAGACTGCTCAAAAACCCACTTCTAATGCTGGTAGTGCATCAAGAGACAGCTGGTTTCACACACACACACACACACACACACACACACACAAATTTAAAATCCTCAATCTGGTTTATACACATACACTGAGTTTATAAGAACGTTTTACTTCAAAATTAATGTACGAGTGATTTCAAAGATTTTCAAATGATTGACAATGACTGTAACTTGTGAATATACAAAAATAAGAAAATAGCATAAAAACAATTGCACTGGTATGTAATTATTTTTAATATATTAGGTAGGTGCTCAAGACTTTCCTCTGACATTCTAGAACTATTGGTTTATTTAATAGAATGAAGAATAAACAATATTAACAATCAGACATTGTGGCTTTCCTGAGTTGAAATTCGGAACTCTCTCCTATGAGTCAGTGTGTTTTAAAGGACACAGGGATGAGCCTGACGTACCCATGAACTCTCTGTAAAACAAATCACATCTTAGTTTCACTTCTCTTTACTATGCTCAAAGCATCTCTCTTTTTTTTTTTTTAATTTTATTGGGGTGACAATTGTTAGTAAATTTACATAGATTTCAGGTGTACAATTCTGTATTACATCGTCTATAAATCCCATTGTGTGTTCACCACCCAGAGAACGCACATATTGACACTAAAACAAAAGTGTTTGTATTCGATTTTGTGGGAAAGAGGAATCACATTCATTCTTAGAGGCATTGATGCTATACTGATTAACAAACTTTTGCCTCAATTAACTAGATTTTATCTTTATTTTCAATATCTATGATGGTATAAACTATATAGGTAAACATTCAGGTAGAAACAATTTTTCACTTCAAATGTTCACACTGTTACAAATAGGCCTGTGATTTACTTTCTTCTGCTTTCTGCATGAAAATGATATTTTAGGTAATAAAGTAGATATTCTCAATATGAGAAGTCGTTATCTAAACTAGGTTACTGTCAATCAGGTTGACCCTAAATGTTTTGGCAACATTTTTGTAAAGTTTGAGATTTCTTTTGTTTTCCTATTACTGTCCAAATAGCAGAATATCCCAAAATTAGAATATGTTTTGGCAATTTATTATGTTTAATGACAGTGGAGAGTGAAAAAAAAAAAGATTATAGGGGATTTTTCCAGAATGCATGTCCAGTATAGTTTCTCTCTCCGTGTTCCATTACACAGGTGTTATCTGCTGCTTTGACTTAAAATTGAACATGCAAGTATGAAACAAAATGGTAAGCTTATACTTAGGATTACTCAACTGAGCTAATAAAATTTAAAAATTTCATTCAGAAGCCTTTCAGAGAAAAAGTAAACACTAATTTTGTTCAGGAGTTATTGCTAGACATAAGAAACCATCACTTCAACTGAAATCACACTTAGAGATAAAATAAAGTGCTAAATTTACACAAATAACAGGTTTATCTAATCCCACGGTGCCTATTCTACCAGTCCGTGATGACACGGAAGATGCAGGACTAGCTAGGCTCCAATGGCCGCCATGGTAATCCTTAGTCCTACTCAACAAGTTTGCACTTTTTCCTCTTTGTGGACACACAAGATTGAGCTTCCCTAATCCCTTGAGGTTAAGTGACCGTGTGACTTGTTTTCACAGTGAGATGGGCGCCGAAGTGTAATTCTTCATCTCCTGGGTCAGCCACTGCACGCACAAGTTAATACGGGGAATGACAGGGAAACACCACGTGGAGGCTCCGTCCTGGAGACTACGCGTGAGACCAGCGACCAAGAGCAAGAAATCGATTTTTACTGTTTTAAGCTACTGAGATTTGGAGGCTGTTCCTTAATACAGCTTACCTAGCTTTTCTGATGGATACATATCCTTTGCCTTAATAAATAATATTTTTAAAAAAACAGACTTGGAAAATTATACAGATCCTGTCAACCTATGATGTCAATCTATGAAGTTCATTCTCAAGTGGGAATGGGATCTCTTTTCATCTTCTAGACTATTACCAAAAATCACTCATGAAGACCCTGATTAGAGCAGAAAAATGGATTTCTTTCTGGCTTATAGAGGCCACAGAACAATTACTGTTATTATGTCACTAATTTACCTTTCTAAGACTTCTCAAAATCAACATTATGGTAATGTCTCTGTTTCCTCCCTCCCTCCCTTTGGATATTTTGTCAAGAGTTTGACTAAACAGCTTAAAGATATACTGGAACATGTTGCTATAACTTTGAAGATACATGCACGTGCGCACACACACACACACACACAGACACACACACACACTGGAGAATCACTAGAAAAAGACAAAGAGAGAAGGAAACTAATGCATTTGCCACATGATAAAGATCCACATAGATAAATATAATTGGAGAAACAGAAGGAAAGTTTATCATTTGCAAATAAAAGCTTACAGAAGCCCCCAAAATAAGGGATGCATTTCAGTTCTTAAGCTTTGCCTCAACTGTACTTACCCAGACAACATTTGAATTCATAAATATTTCCTGCATTTTTGCAGATAATGATACCAGGAAATAGAGTTTTTCGAACTAGCTCATACTGGTAATAATCAGTAGAATTGGACTTCAAACTCAAGGCTGACACCAAACCTCTAAGTTATATAAATAGAAGTAATCTTCTTTGTGCCTACGCCCTTCCCACAGGATATGGCTACAGTGTGGGCTTAATGAAACCCCTGAGGGTTTCTAAATAACTTTTGAAAATTAATGAGCTTATAGAAACTCATATTTCAATAATTCACATAGAATTTGAGAGCTCATTCCACTGCACCCCATGAATGAAATCTTAGGTTAATGAACCTAAATACACTATCATCAATGAATCAAATAGTTTTACAAATGGCCCAATGGGAAAATCTATCAAGTGACGGTCATTTTGCACATTGCTTGTCTCATCATTGATTTATTTGTCTATAGTCAGATGAAAGGTATTTTATGATGTATTATGATTTAAAATAATCAACAGTGTGTCGTAATATCAGCAGCTCTGCTCCCATGAAGCCACTTTTCATGTAGCACCAGGCAGAAGATTTGAGGCCAGTGTGTATGTACATCCATCAACTACTATACTATTTACACTGGCTCCACCAGAATCAGGTGGAGAAATAATAAATGCATCCCCCAAGAATGCAGATGCAATTTAATGCTCTCATTACAAACCCCGAGTTTCCCCTTCCTAACTTCGACTGCTGTCTGCAGGAAGAGTCCGGGAGATAGCGGCCATTGGCAGCGCGTCAGGAAACAAAGCAGTGAGTTTCCTTATGCTCTTCCACTGGATAGTATTAAAACACATTCCAAAATATCATCTACATTAAAAAGCTTGTTGACAGGCACAACTTTGTTCACTAGAACATCTACACACTCATCTAATTAAAATATTTCTGGCGCAGATCGAAGGGCTGATAGCGCTACGGAACACTTTAGGTCGACACAATATTCTTTCATTTATTCAAAATATATTTCAGCACATGCTATGTGTCAGATATTATAGGCAGAGAATGCTGGAAATATAACAATATGTCAATTAGAAACCTTTACGTTCTAGGGGAGAAAAAAAGAGAGTCAAACAAATTATTACAATGCAATAGCAGGGTTAACTGTTATTTATTTATTTTTTTTAAAAGAGTGCATCTGTATAATGAGAGAGTAATGTGAGGTGCCTAATGAAATCATACAAGTTTTTATACAGGAGGTTACCACTGAGTCGGACCTTAATCAGCAAAAGTAGAAAAGTTAAAGAAAATAGGGTAAAACTGCATATGCAAATCAATGTGGTATTAGAAGATATATGATATGTGTTGGAGAGTGGTTATGTGTGTTTGAAGTAAGTTTAAAAAAAGTAAAGTGGGCCATTATATGTCCCTAACACATGCTTTAAGTCACTGAAACTTACTTTTTTTTTTCTGCTTCTGAATACTTTAGTTTTATTTTTTTGTTACAAACATGGATTTTCTCCTGAAAATACAGCCAGAAAAATTAAGAAATTAACACTAATTCATCACTACCCCATTCAAATTTTGTCAATGCCCTTTACAGCGAACGATGTCCGGGATTATTTAGTTGTCATTTCTTTTTAGATTCCCACAATCAGTCTTTCCTTCATTTCCTTCACTTTAACACTTTCGAAGACCATGAAAGAATTATTGTGTAGAGTGTTTTTCAGTTGTGTTCTCCCTGATGCCTCTTTATGACTATGGTCAGGTTATACATCCTTGACAGAAATTTCACTTAAGTTTTATAGTTCTTCTCACTCATCTTATCATATGGCACACATGGTTTTGATTTGTCCCCAAATTGGTGGTTCTAACTTTATCACTTCATTTCGATGGTATCTACCAAGTTTTCCAACGTAAAGTTACTTTTCCATGCCTATGTAATCAATACATATTTTGTAGGAAGGTATATTTGCAGACATATATATTTCCCATTCCTTATCAAATTTTAATTTGTTCCCAGAGTCCTAGTTTATGCAGTTTGATTTAGTGAGTTACAATTTCTTCTCATTATTTTGATGCTCCAAGCAGCGGGAACTCCAAGACGGCACCTGTGTCCTGTTACTAGTTCCTGTCATTCTTTGAGAACACACCTCTATAGTTTTAGAAACAAGATATTTTAATATCATCTTACAATTTTCCTGTCCCACACCTGGAATCTGGTACCTCTTAAGGACAAGGTAACCTATTAACCAAGATCCAAGCACAAGGTTTTGTCATAGCTATTGGGGTGCTGCTGCGTTAGATTCTCTCAGTGGACAGAGCTAGGAAACATGTGTGATTATATGACAATTAAGTTTGTGAACTTGTTGCAACAAAGTTGCTAAACTTTTTTGATATCACAGGGATTATTCATTATGAATTTGTACCAACTGGAAAAACAGTTAACCAAGTTTACTATTTGGAAGTGCTGAAAAGGCTGTGTGAGAAATTTAGATGAAAGCAGTCTGAACTTTTCACCAACAATTCATGGCTCTTGCATCACGACAATGCACCAGCTCACACGGCACTGTCTGTGAGGGAGTTTTTAGTCAGTAAACAAAGAACTGTATTGGAATACCCTAGTTATTGGAATATTCCAATAACTGTATTGGAATAGTAGGAATACCCTCCCTACTTGCCTAATCTGGCCCCCCAATGACTTCTTTCTTTACCCAAAGATAAAGAAAATATTGAAAGGAAGGCATTTTGATGACATTCAGGACATCAAGGGTAATATGGCGACAGCTCTGAAGACCATTCCAGAAAAAGAGTTCCAAAATTTCTTTGAAGGGTGGACTAGGCACTTGCATTGGTGTATAGCTTCCCAAGGGGAGGACTTCGAAGGTGACCATAGTGATATTCCGCAATGAGCTATGCAGCACTTTTTCTAGGATGAGTTCATGAACTTAATTGTCAGACCTCATATCTATACATATACATATATACGTACATAGTTACACACATTTGTTTTGATTCTTTATCTACATATGTGTGTTGAGTTCTACCAACATCTCTAACTCCAATTTAGCATCACGGCTCATTCGGTTTGTTTTATTTTCTTTTTTCTTTTTACCCCTTTCTCTACTTGTAATTCTCTTCTCTGAGATTAATGAGCATGGCTTTCATTACCCTTACTTACTTATTTGATTAATCTTTCTGTATATGCTAGTCTTTATTTTTTGTTGTTGCTGTTGTTGCTATCAAGCCTGCCTACACCAACCCCACCAGCATCCTCCTTATCCTCCTGTGGTTCCAACACCCTGCATGAGCCATCACCACCCATGAGCATAAAGTCCTCCTCACCCTGTCTGGGCTCAGAAACTCAGGGGAGTCCCTGTCACCATTCTTGAACTTTGAAACTCTGTCGTGGGCAGCTTTCCCAAGGGTCACCTTCTTTCCTTGTTCCAAGTCATGTGACAGGATGCCCTCCCACCTGGAGTCCTGTACTTGGTCTTGGCTCGCACATCTCACCCCTGGCCTGATACTTTGCATGGATGCCTTCCTCATCTCTCCCGTTCTGACATCACAAAGCAGGCTGCCTCACAGCTCCAACAAGCCTCACTTGCTGTCTCCAACAGCCCCTTAGAACCACCCAGCTCCCTCTTCCTGCCCTTCCTTCTTCAGAACCCTGATACCCTCAGGCATTCTCACCATGCTAGTTTCCACCTAATCCATTTAGGAGTGAATTTTTAAGAAGGGACGCATAGGTAAATGGGAAGGAAAGGGGAAAAAGAAAAGAACTAGCTATGCTATTTTTATGTGGAGGAAATGATAATGGATTTGAATTTGAGAGAGATGCATGTGGAAACTATAAGGGGGCTTGTTCTGAAGCCATAGGGCTAGTGAGGTCAGTTTTGAGAAACTGGCTTTACATCAGACAACATGCGTCTGAAATATGACTGTGACAGTAGAATTTTTAAAAAAGAATATTTTTGAGGCTGAAATAAATTTTAATTAATTAGGTAACAGGGAGGTAAGAGAAATTGAGGGGTCATACTAACACTGAATTTTAGCTTCAGTTTCGCAACTGAAGGCGACATTCAACCATTTGGGGATTTCCTTTCTCCAAATAATTCATTTTCCTATTTTCTAATGCTTAGATAGTCTGGCCTCTGACCTGAACATGATTTTTTATTTTATTATTTTTTTAAATCTGAGCTCTTTGTAAGACTCACACCATCACATGCACTTCTTAAATTTTAGTATATCCTATAAAGTTCTCACTTCTCTAGTTAGTAAATATTCCCTAGATATGTGTCTTCTTAAATAATGTAATCATGTAAAACTTGCCAAATCTTTCATTTTGTTCTTAGGGACCTTATCTTTTGTCATTTTTTTTTCTTTAGTATTATCGTAAGTGACAAAACATCTCTAATAAAAATCTTGAAAAAAATGCATGTAGTACTATCAGAAATATGAATCACCAGGAGATCACAGTATCACTAGAAAGCAGAGGGAGTAACACTGCTAAAGAGTTATTTAAATTGCAGCAGAATCAGCAACCATGAACCTGAACGTTATTCAAGCTACTAAACTAAGCATGTCTCTGTGAGACTGGCTTCTATCCAATTAAAAAAATGGCTGCAGTGAATATCAAAGAATGAAATAGGAAACCAACAAAGAAATACATGGACCCTGTTTTGTAATCGAAGTTTTGAAACAGGCAAGGGAAGGAGACTTTGTTCAATTTTTGGAAGTTGAAGTCTATATCACCAATTTCGTTTTCATTTCTTGTCCCCGCTCCCATATCCATTGGTTATTATCAGTAGAGGTACAGCCAAAACCTTTCCGTCATGGATGACTCCTCCTCACTGGAAGTAATAAGACACACTCAATTCCTTCCCCAGGGATGGTGCCTTAAAAAAAAAAAAATCAGTTAATACATTTCGACAGGGGAATCTATAGTATCTAGAGAAAGCTTGGGAAAAAGAAATTGAGTATTTGGAACTTTTTGGGCTGTAACTTCAGACTGAAATATCACTAGACATCTTTTCATATTGCTTTATCATTCCCTGTTTTATTTTCAATTTTCTTTTGTTTTTTTCTGATTTCCTAAGCCCCATTATAGTACCTAACATATATGAAGTTCTCCTTGTTTGTTTTGTCTTTTCATGTTTCATTTTGGATAGATTTATGTATATCTTCAAGTTTACTAGTCTTTTCTTTTCCAGCGTCTAATATTTTGTTAATCCATCTAAGATATTTGTTTATCTCAGACATTGCATTTTGTGTAGAGCAGTTAAATTTAATTATTTATAATTTTATTTTTCTGCTTGACAAAAACAATCTTTATCATTATAAATATAAAAAGAATAATTATAATATCTATTTTAATGTTCTTGTCTTCTTATCCTATCATTTATGGTATTCCTGGGTCAGTTAAAAAAAGTAATATAATTTGTGTGTTCACCACCCAGAGTCAGTTCTCTTTCCATCACCATATATGTGATCCCCTTTACCCTCATCTATCACTACTGATAATGTGTTACAGAATCATATACCTTAAATCTATGTAACTTTGCTAACAATTGTCACCCCAATAAACTCTAATTAAAATATATATATATATATATATATATATATATATATATATATACACACACATATATATATATATATATATTAAAAAAGTAATATACTATTTTTTTAGAGCAGGTTTTCACTTGAAAACTGAGTAAAAAGTATTGATGCGTATTGTTAACTAAATTCCATAGTTTCCATTAGGGTTCACTCTTGTACAATCTATGAGTTTTGACAAATTCATAGTGACAAGCATCCACCTTTAGAGTGTTATAGAGAATAGTTTCACTGCCCCAAAAATCCTCTGTGCCCCACATACGAGTACTGAACCCTCTGTTCCTCTCCACAGACTCCTGGCAACCCCCTGATCTTTTTATTGTTACTGTATTTTTATCTTTTGTAGAATATCATATATTTAGAATCATACAGTATGTAGCTTCTCAGATTGGCTTCTTTCCCTTAGTAATACACACGCAAGTTTCCTCCATGTCTTTTCATGGCTTGATAACTCTTTTTTTTTTAACATGAATAATATTCCATTGAGTGGACTGACCAGTTTGCTTATCCATTCACCTACTGAAGGACATCTTGGTTACGTCCAAGTTTGGCAACGATGAATAAAGTTGCTATAAATCTTCATGTGCATGTTTGTGTGTGGACATAAATTTTCAGCTCATCTGGTAAATACCAAGGAGCATGATTGACATCTTGTATGGAAACATGTTGAGGTTTGTGAGAAACTGCCAAATATTCTTCCAAAGTGACTGCTCCATTTTGTATTCCTATCCACAATGAATGAGAGTTCCTGGCGCTCCAAATCCTCACCTGCATTTGGTTTTGTTGGTGTTTTAGAATTTAGCCATTCTAAGAGGTGTGTAGTAGTATTTCATTATTCTTTTAATTTGTAATTCCTGATGGCATATGATGTTGAACATCTTTTCAGATGTGTGTTTGGCATCTGCATATTTTTGGTGATGTATTTATGTGTTTGTACAGATGTGTTGCCCATTGTTCAATTGAATTGTCTGTTTTCTTATTGTTGAATTTTAGGAGGTTTAATTTATTTTATTTTCTATTTTGGATACCAGTCCTTTATGAGATATATGTTTTGCAAAGATTTTCTCTGAGTCTGTGGCCTGCCTTTTTATTCCTTTAACAATTTTTTATAGAGTAAAAGTTTTAAATTTCAATGAAGTCCAACTCATAAATATTTTCTTTTATGGCTCATGCTTTTGGTATTATATCTAAAAAAAATCATTGCCAAACCTAATATCACCTAAATTTTGTCCTATATTATATTCTAGGAGCTTTATAGTTTTATGTTTTAATTTGGGTACGAATCATATTTTGAATTGACTTTTATGAAAAGTATGAGCTCTGTGTCTATGTTCTTTTTTTTTCACCTGTGGATATCTAGTTGTTCCAGCAGTATTTGTTGAAAAGACTATCCATTCTCCATCGATATGCTTTGCTCCTTGGTCCAACATAAGTCAACTATATTTGTGTGCCTATATGTAGGCTCCCTATTCTGTTCCATCAACATATTTGTCTATTCTTTTGCCATACCGTGCTGTCTGGATTATTATAGTACGATAGTAAGTCTTTTAAGTCAGACAGAGTTTGTCCTCTGATTTTGTTCACCATCAATGATTTTGTTCACATGGCTATTCTTGGACAGTTGTATTTACATATAAAGTTTAGAAGCAATTTGAAGATATTCATAAAAAAACTTGCTGATATTTTTAGTGAAAAATCCAATTAAATTATTTTTATCAAGTTGTAAGGAATTGATATCTTTACAATATTGAGTTTTCCTATCCAGGAATATGGAACACGTCAATTTTTTTTCATCAGAGTTTTGCAATTTTCCTTATATAGACCTTGCACATATTTTATTAGATTTATACTTAATGATATAATTTTTTAGGTTCTAATGAAAATTATCTAGTGTGTCTAATTTCAAATTCCAAATTTCATTGCTAGTAGATAAAAAATCAACTGCCTTTTGTATTTTAACTTCATAGCCTGTAACTTTGTTTTAATTTCTTGTTAGTTTTAGGAGGGTTTGATTTGTTGTTGTGGTTCATCCTTTGGGATTGTCTACATAGCCAGCCATGTCATCTACAAAGAAAGTTTGTTGTATTTCTTCCTTCTCAATCTGTATACCTTTTATATCCTATTATTGTCTTCTTGCATTACTAAGATTTCCAGTCTGATTTTTAATAGGAGAAATGAGAGAGGCATCCTTTTTTTGCTCCTGATGTTAGCGGGGAGGCATCTACTTTCTCATTATTAAGTTTGATGTTAGTTGTAGGCTTATTGTAGACATTCTTTATCAAGTTGAGGAAGTTCCATCTATTCCTACTTTGCTGAGAGGTTTTACCATGAACGGGTGTTGGGTTTTGTCAAATGTTTTTTTCTTGCATCTTTTGATCATGTGATTTTTTTTTCTTCTTTAGCCAGTTAATGTGATGCATTACATTAATTGATTTTCAAGTGTTGAACCAGTTTTGCATATCTGGAATAAATTTTACTTGGTCATGGTGCGTAACTCATTCTGTACATTGTTGAATTCCAGTTACAAATATTTTGTTGAGAAATTTGCATCTATTTTCATGAGAGATATTGCTCTATAGTTTTCCTTCTGTTATGTCTTTACCTCGTTATGGAATTATTAGGGCAATGCTGGTCTTATGCAATGATTTAGGAAGCATTTCCTTAACTTTTATTTTCTGTAACAGATTGTAAAACAATGACATAATCATTTCCTTAAATGCTTGGTAGAATTCCCCAGTTAACCCAGCTTAGCCTAGTGCTTTCTATTTGGGAAGATTACTAATTATTGATTCAATTTTTTTAAATAGATGAAGGCCTATTCAGATTGCTTTTATCTTCTAGTGTGACTTTTTGTAGACTGTATCTTTTGAAGACATTGGTTCTTTTTATCTAGATTATGAATTTATGGCCATAGACTTGTTCATAATATTACTCTATTATCCTTTTAATGTCCATAGGGTCATTAATGATGGTTCCATTTTCTTTTCTGATGATAATTTGTGCCTTCTCTCTCTTTTCCTTAGTAAGTACAGTTGGAAGTTTATCAATTTCATTGCTCTTTTTAAGAACCAGCTTTTGGATTTACTGATTTTCTTTATTGCTTGTTTTCAATTGCATTGATTTCTACCTTAAATGTTTTATTATTTCTTTGCTTTTGCTTACTTTGTATTTAATGTGCTCTTCTTTATTATATCGTTAAGATGTAAGCTTAGATGATTGATTTTAGATTTTTCTCCTTTTCTAATATACACATTCATTGCCATAAATTTCCCTCTAAGGATTGCTTTTACAACATCACAGATATTTGATATTTTATTCACATTCCCATTTGGTTCAAAATTATTTTAAAATTACTCTCAAGATTTCTTTGACCCATGTGTTAATTAGCAGTGGGTTAATGTCCAAATAATTTGGAATTTCCAGTTTTTTTTTCATTGATTCCCAGCTTAATTCCATTGTTACCTGAGAGTATACTTTTATATTTTCTATATTCTTACACTTTTTAAGGTATGTTTTATGTACCATACTGTAGTCTATCCCGTTTAATATTTTGTGTGAGCTTGAGAAGAAAGTATATTTTGCTGTTGCTGGATGCATTAATCTCTAGATGTCCGTGATAACCAGTTGATTGATGGTATTGAGTTCAACGATGGCCTTACTAATTTTCTGCCTACTAGATATGTCAGTTACTGATAAAGGAATGTAGTCTCTGATTACAATGGTGCATTCATCAAGTTATCTTTGCAGTGCAATCAATTTTGGCCTCACATAGTGTGATGCTGTATTGTTAGGGACATACACATTAAAGATTGATAAGTTTCTTGGAGAGAGATGGCTCTTTTATCACGATGCAGTGCCCCTCCTTTTCCTGATAATTCTTGCTGAGTTGGCTCTGTCTGAAACTAATGGAGCTACTCCAGTCTTCTTTTGATTAGCATTAGCATGGCATATAATTCTCTTTCTGTATTTTAAATCTGTGTCTTTTTATTTAAAGTGTGTTATTGTAGATAACATATAACTGGGATCTTTTCTTTTAATCTAGTCTGATATCTAATAATCTGCCTTTTAACTGGTGTATTTAGAGTACTCACATTTAAAGTGATTATTGATATTGTTGAGTTCATTTCCCCATATATATATTACTGTTTTCTATTTCTTGTCTTTGTTCTTTGTTTCTTTTTCCATTTTTGTTTTTCACTCTGTATCTACCTCCTTTGGTTTTAATGGAGGATATTATCTGCTGCTATTTAATCTCCTCTCTTAGCATATCAATTATACTTGTTTAAAAAAAATATTTTAGAGGTTGCCTTAGTGTTTCCAATACATATTTATAACTAATCTAAGCCCACTTCCAAATAACACTGTACCAGTATACCATAACACTAAACCATACATTCCCAGTTTTATCCCTTCTATATAACTTTATTGTCACTCATTTCAATTATCCATAAGCTAAAAACATTGAATATATTGTTGTCATTTTGGACAAAATTTATCTGTTAGATCTATAGGAATAAGATAATTAAATATCTTATTTTACTTTCACTTATTCTTTCACTAATGCTCTTCTATTTTAATGTAGAGCTGAGTTTCTGACGTATATCAGTTCCTTCTCTCAGAAGAACTTCTTTTAATATTTTTTGCAAAGTAGATCACTGGGTGACAAATCCCCTCAATGTTTGTGTTTTAGAAAGTCATTATTTTTCCTTAATTTTTGTTGGATAATCTCACTGGATGCAGAATTCTAACTTGGTATTTTGTTTGTTTGTTTGTTTGTTTGTTTGTTTCTTCTAACACTAAATATTTCACTCCACTCTCTTGCTTGTATGGATTCTGAAGAGAAGCCCAATGCAATTTTTATACTTGATTTTCAATAGGTACAGTTTCCCTCCTCCCAGAATTTCTTTCAAGATTTTCTTTTTCATTATTTAGATTTTGTGCAGTTTAAATATGATAAACCTAAGCGTGTATTTTTTGGCATTTATCCTACTTGAACTTCTCTGAGCTTCTGCATTTGAATCTGCATTTGAATATTCACCATTAATATTGGAGATTTCTCAACGATTATTCCTTCAAATATTTCTTCTGTTCTTTTTTGTTTTATCCTTTTGGTATTTCCATTTGATGTAGATTATAGCATTTGTAATTGTATCACGGTTCTTGGATATTCTGTTACAATATTAATTTTTTTAAACTTTATTGAGGAATAATTGACAAATCTAACTGTATATGTTCCAAGTGTATTGATGATTTGATAATATGTGCATATGTATATACACTGTAGAATGATTAACAAGGTCAAGATAATTAACACATCCATAACCTCTCATAGCTAACATATTTAAATTTTGTTTTTTTGTTTGCTTGTTTTTGTTTTTTGGGGTAGAGAGTGCTTAAGATCTACTCCAGGAACTTTCAGGAATACAATACTATATGATTCATTGTAGTCTCCATACTGTGTATTAGATCCTCAGAACTTATACTTCTTAGAACTGAAAATTTGCAGCCTTTGACCTACATTATCCCATTTGCCCCTCTCTCCTGTCCTTCAGCCCTTGGCAACAACCATTCAACTTTGTTTCTAAGAACTTGTTTGTGTTTTTTTATTTGTTTGCTTGTATTAATATTTCACATATAACTGTTGCCCCACAGTATTTGTCTTTCTCTTTCTGGCTTATTTCACTTAGCATAATGCCCTGCAGATTCACCCATGCTGTCACAAATGTCAGGATTTCCTTCTTTTTTATGGCTGTCTATTTAAAATTTAAAATATTTTTTTCTCTTTGCATTTCAATTTTGGAAGTTTTTGCTCACCTCTTCTCTAGTTCATTGATTCTTTCCTTAGCGTTTGCAGTTAATTAATGTGTGCATCAAAGGCATTCTTCATTTATGTGATTGTGTTGATACTTCCTTATAGTGTTTTCATGTCTCTGCTTATATTACTTATCTTTTCTTACGTGTTGTCTAGATTTTCTGTTAGATGCCTTAGCATATTAATCATAATTATTTTGAAACCTTGTCTGATAATTGCACAACGTCTGCCTTATTGGAATCTGATTTTGTCTCTTTAAATGATGTTGTTCTTTTGTTTTTCATATGTCTTGTTGTTTTTCTTTTCTTTATTTCTTTTTTTTTTTTCTGGAGACCTGGACATGATGTTCTGGGTAAAATGAACCTGGTATTGGCTCCTGTGGTGGGCTTCTTTTTCTAGACTTCTGCTATAGTAAGAAGCAATTCTATGTATTCACTTATCTCTACACTTGGGAAGCAGAAATTTGCCCAGTGACCTCAGTTCTCTAATGAATTTAAAAAGACATGTTGATTGCATGAGTGTTTAGCTTTTATGTTGTTTTGAGGATTGGGGTGACTTCCAACCTCATTACATGTTGGAGTAGAAGAAGTCTGGCTTAGTTTTCATTGATTTATTATTCTCCTCATTGTGTCATATATTTTTGCTTTTCTGTGTGCTTGCTAATTTTTGAATAGATGACAAACATTGTGATTTTTCATATTGTGTTCTGGATAACCAAATGTTAAAAGTTTTTTTCTTACTTTTTTTCCTGTCAAATTGATTTTAAAAAGAATGTGGAAATAGCTTGATCTTTTTGATGTGTGTTTTTAAGCTTTACCAGATGAATCAGAGAAGTTAGTCTAAGGTTAATCTTGCCTCGCTAGTGAATTACTGCTTTAAGTGCTCTACCCGATTCCCTATACATTATGCATTTAAAAAAAATTCTTAATTGTGATACTATTACGTGTATTACACTTAAGTGTGAATCCTGTGAAAGATACTTGTGAAAGTCTACTCCCTTCAGATGGTTCCTATGCCATCCTAAGATACTTTCCTTGCAAACACACACTGATTACTACTTATTTGAACAATCTTTCTGCAGATCTCTTGAACTCCTTCTGCAGCTCTCTCCTGTCTGAAACAAAGCTTTGCAATCTCCAGTTTCCTTGATCAACCTGAGCTCTCAATTGTATGTCTTCACCTAAGAAAAGTGCTGCAATCTGCTTGCGCTCTGCCTCCTTGTTTTGATTTCTGTAAACTCTCTTCAGGCTGCTGCAAGCTCACCCCATTTCTTCCCATCTCTCAGGAATTATTAATTCTAATAATTTCCTTAATGTTTCTCTTTAGGGAACTTGACACTTTGCTTCTGCCCTCTCAATTTATCATCTTTTTAATAATTTTTCTTGTCCCATTGTGCTGGCTAGATTTTTTTAGTACAATGTTGAAAAGCAATGGTGATACACCTTTTTATTATCCAGTTTTTAAAGAGACTGCCACTAATGTTTCACTATTAAGCGTGAAGTTTGATGTATACTTTTGGGATTGATAATTACCAAATTGAGCAATTTCCTTTTCATTCTGTATTTGCCAAGAAATGTTAAAATGTGAATTGAGTATTATATACATGTATTAACATGGTCATATAATTTTATTCCTTCAGTCTCTTAATATTAAATATTTCCAGTATTCCTTTGATTAACCCTACCTAGTTATGATCTATTATTAGTATTTGTATAATGCTGACTGTAGGCAAGGGTTTCATGATTGTCATCTCTGTATACTCTATCACACATATCAGCATGTCATGCAAGTAATGGATACGAAAGTAATTTCAATGAATTAAATCCATTTGAATTGAAGTTATTTGAAATCCTGTAAGTGGCCCACAAATTTCAAAACAATGTTTAATTCCTATTCTCTATCTTACTTAATTACAGTCTAGAGTATCCAGCGTGTCAGATAGGGGGAAGACAAAGAACATTTTTAAAGAAGGAAGTTATAAGGAGGTAAATATTGTTCCCGGAATCTCTGAAGCACATGCAAGATGGTATCCCAGCTGCTAAGCTTTGGTTCAATAAATGTAATGTTACTGGTCAGTCGTTTGAGCCTAAGTAATAACTACTGCACCTATGGAGCATCTCATCAGTTTCATTGATGTTCATGTATGGGGCTGCGTGATAAGGCTTTCAAGCACCTAACTTTTATACAATCACATGATGCATTCACAAGAGTTCAAACGCACATAAACCATAGGTTTTCTAGAATAAGTAATTCATTGTGGTGCAACATCTAATATACAAACTTGGAAGGCAAAAATTGTCCCAGTTGATCTCTTTCTGCTATATTTTGCTTGTTGATTTTAGTATCCTAGATGGTTCTTCTTTATTCAATTAGCATCACTTTGTTTCTGAATGACAAAAATCTCTTTCTACATTCCTAACTAATTAATGGAAGTATTGGATGTGGTGGTGTGGAAGCTGTGATGGAGTGTGAGAGTAAAAAAAAGATCTACAGAAAATGGACTAGATTGCTTAAGAAGTCAGGCCTTTAAATTTTTAAGAAGCCTGCTCTCTAAGCTTGAGTTGAACTCCAAAAGTCATGGAGAATATCAGTTGGACTATAGTATATTAAAAAAAAAAGTTAACACATTGTTAAATATTCAAATAAAAGCTCTCTTTACAAAGCATGTAAGAAGCATTATTTACAAAGTACCAAAATATACAATAGAATTTACTGAAGGCTTACTTCTGAAGCTCTATGCTCAATGATACCTAATTCATCTCACTGGTCATCCAAGAATTGTGATCAGTATAAGTAGCACTACTCATATTTTACCAACAAATAAACATGAAAATATAGAAGTTTAAATGCATGCTCAGAATCACAAAGATAGAAGGTGTGATTAAAATAAAGATCAGTTTTATCATAATATATAAATACATAATTGATAAAATAAATTGTGAAATATATTATTGGTAATATAAAAACTTAAAAAAAAATCTATGTTTGATAGATGTATTCTTTGGAACCCAGAAGGCTTTAATAATTTTAGCCATTTTTAAAATCATTCCTGTTTTGTTTTCCTAGTGCTGTGGCTCTTGTCATTTTAAGCTGGTTTTGCACAATAGTAGCTTAAATCTTTGGCTCTTACAATAACTTTGCTTCCCTTTGTGCTGATGGTGGATGCCCTGATGGCATTTCCTATTTGTTCTTCAATCTACAAAGGTCAACATACTGAGATTATTGTTAGAGATCCGTGGCTCACCCTTCATTCTGCAATGAATCATTTTCCGTGTGTGATTGTTCACATTTTTATTAAGGGAACTTTATTTTTTGTAGCTGCATATGACTTTTTTTTCTCCTTTCATTCTTGTGTACTTAAAATGCTTAACTATAAAATGACACATTTCTCCAACTCAATTCATCTAATTTTTCTCTTTGAATCATGCTACTTGCACCCACTTGCCTTCCACATATAATTCAAGCTTCTTAAGCTTGCCCTTAGTGATTTACTTCAGTTACTAATTTATTTCCATAAAATCTTTTCTTTTTCATTTTTCCATCTAGTCTATCACTTTAGTGCTTTCTTATTTCCCACCCCATTTTTTTCTTCACGTCCGTTCTTTGTTTCCTTTGGTCTTACACACAATATCCTCTAAATTCTCATTTTTTAAAAAAAATCAGGTCCTCTGCCCTTTGTTTTTAATTGGATTGTTTGTTTTTTTGTTGTTGAATTGTACATGTTAGTCAAGAATGATATGATTTCACTGACATGTGGGATATAAAACTGAAAGCAACAGAGGAACTAGACAAACAAACAAAGAAACAAAAACTGATAGTCATAGACAATAGTTTAGTGGTTACCAGAGGATGAGGGGGGAGGAGGGTGGTAGATGAGGGTAAACAGGATCAACTATATGGTGATAGAAAGAGAATTGACTCTGGTTGGTGAACACACAATATGATATATAGATGATGTATTACAGAATTGTACACTTGAAACCTATGTAACTTTACCAACTGTTGTCAACATAATACTTTCATTAAAAAAATCATTATTAAAGTTCTGAAAAGCATAAAATCTGAAAAAATGATCTCTTTACTCCCTGTGTTTTCCTGTCTAGTATAAGACATTCAAAAAATGTAAAAACAGCTGTCTAAAATGTATATCCTTGTATCTGAACAGATTAAGTTTTACACTGTGTGTGTGTGTACCTGTGCACACACATGACAAACAAGTCTCTAACTTTTAAATTTTAATTATTTTTCTTAAAAAATTGTAATATTTAAATATGTAATTGATAAAATAAATTCTTACATATATTATTGGCATACAAAAACTTTAAAAAAATATGTTTGATAGATGCATTCTTTGTTCCCCAGAAGGCTTTAATAATTTTAGCCATTTTAAAAATCATTCCCAGTTTTGTTTTTGTGTCTATGACCCAAGACAATCCAAAAGCTAAGTTATATGGTATATAATATAATAAGTAGTATCTTGTTTGATAAATAGTAGGAAGCCAGATAAAGAGAGCTCTACCAGAAGAACAGAGACAGAGATAGTTAGCTTAGTCATGCAAAGTGATGCTTTCAGTTTAACAGAAAGTAAAACAGGGCTATAAAAATAAATACAATAAGAAGATCCCATAAGTGCCACAAATAAACAAACTGACATAAGCATTTAGGGCGGAAGGATCCTAAACTGCAGGGGACATCATGGAAAGTTTTATGTACATGAAAACACTTGAGGGTATCTGAAATGACAGTAAGATTCTGATTGGCAGAGAAATAATGCAGAATGCAGTAGGATGAAGGTGCAAAGTCTGGGAACTATGGGGTATGTTTAGAAGACGGCAACTGAAGTCATATTTAATTGGCATATATAATACTGCAGTGAAGGAGGTAAGTTTGAAAGGGTAGGACAAAAACTGCAGAATAAGAGCCTTTATACCAGAGGTCAAATTTCACATTTTAATTGTTAAACAATAGTTATGAAGTTTAAAATTGTTTGAAAATTGAGTAAAGATATGTTGTATCTTGTTTTATTTCTTCTTCTGGCATTAAAAAAAGGAAAGAGTTTTGGTCAAGATGGCATAGGTAATGCAATGCTCTCTTCCTCCCATGACTGACTCAAAGTTACAAGTAAACTACGGAACAACCATCATTGAGAATCGCCTGAACTCTAGCTGAATAGAAGTCCTGCAACTAAGGATATAGAGAAGAAGCCAGGCTAAGACTGGTAGGAGGGGTGAATACGTGAAATGGGCTAGTCCCACACCCATCTGTGTGGTTAAAAATTGGGAAGGATATCTCAGCTGCAGAGGTATCCCCTGAGGAATGAGGGCTCCCAGCTCCATACCAGGTTGCTCAGACCAGGGTTCCAGTGTCGGGAAGAAAAGTCCCCACAACTTCTGGCTGTGAAAACCAATGGAGATTGTGACTAAGTGAGACAGAGGGAGCTAGAGTCCCAGGCACTCCTCTTAAAGGGCCCACACACAGACTTACGCACTGACAGACTAACTCACTCTGTGTTTCACAAATGGAGCAGCAGCATGAAAGTCTTCAGGGACATGTGGGAAGGAAATGAATTGTCTGGCTTTAGGGTGAGGGCTGGAGGAACAGCTTCCTTCCAGAAAGACGTGCTGGCAGAACTCAATGTTCCTTTGTAGAGCTCTTCCCCCACCCAGTGTGCACATACAGTCTGCTGCCATATCTGTGTCTCCATCAACATGGGTAATACTGTTCACCCCACCCTGGTGGGGTGATTCCCTGATACCTCCACCCCATCCAACTTGCAGACCCACCCAAACCACTTCCAACAACTTCCATACAAATGGTCTGTCTTGGCTCATGATACAGACTTTCATAAAATCTTGCAAAGGTTCACAAAACCCAAACAAGCTGCATCAGCTGTTGGCATGCCCTATACCTCTTGCTGAGCATCTCCAAACCCGGTAGTATCAGCAGCCAGTTTTGGTTTGCAGCTTAGCCTCTTCCAGGCACCATCAAGCCCAGCACAAGTTGCAGCTAACTGCAGTTCACTTTTCAGCTCAGAACAAGTGACCCCAGGAGGCAACTGACCTGGGCCTGCAACAGAGGCCATCTGAAGAGGCCCCAAAACCAACACACCTGTGATCAGCTTCAGACCACACTGCAGGACCACGTAACTACCTCCAGAAATGACACACTCAAAGGGCAGACTGGACAGGCACCAGAGCTCTGCTTAAAGCAAGTACTGCTCTATAAGGTCAGCCCTTGAAGTACATCTCCTCCACTATAGTCATGGCCAGTCCTCACAACCAATCAGCCTAAGGATCAATCCTTCCCATTGACCTGAAAACAGCAACTAAGGTTCAACTCAATAGGTGGGCATATACAACCCACTTGAGCACTGGGACCAAGTGACCAGGGAGACTGTGCCACTGGGACCCCCAGAACACCTACTAGAGAAGGCCACTCTACCAAGTTTGAGAGACATAGCAACCTACCTAATACATCGAAATAAACATGGGGAGGCAGCCAAAATGGGGAGACAAAGAAACATGTCCCAAATGAAAGATCAGAACAAAGCTCCAGAAAAAGAACTAAAACAAAATGGAAACAAGCAACCTACCACATGCATAGTTGAAAACATTGTTTATAAAGATGCTCAATGATCTCAGTGAGAACTTAACAAAGAGATAGGAAACATAAAAAACGGAGACAGAAAACATAAAAAGAACCAGTTAAAAATGAAGAATACAATAACCAAAATGAAGAATACATTAGACGGAATAACAATAGATTAGATGAAGCAGAAGATCAAATAAGAAATTTGGAAGATAAGGTAGCAGAAAACACCCAATCAGAAGGGGAAAAAAAATCCAAAAAGTGAGGACAGTTTAAAAGGTCTCTGGGAGCACATCAAGCATACCAACTTTTGCATCACAGGGGTAACAGAAGGAGAGAAAAAGAGCAAGGAATTGCAAACCTATTTGAAGAAATAATAATGGAAAACTTCCCTAACCTGATGAAGAAAATAGCCAAGCTCAGGAAGTTCAGAGTCCCATACAAGATGAACCTACAGATGCCTACAGCAAGACTCATTATAATTAAAGTGCCAAAAGTTAAGTATAAAGAGAGAATCCTAATAGCAACAAGAGAAAGGCAGATAGTTACTTATAAGGGAGCTCCCACAAGACTGTCAGCTGATTTCTCAACAGAAACTTTGCAGGCAAGAAGGGACTGGCCCTAAATATTCAATGTGATGAAAATCCATGCCCTACAGCCAAGATTACTCTACCCAGCAAAGCAATCATTTAGAATTGAAGGATAGATAAAGTTTCCCAGACTAGTAAAAGATAAAGAAATGTTAAAGGGGCTTCTTAAGAGGAGAAGGAGAAGAAGAAAAAGAAGGAGGAGAAAAACTACCAAAAATATGAACAATAAAATGACAATAATTACATATCTATCAACAATAACTTTAAATGTAAATGGGTTACATGCTCCAATCAAAAGACATAGGGTGGCTGATTGGAGAAGAAAACAAAATCCTTACATATGCTGACAACAAGAGACTCACTTCAAATCAAAACACACACAAAGACTGTAAGTAAAGATATGGGAAAAATAATTTCCTGAAAATAGAAACAAACAACCAACCAAAGATCTGGGATAGCAATACTTATACCAGTCAAAAAATGTAGTTTAAAACAAAGGCTATAACAAGGAACAAAGAAGGACCCTGCAATCTCACTTTATCCAAAGAAACACTACTGTGAAGGGACATGTGTATCCATATCTTTACTGAAGCATTATTTACAGTAGCCAATAGATGGAGGCAGCCTGGGTGTCCGTTAATTAATGAATGGATAAAGAAGAAGTGGTACGTATATACAATGGAATATTACTTAGCCATAAAAAAGAATGAAAATTTTGCCATCTGCAACAACCTGGATGGAGCTAGAAAGCATTGTGCTGAGTGGAGTAAGTCAGACAGAGGAGGACAAATGTCATATGATTTCACTTATATGTGGAATCTAGAGAACAGGATAAACAAACAGACAAAGCAGAAACAAGCTGATAGATACAGAGAGGATTTTGATGGTTGCTGGACTGGGGGGCAGGGTTGGAAGGATGGGTGAAGGGGGAGGAAATGAAGAGGTAAAAATTAGTAATTACAAAATAGCCATGGGAATGTAGGATACAGCATACGGAATATAGTCAGTAGTACTATAATAAATATGCATTGTGTCATATGGTACTGGATTTATCAGGATCATCACTTCATAAGTCATAGCAATGTCTAATCACTGTGCTGTACACCTGAAACTAATATAATATTGTATGTTAACTGTAATTAATTTTTAAAAAATATTTTTTAAGAAAAGAAAATAAAGTTTTTACAAATATCCAGAAAGTGTCAGTGATTTATAACTGAGAGAAAATGGAGGCCAACCTTTTTGACATATTCAGCTTCCTCTGAGAGCTGAATAATAGGAGAAACTGGCAGGTATGTTAATTGTGTATTTTACGTGGCCAGGGAAAGAGTATATACACAATGTTGATTTGTAGGAATAGAAGGGAGACTCTCTTCCAACCTGAGTTTAGGGCCACTTTTGCTTTTTCAGAATGTAGAAGAAAAATAGATAGAATCTTAAATCACATGTGTATATGAGTGTGTAATGTTGTTATGCATTTGAGTGTGTTTACCAAATGCAATTGCTCAAACTATGCACCACTGTGACTTTGTCACCACCTGGTGACAGGTTACTAAAATTTTAGATTTGCTTATTAAGCGTTCATTTTAAAAAATTGTGTGTAAAACTATAAAAGAGCATCACATCTATGGCAATGGAATCTGAAATCTGTCGACATGTCACTTCTGTTACCAATGGAACATGAAGGAAGAGGGAATGTAATTTAAAATAACATCCTTTCTGCATTCTGTGATTCAATTCTCCGTTATCGAATTCTCTTTTATTGTTAAAAATTTGCAAGGCAAAAATCAGAGTTACAGTGAAGCAGAAAGTATTATTTCTTCCTGTAAATAATTAATAATCAATTTATAAAGATAGGGTCTACACATAAAAGATAAAATAATGCAGAGAAGAATGCTACCAAAAGCAACTGATTTTTGTTGAAAAGAGGAAGATATGATTTGCACAAGTAAGTAAGGATTCACAGAGAGAGTGAGACTTGAATTGGCATTGAAAGAACAGGACTCAGACAAGTTTAGGCCATTCCATAGGAGCATAAATGATAAATGCATGGATGTAGGGTTGGGCATTTGTGATAAGACAAATGTGAGGTAACTGAAGAGTTGGGTAAGCAAGGCTCTTTTCCATCACGGAGAGAAAAATTTTCATATGCATAGCAGGTAAATTATTATAGAGCACATGCCTTTTTATATTTGCTTTTGTACTTCCTCTAATGTCAAATAAACTGTTTTATATTTATTAGTTAAGTGAGCAATCTTTGTTAAATTTAAGAAGGAAGGTATCTAGGGAAAGAAAGAAGAAGAAGGTTTGGAACAGCAAGATGGAAAACATTGACTCACCTATCCTTTCTTTCTGGAGGATGAAATATCCTGGGTTTGGTAATAAAGACAGATATATGTGATAATTAGGCCTTCATTCAAATTTTAATAGCTGTTCATTAGCACTAATTAGATAATGCCATTTTGATGGCTAAAAAGTCAAATGGAATTCTCCATTATTTATATGTTCATTGATGTATGTGATTGTGTCAATAATTGTATGCAAAAATACCTTATACATTCCCCACACAAGATTTGAAGACATTGTGAGTTGATGCCCACCAGAAGAGTCATCCATAAGTAGAAGAACTGTCATAAAAAGTGCAGTGGGTTTGCATGTATACTTTAGGATCAAGGGTGAATAAGAGTAAGTCTCCATTCAAAAATCCTGCAAGGCAAGAGGAAAGTAGCTTTTCCTGGCCTCTCTTAAAAGTTTCATGTTGCAATAAGCTACGCCAGGAGAAATAGCAAATAGGCCTTTGCAAGCATTCTCACAAAGGTTCTGAATCCTCATTTTAAGGTTACAGGTAGTTAAGTCTTACTTTCATAGTTCACATTTTTTTAAAGAGCAGTGATTATTTCAGAGGACACTTAAGTGTAATTCCTTCATGTGTAGGACATTTTATTTGCTTTTGTTTAGGACCAAAATGTTGCTATCACATTTTGGAGCAGTCAGCTCTTCTAGACATCCTGAAATCTCATCTAGGAGGGCTCTACCAGACCTTCCAAATAGAGCTTTGCAGGAAAATAATTATGTTTGACCCTCTCACCTAACCATTCCTTCTCAGGCTTGGAGAGGATGAAGAAAGGCAATTCCTGCATTTTATATACACTACATATAGGTATGTGACATTCTTCACGAGGAAAGATATTCTGCTAATCAGTCAGTCCCCTAGTTTCCAGAACACCCAACTTCCAAGCTGAAGAACATGAGTTTTTCTGGCATTTTTATTTTTACCATAACAATTGAAAAATAATTCAAACCACAAAGGGAAGAAAAGCCCGTTGCTTCAAACGTAAATTCGTCCTTCACTGGAATGTTCCTGTACACTCATTACTTGTACACTGAGGATTTGAAAGCCTTTATTAAGCTTAATTCACTCTGCCTCAAACAATTCAATTGAAACATAGTAGCTTATTTCAAAGTCCAAAGACAAGTTCAATCCTTATTCTTTTAGAAGTATTCTGTCACAGTGACATAAAATAGGAAAAGGCAGTCTTTCAACTAAGTTGGGTTCTTAAAGTTATTTTGTGCGTTATGCTTCAAATCAGAAAAAAATACCTCATCAAATATAATTTTGCATAGAAAATAATTAGAAAGAACAATACAATCGTCTCCATTTATCTTTTGATGGCAAAACCAACAAATAACAGACTCCAAAACTAAATAGAAATATCATGTTGGGCATTTTCTTTGGCATTTCCTACACATCTACCATCTCTGCTAAACCTGACAAGTAATCAACATCTAGTGACACTAAAAGTCACATACTATAATAAAGACGGTGTTTCCCGGAAAATAAAACCTAGCCAGACAATCAGCTCTAATGCATCTTTTGGAGCAAAAATTTAAATAAGACCCGATTATATTATATTATATTATTATTATATTATTATATTACATTACATTATATTATGTAAGACCCGGTTTTATATTATGGTAAAATAAGACCGGGTCTTATATTAATTTTTGCTCCAAAAAAATGCATTACAGCTGATTGTCCAGCTAGGTCTTATTTTGGGGGAAATATGGGTTGTTGTTTTTTTTAAAGTATAAACATTCTTTGTGTGAGTCACAGAGTCATTCACCAAGGCAGAACAGTAATAGTTTTGAGTGGACAGTCAGACAGCTAAAGGTAACTGAGACAGTGGTTGTCTGGCCCTCTAGAAGCACAGACCACCATGGTACATGCAGTTGACCTTTCCTTGTCAGGTCTTCTCGCGAGACTTTCAGGATCAAGTGGCTCCTCGCCAAGAAACAAAAGCAGAACCAGCCCATTCCCAGTGGATTGGGATGAAATCCAGTAATAAAATCAGCTGCAATTCTAAGAGGAGAACGGGAGAAGAAGCAAGCTGAGTTGACAAGGGCTCTCACATGAGATGGCGCACGTAGGAAAAAGTTGGACAATGAAGTTTAAGAACTTTCTACTGTGCGCTTACATAGTAGAAAGTTCGCGAACTTCATTGTCTGAACTTTGTACTATGCCGAATCCGGGATGCTGGCATCTACCCATAGCATTGAAAAAGATTGCTGCTATCTGCACAGTTGGGTGTGGTTCATTGGAAAATTAGTTTTCTCTTTCTTAATACGTTTCTGCACTAGTTCTGTACTAGTAGATCAGTTCAGTAATAAATATGAGGCTGTCACGTATGAGGGGACCCTGCTCGCTGCGCCATTTGTCACGCGGGGTCTCCTGTGGGGTCTCAGCTCCTGCTCCCCACATAAGAACGCAGGACATGGTGAGGCCAAAAAGGAACATCCATGGAGCCATAAGTAGGGGAGTCATATCACTATATTCTCACCGGCGGCTTCTGCCTCTCTGCAATCCGCACTTGCTAGCCCCCATTTTCTTTCTGCTAGCGTAGCCACAGCAGTTATATTAGCGGCCAATGGCTTACGGGTTACAGCTGATGGCCAACTAGCCACAGCTGATGGCCATCTGATCACAGTTGATGGCCATTTACTACCCGAGCCAGCGCCTTTCTATGTGAGGCCGAGAGCCTGGAAACTGCTTTCTGGGGCTTTGTCCCCACAGAGGCCTTCTAAAAATGTAAATAAATGTGCAGACTAAGTCAAAAGAGGATTTAGGGAATTTCCATTCCCAAATATTGAGCACTTCATAGGTCTTTATAGGTTTCCACAGGCCTTTATAGATGTCCTAGCAAGAAACATTGTGAATAAAAATGAGGGTTTGATTAATAATATAAATGGCAATATTCTTTTAGATTATTAATCTAATTCACAGGAAAATTTTAGCTCCTAATTAATGGGAAAAAGGAAAGAAGTGTAACAATGGTTCATGCAGATAGAGATTTCTCTTTCCCATTGAGAAGGACACATTGGTATACGATGCAGAAAACATGTTATTTAAATAAATGGAGCTCCCATGCCTTCATTTGTTTTAAAATTGATTATTGTTTACTTACATTTATGGGATTGAAAGACTTTCCAGAGAGCTCTGGGTATAACTTCAAACTGTAGTTCCATTATACTACAACTTTAGCTTCATATAAAAATTTGAAACAATTATAAGATGCAAAGATAATTGTGGTAGGATCTTAAAAAGCATAAATTGTGCGATATAATGGATGGAAAATTGATTTTTATAACATTAATATATGAAACAGCCTCCATAATAGATACTAATTAAAAACTTGAGGAATAGTTAATGAAAATACACTCCATTTATTAAGACTATATTATCTAGTAATCCTAACTATAGTTTTAACATATAAGAAAGAGGTATAGCTATTATCAAAAGCATATTTCACCCAATAAACAAATTCATCTGCAGTGTCTGCTTTGCCACAATTATGAAAATGAATTAATAAAAATGTCCTATTTTACCAGTAAGTGGATGGAAACTGAATGAGCTAACTGTAATATTAAAACCCCATGTACTGAAATGTGTGTTATGATTACGCACAAATCCAACAAGACTAACAAACACCACCAAGTCAGTGTTTTGTCTGATTAACTTCCTTGAGTTCTTCCAGGGAATTTTTCTGTATCTACATAGCCCTGCCCTTTGTCCCTTCAACCCTCCACTTCTGTTGACACATAGCTAAAGATTCAGATCTATTTTTGTTTCTGTTCAATTTGACCCTTGACAAAGGGAATACAAAGACTTTAACCTTACATTGGGAATTGTCTACCAAAATTTTTAACAAGGTTCTGCTAGATTCACTCCAAGTCCATTGTGTTTTGACTTTTATGTAATGCTTCTTTAATTCTCTTGCAAGTGATAACCATGACCTAGAAGTATTGTCAATGCTTCTTACCTATTTCTCTAGTCTTTTAGAAGTGTGAAATCTAAGCTGGGTCTCTACTTCATGCTGCTAATTCTCTCATTGTCTTTGCCTATGCAATGCAAGGACAGTTAATCATCGCTCATGTTGTTAAACTCTGACACAAATATGCCCTCTGAGGCTTCACCTGAAATCTTCACTCACATTCCTCTCATGCCACACTTTTCCTCCTCTGTGTTACTACCGTGTTTCTCCAAAAATAAGACCTAGTCAGATAATCAGCTCTAATGCATCTTTTGGAGCAAAAATTAATATAAGACCTGGTATTTTGTATTATATTATATTATACCAGTCTTATATTATAGTAAAATAAGATCGGGTTTTCTATTAATTTTTGCTCCAAAAGACGCATTAGAGTTGATTGTCCGGCTAGGTCTTACTTTCGGGGAAACACAGTAATACTGTTCTTACAGCAGTGCATGTCTATGACTCTCAGTGGGCCTTTCTTATCTCTGAATCTCAACCATCATTAATTTGGCACATATATCTTTGTTCAAATAGCTGTGCTAAGGGCTAATGCGATCATGAAATACAGCAAAGACTGAAAACACCATTTTGACAGTCTGAATAAATACTTTGACCAATTTGGTTTCAACAGCAATTACCAAGAATGGCCTCTGCCTTATTATCTCAAGTATCATGAGCTTGATATTTAACATGTTCTTGGTTTTTTGTTTTTTTTTTCTCAGCAATAATATACTTAGCATTAATAATTCGAGTGGCATTTCTAAAAAAACATGTTAAGAGACACACTGAATCATTACAGACAAGTTGTGTTATAAGCATATTTTTCTGAATTTCAGATGAAGAAATTAAAGATTTTAAATCAGTGTTAAATTTCTCAATTATTCTAATGCAGTATGTTAATGAAGATGCTCAATTTCCATTACATCTGTATTCAAAGCATCTCCTTTGGTTATGTCTATGGATGCAGCTATGGTATCTATGCATGGTACATTTTTAATGGACTAGAGTTTAATTAAGGAAAAAAAAGGAAAACAAACTACAATACCATAGAATAATGATGCACGTATTTCTTGGAGTCGAAAAGAATAATGTTTTAGGACATGAGATGACTGAGGAGGACATCAGACTATGAGAAGCTAAATATATAAGAATGATACCAGAATATCCCAAATAAAGAATATGTTTTTGTATATGACTGGATATGTTTGTATGCATATGATTATGTTTCTACTCGATAACCTAATACAATTCTACTTACAAAGCAAAGAGAAATTCTAAATTAATGGAACATTTATTAAGATGCACATTAAGCTCCTATGAAATTACGGGACATCTTCTGGGGTTAAAACTGGAAGCAGAGTAGCAGAATGGGTTGCTAAAGAGACTTTCATGGGAAGATTTCTGGTCTTGACAACCTAGGAGTTAGAGTTTGAATGGCTGTGGGGAACAACAGATGAGTACTTGGTCCTCAGTGAGGTAAAGTTGACATTTAGCTCTCCCCAAAATCCGGGGTTTTGATGGCTATCTCCTCAATGAAATGGTAGACTAGCAAAGCTGTCCACCAGTAAAGACAACAAGGAAATGTGACTGTCATGGCTTGATGTCTTGGTGGGATAATATGGTCTGTCTTGAGAATTTGTGGTCTTAGACCTGCCATCAAAAAGGTTTGGGGTTTCAATCTGTGCTACCTGCAAGGGATAGGAAAATGTGGGCTGGAAATTAACATTAAAAAAATTAAAAAGTGGTTCCCCCCCCCAAAAAAAAAGTGGCTCCAGCCTGAAAATCTCTCTGAGTTAATTGGTAGAAACAAATGAAAAGTTTTCATAAGGGAAACACATTCAGCCCAGACCACAGAGTTAGCTAAAATTGATCTCCCATAAGAAACAACATGATGATAGCCGAAGAACCCCAATGTAAGTAACCATTAGATAAAGAATACAAATAAATGGCAAAGACATAAATTATTATACATGAGGGAAATCAAGCCACTTATTAAAAGACCAAATTTATATCAAAAAAGAACAAACATGAAATGAAAATTGTAGTCAATAAAATTAAAACCTCAGTTGATAGTTATATAATAGACCTAAAATATTGAAAAAAATAGTGAACTGGAAAAATAGATCTGATGAAACTATCTAGAACACATAGAGTAACAAAGTTCTAGTAGATAGAGGAAAAGAAAAAGAATTTACTGAAGAAACAGGAACCCTTCTATTCAGCAAAACTGTGGACTGTTTAGTGTCATAATCATACATCTCTGTAAGCTCAGATAGCCACAGCTTTAAAGCTGTTTAGTAAATTTTTCAGTGTAAGGTGTCAAGACACTGACAGTACTAAATCTAAAATTATCTGAAAGTGATGTTACTTCTTGAAGTGATGTTTAACCTCAGGAGATATCCACCTGATATAATTATCAATTATCATTTGCACTTTAATAAGTATAGCTGATTCTAGACAGAATCTTAGAGAAATGAGAAAAGAGAATGTATGAGAACAGAAAGACCATTTCTTAGGACGTAGGTCTTTTTTTTTAACCTAGGAGGTAACTTGCAAGGCTTCTATGCTTAACACTTTGAAGGATGTGCCCATGAATACAGAACTTCACAGTAGCCATGTTAGTCTATCATAGTATTAATGCTTTTTTCTTCTTTTTTACAAATAAGTAGAGCTAATATGTCTATTCTTATTTATCATAATAGCAGCAATACTATAGCAGCGAATCTCATATCGCTATTGTAATTTCTTTATTTTAAAAGGTAGAAAATGAACTCATGAAAAGAAAAAACATTATCCAATACTTCCTTGGCATATTACAAATTCCTCAGAGGTAAAACCTCTTAGGCATATGAGATAAAAAGGGATATAAGTCATTTTTTATGAATCTGTGGTAAACATGTTCTCCTCTGGCCCAGTTATTCACTAAGACATACACGGGTATATAGTCGTCTGCTTTAATTTATTGCATTAGATTAGTGTAGGTATTTCCCAAAAATAAAGTTTAAAGCCTCATGGATTTCATAGTGCAATAGTGACTTTCATGACAAAATTTAAAACTGAGCTTAATTTTTGAGGAAGATTTTAATTACAAGGAAACGCCCGGACAGCGACCCCTCCACCCGCCATGTATGGTGAACAAGCAAATTGTCCACTGTCTTTTGTCTCAGATTTATTGAGGTATAATCGACAAATAAAATGTAAGGATTTCATGTGTACAATGTGATATATGTATACATTGTGAAAGGACTCCTCCAATTGAGTTAATACCTTCATCACTTCACATATTTACATTGTGAGAACATTTGAGTTCTATTCTAGCAAATTTCAATTATACCATTCAGCATTATCAACTATAGACACTATGTTATACATTAGATCCTCAGACCATATTCATCTTATAACTGAACATTTGTAATCTTTTATCAGTCTCTCCCTGCTTCCCTCATCCCCCAAAATATTCTCCTGTGTCCCCTTGCAGTCATTGTCTTCCCCCTGGGCCTAGCTCCAGGAAATCACCAATCTGTTGTCAGTTTCCTTAGTTATTATTGCCCCCCCCACACACACCCAGAATGTCACAAATGAAATCATACAGTACTTATACAACTTTTTAAATCTGGCTTCTTTATCTTAACATGATGCATTTGAAATGTATTCCCATTACTAAATATATTGGTAATACATTAATTTTTATTGCTGAATAGTATTTTATTATATGGATGCACTATTTACTGGTTCATGAGCATTTGGGTTTCTTATATTTAGGGGATAATTATGAATCAAGCCAATCTAAATATTCACTGGCATGTTTTTTATGTGGACACATGTTTTTATTTCTCTTGGGTAAATAATTAGCAGTGGGATTGCTGGGCCAAAGTGAGTATATGTTTAATTTTATAAGAAACTCAAACTGTTTTCCAGAGTGGCTACACCATTTTCCATTCCCACCAGCAGTCTATAAGAATTCCACTTGATTTGCATCTTTAACAATAGTTGATACTGTCAATTTTCTTTGTAAGCCATTCAGATAATTCTAATAGGTATGCACTGCAAAGAGGCTTTTGAAGATTATGTCTTAAGGAAAACCATAGGAAAGCAAAATCTCATCAATAAATGTATGTTCTGATGAGGCACATGGTACTGAGTTACTTTATTTTAATATAACTGAAAAAAGAGTACAAAGAAGGAAGTGGCAATGACATGTGACATATAGGTTATTACTGCATAATACTGGATAAGCGTTTCCACAAAAGAATTAAAAAATTGGAGATTTTTTTGTATTTAATTAGAGCTATAAGATATCTGTATGTTTGATCATGAACTTGGTTGCACTTTAAAATGACACTGAATTTGAAAATAATAATGAGTAATTAGTTCCTTTGAAACTTTTACTAGAAATTATTTTCTGATTTATTAATGGTGATAATAGTAGTGGTAATGACATATCTTACCTAATAAAAATGTTTTCCCAGGAAAAAGAGTTATGCTAAAACTTACTCTCGTACACATCAGAAAAAGTGCCAAATACAATAATTTATATTTCCTCCTCTGGTTGCATCTATTAACTAAATTTAGGGCTACCATACATATGCATTTCTTAGGATGGTATTATATTTATGCCGAAATCCTCCGTTTTTAATAGCATTTATTTCAAACTACTTATTGAGATCATTGGCATAAATTACAGATGAAAATAAGATGAAAGGTTTTATTCCCTATTTAAGCCTAAATATTATAATAGAATAAAATTCCATTTGCATGCAACAATACTTTATTGAATGGCCACAAAATGTACTCTTAACTCTGGCTACCTATTTTTTTAAATTTTACAAATAGTGTGCCATCTGAAGGGGTTAAAACAAAACAAAAAAAACAAAACACCCTGGATTAAGTTGCATTATGGTCAGGCGTATAGGCAACAATGAGGCAGAAAACAGAAAGAGACATATGAAATACAGATTGCCAGAGTTAGGTTTTCAAGTCCCAGTTAAATACCAGATCAAGAGAAGTAAAATAATGCTTAGGCTCGTGGCTCAGAGGTTCAACAGTCAGAAAGACAAAGTGCTACAGGAGCGAAGAATGTCTGGAGATCCCAAATCTGACTCTGATGTAGCTGAGCATGCAGGAAAGAACATGGAGTGTGAAATTATCACACGTGACATTGGGCTAGTTATAAAAATAGTCAAGCCTCCATGTCTTGTTTTGGTAACAGGGTAACCCTGCCTCGTAGATATGAGTTAGGAGGTATTCCCTTTACTTCCATCTTTCAGAAGAGATTTCAGAGAATTGGCATAATTTCTTCCTCAAATGTTTGGTGGAATTCACCAGTGAACCCATCTGGGCTGACTGCTTTCTGTTCTGGGAAGTTGTTATTTATCAACTCAATCTCTTTAATAGTTACAGGCCATTCAGATTATTTATTTCTTCTTGCGTGATTTTTTGCAGATTGTGTGTTTCAAGGAATGGTCCATTTCATCTAGGTTGTCAAATTTGTGGGCATGGAGTTATTCACAATATTCTTTTTTTACCCTTTAAGTCCATGGGATCTGTTGTGATGTTGCCTCCTTAATTTTTGATATGAGTGATTTGTGTTTTTATTTTTCTTAATTTGGTTGGTTAGAGAGAGGCTTATTGATTTTATTGATCTTTCCATAGAACAAGCTTTTGGTTTCGTTGATTTTTCCCTATTGATCTCACTGATTTATGCTCTAAGTTCTGGGAAAATTCTGTACATATGTTATTGAAATGTCAGTTTCCTTTCATCTTCTTTATTCTGTGTATATCAGTTATGGTTCTTTGGAGAAGCAGAACAAATAGCATACATCCAGAGAGAGAAGGAGATTTGTTGTAAGGAATTGGTTTCTGTGATTGTGGGGACTGACAAGGCAGATTTATGGGGCAGGGTAGCAGGCTGCAAATTCAGGTAACAGTTGCTATTATAGTACTGAGTGTGAAATCCACAGGGGAGGACAATAGTTTGAAAACTCAAGTAGAATTTCTTTGTTACAGTCTTGAGGCAGAATTCCTTCGTTTCTCTTTTTCTTTCTCTTAACGGCCTTCAACTGACTGGGAGAGGCCCACCCAAATGTTATCACACCTACAAAATGTCTATACTGGTGTTTAACCTAACAACTGGACACTATAGCCTTTCCAGTTGACACGTAAAATTAACCACCATATTCTGCAAATCCAATGTAAATGTGCAGGAACATCTTGATCTATTCTCCACAGAAATCAATCACTCTTTCATATTTCTAATCTTTTTATTTCTGCTGAATTTTGGGTGAATCTTCCAATCATGAATACTTTTTGGCACATAGTTTTATGCTGTCTAATATTTATGTCAAAGACTATGCTTTTCATTTTTAATATACAAATAATTTTTTTTAAAATTCTTATTCTTGTAAAATTTCTGTTTTTGTTCCATGCGTTTTAAGCTGTTTGCTTATTTTTAAGGAAAACATAAACTATTATTTTATATATAAATATTTCTTTTAAATAATTTTTTCATTTATTACTTTGTGCATTAAAATCTTATTTAATTTTAAGGTTTTTCAAATTCTATAAATTAAATGTATCTGAAATTATATCTATACCTATGATTAAGTCTTTGATGTTATATCTTAGTATTTTTTTTATGTATTTTAAATTTGGGTTAAAAATTCATTTTAAGTGGAAAATTTCACTGTTTGAATTTTGTCTGTGTTTTTCTCCTTATCCCCTTTGTTATCTAAAGTTTTGGATATTTCTACCTTATTGCTGGTAGCCCCCAGGCAAGAACTAGGCTTGGGGATCCTTCTCAGCAATGATATTGAAATGTTTACAAACCTGTTCACAGAGTAGATGCTATCTTGCCTCACGTTTTTTGTCATCAGAATTCATTTTTGTCTTCTGGCCTACCTTGGTCCAGGATTTTCTCTGAAGTCATGGACCCATGCAGTGACAGTTTTCCAGGCTTTTCTATAGATTGTCCAAGCCCACTGCAACTCTTGGCTTTAATTGCAGGTCTTCAACTCATTAGGCCATATTGTATGAAATACTCAGGCTTTGTTCCTGGCATGAGCATAGTTCCTAGTTGCCACTACCGGCCACTCTTACAGGTTTCAGTTTTCTGCAGTCTTTGCATTCACAGAAATGTCCACCTTGTTTATGAGGCTAGAGATCTCCTGTTGACTATCTCACTTAAGTCATATGTATACTTGTCCTATATTTAGATCTTTTGGGAGAGTATAAGCATATATTTATTGCGTCAAAGAAGAAATACTTCTTGCTTATTCGTTAATCTCATGACATACCCTACCTCTAGAAACTTTGTAAGCTTATACATGAACTAATCTAAACTCTTTTGCCACACATTCACAATTTTCCTCTTTCTGGTTACTTCACTAATGTCCATGTGTCTTTCAGAAACAATCTATTATCAGTAAAATAATTATAGCAGCCATACTAGATGGCAACAACTACTTCCTTTAGAAAATAGTCTTTAGGAAAAAAGAAGAAAGTGCCCCAATTCCTAGCAATGTTGAAGAGCCAGCCAGCTTGTTAAAATGGGATCATAGCATTGCTATTCATTTTCCAGACTTGCAACTTTTATTGTCATCACCCTCATTAAATAGCATATAATTGAGTGTTCCTTTGATATTTGGCTCTCTTCTTAGGTGTTTTCGTAGTTAGCTAAGGAATTAATGAACAGTGGAAGCAAATCAGTACATGAGGGTTTTATCTCCACAACAAATAGTCAAAATGTACCCAGGGTAGCTTTTTGGAATTTAGATAGACCAATACAATATAAAATATTGTCAGCTTCATAACCTCTGTGGTAATTATTGCAGTCCTAAACAATGTATTTGGTAATGTTTGATTGATCACTTATTGAATAATTAATTAAAAAAAACGAACAAAGTAGGTGAGCACCTACTTTGGAACAAGTGCTCTACCAGATGGAGAGAGAAATTATTCAGTATCGATATCTTTGATATGTGTCTCTTTGCAATCACTCCTGACATTATGCCTAGCTTATGTTAAATGCTCAGCGGATGTTTGTTGAAATTAACAAATGAGTGAACCAATAAATGAATAAAATTAAATGTCTTTAGAAGATAAATGTGATACAATGATAACATGTAGTTTTATTCTCCTCATATATTAACCCCTTACATTTTGAGCACAAACCCATCACATGTCCACTGGGAAAATTAATGTATCCATTAATCGTCCCATGTGGCCCACCTGTCTACTGATCACCAAACTCACTTTCTATGTTTCTAGGACTCACAATGCAACCACATACCCAAACCTCCCTTATGCTAAAGGAGTTCCAAATACAGCAAGGTGAGCAGAAACGATGTAGTGTGTAGAAGTGACCAGCTACACAAGATTCCATATGGATTTTTATTTTTCTAACCAGCAAGTAAATGAAAAAGAGGTGATCTTGGGAACTACGTGCTAAAGATGGAACCACATGATAGAGTGAGAGGGATCTCCACATCGCTGCTTTCAAACCACTCGGGTAGAGAGGCTCACATTGGCTTAAGTACACTAGAAATAGAAATGTAGTGTGCTAACCACCTGAGACCTTGGACTTGATCTGTTAACAACGGTTAGTGACACCTCAATGAACCAACTCTTTTCTCAAGAACAAGTTCCTATGAAAGTGTAAGAACTGAACCATAGGAGCTTATCATTATCATGTGTAGATAGAATATCATTGCATAGTTTAGTAAATAAAGATTAACATATTTGTATATTTTTTCTTGTTTTCTTATAGCATATATCCACCAGAGACTGAATTCCATAGCATTCAGAGAAAGAGTGCAAAAAGGAAAGAGAGATTGACAATTTTACCAAATGACTTGTACTGGTCATATTGCATTTCATGTTTCTTTCTAAACGTGAAAAGGAAGCATTCCTAATATCCCTGACATAGGGGAAAGTGTGGCATTATAAAAGTCTTCACCACAAAAACAAATCTGAGGACACTGTAGTCCATCTAATTGCCTTTCATCTCTGTAAAGTTTGCTCATTGACTGACAGGAAAGCCAAGCCCTTAGCGTTCATGAAAACCAGTATGGCGTTTCTCGTCTCTTGGCTTTTACTCATACCATTTCTTCTGTCTGGAATGACCTTGTCTGCATCTTTTGGTTACTAACTCTTCATTTTACCACAGACATGACGTTCTCAAAGGCCAACACTCTAAGGTTGAGCTAAGTGACCTTCGTATATTGAAACGATCTTTTTCTGTCTCCTCCATATATCTAGAGGCACTGATGGTCTTTTTCTGTCTGAAAACCAAAAACTTTACTGAAATATACCCTATAGGCTTTAGCTATGTCGCATGGGCTAAAAGTGTATTATTTGAGTATGTTGAGCTAAATGGAGAGACTGAGTAAAGGAGTTTTTAAAAACGTTTAGACTGCAAAGCATGAAACCTCAAGTAAGAAGAGAGTTGAGAATGCAAGTTCAGTTAGTCTGTAGTGTCCACATGGTTAATAACATGTCAGGGACTCGAGTTTGAGATGTATTCATAGGATGAGAATAATTTAAATAGAATTAACTAAAAGATTTCCAAGGATTCTTCTAGATTATTTAGAAACACTGGCAGGACATCCAGATCTATAATAACATTATTTTTCTATAAACTGTCCTTGATGTTGAAATCAACCAGCTGGTAAGAGCAATAGTGATAAAAGCAGAGTACAGCTGCTCTTTCAGGCTCTCTAAAGCACTGCAGTCCGACATAAATATAATGTGGGCCATGAGGCAATTTTACATTTTCTAGAACCCATATTAAAAAAAAAAGTCAAAAAGAAATAGAAACATTACTTTTAATAATGTATTTTATCATATGAACATATACCAAATATAGTAATTTCAACATGTAATCGACATAAAAAACAATAACAGATTTTCATTATTCTTTATCTTTGGTCTTCAACATTCTGTGTGTATTTTACACTTATGGCATATCTTAATTTGGACCAGGTATATTTCAAGGGTTCATTACCCCTTGTGGGTAGTGGCTACTCTATTGCACACCCCCGTTTTAATCATTGCAAAAAAATCATGCGAAATCTCAATCACAATAACAGCAAGTAATTTTATGGATATCAACAAACTTACTCTAAAGTTTATTTGGAGAGTCAAAAGACCCAGAATACCCACACGATATTGAAAGAGAAGAACAAATCTGGAAGACTGAGGCTATCTGACTTCAAGAAGTACTATAAAGCATAGTAATCAAGACAGTGTGGTATTGGTGAAAGAATAAAGATCAATGGAACAGAGTAGCAATCCCAGAAATAAGGCTCCCATATATTTATATGATTGATCTTTGACAAAGGAGCAAAGGTAATATAATAGAGCAAAGGTAGTCTCTTCAACAAATGGAGCAGAAAAAACTGGACATCCACACCCAAGAGCATGAATTCAAATACTTGACACCTTACACCAAAATTCACTCATAGTGTATTGTAGACCTAAATGTAAAATGCAAAGTTATAAAACCCCTAGAGGACAACATAGGAGAGAACATAAATGATCTTGAGTTTGGTGATGCCTTTTTTGATAATAGTGAAAACATAATCCATGAAAGAAATAATGGATATGCTGGACTTCGTTAAAATTAAAAAAACTTCTGTTTTCAAAAACAGCATGAAGAGAATGAGAAGACAAGCCTCAGACTGGGAGACATTATTTGTAAAAGATATATCTGAAGAAGGACTGTTATCCAAAATACACAAAGAACTCTTAAAACTCAACAATAAGAAACCAAACAACCCAATTAAAAAATGGGCCAACTAACTACACAGATAACTCACCAAAGAATATACAGATGGCAAATAAGCATAAGAAAAAGGATACTCCATTTCATCTGTCATCAGGGAAATGCAAATTAAGACAACAATCAGATATCATTATACATCCATTAAAATAGTCAAAACCTGGAACACTGACAACACCAAATGCTGGTGAGGATGTGGAGCAACAGGAACTCTCATTCATTGCTGGTGGGAATGCGACACGGTACAGCCACTTTGGAAGACAGTTTGGTGGTTTCTTAAAAAAACAAAAAAAAACTAAATACACTCTTACCGTATGATACATCAAGCATTCTCCTTGGTATGTACCCAAATGAGTTATAAAGGTATGTCCACACAAAAACTTGTAATGGATCTTTATAGCAGCTTTGGTCATAATTTCCAAAACTTGGAAGCACCCAAGATGCTCTTCAGGAAGAGAATGGACTTGTAAACTATGGTATATGTAGACAGTGGCATATTATTCAGCACTAAAAAGAAATATCTATCAAGCCATGAAAAACACAGGGGGAGCTTAAATGCATATTATTAACTGCAACAGTGAAATAAGCCAATCTAAAAAGGTGATATATATTATATGGTTCCAACTATATGACATTCTGGAAAAGGCAAACTATGCGAATAATAATAACATGAGTGGTTGCCAGGGATTGTTGGGGGAGGGGGTGTAGGAGAGAAGAATAGGCAGAGCATAGAGGATTTTTAGGGCAGTGAACATACTCTGTACGATAGTATAATGACAGCTATATGTCATTATATATTTTTCCAAAACCATAGAGCACCAAGAATAAACCTTGAGGTAAACTACAGACCTTTGGTGATTATGATGTGTCAATTTAACTTCGTCCTTGCTAGAAAATATACAACACTGATGAGTGAGGCTGATAACAGAGGACACTATGCATGTGTGTGGACAGGGCACATGGGAAATTTCTGTATCTCCCTCTCAATTGTGTTGTAACCCTAAAACTGCCCTAAAACATGATTTATTAAAAAAACTCACATGGAAAGAGAAAAAATAAGGGAAAACATTTTCCTTCCTGAATAATTTCCATAGGAACAAAACAAATTAGAGAGTGAACTGAATCTATTTTCAAGAAACTCAGCCTTAGCCTTGATATCTCACAAAAACAGATATTTAGGAGAATAACAATTTTTTTGATGTTTTAGAAATAATTCCAGAATGGTCTGTCTTTGTTTCTGCTTGTTGGAGAAGGAATAACTGAACAAAGTTTTGAAGACCATGATGGGCATGATGTTTCAGGTATAAGCATTTCTCTTGAACAGGCAACTGGGCTGACTGTTATTAGTAGTTTCTTGGATTATCACATGACAAATTCAAATAGTGTAGGCTGAAGACGGATACAGAGGCAGCCTCACTGATTCTAGGTAGGAAAGAATGGAAGCCAACTAATTCCTCAAAAAGGCAATGCTTGGTGGACCTTAAAGGCTTTGCAATCCAATTTGTTATGCTACTGTCACATACTGTTTCTTATGAGATCACTCTCCCCTCCTGCTGCTTTGTTGTTGCTCGATGGACTGAAGTTAGTGTAAGCATATTTCCCCCTGTTGAAAAGCACTAGATGGGGCTACAGGAATGAAATGGCTGCTCCCTTAGGTGACAGAGCTGTGCCCAGAGCCACGGCCCTGATGCATCCATGAAGCCTTCAGAACACCGTGACTGGGGCACTAAGAGAGGTGTGTTTGGTTGTGCCTTGGTCTCGGCACTCCCAGGGATGACAGGCATTATTAGCTGATGAGGATAGACTAGTCATGGAAGGAAATCTAGCTAAAAGCCACCAACTATGTCCTCCCGAATGCCATCATCTTCTTCTAGAGAAGTCTAACATTTTCTCCAAAGTCCATCCCAAAATACCACCTCCTCTGTGCAGCCCTCCCTGATTGCCCTAGTCAAAAATTTTTACTCTTTTTATTCTCTTCTCTGCCACAATAGCTACAATAAATAACTGTTACTATCACATGAATGTCAAATATCTTCTGACATTGTGTATTTCTAACATGCAATTCTCATGAGCATAAAACTTCAGAATACCTTCTTCAGCTCTTGTCCTTGGACTAGTGACTATGTCTGACCAGTTGGCACTCAACAAACATGAATTTTGGTAAAATTTTCCTACTTCTATTTAACTTCATAGTTTACAGTTAGAAATATCAAGTTTTCCATTAGTAAAGTCGGGCAAAATTATTTTCCTATTACCGTTACATAGTTGTGGTACAAATGGAGTGAAACGTCTATTCATGGTAGACATATAAAGTACTAATTTAAAGGTCACGTTTGCCCTTGAGAACGACTAACTTAAGTGTTGCCATATCACATAACAATAATAGCGAACACTAATATAGTGCTTACCGTGTGCCAGGCACTGTTTGAAAGGCTATCATATTGTAACCCACTTAATCTTCACTCCAACTTGAAGACAGTTCCTGTTATTACCATCTCCACTTTTTTGCCTTACACAATGTATTACAAGCCAGAGAGTTCATGCCTCCTGTCTGAGCTAGCAGACAGTAGGGCTGGAGCCAAACCAGGAATCCAGGATCAGGCACAGAGCACTTCCCCACCTTGATACACCATCTCCCCACTGGCCTAATGGGATGGGGGCGGTGGCCATGGTTCCCTGCAGTTCTGCTAGGAAAACTGCCAGCCCTTCACCTTCTCACCACTAAATGGGGCTCCTGAGAGACCATCCGAGTCTGCTCCCAAAACCCAGGACGTGAGGAATGGACTCTGCATTTTGGTCCACAGAGGAGCATGCTTTTTATCAACACATAAGAGACGATTCAGGTAAACATAAGAGGAAAAGTGACTTAAAAATCCATACGCAAGAGAACAGGCTGTCAGAGGCTTCCAGGGCGGGTGTGGCCTTGTCTCAATGCTGCCTGAGTTATAGGGCATAAATAGCAAAGGTGAGTAGGTGTCTCCTTGAGGAAACTATGGTGAAACTGGAGGTGACACCCAGAAGCCTGGATTTTGTTTGTGTTTCTGCAGCAAGTTGAACAGATTTTTAAATTGCAGTGTGCTTTGAGGAAAAGATGTGCAATCACGTAATATCAGTGCTGGAAGTGACCCTGGCTTTGAGTTGAACAGCTTCGTCATAAAGAGTCTGTGCCTGCAGGGACAATGTATCACTTCATGTCTACTTAGGACTTCAGTTTTACAATAACAGCAATTGGTAGACATTGACAGACTCTCTGAGCCTCACCGTTTTGAAAACCTTGCAGCATGCAAGTTAATTGTAATGATACTTCCCTTCATGCGCCCCATTGAAATGGCCATTTCATGCATGTTCAGTGAATTTGAGCATTTTAATTCAACAATTATAAATATTGGGTGCAGATATTGGGGAGGAATGGTCACAGATCTCAGTGGAGTGAATAGGGGATGGGATCGGGAGAGATACAGGGGAGATTTTGCCTCATTGTGACTAATTTTTACCATAGAAATATTGCTATAGTTCCATCTTTATAACTTCCCTTTTGAGATAGTGTGGATTTGGGGTAAAAATATTCCACGCCATATGTGAGAGACATGTATTTTAGAAATCTCAAGTGACATAGGATTGCCAGTCAAATGAATAAGAATGTCTAATTAGCACAAGAAAGCAGTTTTTTCCCATTTTTTCCCTCTGATTTGAGCACATATGCTCAGAACTAGTGACATGTGTCTTAGGCCATTCCCTGCCTTAGCGATTTCTGAGGGAGAGCGCATCTTCTTCTAGGGTGGTGCACACTGCTCTGTTCCTTACCAACGTGGCAGCTGGGCCCAGCTGCCTTCCGCCTAAAGCAAACCCACAGCTGCTCACATCGCCCTCAACCGTCTCCTCCTGGAAGGTAATCAACCAAAGCTGACCAGGGGCTTCTCACAGTGACATCAGGGCTTACACTGTAATCACTGATAAAGCAAAGTAATATGAATGGAGATGGTTTTATCTCAGAGCTAACAAAAAGAGAAGGAAATTGTACAGAGGACGGCAAGTCTCCCCTGTGTCAGAGCTAAAGGAAGCAGTGATTAGAGGGTATTTCAATCATCATTACCTGACTTCATGTCATTGGCTACTTATAAACTGACAAAGATAGTTTCAGAGTGGAAATCTAAAATATTTGCCTAATTTTAGTTAATAGATACTACTTTGAAGGCAGAAACCTCTAGAAAGAGATCACCTTTATCATTCACAGGGAAGGAAATGAATGTCAAAAGAATACTATTATTTGGACATGATGGTTTTCCAAATCAAACCAAGTTTCATCTCAGAATCATGAAGAGGTGGCCACTGACATCACCACATAGGCAATGCAGAGGTCACTTCCTGCAGCCCAGACAGGAATATCAGTACCATGTGTCCTTAGATATCACTTCATTCAATATCCTGTAGTCCATGTTGGTGAAGTGACTTGCCCAAAGTCATACACTTACATAATGGCTGAAATGAGCAGACCGTCCATTCATGACTCAGTTCTAGGTCTTTGAACAATACACTCCTGCCTTCTGGTTAACTTGAGAACCTAAAGCCAAGACAGAACTATTTCAAAGACATCATCATTTACTTAGCGATGTGTGTGTAAACTATTCAGAAGCAGGATATGATAACTGTCCTCTCCAGTTGCACCTAGAAGTTGGGCCTGGTGTCTCAGAGTCGCTGGGGCTTGTCTTAGGATGGCTTGTGTTTCCTGATGTGCTCAGAGACACCAGAAAAGACGTTTCATTCGCTAAGGGGAATGGGAAAAGTACAGACACTGACACATGTGACATTGCCCAGCGCACGTAAATGCACATGCCATAGAGTTCACCCTTTCAACTCCACACTGCCAAGGTTCAGTATACCCTGAAATGGAGATTTACTCAGTGGGACCTCTACTTCGCATAAAAGGTGTGTGAGCTTTGGTTGGCCAGAAAGGGGTGCGTGCAGAACAATCTGTGTGCACTGAAAATGAGATGTAGCACTAATGTCTTTGATATTTTCAGTCTCTCACAATCATGCATTATTTATATTCAGGCTGAGCTCCAGAACTCATGGCCCATGCTGAGCACTCTCCAGGGAAGAATGAAAGCCAACAATAACACACACCCAAGCTATGGGAGATCCCGCCATCCCAGTTCTGTCCAGGGCTCAGATTCCCCATAGGAGTCTTTGCCTATTCCACACTGGAATCTTGATTATTTATCCCCTGAATACCAAATGAACTCTGATACGTGTCAGTCACTATTCTTGATGCTGGGGATTCGTTCAGTGGTAAAAGCAAAACAAATGAGGTCACGGACAAGATCTTTGATTTCATGACACTTATATTGTAGATGGGAAGGATAGGAAATAAGCACTTAAATACATAGTTACAGATAGTGAGAAGGCATGCAAAAGAGAAATCTGAGTAATGATGGGGTAGAGTGGGATTGATGGAGATGGGCGATGGGAGATGTTCCTTTAGACAGGGCAGCTGAGGAAGACCATTTGAGGAGACAACATTTAAGGCGGGACATGAATGATAAGGAGATGTCAGTCATAGGAAGATCTGGGGAAGAGAATCCTCAATGGAGATCATAAGAAGGAAAAGAGCTAGGAATATTCAAGAGAAAAAAAGAAGGTGGCCAGTGGGGTTGGTACTGAAAATGAGGGCATAGTAAACATTGGCTGATTTTTGTCAGCCCTCTTCCTGACATTTACAGACTTCCTCTGGTGGGAAGCTGAAGTTGCCTCCTAATGTAGAAACTAAGAACTGAAATTTCTTGGTTTCTCAGCTTCTTTAGGTCAACACGAAATAAGGTTGCGAACAGAGGACCATGAGCACATGTTCTGGATTAGACCAATTGGACATCCTTTGACTTTGGAGCTCGAAATACTGCCAAGATCTATTAGGGGTAGGGGTGCGAGCAGAGGCTTCCAAAGTCTAAGCTGGGAGTTCCCCAGAGCATGCTCTGGTGTCCTGTGCTCAGAGAAGGCTACCGGTCTGTCCCACAAGCATGGGCCTGGTCATTCTTTTCATCAAGAGTCCCTCTGTTTTCCTTGATTTCCTCTGCCTGACCCTCCCGCATTCCCAGTAATTCTGTGACTATCCTAACAGACTTTTGAAACTTTTATTTTCTGCTTGAATCATCCAAGTTGGACTGGTTGCTAGCAACTAAACCTCTTTTTGGACTGACACAGAAATTGGTTCTGGGAGTGGTTGCACAGAACAAACTATTATGGAAGAGAGCTGGAATTGGTTTTCTAGCTTGGTTAGAGATGCAGGCAATAAAAATCAGCCAGTATGAGGGAATCCGACCTTAGCAGTGCATGGCAAGCACTGGTGAAGAAATCATTTAATTATCACCTGCAGTCACCTGAAATGAAGTACCATTGAAGGTGAAGCTTCAGGGAACTGAGTGGACCGTGCCAGAAAGGGATAGCTGAATTCAAGGACTGGATATGAGTGGCTCTTTCTAACAGTGTTGAGAAGAAAAAGGACTAAAGAAAAAGGACTGCAAATCTAAAGTTCCTAAGTCCACCAAATGAGTTATAGATTGAATTTCTATGACTGTGCTAAAAAAAAAAAAAAAAAAAAAAAAAAAAAAAAAAAAATCACTGTGTTAAGAGAATCTCTCGTTTCTTGACACACAGGAGATGAAATAGCTTTCTACTTGCTGTCCCAGAAAGGTGGATCCAATGGACTCCATGGTTATAAACTCACTCAAATTTACAGTCTCACAAGGTCTGTCATGAGAATTTTAGGACACTTACTAGAGAAGTGTATAACCTTGAGAATTGGAATGGTATCCTAAGGAAAGTTCGAGAAAATTCCGAGTTCCCTGAAGGATTTTTGTCCCCATCACTGGCAGCTCCCAAACAAACACCCATTGATTCTCTTTGTGAAATGAGCAGCAGCCTTTCCCTCATCTGGAGTGGCTCATCTATCCTTCCAAAGACTGGGGATATCTTATTCATGGTCACCTGCAGGGGACACCAGTTCTGTTCATGCCCTGGTGGTAACCAGGTCACTGTTTCAAGACTACAGATGAGGACCAGATCACAGGTGTGTCAGGAGTGGCACAAATGCAAACCTCATCCTGGGAGGACAAAGCTGACAAATCCTCCAAATTGAATACATATATATACATATGTATATATATATGTACATATATATGCATATATATATGTACATATATATATATATATATATATATATATTTCTTTTTTTTTTTTCCATTTCCACCAATATATGGGGAATGCATGTGGAAACCCATTCAAGCAAAGAGGGTAAAGTCTTATCTTGGATCAGGTTGAATTTACCAATAGAGATCCATCAATCAGGGATTGGTGACCCAGTGCGCTAATTGGAGGAGGCAGAGCTGAGTCTACTCGTGGTTAGTTGAATCCTGGATGGAACAGTGATGGTGTTTCTGACCCACTCCCAATCCGTAAATAGAATCAGGTTTCCCTGCCCAGCTGAGGAACAGCCCCAGAAAGGAAGTTCAGGGTGAAATTGGAGGCAGATGTCACCTATCTTGATAGGTGGCAAACTGATAGAGACCCTGAGGAAAACCTCGTTTTAGGTCTATTAGTCGGGGTGCTTGCTGATACCAGACTTAGGAAACTGATTCATATAATCACAACACTGCTGGGTCAGGAGAGACCTCCCCAAGCTTTTCCCCATCCACACTTCCTCCCTGGCCATGGATTAATCATTTAAAACTACAACTCTACTACTTTCACTTTGGTCTTCACAATCCAGCCACATATACTAACTGGAAAAAAAAACAACAACAACAAAAAAAACGTGTTTCCTCATTCCTAGGGGTTAAAAGGCTTATAAAATCTTTCTTTTCCCTACCACAGAACTATTGCATAACCACTAACGTACCAAGCGCAGGCTGGTGAGGTCAGTCTGCCTGGTTTCAAACAATAGGAAGATACTTTAAGAAAATTAACAGCTGTAATAAAACTTACTAAAACTTGGTCTGCTTTTTATTATTAGCATTCATCAGCAGTTCTAAATAATGTCAGTGATAAAATATTCCATTCTGATAACATCTTTTGTTAGTCTTAGTTTGAGACAATTCCTACCCCTGGATGTTAATAATATATAAGCTTTAATTTCATACATTCTTACTCATCGTTTAAGAAGCATTGCATTTTTCCTGGAAGGTAATTCTGAGTACCCACACATAAATAGCACCTGACATAGACAGATTCATGCACATATATGTGTTTCAAAAGCACATATAAAGAATTGAAATTGTTCAAGCTTATTTTAATTTATATCCCAAATAACCCTGTGATATTCCATATTCCTGCACTTAAACCATAGATGTGGATAAACATGATGGCACTGTGATTGCAAAAGCAAGGGAACTAACCAGTTCCTTTGATTCTGTCTGTGCAGTCACCCAAGTTTTCATTTGTGTTTACTATTTGCAAGAATGACACAAGCCAACTGTGAGATAGCAACAGTTTTGCTTAGTAAGTCTAAATTTTAGTTTCTGGACAAACTCTTTTGCTGAATTTAAATATCTTTAAAACAGAAATGTATTCTTTCTTTCGATTGTTAATTATTTATCTTACAAGAAAAGACTGAACAAAAATAGTTACTATACTGGTTATTCCATGGTTATTACAGAAAATAATTTTGTCACAAAGAGGAAGGGGTGTTAACATATCCACTAAGGATACCAAATACTTATTAGCCTTACGCATGTCTCCTTAGAAAAAACTAACTTAATAAACTAAGACAGCCTTCCTCTGATGTCCTTTCACTGAGGAAAGGGCACAGGCCTGGTAATGACCCACGTGGTCCCATTTTTTTTCACGAAAACCTCCAAAACTGCCCCCTCCCCTTTCCTCTTCTTCACTTAGACCACCTGCTCTGATTTCCTTCTCTTTAAAACTGTTTCAGTGAAGACAATATGCCAGAAATCTTTTGGAATAGGACAGGAGAAATGACCCAAACATCCACAGAGAAAGGGGTGCTAAAATGGACTTATTATTGCTATCTCCCCACACACCTAAGATCATTCTGTGGCCCCTGAAAGGACCTAAGAGATGGAACTATTACAAGTCTTTGAGAAGTACTTGTGAGAAATGAGGGTAGCGAGCCAGACCTTAGGGAACAACTTGATGGCTACATTTGGCAGCTCTTGGCTGCTGAGGAGTGGGAAACTTTGCTGGTAAAATGGGTTCTCTGGATTTCAGAAGGGGTAGCAAGACCTGGGGTGGTGCAAGCCAAACACTGGCACTAAGTTGGCAGAGATAGGGGTATTTGGTGACAGAACAGGCAGCGGCCCAGCACTTGCCCACCTGTAATCGCATGCTCATGGGCTGCAGAGGGTCAGAGAGATGTAGAACACCCCCTCACCCACTTCAAGGGTTTTCTATAAGATTTATGTAATGAGAAAATTCTAGGTTGGCCAAAGAATGGCCTGGCTTATGAGAAGTTACTGAAGTCACCACCCTTCAGTTAATTTTCTGATGTGAGTCAGTTCACAAGCCCAGAGTAAAAGATGAAAGTACCAAAACTTTTAGTAAGGGCTTTATAACACCCAGGATAACTGGATACTGGAATAAGGAAAATATTCAGTCAGAGCTGTTGGTGTGTCTCTGAGCTAATATTCCTTTCTGGGGATCCATGTTACTACTATTACCTATGCTTCAGGGTGAAAGACTCAAAGGAGTCATTCGATAAATAAAGTATGGGCTCCAGTCAACTTCACAGTAGGCTCAGAGGTATCTCAACCCTGCCCAAGTTCATTTCCTGAGTTTCTATGTGTAGAGTTGGAAGGGCTACCTTCAGCAATGGTCATTTGATCTCTTCAGCAAGGAGCTCAGCTAGGAAGAGACAAATATACACAAAACAATACTTGTTGTTACGGGAACTGCTAAGGGCAGTGTACTCACCCAGTTCGTGACAGAGGCAGAGTGGCCAAAACAATCACAACCTATTTGACTCCAGTTTGATTGGCATATAAGATGAATAGGTTGAGAATGGCATAGAATTATGGTTCATTATTCCAGTGCTAGGTGCTTTTCCAGGTGTGGCTCTTCAGTATGATAAACCAAGAAAAAAAAATATGGAATTTAATTAAAAAATGTGTTCCTCGTGTCAGTTCAGGTCAGGTTTTGCTACCAAATGAGCTACTAAAACTAAATTTTTGTATTTGTTTTTAATTAACAATTTCAGATAAAAACTCTTTTCCAGTTTACCCAGTTGTCAGGCTATTTCTTCTCATTCTTCTTCAAACGGATGACCTCCTGCCCATACCTTAAATGGTATCATTTCCCTGCGTGAATACTAAAACCATTTCTTTTCTCAATCCACTCTTGTTGGATAGTTTTATACTTTCCTCTAGATTCAATTTCTTTCTGACTATCATGAATTCCAAGTTTCTATGTCCTGTCCAAGTATCTCTCATGAACCCTAGTTCCGTCTACCTGATGGAATGCCTTTGAACTCCACTACAGACAGGTCAACCTCATTCTATTCAAAATTGAACCTGTAATTTCACTTCAAACTTTCATCTCAGTAAACAGCATGTGTATTCACAACAGAACAATCACTTCGGCCAGAATTTCCAGGCATGGCCAACTTATCCAGGTAGGAAAGCCCGGGTTTCCACTAACTGCTTTACCTCTAAATGTGGTCTTATGCAAATCACAAAGTTTTTGAGCCTAAACTGCATCACCTATAGAATGGGATATTTTAAACTGGAAGGCTTAAGTTCCACATCTGACTCCACCACTTATTAACTGTGGGACTTTGATCACTTTGTCCTCTGTAAAATGGTTATAACATCACAAGGTTATGAGGTGGTTGGGGGGAAAATCAAAGGGATAAAGATGAGTGCATCTTGTAAACTGTAGAGCATTATACAAATGCTTTCTATTACGATTATTATCTCTAAGTTCTTTTAAAGCTCTAAAACTCACATTCTATGGGTGTGGAAAGGAGCAATTTCAGTTATCAAGTGAGACGAGACGATCCTCTTTGAATACAACAAACCAACTACCTGGCTACGTTACAAAAATCAGAAAGTGGGAAGGCGTCTGGTCTTGCTCTTTTTAAAATTAAATATGTATTTTAAAAATTTAAATAGGAGATGTCATCAAAATGGCAGTGTGAGGTGAGCCTCTGTAAAGCTCCCCTGGAATTTACAACTAATCAAACAACAATAACTCCACAAAGGACTCCCTGCACAGTAGAGAGGCAAGACGAAGAGGCCCACTACTGAATTCACCTAAAGGTGGGCGAATCGTGCAAGCGGGGGAGGAGGGAAGGGAGAAGTAAGCAGAGACGGAGCCACGCCAGCGCAGGACGCAGACCTAGCTCAGTGCTCCGAGCTCGCTGCATCCCAGAACTACCGCAGCTGCGGGAGAGGGAAGGACTTGGACTGCTAGGGCTCCGCTTACGGCCCACAGGGCTGAGGGGGGCAGCATATAACACAGCTGAACCCAACGCTCAGGGCAGAGACCTTGGAGAAAAGACTGAGGGAAGAAGGCTGAAAATGGTGGTATAAGCCCTCACTGACAAGCAGAGAATGGAAACCTTAGGCACTGAGATTAGCCACCCCTCCCTACCCTCCCAGAGCTCGCGCTGACCCCACCTGCTGGGTGCTAGAAGCGGAAAAGTTTCAGTGTCAGATCAAAAGAGCAGAATATTTGCTGTACTGAGAACTGTGGACCGCAGACACAAATTCATAGCCCAACTAGTTCCGGCAAAGGGGAGGGAGCTGTAGAAGCAGGACCGGCTATGGTGGTGGTCACTGCCATTGCTCTGGGCCACCTCTCACAACTCACCCTGCCCCTGGCCCCACCTATCTGGGCAGATCCCTGCAAAAGTAAACAGAACTGCTGAAACATATGGGCTCTGACTGGTGCAGGAAGAACTTTGGAACTTCAAAACCTCTCCGCATACCCACCGGGACATTGCACCTTATGACCCAGGTGAACTGTTAACAGAGGAGAAGCCCGTCTCCCAGGAAATACCCCCATTGTGTGAGAAGCTGGAATAGTGCAGAGAAAACATAGCACTACCATGTGAGAGAGAAAAAGAAAAAGGCTGCAGTCAGAGAAAAAATAACACATTCTACCAATAAGTACTGGAAAACAAAAGAAAGACCTCTTCCTATCAACCTGTTGCAGAAGCCACTCCTGTAGATGTCTAGGAAGAGAAATAACAAATCAGTAATTGAATAACCAAGGCAACAAGACAGCTCAGAAAGAAAGTGAAAAGTCTCCAGAAAAGGAACTTAAACATATGGAAATATGTGACTTATATCACAGAGAATTGAAGATTACAGCTCTGAAAAAATTCAACGAGATGCAAGAAAACACAGAAAGGCAGTTTAATGAACTCAGAAACACAATCAAAGAACAACATGAATATTTTACGAAAGTATTGAAATTTTAAAAAAGAACCAAATGGAATTTCTGGAGATTAAAAACTCAATAGAAGAAATTAAGACTAAAATAACCAGCTTAGGTAGTAGAGTTGACCAGATGGAGGAAAGAATCAGTGACCTTCAAGACAGAAACCTGGAAATTACACAAATGGAGGAAGAAAAAGACTTGAGACTTAAAAGAAATGAAAGAACTCTACAAGAACTTTCTGACTCCATCAGAAAGAGCAATATAAGAATAATGGGCATACCAGAAGGAGAAGAAAGAGAGAGGGGAACAGAGAATATACTCAAACAAATTGTTGATGAAAACTTCCCAAACTTGTGGACAGAACTGGATCCTCGAATACAAGAAGCAAATAGATCACCTAATTACCTCAATCCCAACAGGCCTTCTCCAAGGCACATTGTATTGAAGCTGTCTAAAATCAACATCAAAGAAAGAATCCTCAACGCAGCCAGGGGAAAGAAGAAGGTAACCTACAAAGGAAAGCCCATTAGATTATCATTAGATTTTTCAGCAGAAACTCTACAAGCTAGGAGGGAGTGGAACCAAATATTCAAACTATTAAAAGAGAGAATTTCTGAGCCAAGAATAATATATCCAGCAAAGATATCCTTTAGATATGAAAGAGGAATAAAGACCTTTCCAGACATACAGAAGATGAGGGAATTTTCTAATACAGGACCTGCACTACAAGAAATACTAAAGGAGGCTATTCGACCACCATCAACAGGGACAATTTGTAGCAATCAAAATATAAAAAGGGGAGAGTAAAGGCCTGAACCGGAATAAGGGAATGGAAAACGTAAGCGTGCTGAAGAAAATGGAATATTCTAAATATCAAACTTTATTTTACATAAACTTAAGGATAACCACTCAAAAAAGTCCAGAACTGAAACATATACTGTAATAAAAGAAGAAACAGAGGGAAACATCATAGAATACCACCACACAGAAATAACAGACAACAACAAAAAGGCAAAGAAACAATGGAGACACAACCTTACCAGAAAACTAAAGATAGAATGACAGGAAATACTCACGTATCAATAATCACCCTAAATATAAATGGACTGAACTCAACAATAAAAAGGCACAGAGTAGCAGATTGGATCAAAAAACTAAACCCAACCATATGCTGTCTACAAGAGACGCATCTCAGCTACAAGGACAAGCATAGACTCAAAGTGAAAGGGTGGAAATTGACACTGCAAACAAATGGTACCCAGAGTAAATCAGGTATAGCCATAATGATATCAGATGAAACAGACTTCAGGGTGAAAAAATATAACAAGAGACAAAGATGGACATTTCATAATGGTAAAGGGGACTATACAACAAGAAGACCTAACACATCAATATTTATGCCCCCAATCAGGGAGCACGGAAATATACCAAGCACCTACTAACAGAACTAAAGGGAGAAATTGACCAAAACACAATTATACTAGGGGACTTAAATACATCATTGACAGCTACGGATAGATCATCCAAACAGAAGATAAATAACGAAATTGCAGCCCTAAATGATACATTAGATGAAATGGACATAATTGACATATATAGAACACTTTATCCTAAACAATCAGATTACACATTCTTTTCTAGTGTACATGGAACATTCTCAAGGATAGACCACATATTGGGACATAAAATCAGCCTCAGCAAATTTAAGAAGATTGAAATCATACCAAGCATATTCTCTGATCACAAGGCTTCGAAATTGGATATCAACTGGAAAAAGAAAGCAGGAAAAAACACAAATACATGGAGATTAAACAACATACTTTTAAAGAACGACTGGGTCAAAGAAGAAATTACAGGAGAGATCAAAAGATGCATAGAAACAAATGACAATAAAAATATATCCTACCAAAATTTTTGGGATGCCGCAAAAGCAGTTTTAAGAGGGAAATTTATATCATTACAGGCCTATCTCAAGAAGCAAGAAAAATCCCAAATAAATAACCTCATGTTAAACCTTAAAGAACTACAAAAAGAAGAACAAGTGAAACCCAAGGTCAGCATAAGAAAGGAAATAACAAAAATCAGAGCAGAACTAAAGGAAATAGAGAACAAAAAGACAATAGAAAAAAATTAATGTAACAAAGAGCAGGTTCTCTGAAAACATTAACAAAATTGACAAACTCTTGGCTAGACTCAAGAAGATAAAAAGAGAGAAGACACTAATTAACAAAATCAGAAATGAAAAAGAGGAAGTTATCAAGGACACCACAGAAACACAAAGGATCATCTAAGAATACTATGAAGGCCTATATGCCACCAAATTCAATAACCTAGAAGAAATGGACAAGTTCTTAGAAACATATAGCCTTCCAAGGCGGAAACATGAAGAACTGGAAAATCTAAACAGACCGATCACCAGTAAAGAAATTGAATCAAGTCATCCAAAACCTTCCCAAAAGCAAAAGTCCTGGACCAGATGGCTTCACTAGTGAATTTTACCAAACCTTCAATGAGGATCTAATACCAATCCTGCTCAAACTCTTCCAAAAAATTGAAGAAGAGACAGTACTCCCTAACTCATTCTATGAGGCCAACATTACCCAGATACCAAAACCTGGTAAGGACAACACACACACAAAAAAAACAACTACAGACCAATATCTCAGATGAATACTGATGCAAAAATCCTAAACAAATTCTAGCAAATCGAATACAACAATGCATTAAAAAGATTATTCATCACGACCAAGTGGGGATCATCCCCTGGGCACAAAGATGGTTCAATATCCACAAATCCATCAATGTGATATATCACATAAACAAAATAAAGGACAAAAAATATATGATTATATCAATTGATGCAGAAAAAGCTTCTGACAAGATTCAACATCCATTTATGATTAAAACACTTAGTAAAATAAGTATAGAAGAAAAATACCTTAACCTAATAATGGCCATCTATGACAAGCCCTTAGCTAATCTCACAATTAGTGGTGAAAAAGTGAAGCCCTTTGCTCTACGTTCAGGAACACGACAGGGCTGTCCCCTATCACCTCTGCTTTTCAACATAGTGTTGGAAGTCCTCGCCAGAGCAACCAGGCAAAAGAAAGAAATAAAAGGCATCTAAATTGGGAATGAAGAAGTTAAATTATCACTTTTCGCAGATGACATGATGCTTTATATAGAGCACCCTAAAGACTCCACCAAAAAGCTATTAGAAACAATCAACAAATACAGGAAAGTTGCTGGCTACAAAATCAACATACAAAAGTCCATTGCATTCCTATATACTAACAATGAAATCTCACAAAAAGAAATACAAAAACCAATTCCTTTTGCAATTGCAGCAAAAAGAATAAAATACCTAGGAATAAAGTTAACCAAGGAAATGAAAGACCTATATGCTGCAAGCTATGACATTTTTGAAAGAAATTGAAGAAGACACAAACAAATGGAAAGACATTCCATGCTCATTGATTGGAAGAATCAACATAGTTAAAATGGCCATATTACCCAAAGCAATATACAGATTTAATGCAATCCCCCTCAAAATCCCAATGGCATTTTTTAAAGAAATAGAACAAAAAATCATCAGATTTGTTTGGAACCACAAAGGACCCTGAATAGCCAAACAATCTTAAGAAAAAAGAACAATACTGGAGGTATCACACTCCCTGACTTTAGCTTGTACTACAGGCCTACAATAATCAAAACAGCATGGTGTTGGCAGAAAAACAGACACGTAGACCAATGGAACAGAATTGAGAACCCAGAAATAAAACCACATTAATATGGACAGATAATTTTTGACAAAGAAGCTAAAAATATACAATGGAGGAAAGACAGCCTCTTCAATAAATGGTGCTGGGAGAATTGGATATCCACGTGCAAAAGAATGAAACTGGACTATTATCTGTCACCATGTACCAAAATTAATTCAAAATGGATCAAAGATGTAACCATAAGTCCTGACACAATAAACTTCATAGAAGAAAATATAGGTACTAAACTTATGGACCTTGGGTTCAAAGAGCATTTTATAAATTTGACTCCAAAGGAAATGGAAATAAAAGCTAAAATAAACGAATGGGACTATATGAAACTTAAAAGCTGCTACACAGCATAAGAAACCATCGACAAAATAAAGAGGCAACAAACTGAATGGGAGATTTTTGCAAACAGTGCCTCCGATAAGGGGCTAATATCCAAAATATACAAGGAACTCATGAAACTCAACAACAAAAAAATAAACAACCCAATTGAAAAATGGGCAGAGGACCTGAAGAGACATTTCTCCAAGGAGGACATACAAATGGCAAATAGACATATGAAAAAATGCTCAACATCGCTAATTATCAGAGAAATGCAAATGAAAACCACTATGAGATATCACCTCACCCCAGTCAGAATGGCTGTCATCAACAAGACAAATAGTAACAAGTGTTGGAGAGGCTGTGGAGAAAAAGGAACCCTCATCCACTGTTGGTGGGAATGCAGACTGGTGCAGCCATTATGGAAGGCAGTGTGGAGGTTCCTCAAAAAATTACGAATAGAATTACCATATGACCCAGTAATCCCTCTCCTGGGTATTTACCCAAAAAATCTGAAAAGATTTATACATAAAGACACGTGTGCTCCAGTGTTCATTGCAGCTTTGTTTACGGTGGCCAAGACATGGAAACAACCAAAATGTCCTTCGATAGATGAATGGATAAAGAAGTGTGGTATATATACACAATGGAATACTATGCGGCGGTAAGAAAAGATGATATAGGAACATTTGTGATAACATACTTGAGAGTATAATGCTAAGTGAAATAAGTCAGATAAGAAAAGCAGAGAACCATTTGATTTCACTGATATGTGGTATATAAACCAAAAACAACAAAAGAACAAGACAAACAAATGAGAAACAAAAACTCATAGACACAGACAATAGTTTAGTGGTTACCAGAGGGTAAGGGGAGTGGGGGGAGGGAGATGAGGGTAAGCGGGATCAAATATATGGTGATGGAAGGAGAACTGACTCAGGTGGTGAACACACAATGGGATTTATAGATGATGTAATACAGAATTGTACACCTGAAATCTATGTAATTTTAGTAACAATTGTCACCACAATAAATTAAAAAAAGAAAAAAAAACATTAAATAGGGATTGTATGCATTTAAGGAGTATGACATTGTTTTTTAATATACACATACATTAAAAGGTAAATGTGTGAAGGAATGGATACGTTAATTAGCTCGTGTGTGTGTGTTTGTGTGTGTGTTTGTGTGTGTGTGTGTGTGTGTGTGGTGACACCTGCAATTTACTCTCCTTAGGAATCGTCAGTATAAAATATAGTCTTATTAACAATAGTCATGACACTATAGGTTACACCTCAAGACTTATATGTCCCACATAACCACAGCATCTGTTCTCCGTGAAACACTTCCTGAAGAGGTCACAAATCGTGACTGACAAGTCAGAGATGATGGCCCATCAGGCAAAGAGGAGATTCCTGGGATCTCAGCTTTTTTTCAGTCCCCTCAGTGAAGTTTTGTTTGGACTTAGTTTAATTCAGCACCAGCTGCCTGGGAAACGATCAGAGGCAGTTTGAAAGTTCAGTGTGCAAGGAGACAGCATCCGGGGCAGGATAAGCCCCTTCATCTATCGCCTTCCTCCTCTTTAAGGCTTTCAAAGAGTACAGTGATCCTTCTTCCTTTTATTTCCTTAAAGTCTTTCTTTTCATCTTCAGCACGTCTAATTCTTGTCTCATTATAATTTCACTTATTTCTATAAAAGAAACCTGACAGCTACAGAACATTTGAGAGAAAGTGATAGGAGGGTGGGTATGTGGGGGAGTGAAGAAGCAGGCGGGGGGGGGGAGAGAGAGAGAGAGAGAGAGAGAGAGAGAGAGAGAGAGAGAGAGAGAGAGAGAGAGAGAGAGAGAGAGATGCCCAGGGGGGTCCTCAGCAACCTCCTTTGTGAGACACTCAGAAAGTCCTGGATCTCAGCCATATGGCAGCACAGTCGATCCCTTGGTATTATTTTCAGAAGGCACCCAGTGTCTATAGAAAATGGGATGGAAATCATCGCAGCTTCAATAGCAGAGAAGTAGCCCAATTTTTGCCTAAATTATCTACTTAGTCTTTTACAGTGAGGCTGGACTGTACATCTGCATGTGTGTTCAAGGCTACCCATGATGGATGTTCTTGTTAGAGGCGGCAAATTCTTACCAGTTCACTCATTCATTTATTTTTCACCTCATTCCAAAAACCGAGTTAAAGGGTGTTATGGACTGTACATCTCTGTCTCTCCACCCCCCAAAAATTTCTATGTTGAAATCCTACCTCCTCAATCTGATGGTCTTTGGAGGTGGGGCCTTTATGTGAGGCTTACGTCATGGAAGTGGACCCCCCCTGGATGGGATTAGAGCCCTTATAAGAGGTCAGAAAGCTGGCTTGCTCTTCTTACCCTGTGAGGCTGTCATGCGAGGCAACCTGAGGGGTCTCTGCTCCCGCTCCCCACATAAGAACGCAGGAGGTGGTGAGGCCAAAAAGGAACACCCACGGAGCCACAGGTAGGGGAGTCATACCACTATAGTCTCACTGGAGGCTGGACCCACATGACCTGCAACCTGCTGTCTGCTTCTCTGCCTGCCAACCAACCAACTCACCAACCAGCGCAGCTGTGACAGTTATATCAGTGACTAATTGGCTAACTGGTTACAGCTGACAGCCTACTAGCCACAGCTGACGGCCATCTACTAGACCTGCCAGCACCCCTCCACGTGAGGCTGAGAGCCTGGAAACTGCTCTCTGGGGCTCTGTCCCCACAAAAGCTATGATGAAAGTCAGCAGTCTGGGACCAGAAGAGGGCAATTGTCAGAATCCCACCTAGCTGGTACTTCGATCTCAGACTTCCAGTTCCAGAACTGTGAGAAATTCAGTTTCGTTGTTTATAAACCACCCAGTCTGCAGCACTTTGCTATAGCAGCCCGGCCTGACTAAGACAAAGGGATTCACATTTCCAGTAGTTTTTACATAATCTATCCTCTCTAATGGGTCATTCTAGTATGGCAATTTCTTCAAACCATCTGAGGAAATTAGTTGTCTTCCTACAGAAATAGGAAACAGAAAAAGGAAATTAGTTTCTTCCTACAGAAAAAGAATAAGAAAAAATTTTCCATTCCTGATAATATATTCCACTGTTTCAACAAGCTAATTGTTTTCACATTTTCTGTGATCTTACCTACTATTTAGACTCTAGTACAGAATTGGTTGAAGATGAATCTTTTTATGAAGGCTTAGTAGATTGTAAATTAAATCCAACCCTGTTTTGATCACTGTAATTGACATGAAATACAAAGTAAAATTTTGAAATTAAAAAACGAAACAAAAAAACTATTCCTTAGTGATTTATCAAATAATTGAGGAATGGATTAAAAGTACAATCTAGATGATTTTCCCTGTTTTATTACTAATGCAGCATAATACAAGTTGTCTTTAGAAATAAAATGGAAAAGAAACATGTTTATGTACATTTGTGGATGAAGGCATTTACCTACAAATCATGGTTTCTCTGTAATTTTTACTAGCTTCCATAGAGTTACCCAAAGATAAATTCTCTTGATTGAATAATATACTTCCTATTATAACTTTCATCTCCTTAGAGTTGCTGCTGACTTTTATTTATTTATTTATTCATTCATTCACTCACAAAGACATTTATTTATTGGTTATTTATTTATGTATTTATTTAGCTAAATTTTGAAGTGGGAAGAAGATGGGGTTTTGACAGCTACAATCAGGAAGCTGGCAGTGGTACTCAGGAGTGGGAATAACCATGATGATTCAAAGGATGGCTCCCCCACCTCCAGGAGATTTAACAGGGATAATTTGATCCTTTCATACATTGTTAATTGACATTCTTGCCAAAAGGAAAAGTCTGTGAAGGTTCAGGTTTTTAACATTTGAAAGTACTTTTTTTCTCCTATCTTGTCTTTGTGAGTCTTATCTGTACTTTTGTCTCTTCAGTTCTCTTAAGAATCATAATTGGTGTTATTATCGTTGCTATGAGAATAATTAGCCATAGCTTTTTGACACTCTAACTTGGGAATACAGAATTTTCAAGCAGGGGAGACTGAAAAGCTAAACCGTTCCTCTTTGAAACCAAAAAAGGCTCTGCCGATTGGATTCAGGTGCAATAATTCTGAGTCTTGCAGTTTTTATTTAATAAGGCAGAGGGAAGAAATAAAGCAGCTCACATTTTCACAAGAGAAATCCAAGGAAATCTTCCTAATGTGCTAATTGCCTCTTATGACCAATAAATAAAAAGAAGTGAGAGATTAGTATATTGAGAACCAGATTTTCCCTCGTTGACTTATTCCATTGCCTTGGAAAATGACTGCAATATTTTAAAAATTCAGACAAGAAAGCTATAATCATGATAGGAGACAAATATTTGCATTACACATTCTCCCTTCTACCATTAGAATGCTCTAATATTTGAATGAAATGGAATTTTTGTTCCGAGTATAGATAATTTAAGGATGGTTTGAAATACCTAGAGGTATAGCACATTCATTTACATAATCATAGGGTTATATTTTATGTTTATTTTGATAATCTAATATAGTCAATTTTACTTTTTCCAACAGTTAGAATAGCTTTTTTATCTGAATTCAAAAATGATTCAGGAACGCTGCAAAAATAATCAAACACTAAAGAAAAAATAAAGAGGAAATTAGAATGTATCTGAAATTCTTCCTTCCAGAGATTACTGAAATTTGCTCTGTGGTTAACATCGTTCCATACATGAGGTCATGCTATACGTGATTTGTAAACTATGTTGCATTCAGTAATGAATGTCTACTAGATATTGTATAGTCACTAAATGTGCCATCATTTATTTAGCTAATCTTCTGTTGGTGGATAGTTAATATTCGCCCATATGAACCATTCTTGAGAGAATACATTCAGAACACACTCTTTGGGGAATTTTCAGTTTATTGTTTCAAGGTAGATTTTTTGCGCTATATGGGAACTTAGAGAAGATCTAATCCAGCAAGAGTTTAAAATATTTGCGAAAGGTTAATTTATGACAGCTTAATTTATGACAGAACCGCAACAAAAGATTTACTGAATGCATAAGGTGAGCGTAGTATGGTGACAAGCACTGTCATGAACAAAAATGCAAATTTCAAAGTAAGAGACCCAGACTTGCCATTTGGAACTGATCAAAGTAAACTGTGAGCCATGTAAAAGGTGCATAATAATTATGTGGTTACTTAATTAGAAAATCTCCCTTCATAGCAGAACTTTTACCACAGGGTCCTGATGATTCCTTCTGCTCCATCTCTCACGATGTCCATTCAGCTTGCCTCCTACTCTCAGTTATCAGTTTAAGAATCAAAGCTCTTCGTGTCACGACCCAGTATAACCCCCTATCTTTGTAACTACTGCTGAAACTAAAAGCCAAATTAACACTCCCTGCTGATAGAACAATGAGTAGAGTTCACATACGATTCACTAGAAAATCGGAAGCTGTTATTTTTATTGAATAGATTATTAATAAATTAGAACCAGTTTGTCTTTAGAGGTTGTAAGTATAATGATTTACAAGGTAACAAATGAAAATAATCTTGGGCTTGGCTACTGGCTGTGGGATTGGCGAGGAAAGACTGGCTCGGAGAGAGAGTGTGAAGAACCAATAGAAGGAGCAAACCATTGTGTATGCCAGGATTCACCCGGGCATAAAGGAGAAGGAAGAGTTGGAAACAATGTGACAGGGATGATTCTGGGGACCTGAAAAGCTGGAGCCTTTTTTCCCTCTGACAAATTATGAAAGCTAGACAGGGAATAGTTTAGAGTGAAAGTCGATGATTTTATTTTAGATTTGTGGAATATGAGTTCATTCTGTCTTAGAAAGTCTAACTTGAACTGTTCATTGGGAAAAGAATGCCCTGACTTGGACCGATAAAGGCAGGGTGTCATGAGAGGCTTTGGCAAGTATATGGTTGAAATCATGATACCTTCGGCGAGTCTGACAATTGTTTAGCAACCATCAAAAATATGAAAAGAAGTATTTGACATTCATGTAAATGAACATATATTTAGATTACTGTTTATTAAATATTATCAATCTACCTCTTTAATAATTTATGACATCTGACTGATTATATGGTTGTTGGCTCACCAATGTATAGTTTATTGTGGGGATTACATTTGCTGACACATAAAATACATTTACGACTATAGCTAGCATATAGTCAGTGTCCAATATATTGTAGCTACTTGTGAATTCAATGTTTTCCTTTAAAAAAATGCCTTCCTTCCGTTTTTCCTTCTCCCCCTTCATCCCTCTGATGTGGATTTGACTTGGACTTGAACTCCAAGCAAGAAAGCAGTGTCAAGCTTCACGGCCTTTGCATTTCCTCTCTATCTACCTGGCCTGCTCTTCCCCAGACATTTGCCGAACTCCCTCCCTCCCATTCTTCAGATCTCTGCTTAATCGTCACTGTCATGGTGAAGGCTTCCCTAACGGCCCCTTAAAAACAGCAATGCACCACCACCCAGCACTCTGATTCTTTTTTGTTTTATGTTTTATGTCAGATAATGAAAATGCTATAACAACAACAATAACTATATATAACTATATATAGTTATAGTTATTGTTGTTATAGCAACCATATATATATATATATATACATATGATATATATGTAATAATATATATAACATATATATGCATGCATGTTATTTATGGCCCTCCACCCCCTTCCTATCTATCTATTTAGAGCCTGGAATTTGTCTATTGTAATCAACGTTGTTTGCCTGGAGCCCAAGGCCCAGCAGCAAGTAGACACTCAGTAATTATCTGTTGAATGAATGAATAAAGGAGAAGAAAACGAATGACAGCCATCTATTGAGTGTGGTGTGTCGGGCAGTAAGTTCAGCACTTTGTATACCTGTTTCATTAATACCCTGACTAACTGGATGGTAAAGGCTTTATTATTGCCCCTTAATAATTTGAAGAAATGACAGCTATAGGCCCAAAAAGCAAAGGGGGAGTACCTCCCTTCTCTGGTCAAGAGGCACAAATCAATTCTCACAGGGAGGTAAGTTCTTCCTAAAAATCCAAACACTTAGAGCTGTATAATTTGGGTAGGTTTGATTTGAATGCAAAGCTATTCTCGCCACAGTCCCTTGGGATGTTTTTGTGCTGGAGCCTACATGGGTTCCCCTAATGTGATTTGGCTTGAATTATGTACTTATTAGTCAATTGGAACTTTTACATTTAATGTGGTGCTTTGCCATATAAATAACCCAATCTTTATTCAATACAAGATTATGTACTAGCCTGACTGTGCCTTTAAATTAAACATTACAAAATCAATGAGGTGTCATTAAGGGTACATTGGCTGAATGAAAAAAAAAAGAAAACTCCTAAGCAAAATCCTTTTATTTATTTTTTTCTGAGTGGAAGTTGGGATGGGGACTAGATGAGTGGAGCGAGCAGATTGTGGGCTGTGTTTCTATTTCTCCCCACACTGTTTTGACGTATTGATGAATTGCCCCGGAATGGCAAATAGTAGGTCTGACATGAACATCCCAGCTTTCCCTATTACTATGAAAACACTTGTTAAAACATGTCAAAAGGAACCAAAGACAGGAAAGTTAAGCAAAAGTGAGAGGAAAAAACCAAAACTCCAAATCTGTTTTACAACTGAAATCAAGACAAACTATGGACACACTATGTTTTCTCTGTAAATTATAAGCATCGTGAGTTGGAGTCTCTGTCCAGGTGCACATTTCTTTTGTAATGTAGAAGCGAGGGAATGCAACTCCTCCTCTCTAGGCTTTGGCTAATTGACTTTCTTTATATGTTGAAAGAAAGAGCTCTGGTTAAAGTAATTTTCTATGGAAACTCATTCTAATAAAAAGATCCTCACGGGGCATATTGTGTCTTCCAACAGGTCGGACGTAGCGACACCTTGGAATTCTCTGTGCAGTTAAAGAACCACTGAATTAGCAATCAGTGGCAGAATTGAGGCTATGTTCTAATGTCCTTACTATGTATCCTCACACATCACATTTATATATTCATGTTTATAGACATGCATGAATGTATGTATACATGCATACATAGTTATGATGTGTGTATACATGGATACATACGTACATGTATGTACATACATATATAGGTATATACTATGAATGGGGAAGCTATATGCTGTAATTCCTGATTCTAAAAAACCATTGTACACTGAAATACATTTACTTCTCCTAACTCTGGGACTCTGTTTGCACATTACATAATCACTCCCAAGAATTGTGGGCCAAGTGAGGAAACAGACCATTATATAATAAATAAATAAATAAATAAATAAATAAATAAATAAATAAATAAATAAATAAATAAATAAATGAAATAAGTCAACAGAAGTTTTAGAGGTAGGAAAGCCCCGGAAATGGCCAGAGAGCAAATAGATTTGATTTAGTTTAGATATAATTTACAAGTAATTACCTACAAAAACAAAGAAACTACACAAGACTACATGGCTAAAACACATCATGAATGAGCGATAAAGAGAAGATGTACACTAAGAGATACAAAGTTGGGCAAGGGTTGGGCAGATACATCCCTGTATGTGAACAGGCTTACCAGGTACCAGCTGGATGGTGATTACAGGACTGAAGTATCAGAATTAGTAGAGTTATAGCCAAGAGCCAGAAGTTTTCTGTTTTTATGTTCTGTAATCATTAGAACACTATTGTGATGTTTTCTCTGTTGCAGAAATAAATAAAACTATGTATTTCATGCATGTGGCTAAAAATACCACAAGCTATCAGCTAAAAAATAGATGAGTTTTCCACTTGAAATTCTGCCTATGACTGGGGCAAACTGTGATGTTTCTGGATTCCCTTTCTTTGGCTCCAAATGAAGCCATCAGTAATCTGGTGCTCACGTTTCTAACTGGACCAGCATTTACATGTCATTCCATCTCATTGTCACTACTTCTCACTTGCTACAATTATTTCTAGTGCCAAGTCTTTGCTCATATCTTGTTTTCTACTTTTCATGCCCTTCCTTCTTTCTACCTGCACAATACGTATTTTTATCAAGGGTCCAGTTTGAGTGCCAGCTGTTCTCTGTACTGTCCCCTGACTGTGTATTTAGCACACTAATTTCTCTTTTCTTCATAAATTCCCTTGGTACTTATTGAAATGGCTACTTGATTTACTACTTCATTTATTCTATGTGAGTCTTAATGAATACACTAAGTGTTGAAAGGATTTATGCTTTTTATAAAAAAAACTGGTATTTAGGTAACTTTTGAATAACAGATCATTACTAACATGAATAATTTTTAAAAGTTTGAGACCCAGAAAATAACTCGATCTTTGATGAAATTAGGAATTATTTCTATAAACAAAGCATAACAGATGAAATGGAAAGGGGTAGAAAAACTGAGAAATCACTTACCAGATAGGAGAAAGCTTATAGTTTTGATGCAAAGAAAGATTTAATAGAAGGAATTAGGGGTTCAGAATGTTTGAAAGTCTGGGGAAGTGAAGGTTAGGGAAATTCATCAGTAGCTTTAAGGCAATCAGAAAATTACAACAATAAAGGAAAATAAAGAATCAACTGCCTTCAGCATGACTGTGATAGAGTGCCAGGAAACCACTGACTAAATTTCACGTCTGTCATCTGAAAGACCCATGTATCCACAATAATAACTTTTGCTTCTCTTCTACTTCCAAAACTTGGACACATGACCTTAAATTGGTGGAATCTAAATGAGAACACTGCTACTGAGAATTCTGGAACATGTAGTTTCCAGACAGCTTCCAGCCTCTGGTAGCAGAGGAGAGCTCCTGAAGGGAACATAGATGAGTGTTGATTTCCAATATGTGTGCGTGTGTCATGTGTGCATGTGTGAGTGTGTGTAAGTGTCACAGCAATAACAAAAGAAATGTCATGTCACCAGCTATTTTCAATAGCTCTAGGCCATTAAAATTATCCTGATAAAATTCACCTTTGGTGTATAAGGTAATACATTTGTCAGACTGATGGATATAGATATATTTTATAGATTTCTAAGGAAGTAAACAAGGAACATGCATAAATATAGATTTCTGAAGAAAGACTATATAAGAACCAATGAACATATACATTTCCAAAAGACCTTTTAATATTCTGATGTCTTCTTTGCCACATTTAATTTGACAAAGGCTTTTAGCTTTCAGAGTTAATGTTTCACATTGACTTCTAAAATTAACATCAACTTGGAGAAGGCAAAGATATAATAAACAGCATCTGCTCACAAAGCTGCTTGGTGGATGAAAACTTGAAAAAGTATAAGGCTGGATCCTCTCTACATAGATACACACACACACACACACACACTCACACATACAACACACACCTCAAGTTTAAACCTAATTAAATCCACATGTCTGTTTCAGCTGAGCCATTATTCAAGAAGAAAAAGTTTTCATATTTTTCTTTTGTCAAAGTTTCTTTTAGTAGCTGAAAACTGTTGGGGTATAAATATGTAAGTCCAGTTATGAGCTCAACAGTCAAATCAATTAGAAAACTTCAATCTGCGCGGAGTGAAAGGGGACCCTGAGAAATAATCAAGATATATTTGTACACAAAAGCGTGGTGCAGATGAGACATAGATCTCAATAATTTAAACAAAAACAATTTTTGAGATATTTTTTATCTCAAATATCAGATAAAACTGGGAATGTTAAGGCCGCAATTATATGAATAATTGCTTTTTATTTATTTCACTGTGCATTTATTTGTGAGACATACACCTACAGAAATCTAAAACCATTCCTTGTGCTATCAATTGAAAAAAAAAAGGGAAAAAACATCTAAAGTAGATCTTTCCCACTTTTTCCACTTTTATTTGTGTTAGAATACAAATCTACTAGGTAACACTTTACTATTATCACTTATCATTATAATAAAGCATCATTATCCCAATATCTCCCAAAATAATAGGTAGAAAAAAAGGAGAGGAAGAAAAGAAATGGGGGGAGGGAGGGAGAGAGAAGGAGGTAGAAGGAAAGCAGGAAGGCAGGAAGGAGGGAAGGAAGGAATAATAAATCAACGAAGCTGATTTGGTTGTAAGTAGAGCTGCTTGGCAATCAAAATACCCTTAAGCATTGACTGTTATTCTGTATAAGTCAGTATCCATTAAAAGGAAAGAGTGTTTTGGGTTTTTATATTTTAATTATTGGAAGATACTTCTGGACACTGACTTTCTAATTAACTCCTCTATCCTTAGTATATTTACAAGTCCAATAAGAATGCTAACGTGACTATTGACAAAGAAGTTTAACAATTTAAGGTAAAACTTTGGAATTATCTGTTTTATGTAGACCTACACAAAAATCTTAAAAAAGTGGATTAGCGTTGTTAATGCAAAGAAAAATAATATGTGAGGATATAAAACATATCAACAAAGGCAAACTTTTGTATTACAGAATGTAAAAGATCCTGGAAAGGGCCTCAAAAAGCATTAGTCTTGAGAGGACTGGATAAATATTGCCCCATTCAACGAAAAAGCAACTGACTTACCCTTCAGTAAATACCGATAGCACTGCAAAACCCTACAGGCAAATTATTTTTTAAAATGTTGCATATAAAAAGAAACAAAAACAAGTACCTGAAATTTGCTTTAAATAATTGTTTTAGTGCACACATATATCCTTATTTTAAAAAGACCAGGTGACTGGATTGTGGCTATTATACATTTTTTTTTACATTAAAGTTTGTTGGGGGTGACAATGGTTAGTAAAGTTACATAGTTTTCAAGTGTACAATTCTGTATTACATCATCTATATATCACACTGTGTTCACCACCTAGAGTCAGTTCTCCTTCCATCACCATATATTTGATCCCATTTACCCTTATCTACCACCTCTTACCCCCTACAATTTGAGAGTAAAGTATGTTTAGATGTTGTATTTTAAGAATTTCAGTATTTTCTGTTTACGTCAATATTCAAACTCAGTAAAATCTAAAATAAGATAATTAGCATGGAATGACAGAAACACAACTCGTACTGGCTTTAAAAATGAGAGGGGCATTTATGCTTCCAACCCAGATAAAATTCCAGGCCAAACTATACCTCCCACTTTATCTTAGAGACAACTAAAAAAATATGGCCAAATTATATGAAAACTGATTTAAAGAAGCTACTCATCAGGCAGCAGAGGACAATGATTCATGAGAAACAAGAAACAACTGAGCTAAGCGCTTGCATTCCTCAGTGTATTGCCAAGTGAGAGTTTCCAGGCCAGGATATTATGTGGGGAATCATGGCAGTGTCCACAGGCCTCTTTTAGGAAGTAATAAAGTTGCTGTCCTTCTTAGGACAGGAGTCTAAAATTCACAGGACAGAGTGAGACAGGTGCACACAGAGAGAAATCTCTGAAAATCTGCAGAGGATCCCCTCAAGTGTTCATCTGAATACTGACCAGTGAATCCATGTGAAAACATGAACTGTGGCTGGAAAAACTGCCAGTAAAATGATGAAAAGGAACAGTATATAGGGCTCAAACATGACTGAGAATAATTTTTTTTTTCCTACAATCCAGAGTAAAAAAAAAAACCTCATAACTCACAGAGTATCACATAGAACACTCAGAAAAGCTTTGCTTCAGTAGTGGACAAAGCAAATCCTGGAAAAATACTGCTCTGGTGCCATGCAACAAACATGGATAAGCAAGACCTGAAAGGATTAATTTCATAGCAATATAACCATATCTCCCCCAAAATTCTCAAGAATATTTATAGTAATTAAAAGATATTCAACACATAATGAGTAAAATCAATTTAAACATGATTAGACATTCAAATTTTTATAATTAAGAGAAATGACAGTTGATAAAAACAAACTCAGAAATGGCACAGATGACAGATTAAGTAGACAAGGACATCAAAATAGTTATACTGTATTTAATATGGTCAGAAAACTAGGAAAATTATTGACAATATTAAAGAGAGCCATGGAAGAGAGGGGAGGAAGTTTGACATTTACAGATGAAAACTACAATGTCTGAGATGAAAAATACACAGGAAGCATTAATAGTATATTATACATTACAATAAATTAGTAAACTTGAACTATAAAATAAAAATTGTACAAAATAAAATATAGAGATGAAAAGGACTAAAACAAAGAAGAAAACAATTATTCGTGAGACAACTTCATGCAGATTAATTTGAGTCTATGAAGGAAAAAGAGCCTCAAAAATATTTTAAGACATAATCACTGAAATTTCCAAATTTAAGAAACACAATCATTGCACAGATTCAAAAATTCAGTGACCCCCACTCCCAAAAAATATATATCAGAATAATAGCAGACTTCTCATCAGAAACAATACATGTCAACTGACCGTGGAGTGACAAATTCAAACAACTGGAGTGATTAAAACAAACAAACAAACAAACAAAGAAACAAACAAAAAACTTGTCAGCCTAGATTTCAATACACAATACAAAGTCATTCAGAGATAAAGACAAAATAAGTAGTTTTTAGACCTACAAAAGCTAAAAGAATTAAATACCAGAAGAGGTACATTGTATGAAAGGATAATGGTAGAAGAAAAATGATAGATCTATAAAAAGAAATGAAGAGCACCACAATTAGTAATTACATTGGTAAATATAAAAGGCTATGTTTATGATTATATAATATCTTTAAAAGAGAATGGACAAAAAGAATGGGAAGGCAATCAGACTGTATTTATTTGAGCAAAAGATCTGAACAGATGCTTCACCAAAGATAATAAACAAATGATTAAGCATCCATATGAAAAGATGATCCATATTACGTATCATAGAAAATTACAAATTAAAACAAGATACTGCCACATACTTAGCAGAATATCTGAAACCTAAAACAATGACAACACTATATGCTGACAAGGATGTGGAGCAACAGGAACTCTCATTCATGGTGGTAGGAATGAAACATTAGTACAGCCACTTTGGAAGACAGTTTGGTGGTTTTTTAAAAAAAACTAAATATAACCTTACCATATGATACAGCAATCATTCTCCTTATATGTACCCAAATGAGTTAAAAATGTATGTCCACACAAAAACTTGTTCATGGATGTTTACAGCAATTTTGGTCATAATTGGCAAAATTTGGAAGCCACCAAGATGCTCTTCAAGAAAGGAATGGATATTTAAACATCAGGACAACGTATTATCATATACGGACAATAGGTAATAATACAGAAGGCTTGAACAATAACTAGGTTGACCTGTTTGGCATTTTCAGACTATTCCAACTAAAAGTAACAGAATCAACGAATGCAAGAATCAATGTACTTTTTCAAATGCACATGGAATATTTACTAAAAACAAAATCGTCTGGTCCATAAGATAGGTCTCAGCAAATGTAAAAGTACTCAAATCATATAAAATGTGTCATCTGACTACAATGAAATTAAATTAGAAATAAATAACAAGAAGACAACTTGAAAATTTGAAAGATCTGGAATCTAAATAAGAAACTTCTTTAAAAAATTAGAAGTCAAAAAATCAATGTAAAAATTAGAAATCATTTTGAAGCCAATAAAAACAAAAGCAAAACAAACAGCAAAAAATAAATAAATAAATAAAATCAAAGCAATATTCTCAGCTTCTGCCAGAAAGCAAATTAAAACCGCAAGTAAAGGTATATGCAACCCCAGTCAAAGAGATAAAGGAAGTAGTAAATATCAGGGCAAAAGTCAATTAAATAGAAAACAGAAAAACAGAGAAAAATGAATAAAACCAAAAGCTGGTTCTTTAATAAGATCAATAAAAATAATCAACTTCCATGTGGAAAAATACAGGGAGAATAGACATATTATCAGTATCAGGAGTGAGAGTGATGACATCCCTACAGAGTCTGTAGATACAAAAATGATAATTATCAAGGATTATGAACAATTCCATGGTAATAACATTGACAACACAGATGAAATGGAGAAATTCCTTGAATGCCTCTCACTATGAAAGCTCAATCAAGAAGCAACAGACATTCACAATATCCCTATGTGTTTTAAAGGAAATGAATTTATAGTTCAAAACTCTTCCAACAAAGAAAATTGCAGACGCACATGGTTTCACTTATGAATTCTACTGAACTTTTAAGGAAAGAATGATATGAATTTTACACAAATACTTCCAGAAAATTGAGGAGGACAACATTTCTCAACTTATTTGATAAAGCCAGCATTACTCTAACACCAAAATCAGACAAAAACATGACAAGAAAAGGAATTACAGGCCAATATTACTCATGAACATAGATGCAAAATTTTTAACAAATCATAACATATCAAATCCAACAATATATAAAAATGATAATATACATCATGCTAAATGGGGAGTGTATCCCAAATATACAAGTTTGGTTTAACACTCCAAAATCGATCAATATTCACAATATTAAAAGATTAAGAAAGAAAAAACACATGAATATATCTAAAGGATAAAAAAAAAATTGACAAAATCCAGTATCTGTTTTTGATAAAAACTCTCAGCAAACTAGGAATAGTGGCAAACAATACTTCTAATGGAAAGACTGCATATGAGCTAATATTAGGAGCAAGGCACCCTTGCCACTTTCAGTTCCAGCCAGTGCAAACAAGAAAATAAATGAAAAATATCTTGTTTGGAAAAGAAATGTTTAAACTCTCCTTGTTTGCAGATGACATGGTCATCTATGGTATGCAGAAAAATTCTACAGAATCACAAAAACAGCTATGAGAACTAATAAATGTCTTTACAAGGTTGTAAGCTACATGATATAGAAAATTATTTGTTTCTATATACTAGCAACAAACATCTTGAAATAAAAAATGTTAAATACTACCTAAAATAGTATTAAAAATATAATACTCTTGAATAAATTTCATGAAGATGGAAAAAGCATGAGCACTAAAATTAAAAAATCTTGCTGAATGAAATGTTGTCACACAGCATCCTAACCGTCTGTCCCTTCCACCCTTTCCTTAGGGAAAGAGGGTTGCGGGGTTGTCCCTTTAGGGGTTGAGTTTTATAAGTTCTCTCTCTTGGTCCCAACATGCTGGGTCTGCACCCAAAGACGAGTAAGATTCCCCAAGGGAGGGACAACTTAAGCCAGGCGGGACCCCAGGGACCCCCATGAGTTACCCTTAAGTTGGGAGGTGTGCCCATCCTCCAACACTTTCTGGGAAGCTGCTGACGCATGCTTCAGATGTCCGGCACCCTATTGTGCAAGGAACAGTAATTGAGCGAAACCAGCTTGCGCTGCGCTGACCTCATGGGATAATTGCTTTGAGAGATCCGCTCCCCCAGGGATCACACACACCGCACCTTGGTCATGTGGGGATGACATGTACAGGTTGCTTTGGGACAAAATGATTGGGTAATTGGAAATATGCTACTTGTATTGGTGGTGTAAGAGTTTTGCAGACCCTGCCCAGAATCATGTGATGCCTATTGTAAAAAATCAATAAATACCCACGACGACCCGATTGGGGGCTCCAATCTCTTGAGGCTGTGAGTCCCTTGGTCCTCTGTGGTTTCTTTGCATTCAGTGTCTCGTCTCTTTCTTTAATAAACCTTAACCCTCGCCGCCTCCCTCATCCTTTCCCACTTGCTTGTGTTGTGCAGGACGCGACAGAAAACAAATATGACTTCAGTAAATGGAGAGAAAAAATTGTATTCGTAAATAAGAAAATTTAGTGTTAATATGTCAATTCTCTCCAAATTGATCTATCAGTTCAATCACAATTTCAGTGAGTTTTTGTAGAATATTTTACAAAGGAATAATAAAATTCATTCATTAATGAAAATAGACTAAAATAGCCAACACAAATTTGAAAACCAGTAATATAGTTGGAGGAAATATACTATCTGACTTTAAGACTTATCAAGAAGGTAAAGTAGTCTGGAGAGTGTGGCGTTGCTGTAAAGAGATCAATATAATAGAATAAAGCTTCTAGAAACGGACAAACACACGTACTGCCATTTTGACAAAGATACGAATGCAGTTCCGTGGAGAAATAATAGGATTTTCAACAAATGTTTTTTTAAAAAAAGGATGAATTGGACTTTTTCAAAATTAAAATAGATGGGGTTTTGAATGACATGCTTAAGAATAAAAAGGAATAAAAAGATAAATTACATACTGGGAAAAAATGCTTGCAAATCACATGTGATAAAGATGTTGCAACCAGAATATAAAGTTCTCAAACCTCAACAATAATGTCAAGAATTCAATAAGAAATATGAAAAAGTCTTGTACAGACACTGCACCAAGGATATTAGTTGCAAATAAATGCATCTAAAGATGTTCAACTTATTGGTCATTGAGGAAATGTAAATTAAAACAACAGTAAGATAACACTACACATCAAGGAGAATGGCTAAAGTTAAAACGGTGATCATATCAAGTGCCTGTTGGTGAGAATTTGGAGGAACTGGACCTCTTGTATACTACTTGTGGGAATGTAAAATGATACAACTGCTTTGGAAAATAATGTGGTATTTCCTTAAACATTAAACATGCACTAACCAGATGATTGGACCATTCTTCTCCTCGTTATTTACCCAAGAGAAATGAAAGCGTATGTCCATAAAAAGACTTTCACAAGAGTGTTCAAAGCAGCTTAAATTGAAAAAGCTCAACACTGCAAATAATACAAGTGTGCACCAACAGGTCAATAATAAAACAAACTGGCACATCGATAAACGTCATAAACATCTATGGTACTTCTCAGTAAAAAATAGTAAACTCTTGGTACATGAAACAAAATGAATGAAACTCAAAATAATTATGCAGACTGAAAGAAGCCAACCGACCCCCAAAATTGTACATGTTCTTTGAATCCATTTGTATGAAATGTTAAGAAATGCAACCTATCTACAGTTACAAAAGGCAGATCAACAGTTGCATGAGGATGGGAAAAGTGGTAGAGAAGGATTACAAAAGGGCATCAGGGAACTTTTAGAGAGATAGATATGTTTATTATTTTGTTACAGTGGTGGTTTCAAAGATGTATGAGGTATGACAACTAAGTTCGGGAACTCACCCTAGAAAAAGTGCTACATACCTCATTGCTGAATATCACTATGGTCACCTTCGAAATACTCCCCTTGGGCAGCTATGCGTCCACCTCAGTGCCCAGTCCACCCTTCAAAGAAGTTTTGGAACTCATTTTCTGGAATGGCCATCAGAGCTGTCATCATATTACCCTCGATGTCCTGACTGTCATCATAATGTCTTCCTTTCAATATTTCCTTTATCTTTGGGTAAAGAAAAAAGTCATTGGGGGCCAGATCAGGTGAGTAGGGAGGGTGTCCCAATACAGTTATTTGTTTACTGGCTAAAAACTCCCTCACAGACAGTGCCATGTGAGCTGGTGCATTGTCGTGATGCAAGAGCCATGAATTGTTGGCGAAAAGTTCAGGTCGTCTAACTTTTTCATGCAACCTTTTCAGCACTTCCAAATAGTAAACTTGGTTAACTATTTGTCCAGTTGATACAAATTCATAATGAATCATCCCTCTGATATCAAAAAAAGTTAGCAACATCGTTGCAACAAGTTCGCGAACTTAATTGACAGGCCTCTTATACAGGTGTTAAAACATCACACTGTTCACTTTAAATACATGCAGTTTATTGTATAATGCTGCTACAAAGATTATTAGAAAGTCTGAAAAAAATAGTTAAATAATACGTTTTGCAACTACCTCCTTCTGCATCATTCGGGGATCTGATAATATAGGTTGGTACAAAAGTAATTGCGGTTTTTGCAATTATGTTTAACTTTTTAAACCGCAATTACTCTTGCACCAACCTAATATTAACCTGCATGACAATGCAGGTGAGACCAGGCCACCAGCCCTATAAGTCAACATGAGTTATCTTTTGTACAGCCAGTATCGAGAGTTCAACTGGGCGATGATGAGGGTGCAAGCAGGTACTGTATTTCCCCGAAAATAAGACCTAGCCGGACAATCAGCTCTAATGCGTCTTTTGGAGCAAAAACTAATGTAAGACCCAGTCTTATTTTACTATAATATAAGACCTGGTATAATATATAATATAATATAATATAATATAATATAATATAATATAATATAATATAATATAATATATATAATATGATATAATATTATTCCTGTCTTATATTAATTTTTGCTCCAAAAGACACATTAGAGCTGATTGCCCAGCTAGGTCTTATTTTGGGGGAAACAGGGTAAGGGTCAGGAAGTTGTTTGGGGGTATAGGCATTTTTTTTTTAGGATTTACAAGCACTTTGCTAATTTCTCATAGAAAATTTAAAAGGAATACAAAGCTTCCTTGATGCTGGCAAGGAACCAATCATTCTGGGCAGAAAAAAACTGAGATGTGCAACACATGTAGGGAAAATTAGGGCCAACTGTGTGACAAGAATGGTGTCACAATGGGTAGAAAGTCCAGATCATAGAACATGAAAACAGATAAAATAAAGAATGATTTATTAGTTGAACTATGAATTGAATTAAGTTTGAAATTTGAGTAGTATTTATACAAATAGGGGTTGAGAGGAAATGGTGCAGAAAAGTCAGAAAATGAGGAGGAGGAGGACAGAGGCACAAAATTGAATGGAGTCTTCTGCTTAAGACTGAGTTTGACTGTGGGGAAATGACAGACAATAACATCTACCAGGAGCTTGAGAGATATTTCAAGTCAGACAGTAAAACTGGATTTTATCTGGTGGCTAAAGTTCTAATCTCTTGTGTCATACGTCTAGCTGTCGTGTGCAGAGTATCTTGGAGAGATGAAAAGCTGGAAAGCAGATTATTTCACCAGCCACAACAGGCGTCCAGGTCCAGGAAGCACTGATGAAGGCCTGGCCCTTCACGGTACTGAGTGGAGATTCCCCCCAAAAGCCATCCAATCAATCTGCTGAGAAAGCAAAGCTAAGTGGATCGCTGACTGCTGTCTCAGAGATGATTTCCTCCAAAAGATTCTCAGTAGCTTCTTAGAAGAGGGAAGAGAAATGCAGAATACTAATGAGGTTTTTGGTTGGCGGGTGACGACTGGAAAAGGCGGGTCTCAGGGGTTGGGGGCTCTGCTGATAGAACTTGAGCAAAGTTCTCACATACAGTGTCGGAGTGATGGACAAAGTCATGACAGGATTTTGAAGCAGTCTTTGATGATCTTAATTGAAAACTCTATTGCCCAGAGAATGTCTTCAAATCCTCTAGTGTTTAATAAATGGATTTGGGGAGATTTCTGAAATAATGTTATTTGCAACTCTGCATCTACCTGGAAAAGTGTTCCCTGAAATAATAAAGGCATATCAATGCATGCAGTAGGATAGTGTATCCTGCAAATGTTGACAATAAACTACATGGTTACAGATGGTTCCGCTCTCAGATGGTTAAGTGAAGAAAGGTTACCTAAGAAACAATAAGATTTGGTGGTTATTTAATATAGAGTACAATGAAAAGGACGATGTAAGGGTTGATATTTTGAAAACACTGGCTGAATTGTGATATTAGAATCAAAATTTGAAGGTGTAAAGAGTTTATAATAAGTGTTTCAGACAGATTCTGATGACTGAATTTTTATTAAGTTTAGGGAATTATTAACTATTCAGAATTCAATGTATATTTATTAATATAATTACAATGCATTATAGTCACTTTAAATCATTTTGGAAACAAAGTAGGTATATATGATGAAATAAAAATACATTGTGATGAATTAAAATTCAAGTTAATCATATTGGTTATATGTTTATTATAAATTTTGTATCTGTGATTACAAAGTGAAATCTCTCTTCTTTGAATGCCTGGGTCACTTTTCCTGTAATAACAAGTCCATAAGACTCCTGTTTTTTATTAAGTTAATTATACACGTGACTTTCATTCCCCTAGATTTTGCATTCCTTGAGGGTGTCAAAGAAAAACCACATGGGACAGAATTAAAATGGCAAGGATGACCTCATTCAAGAATACTGAAATAAGGGATTGAGACTGAATGCAACTCCACTGAAACAAAAGGCGGGAGGATGTTTAAGCATTGGGAAAAGTTGAAAGGAAATACTGGAGAATATTAGGGGTGAGGATAGTCAACAAGATGAGACCATCTATGTTTGCTCATTGTCACTTATCAAAGTGTGAACGAAAAGGGGCTCAATAATTGAATGTAACTACGTGGGATGTTTTGATGATAAAATTCGTAACTGAACAGGCTGTAATGGAAAGTCATGTCCTAAGGCCTATATAATTAAGTTCACCTTGAGCAAGACGTGTCCGTTGTTTTTTGCATCTAGAATAACAAACTTAAAATGTCAGAACGATCTCTTCTCCAACCCTCCAGAGGTAAACACCCCAGTATGGAGGGTGGTGGTGATACAGGAGAGTTAGCAGGTCCCTAGGTTGAAAGGGAGGTCCCTGGTGGAATAAACAAAAGACAGCCATATGCTAAAATTTCAGATTTTGAAATCACTCCTTTGCTCCAGGACATAATGTAACAAGTCCTTGAGGTTAATCATAAAATTCATTTTTAAAGAATCTACACTGATAGATCTGATAGATAAGAGTGGGTTACTTTACTAATTCCTTTTGGATGGGCAAGCAGAACAAACCTGGTAGACGAATATCATAAGAAGACGCCAGTTCCCTTCTTCAAACAGCTTCCCTTCTTCAAGCAGGCAAGGGAAGGTATAAAAGTAAGAGCTTTTGCCTCAGTCATGGGGCACCCCCTCATTCAGGACCCCCTCCAGCTCGGGAGCTGCAACCTCTTTTCCTGCCTCTAATAAACTTTCCTCTTTTTAAAACTTGTTGCCTCTCCCTGGTCCGTGTTTCCATTTTTCGGCTTCACGAGACATGATCCTGGCCCACACTCAGAAACTGTCGCAGATCCAACATCACCCACATCAGTGGTGGGGGATGATCCCAAGATTCCCCATTGTTATCTTTTACTTGCATACCTCTGTAAGCTTGTATGTTAAATGTTAACTATCCAGCACTCACCGATGCAAAATAAATATGTATCTCTCCATTCTACTACCTACCTAATCCTAGAGACTGCCTCACTTTACTTTCTCCTGTCTCCATAATCTACCACCAATGGATTTCATGTAACCTTCTTTAACATCTTGTCCTGTGATTCTCATGCAGAAAATAAACTGCAAAATTGCTCTTCCTGGGAGCCTTTTCTTAGTCCTTTGAGATCTAGCTTCCAGGGCTGGCTCTCAGCCTTTGGTTCAAATAAACTCTTTAAACAAACCTTTGTTTAGGTCTGGAATTTCTTTCAAAAGTTAGGCACCTACCCTCCCACAGAGATTGGGAATTAGGGGTGTTATCTTTTGTGATAATTACATTTCAAAAAGATGGTTTCTAGGTCCTTAAGAAAGGCATTCTTGGGTTATAAAACTGAAAGAGGGTGGGAGAAGATTTACATCTCAAAAGGGCAGAGAAAGAATTTACAATGGCAAGTTTCCTAAAGTAAAAGCTCTAATCAAAGGGAAGTCAGGGACTTATAGTCGTGAAGAAACCTATCTCAAGTTTAGTCAAGATGAGGGGAACCTTAGGCCCTCGTGGTCAATGGCTGAAACATTTGTATCCACCATTCACTTATCCCCCTTTGCAGAGACCTTGTGCATACTTAGTGCTCCCTAACCAGTTACTAGAACCACAAACATGTTAGACAGAAAAAAAACCTTACAGCACATCCAGTCCAATGTCCTCATTTTATATATACATGCGCATATATATATATATATACACACACGTGTATATATGTATATGTACACACACATATATACACACATATATAAATACACACACATATACACAAATTGGCATATATAAATTACTACATATATAGTACTACAAAAGCTAGATGCAATTCCTTTGTGCTAAGAAAAGTCTGTTTTAGATATTTAAGAGTATTTTTAAAAATCAGAACGTAGGTTTTGATCCTACTGGTTTTTCCTCAGACTTTGAAAGATCAGTAGCTGCTAAAAGTTTAAATCAGCTTGAAAGATAAACATCTTCAAGGGTCTGACTTATGCCAGCGCCATCCCCAAGATTTTTGCACTTTATAACACACAAATTCTTTCTTCTTTTTCCAAGTGTGTCTTCTCTCAGAAATATTTTCAGTTGGTTACATCTAAGACCAATCAATCTATCCCTTTTAAGAATAGGGACATAACAACAAGTTCTTTGAAAAAAAAGAAAAGTATAATTCTCCTGGTTCCCTTTTCCAAATTGCATCACTTCCCCCAATCAGTGAATTCTAAACATTAGAAAATCTTGCCACTTGAACCTAACAATTGTTAGACATCGTGAACCTAACAAATGTTAAAAATTGTCTCCAAACCTATACAAACCCTTCTGTTCATCAAGCTTTTTTAGTGATAAAGATAAGTCAATATTATTTTAAAGACCAAATTTATTGAAGCCTTAAAAAAAAAAACCTTACCATTAAGATTTACATAAAAAATGAATCATAGTTTGCAATATTTGTAACACAAAGATTTCTGTCAAAAAAAAAACACAGTTGGAAATAACATGCTGTTTGCAATGTAATTGTTACTATTCACTAAAGCAGAAAAGGGAAATGCAAAGAGCTGAAAGGCTGACAGCCTAGTCATTTAAAACTACAGGTTGTCTCAGGAATGACAATGGTTTTGAAATTCAGCTCAACCCATGCGGAGAGGTTGCTAACTCTACATAGTCAAGAATATTTAACACTTTAGTTGAATAAGTTTTTCTCTGTCTTTTTTCCTCAGAAGATTTCCACTAACCAAGAAAATCTTAGCCTGAGGAAAACAAAAAACAAATGTGAATATTCAAATGGTCACTGGTCTTTTCTACAGAGAGCTTCTGAAATCTGAATTTTTAAGGAGGATATTTGTTTAAATGTGTAAGATCAACAGGGTTGTAAAGCCCACAAAAAATTTGTTTCTTCTGCTACGGAAAAAAAAAGTAACAGCAGAAATACACATCTATATGTTTGTTTGTTGTGTATTAATAGACCTACATATTGGCTTAAGGTTTTTTGGTGTTTTTTTTCATTCTTAAAACAATTTCAGTCTCTATTCTGAGGCTGGAATTATACTTGTTGTGGGGACTTACTTTAGTGACTCTTGTCTTTCTGTGTGTCCTTTTGTGCACACTGTTTGTCACTGACAGACAATCTCTTTGACTGAGCTTTAGTCAGGCTCTTCTGGGCCCTTTCCTCAACTACTAGACCTCCATCTTGACACTCATCACTGCTGATCTGCGTAGCTCAGTTTTAGCAAGAATACTGCTAAGACAGCATATAGACAACCCCCTCCCTTTGATATCTGATCACCTTCCACATTTAATCAAATATCCCCCAGATGATATCTGATCAATCACCCAGGCCTGCCTTCAGCAAGACTCCTGTTAAGTCACTTCAGCTAGAATTCCCCCTACCTTAAGTGTCTCCTCTTAGCAATTTCCCATCCACCAAACCATTCACTCTCTTCCTTCTCTGTAGATTTCCACTTCCTTCTGTTGTATTTGGAATTAAGCCCAGTTGCATAGTTACATCTCTTTCCCCTATTGCAATAGTTCTTGACTGAAACCTGTTTTTACCACCTTAACTCCTGTTTCTCTGGTTTTAACACCCACCCCTGGAAGCGTTACCTGGAGTGAATCAAACTTCTTTGGATGCCTGCTCTGTGCTGTAGCTGCCAACTTCCCAAACAAGGTCTGAGTGGTGAGCCAGCCAGTCTTCAGCTCCTCTCCTTCTGACTTTGAGGTGTTCTGACTACACACAGGACAAGGTCAAGGTGTAACATTCCACTTTCTGTTTAGCCTTCTTTTTCTATAGTCTCTTTTCCTCTCCTAACTTTGAGCTCACAGCCAGCTACTGAACAACCCAAAAAATAACACCTACTGACCACTTCCTTCCACATCCCGTCCCCCATTTCTATTAGCCTGAAGTTAAATGTACTTAAGATATCAACCAATCCATCCATCCAATCCATTACCATTTTATAAATGAGGAAACTGAGGCTCAAGTCTTCGTATTTCTACAAAATGACAGATTTAAGATTAAAAGTTAACTTCTTTTAACTTCAATTTAGGGTTCTTTCTACTAGAGCACATTGCCTCATCAAATTGTTATTTACTAATGATTTATGCTCTTCTTCTTTTTGTTGATATTTTGTCCATTGTCAATGTGCTGAATTGCCTTTATCAACATAACATTTCTCATGCCTCACATTTCTTTTTCAGAGATGCTAAAATAGGACCTATGATGTCAGGCACATGTGAGTTTAAGACCTCCTCTGCCCCACTTACATGTGACCTCTCACTCATTCAATCCAAAATAGTAAAAGAGAGATTGGTGATGTTAATGGAATAGTATTTAATCATCATCACAATTTATGAATGTGATATTATAATACCGCTGCATAAGTGGTTATAGGAATCTTTGGATTAATCACTTTGTCTTTCAAACTTCACACCTCATCAAGATACTTATAAAACAAAATTAAAAAGCAAATCACCAATATATATTTTTCAGGTAAAAGAGAGCTCAGGAGTTTAATATATGTTGGCTGATGGCTTCTAGAACAATCTCCCTCAAGTATGATTAGATTTGCCACTGTCTGAGTTTAAAGTTAATAGAACATGATGCTCAAAATTTCTGAAACACAAAAAAGCTCAGCATACTAGTTATCAAATCAAAGACAATGTAAATGGAGTTTATCCCCCTTTTTTTTCCAATGTATAATAATAGCTTATACAGAACTGAATTTTTGTCTGTTACTAAGATGGGGTATTTTTGAATTTTGTAATAACAGATTGTGTTACAAGATTAAATTCTTGTGGCTTTTTGTTTGTTTGTTTGCCTTGTTTTGTTTTTCAGGAAAAAAACTGATCTTTAAATAACATCCAAAATGGTTGACATTGTCTTACAGATTACAAATGAGTAATTACTACCCTATGGAATTGATTTGAAAAGTAAAGTTTTTCTCTTATTGCAAGGTGTTTTTTTTTGTTGTTGTTTGGTTTGTTTTGTTTTGGTGTACATCTTTTTGCCTTCAGCTAACAATCCTCTGAAATACCATGGAAACAAGCACATATGCCTCATTAAACTTCCCTTGCAGGAAAAAAAATTGAAAGAATTTTTATACTATAGAGTAGATAAAAATAAAGCACATTTCCTTTAGGAGTGATTACATTCTCGTTTCAATTCTTTAAGGAAAGGAACCAGAGTTGGAAGAGAAAAAAAGGACCATGTGTTTTCACATTTATGAAATTGTGATGGTTTTTAAAAACTGAATTTCTTGAATAATTACTGAAAATAAACATTCTCAATTATATTTCATATTAAGTACTAAACGACATTTCACATATATTGTGAAACTAAAGTAACTATTTCTGATTATGCATACATAATTACTAGTGACATTAAAGAATTTATTAACAAGTTTTATTTGCATAATGTCTTGGTTAAGGAGAAGGGCTTAATGAAAAACAAATCTTATTTAATTTTGTTCTACAGAGCTAGGTGATGGACATGTTTCTTTTGCAGATGAGACCAGAACTAGGTAGGGTGGTAATTTCATAATGTAAGTGAAGCTTCTCCTGAGGCAGGGGCTATCGAATTCCCTGGTGTTTTAATGGTCAAATAATAAAGAAAACTCTATTGTTTTAAGAAACTTTAGCTTGCCCCCAAATTGACAAATCTATTTCATATTAAGGGTTGACATTTTCACATACCTTGGAATTTGGGAATAAAAGAAAATGTTAGCTTTGCATAGTCTTTATTTATTCCTTCACTATCAGAATTAGCCTAATGAATAGATCTCAGAATGTACAAACATCACTGTTAGTTAGAATCTCCCTATTTATTCTGCCAATTTGTATTGTGTCCTCTTAACTAAGGCAGGGACTATTAGGAACGTGTCCTGAATTAAATGTCCAATCTTTGAAAAGCTGAATGATGTTTTTAAAGGCGCACTGTGAAGTGGAACGGGTTATCGATTTTTGTCGAGTTAGTATTTTGTATATTGGAATCTACTTTAACAATAGAAATCAATATGTAACTCTTTGAAACCACTGTTCTGGAATTGTTAGTCTTTTGTTGTTGTTGTTGTTTAAATAATAGATGTAATTCATTTAGCAGCATGTTAATTTCCTATCTGTCTGGATTGAAAGGTTTCTATGTTAGTGATGCATTAATTGAGACATCTAAAGGGTACACTGAAACCTCCACCACATTAAACAAACACAAGTGCTTTGAGGTATAACATGATGGGCCCAAAATATGATTTGCATGTAATCACCTGAATTTAGACAATGGTGTTGTGCTTCAGCAGTTGGTGGCTATTTCTTGGGTGGTGGGGCTCTGAGTTTTAGTCTATTCCTTATAAAAAATGGCATGAGGGAGGAGGAAGCCATTATTATATTGGTATCGAAACCCTTAACTGATGACAATGACTCTAGTCCACATAGATTGCATTTGTGTCTCAATAATCTATATCTCAACCTACATTAAATTGAATAAGGAAACTGAAAGTGCCTGATAGTGCCTGGAATAAATAAGTCATTCTAACATATTCAAATTTGCTTTTTCTTTCTTTTATGTAGCTTTCTTGTTTGCCTTGTCCCCTATAGTCTCTATTCACTTGGGCTCTGAAATCCCTTGCTTAGTTAGATCATTCCTTACTAAGTGGCAATAAAATGCTATGATAATTATATTAGCTTTATTACATAGATTATTACATATGTTCAATATTGTTTTCTTCACGGATGATCAAAGTTATATGGCTTTCTTCATTTTCCTTAAATTCAGCAATAAATTTCACTTTTTTTCAAGTCTTGATAACAGGAGAAAAAAAATATACTGCCTTGCTTTTCATTTGTTTTAAATTTGTGGGACATTTTTTATCCTCAATTTTGCAGTCTCATGCCCAAGGGAGAATATCAGTTTTTTAAAAATTGTTGTTTGACATTGCAAATCTGTAAGTTTTACCTTATAAATTTCCTGGATTTTTTGTTTGTTGTTTTTGTTGTTGACATTTGTAAACATAATGACAGGAGGAGATTAGCAGTCTATCAGGATTTCCAGAAAAGGAAAAAACAACAAAAAAAAAACTTTACAACTATGTGTGTCTACCAAAGAAATGTGCCCTATGTAGGGTTACTACAAGTGGTACAGTAGGCATTCAATAATGTTCCTATACTAATTCTGACATGACACCATTTGCATAATTAATGTGAGTTTTACAGAACTATTCAGCTTATTTTATTAATATTTCACTTTCTAGATTTGTTCATTGAAACACACAACCATGCACATGCTGCATGGTGAGTTTAATTCATTTTTATTAGCAACATTTTACTGATTTTTTTTTTTAAATCACTCTTTAATCCATTTGATTCTGGATCTCAAACAGTAGAATATAGTCTACGGAAAAAGAAGCATGAGGTACTAAGAAAAATTAGAGAGAGTTGATGGGGTTCAAGGAAGGCTTTATAAAGAAAATGGTGCCCTAGCTCAGTGTAGAAGAGGGAATTAACCAGGCAAATAGGAAGGGAGAGACAGATGGGAGAATGGAGGGGTATGCTAAGTAGAGGGGAATAGATTGGTATAAGGCAAGAAGGCATGAAAGAGCATAACCTGCAAGAGGATGGTAGTTGGGGATTGATTATGGGTGAGATAGCAGAACTGACAGGGAAGATTAGGAAGCAATTACGAGGAGTGTGGATTCAGAGAATGGTCTCTCACTTGAAGTCCTATTCACCACTTTCTGTCAAATATTCACTCATATTTTAGCAAAGGGCTATGAGGTCATAGCTTCTGCAGTCCTGTAGAGTTAAAAATTGTCCTCTGAGTTTCTGCATTTTTTTTGTTCACACTTCCGATACAACATAGCAGAAGAAAAAAATCATCGAGAATATGCATATTGAATCTGACTGGTTTTAGATTAAATTATTTGCCCTTGTGATCTTTTCATGTCTATATGCACAGAACTACTTCACTCTTTAAAACGGCTGCATAGCATTCCATAATATGGATTTATTTCCACAAAACTTCATTTATTCTCAATTTCTGCAAATGTTAATTTATTTGTGAGTTGATACTTTTTATGGTTCTTGCATTTCCTTGGTGATTAGCTGATTAAAAATTCTTTTTGATGGTTTTATTATCTATTGTTTGCCTTACATATATTTACCATGTATTCTGCTGTATTATTTAACATGTTTATTAATTTATATATCTTTTATCCATAATTAACCAATATAAATTTACTAATTTATATATTTGCAATATTTTACCTCTATTTTATATGTTATAAATATTTTCTCTCAGCTTTTCCCTTATTTTAATTTTATTTACGGCATATTTTGTTACAGGGAAGTTTTTATTTTGATGCTATCAAATGCAAATTGATTGGGGATGACTAAGAATGAAAAAAAAAGTACCAATCTTTTCCTTATTGATTTCATATTCTGGGTATCCCATATTTTATTCATAACAATTTTATAGTTTTATTTTTCTTATTTATTTTGAATTCTTTATTTTAATGTTTAAATCTAACTGAAATTAAGTTTTATCTTTGGAAAACAAGCCATAAAATTAGGTCTTTATCTCACACTAAACGGTCAATTGTCTAATACCCTTTATTGACTGTCATTCTTCCTTAGTAATTTCATGCCATTATTTTCATATTCCAAATTTACACATACACACACACACACACACACACACACACACGTACAGGTATCTATTTATAGACTACCTATTTTAGTCCCTTGATATACTTGGCTACTTCTGCAAAAACACTACACACTTCTATCACACATAGCTTTACAATGCATTTTCATATCTGATAGAGCAAGTATTGACTTGCCATTTTTTTCCAAAATATTCTTGGCTAGTTTAAATGTTTAACATACCATACAGATTTTTAAGTTAGCTTTTAAAGTTAATGAAAAATTATTTTTGAAAATTTTGAATTGTATTGCATTCCCAGATTATTTTGAAACAATTAAATCTTTTAAATGTCAAATATTCCAATTCTGAGAATTCTCTCCACATATTCAGATGTTCTTCCATAACTTGTAGTCATAATATATGGGTGTTTTTCATAAAGGTCTGGTTCATTTCTTGATATGCTTATCCTTTTGTATTTTATAATTTTGTTATTGTTATGACTGTGTTTTTTACTATTATATGTCTAATTGATTTGTTGGAATACAGAGAACAATTGGTTATTTTACATTGATCTTATAACTTATGGAATTCTCTTTGAAAATAGTTCGCCCAATAGTGAATTTTCTATATGTGTACAATCATAGAAATGCCAGTTTTATCTCTAAAATTGATATTTCAATCTCATTTTCATGCTTTATAACATTTTGTAAATTTGTAAGTATAATATAGAATAACCAAGGTGAATACAGGCAACCCTTCCTTGTTCCTGATTGTAATTTGGAAGGTATTACACATTACAATATGTGTTAAGATTATTGTTTCTGTATGTTTCTGGTAAGGCTGTCTTGCTATTGACTTCTTACTCTTCTCACTCTATGCCATAATTGAGGAAAAATATTTACATCATTTAACCATTCTTTTTTAAATTAATGGGTATTTTCTGGACATTGGGATAAAAAAATCTGGTCCCAGAGACCAAGGCTGTTGTCTTTTATGACTATTGTAGAAAATTCAGGATGGTTTACAGGTACATTAAATGGAAGAACATTTTCTGACTATTTTCAGGACCTGATACCTCTGATGTCTCCCTCTTCGTGATCTTAAGCCATTTAAGATAGAAAAGGGTTAATGGTTTTAAAAGATAGTAAACAGCCAGCATATTTTTAAAGAGACTATAACACAAACTATGCTCGATGGTTTTATTATGTAGTGTAAAAAGAAAATAGGAAGGTCTAAGTAATTGAAGAAAGGATTGTTGAAGTATTTTTACTTCCAAATTCACAGTAGATACACATTTACATAGCTCACTAAATGTACAAAGCCATAAATTTGAATTTATTTACACCGTTGAAGCTATACTTTGAATTTTAATAATTTTCTACACAAACATATCTGATATTCCCAAGTTAGATTAATTTTTGACAAATAATGCGAGAAATGCTTATGTACTTTACATCTAGGGTTAGAATGAAAGAAGGAATGCAATACAGACCATTCAGAAGCATGGAGAAATTCAGCTATGTGAGAAAGTCTTTAAATTTTGTGATGGAAAGAAGAGAGCTTGAACAAAAAACACACACAAAAAAACTAATGCTAGAAAAGTGACAAAACTAACAATAGAAAAGGAAGGACTTGTGTTAGAAAAAGGAAAAGAAAAAAATTCAGAATTTTATTTGATGGCCTAAGTTGTTAGAGAATAAAATATCCAATTTTTGTGACACAGGGAACAATAGGCTCAAAAGAAAATGGAGCATGCATTTAAGCTTGCGAGCACCAGGAATTTGAGTAGGTAACCACCTTTGGTCAGGGGTCAGCACTCTGTCAAGAGAACATGCTCTGAGTCAAATTACATAAGAACTTATTTTTCAGAACCAACCAGTAAGTTAATAATATTTTAGATGGAATTTGACTTTAGAATTCTCCCAGGAAAATGAACTGCTTGACCAGAAACGAAAAATAAGTACCTCCTTTCTTAACTCCAAGAAACTATAAATATTTTATTTTCTACTTCAAGCATAGGTCTGACTGCTAAGCAAATAATTAAAAAGTATTGGGGTTTTTTTTTGTTTGATTTTTTTGTTTGTTGTTTTGTTTTGTTTTTGTCTTGACCTAGTGAAAAATTAACAGGAGCAAGTACTCTAGCGCATTTTGGTCTCAGTTGGCTTAATGACTTGAACATTTTGTAATTCTCCCATGCCCCTTAGTTTTATTAACTACAAAATGAATTAATTGACAAAGGATAAAATATACAAGAATGTTTAAGGCAATCTAGACATCACATAAACTAAACGCCTGATGTGTATAAACAGCAAGATGGTCTGGAGATAGCAGGGATGGAGGACTTGCCTGCTATGTGCATGACCTTCCTCCCACTTGGAGGCATTTCTAAATAAACTACAGGTCCCTTTTAGTTCTCATACTCCATAATGTTGAAATATGTGTCCTGTTGAGAACTGTATCTTTTCTCCAGGTTTCTCTTAAATAGTTATGCTTTATAAAGGGCAACTCAGTACCAGGCTTTCACTTATGCTACTATGTTAATCTGGGCAACCCTGGCATTACATTTCTGATCAGTTCTGCCATTCAGGCTGCTTCAGGCTTCGTAATGCTGGATACTGACCGCAAATTTTTCAGTTGGGAATTTTGAAATGTAGCCCATCTTTAGATCCCTTTTGAGAAAACTAAACAAAAAATACAAGTTAATATGGAACCAGAAATGTATCAGGATGTCTCTAACCCCTCACCATCCTCTAAAGGAATCCTTGCTGCTCGTACTGACGACAGCAGTAGTTATCTAAATTAAAGCTAGCTGTATACTCACTGTAAATCCCTTATCATTTTAAAAATGTATTTATTTATTTAAAAAATTTAAACCAGTTCACTGAGGTATGATTAACATACATCAAGCTGTACATATTTAATGTATACAATTTCATGCATTTGGAGATAAGTATACATCTGTGAAACCATTACCATAATCTATGCCATTAACATAGCCATCACCTCCAAAAGTTTCCTCCAACCCTGTTATTATAATGGTTATTATTATTATTACTATTATTATTTGTGATAGGAACTAACAAGAGTTATCTTTTTATCATTTTTAAAGAATACAATATACTACAGGAATTATGCTGTGCAGTATATCTCTAGGACTTATTCATCTTGTATACTGAAAATTTGTACTATTTAATACATCCCTATCCTCCCTCCTCCATCTCCTGACAAACACCATTCAACACTCCGCTTCTATGAGATTCTCTAGTTTAGATTCTTCATATAAATAGTATCCTGTACTATTTGTCTTTCTGTGTCTGGCTTATTTTGCTTAGAATAATGTCCTCCATGTTCATCTGTGCTGTTGCAAATGCAGAGCAAAATAGAGTTTAAGTGAAAAACTGTCACAAGAGACAAAGATGATCATCACATATTGTTAAAGGGCTAATTCACCAGGATGCTATAACAATTATAAACATATATGCACTAAACATCAGAGAACTAAAATATATAAAGCACACATTGACAAATCTGAAGGGAGAAATAGACAACAATGCAATAATAGTAACAGTCTTCACTATCCCACTTTCAATAATGGATAGATTATCCAGACAGAAAATGAAAATGGAAAACAGCAGACTTGAACAATACTATAGACCAAATAGGTCTAATAAACATATAAAAAACATTCCACCTAACAGTAGGAGAATACACATTGTTTTCAAGCACACATGGAACATTATTCAGGATAGATTAACATGCTAGGTCACGAAACAAGTCTTAACAAATTTAAAAGATTGAAAAAATTCCAAGTATCTCTTCCAACGACAAGGGAATGAAACTAGGTATAATAATAAAAGGAGAACAGGAAATTAAGCAACACACTCATAACAAATCCTGGGCCAGAGGATAAATTGAAAGAGAAATTGGAAAAATTTGAGACAAACAAAATCAAAACAACAAATCAAACTTTGGAATATACCAAAAGCAGTACTAGGTGATAAGTTTATAGTGGTATATATCTACATTAAAAGAAGAAGAAGGAGAAGGAGAAGAGGAAGAAGAAGAAGAAAGATCTCCCATACTTCAAGAAACTAGAAAAAGAATAACAAAATAAACCCAAAGTTAACAAAAGGAAGTAATAATAATAATAATAATAATAGTAATAATAACAATAAAGATTAGAGAAGAAATAAATGAATATAGAAAAACAATAGAAAAATAAATCAATGGAACTAATAGTTGTTGTTTTTGAAAAGATAAACCAAATTGACAAGTGTTTACACATCAAAATAAATTTTGATAGCAAGTCTTTAGCTAGACTAAGCAAAAACAAAAGAAGACTCAAACAAATAAAATCAGTAATGAAAGAGGAGATATTACAATTAATGTCACAAAAAAGAAAAAGATCGTAATAGGTTATTATGATTAATTATATTCCAAAAAAATGGACAACCTAGAAGAAATGAATAAATTTCTAGAAGCATACAACTTACCAAGACTGAATCCATAAGAAATAGAAAGCATGGACAAAACAATAGTAAATGAAGAGAATGAATTATTACAGTAATCAAAAATCTCCTGAGAAAATAAAGCTCAGGACCAAATGGCTTTACAGGGGACTTTTACCAAACATTTAAAGAAGAATTAATAGCAATCCTTCTTACACTCTTACAAAAAAATGGAGTAAGAGGGAGCACTACCAAATGTACTTTATGAAGCCAGCATAACTCTGACACCAAAGCCACATGCAACTAAAGAAAGGGAGTGGTGCAGGCCAGGGGAAGACAAGTTACACTCTATGAAAAAAAAAAAAAATTCAAAATGTGCATCAAAAAACAACACCAACAGAATAAGGCAACCCACAAAAAAATATTTGTAAATAATATATCTGATAAGTCAATAATATCTAGACTATACAAAGAACTCCTCAAATTCAACACCAAAAAAAAAAAAAATAACCCAATTCAAAACGAGCAAAGGACTTGAACACATATTTCTCCAAAGAAGATCAATAAAAGTCCAACAAACACACAAAAAATATGCTCAATATCACTAATCATTAGGGAAATGTAAATTAAAACTATAACGACATACCACTTCACACCCATTAGGATGGCCACTATCAAAAAACAGAAAATAAAAAGTGTTAGTGAGAATGTGGAAAAATCAGAATGCTTATGCACCATTGTTGGGAATGTAAAATGGTTCAGTACTGTAGAAAACAGAATGGTGGTTTCTTAAAAAATTAAACATAGAATTACTATACGATCCAGCAATTGCACTTCTTGCTATATATCCAAAATAACTGAAAACAGGGTCTCAAACAGATATTTTCATATTCTTTTTGGCATTATTCATGATAGCTAAAATGTGGAAGCAAGCCACCTGTCCATCTACAAATGAATGCATAAGCAATATGTGGTATAAACATACAGTAGAATATTATTCAGCCTTAAAAAGAAAGGAAATTCTGACACATACCACAACATAGATGAACCTTGAGGACATTATGTTAGGTGAAATAAGACTGTAACACATAAAAAATGCTGTGTGATTTCACTTGTATGAGGTACTTGCTGTAGTCAAATTCATAGAGATAGAAAGTAGAATTGTTGTCAAGGGCTGAGAGAATACAGAATGAGAAGTTGTTGTTTAATGGGTATAGAGTTTGTTTTACAAGATGAAAAGAGCTATGGAGATGGATGGTGGTGATGGCTGCACATTATGAATGTATTTAATACCACTGAACTGTACATGTTAAAATGGTTCAGATGATAAATTTTATGTTTATTTTATCACAATAGAAAATTGGAAAAATATTACACTGCATGTGACTGATGTTAAAATCAAGTGATAGGTGGTTTGCGAATATATAGGTAGGGCATTTTAATCAAAATTACATAGGAAGGATGGGATGGAGTTGATCGCTGGCCTCAGTGAATTCCAGAGAGAGAAGCTGTTGACCTACCCTCCATTTGTAGTTTAAGTCGTAGGAGGTTTGTCTTTGCTTTGTTTCTATGGAATGCTATATAACTTCATTATCCTAGATTTTAGGATTGTAAATCAGAGAGGGATGTTTCCTCCTTACTTCATTCCCCAGAAATGTCTGCAACTTCAAGGAATTCCAGTCTGCAATTTCAGTTCTATCACATGTGATCTTCTTCATGAACATTGGTACAGGATTTTTCTTTAAGGAAAGGAACAGCTGGAAGAAACCTTAGTGAACATTTAGTTTAACTCCATCACTTTAGAGGGGAAGGAATGAGCTCAGGAAAATTAAATAATTTAGCTAAAATCACATGAGCTTTTGGACAGCTGGACGTATAAAGCCAATTCTGTAGCCTGAGGTCATCATGGGTTTCATAGATATGGCAAATAAAGGATAAGGACAAGTAAAGGAGACATTGCTTTTAGACACAAGATACTCTTGCAGACTATATTTGAGAATGAATCTTGATGATATATGTGACTCTGCCATTGATGTATCTGGGAATTACCATTAATGGGTCAAATCTGACAAAAGTGAAGTGTTGGTCTTGATGGGGTAATGTTAAATAAGGGCAGGAGTCAAGTTAGTGTAGTGAAAAATAGGGGCTCTTTGAACAGTGATTTAGGACGTCAGTGGTGTACATGAAATGACATAACCAATTTCTTTACTTACTAGGCCATAGGTAGCCTCCCAATCTATCACTGAATGATATGTTCTGCTCTCTGATTTCATCTCCTTCTCAAAATGTTACTGACATCAAAGTAAGCCCCTAGCTTTTCACGAGGGATCTCTACAATAACTATTCAGTCTGATTCACATATGAGTACATATTCTATTCTTCTGGAAGAGACAAGTCATTTAAAAATCTTAAATAGATTCTGCTGTAAAAACCACAATTGCTGCTTCGGGATATATCTAAGTCTATGATATTATTACTTGTGTAGGGAGTGCATTTTTCAAAAAAAAAATATCATAGAGTGAAGTTGGTGTTCATCTATCATTGGAATAACAGAAAACATATGAGTTATATCTGATAAAATAACACCACATACATTGCTATATAAGTGTATGGTACTCTATAATATGCTTGACAAATTTAACCAGGTATTCTTTAAAAACCTGATAAAAGCAAATCAGAAATAGGGATAAAGTAGACAAAAAAGATTAAAAAGAAAAAAAAATACCAAGAACATTGTTTCTGGATATTTTCATCATTTATTACATATAGGAAAAATACATTATTTTCCTTTATCTCTATTTCATCTTTCCTTACTTCTCCATGTGACTTCTATAGCTTGTATATCCTGTTATTGCTGTATTCAGGGATAGAGTGTACTTAAATACTTCAGCTTTGAGGAATAAAGAAAGTTATTGGTAATAGTGCAGGGGAAGATTTGGACAAGTATGGAAATAAGGTGCTTTGGTAGGGGTGGGGAGAACATGAAGGAAAAGAGAGGGAAGAGATGGGAGAGAGAAAGGGGGCAGGAGAGACAGAGTGAGTGTGTGTGTGTGTGTGTGTGTGTGTGTGTGTGTGTGTATGTGTGAGATGAGCAGATGTAGAAGTGAGAGAGGAAAGGAGGGAGGGAAAAAAGAAGAGAGAGAGAGAGAGAGAGAGAGAGAGGAAAGGTAGGGAGGGTAGGGGAGGAGGAAAGAATATGCTGTCGGTAATATTTATCTTCTGTCACCCAATCCCCAGTGTAAGTCTGAGAAGTGGAGAGAATCTTAACTACCAAAAATGGACACGTATAGAGAAGGTTGAAAATGTTCTCCTCCAGGGCACCAACATATTTCAAGTTACTTATTTTGAGACAACTTTTAATTTCAATAATAAGTGTTTGAATTTATAAGCTGAACAAAGATTCAAATTTAAGTGAGGGACATCAATGTATAACAATGACTTTATAGTCATTTTGTACTTGAAAACAACAACATTCATCATTTCTGTGACTTTAGGAGAGAAAGAACTCTTATAAGCTTTTGAGAAATGCCAGCGAGTACACTAACCACATATTTGTGTTTCATGTTTATGCACTACCTTTTACAAATGTAGTAAAATATTCTGCAATACAGAATCTGAGCATTTTTAGTGTTGAGTGGCAACTGCTCTTGTTGATGCAGAGGTATATTTCCTAGTAATTTTAGCTTCAAGTTCTTAATTTTTAATAGTTATTAGTCATTTATTCAATAAATGTACTCCTATCTACTATCATTTATGTGTCTACTATTATTTATTTTTCTAAGTGCTGGCCTAGAGTAGATTTCAATACAGACACTGTCCTTACTCTCATGAAGTCTACAGTGGGGAGATAAAGGTCACCTACGTGCCTACTGTATACAATGCATCTTACACGGAATAAGAATTAAAACAGAACCACACCATCATATATTAGAGTCTTTAACAATCATCTCTTTGAAACTCCCACTGGAAGTGGGAGAAAAGAAAAGTAATAAATTTTACATTATTCTTTACAAACGGTCACTATGCTTCTGCTTAAATACATAAGTAACAGGTAGTTCACCAATTTGCATCTGACTTATTGTTTCTAATTCAGTTCTTGTTAGAAGATGTTGGTTGCCCCAATGGATATTAATTTCCTTTAATTTCACAGGAAATGAGACTTAACTGATAGCTGAGTACTATAATTTTTAGCCTCTTTCAGCAAGGTGTGTCCATGTAATGACATTCTAGGCAAATGAATAAAGAATAAATGGCATATGTTATGCCCATGTCTTGCCATTAACACAATTGGGTGTGCACTGTCCTGTACCCTTTTCTCCTTATTGTTGGTATAGACGTCAAGGATTGAAGGTATTATTTTGACTCTGGAATTGAAGCCATGTATTCAAGATGGAGGGGCTGTCCCCTTAGTCCTGTAGCCTTTACCTTTGGTGATAGAGCAATACACTTCTATCTTGTTTAATCTACTGTGTTGTGAGATACCTTTGTTACAGTAATTTACAATGTACCCTAACTAATACAATGATCACCCAGTAATAGTACAGAGGCTGATTTCCATTCACTGACCACCCTTTTATATATTTTACAAGTTATATAATTTCCTGTTTATTTAAAGTATTTAGCAAGTATTTGTTGGGTGTCTTTTACTACAGAGGTCCATACTAGGAACTTAGACTATTGGGGGACTGGACGTGAGATATGATTGGATAAAAAGAGCCTCTTGTTGCACTGTAACTGAGAAAGTCTCAGCCAGCTCAATGAGCCCCAGAACAAAGATGGCTCATTAGTGGAGTCCCATGTTGCGAAGGAAAGTCCAGGCTCTAGTACCCCTGACATGCTCAGTCATTGGCTGGGAACTTGACTGCAAATGGGGAGAGTCTGATTGTAATATGAATGTTGTGGTGGATTTCAAGGTTTTTAGCTAACTAGTTCCTCATGCCAGGATTTTCAAGAGGAGAAATCTGAACTGCATACTCCCAACACTTCTACATGTGTGAGGTAAATTAATGTGTTAGATTATGTAATTAATGTGTTATATTATAGAATATTCTCTGACACTTAAATATGTTGAATACATTTTTTCTTGAATGTTTATTTTATTATAACCAAGCAGGAAATATGAATTAACTATGAGAAGACAGAAAGCTATAGAATTATGAGACAATGTCCTTTGCCCCAAGAAAACTATATTTTAGACAATGAAAAACATGTACTTATAAAAGTTATCAGATTACTATCTACTTATTGGCAGAAATACTCTATTTTGGATATAATGAAAGAGACATTCACAAATGAAAGGATGGTTAAGAAATGATGGGAACACAGTAAGATCAGGTATGGAAATCAAAATTGCCAGAAAAGTTGTGGGAAAATGAACACACTAGGACTTTTGGCAAGAGTTCTATGGTTCCTCCCTCATTGTAAACACATAGAAATGATGGATAAATATATAGCCAAGAAATAAGAAAAGGCAAAGATAAGAACAAAGAGGGAACTCATACAATGTACTGAGCTTGAATTGGTGATTTGGTAGTCTGGTGATATATATGATTTACATATAAGTTGAAGGAACTGGTGGCTGGGTGTTGCCACAAAGTCTTAAGGTCTTAAAGGATAAATAGTTGCAACTGAGCACTTCATTAAGTGGCAATCCTCAAATGATTGACTTGGCCATGAAAATCAAGTTAGAAAATACTTTGCATTAGTCTAGGGAAGCAGTAACAATGCTGGTTACTGGTCTTTGGATTTGCACAAAAAATAAAAATTAATAAACAATTTTACAAACGATTTAATGTGAGTTGAGATATCCCACCCATGGGGGCTGTAACACATTTAAGATATTTACATTTGCATGGGAATACCAAGCCAGCAGTTAACATGCTATCAAGTTTGAAACAATGTCATATGTAAAGCCCTATCAGAAATAAACCAAGATCATTCTGAAGAGATATATTAATAACCCAGAGTATATGGAACTCCTCCCTCCAAATAAATAAATAAATAAATAAATAAATAAATAAATAAATAAATAAATAATCCCTATTGAATAGCTTACAATAAAATTACAGCCATGTAAGAAAAACATCCACCAGGAAGGAGAATGAGCAGACATAATAAATGAGAGATTTTAAACCCAAGGATATAGCAATAATGGAATATTATCTAAAAGTATTCTAAATGGAATACTTCACATCTTTCTTCCCTTCCCTTTTACTTTTTCCTCACCCTCATTCTCTGGGATTGCATCTTGCAGATAAAGTGTTACACTTAACACAATTTACATTTTAGAATTTTTTTTAGAGAGCTCTGAAAATTGATAGAAATTATAATGAGAGAATGAAAAATAAAATAAAGTCATATATGAAAAAGAATCAAACAGTGAAGAATCACCTAAAGTATAGCTGAACCGAAGTCCTACAACTAAGGACATATAAAAGCAGCCACCTCGAGAATTGTAGGAGGGGCAGAGATGTGGAATGGGCTGGTCCCACACCAGCATGTCACCACCAAAAATCAGGAGGGATATCTGGGCTGCAGAAGTCCCTCTCCATTCTATCCCCCAAGAGTCCCAGCCCCACAGCAGGCTCTCCAGCCCAGGGTTCCAGGGCCAGGGACAGAAGTCCACACAACTTCTGCCTGTGAAAACTAGTGGAGATTGTGGCTGAATGAGACAAGGGTGGCTTCAGTCTCAGGTGTTTCTCTTAAAGGGCCTGTGCACAAACTTTCTGACAGACTCACTGGCTCTGAGTTCCAGTGAGTTCCAGTAGCAGCTTGAAAGGTGCCAAGTACATATGGGGAGGAACTGAGTTGTCTGGCTCCAGGACGAGGGCTGGAGGGGCAGCTTTCTCCCCGATGGAGGAGCTAGCAAAAGTCATTGTTTCCTTATTGAGCCCTTCCCCGTCCTGGCATGCAGACACAGGCAGCTGCCATACCTGAGTCTCTGTCAACCTGACTAGTTTATTTGCCCTGATTCCCTGATACCCTGCCCCACCCAGCTTCCACTCATATCCAAGTCACTTCTGATGGCTTTTCTGTATAAATTGTTTGTCTTGGCTCATGCTGTGCACGTTCCTAAAATCTCTCACAGGTTCACAAAACAAACAGCATCTGGGTTCAGCATGTCCTGTACCTTTGCTGAGCAGCCATAAGCCCAGCACTAGTGACAGGTGCCCTTGGTTTGTGGCTTGGCCTCTCTAGGCAACCTCCAAACCCAGTGCAAGTGGTGGCTATCTGCAAATTGCTTTGTGGTTCACACCAGGTGGTTGTGGGCAGGGCACAGGCTGTGGCTGAACTTGGCCTATGGTGGGGCCAGCTTCAGAACCAGCCAGAGTATCACCCAGCTGAATTCAGGGACAACATACCCAATGGGCACACTCAGCAGGCACCACAGCCCTCCTGAAGCAAATCCTGCTACGTAGGGTCAGCCCGCTGCATAGCAGCTCCTCTTCTGTAGTCAAGCCAGTCCTCCCAACAAATCAGCCCACTGATCAAACATTCCCATTGATGTGCAAAGAGCAACCAAGGCTCTAATGCAATAGGAGGGCACACACAACTCACACAAGGAAACACTTGGAGTACCCAGCTCAGGTGACCAAGAAGACTATGTCATTGAGCCACACAGCACACCTACTAGAGAAGGCCACTCTACCAAGACTGGGTGGCATAGTAGCCCTACCTAATACATAGAAACAAACACAGAGAGGCAGCCACAATGGGGAGACAAACATGTCCCAAATGAAAGAACAGAACAAAGCTCCAGGAAAAGCATTAAACAAAATGAAGACATGCAATCTACAGACACAGAGTTCCAAACACTGGTTAAAGGATGTTCAGTGATCTCAGGGAGAACTTCAACAAAGAGCTATGAAACATAAAAATGAAGATAGAACACACAAAAAAGAACCAGTCGGAAATAAATAATACAATTACAGAAAATAAGAATACATTAGAGGGAATCAATAGTAGATTAGATGAAGCAGAGGATTGAATCAGCAATTTAGAAGGTCACAGAAAACATCCAAACAGAACAGTGAAAGAAAAAAAAAAAGAGGATAGTTTAAGGTGCCTCTGGGACAACATGAAGCCTACCAGTATTTGCATCCTAGGGGTACCAGAAGAAGAGAAGGAGCAAGGAATTGAAAACCTATTGGGAAAAATAATGACAGAAAACTTCCCTAACCCGGTGAAGGAAATAGGTACACAAGCCCAGGAAGTGCAGAGAGTCCCAAACAAGATGAACCCAAACAGGCCAACACCAAGACACATCATAATTAAAGTGGCAAAGGATAAAGAAAAAGAAAGAATCCTAAAGATGGTGAGAGAAAAGCAGTTAGTTACCTACAAGGTAGCTGCCATAAGATAGTCAGCTGATTTCTCAACAGAAACTTTGCAGGCCAGAAGGAATTGACACAAAGTATCCAATGTGATGAAATGCAAGTACCTACAACCAAGATTATTCTACCCAGCAATGCTATCATTTAAATCGAAGGACAGATAAAGAGTTTTCCAGACAAGAAAAAGTTAAAGTTGTTCATCAACACCACACAAGAATTACAAGGAATCTTAGAGGGATTTCTTCAAGTTGAAAAAAAAAAAAAAAGATAAAATTATGAATAATAAAATGGCAATGAGTACATATTTATTGACAATTACTTTCAATATAAATGGATTAAATGCTCCAATCAAAAATATAGGTGGCTGAATAAATAAGAAAACAAGACATTTAAGGCTGCCCACAAGAAATTCACTTCAGATCAAAAGACACACACAGAGTGAAAGTAAAGGAATGGAAAAAGATATTTCATGAAAATGGAAATGAAAGGAAAAAAGCTGGGTAGCAATAATTATACCAGACAAAATAGACTTTAACACAATAGCTGAATCAAGAGACGAAGTAGGACCCAGTAATCCCACTTGTGTGTACTTAAATAAAGAAAACTAAAATGCTACTTTGAGGGAATGTGTTAATCCATATATCTATTGCAGCATTATTTACAATGGCCAAGATGTGGAGGCAGCCTGAGTGTCTGTTGATGAATGAATGGATAAAGAAGAGATGGTACATACAGAGGGTGCCCCAAAAATGTGTACATCTTTTAAGAAAGGAAAAAAATACTGTATTAAAATTTTGATACTGTGTTAAAATTGTGATACTCAATATATACTGATAACAAAAGATGAATACAAGCCATGTGTATACATTTTGTTTGGCACCCCCAGTATATTCAATGGAATATTGCTCGTCCACGAATGGAAATGGGTTCTCACCAATGACAGTGGCATGGATGGACTTAAAGGGTGTTCTGCTGAGTGGAGTATATGAGACAGAGAAAGACAGATGCAATGTGATTTCACTTACATGTGGAATCTAACGAACAAAATAAACAAACAAAACAGAAACAAACTCATAGATACAGAGAACATTTTGATGGTTGCCAGATTGGAGAAGGGTTGAGGGTGGGTGAAAAATGGGAAGGGATTAAGAAGTACAAATTGGGTATTACAAAGTCGTCATGGGGATGTAGAGTATAGCATAAGGAATATAGTCAATAATGTTGTACTAACTATGTATAGTGTCAAATGGGTACTAGATTTATTTAGGGTGGTAAGTAGGAAGGGGGTTGGGACAGGGCAAAAAAGCTGAAGGGATTAAGAAGTGCAAATTGATAGTTACAAAATAGTCATGGGGATGCAAAGCAAAGCATAGGGAATACAGTCAGTAATATGGTAATAACTATGTATAGTACCACGTGGGTACTAGACTAGTCAGGGGATCACTTCTTAAATTATATAAATGTCTAACCACTCTGCTGTACACCTGAAATTAATATAAAATAATATTGAATGTCAACTGTAATTCAAAAAACTAAAAAACAGGGAGGAAATGTGAGGGGAATAAGAGGTTCAAATTTCCAGGTATGAAACAAATAAGTCATGTAACGTTCAGCATAGGGAATATAGTCAATAATATTGTGATAGTGTGGTACTGTGTCAGATGGCTGCTGGACTTATGGCGATCACTTCTTTAGGAACCGCCTTACCCTGACAGAGTGTATCTATCAAAATCATCCTTAATTGTGAAATATTAGAAGTCATCAGACCAAATAAATACAGAAATAAACCAAAGATGATTTCTGTCACTGCGTTTATTCAATATTGTGCTGAAGTTCACAGTTAATAGAATTAGATAAAAAAGTAAAGAAAATAGAAGGCTGAAGAATTTGAAAGGAAGAATCTAAACTATTATCCATAGAGAATTGTCTAGATAAAAAATTTAAAGCATATGCATAAAATATCGAAGAAATAGTAAGGGTTCATTCAGTAAGCTTTTTGGGTAAACATCAGTCTACATAAATCAATAGTGCCCTAATATATCAGCACAACAAAACTAAAGGTGGAAATTAAGAAATCGCCTTCCCAATAAGAACAAAAACCCATAAAGCATAAATCTAACCTAAACATTCCAGATGTTACAAAAAACTGAAATGTTATGTTCAAGGAGAGATTCAGTATCATAAAGATGATGATTCTTTCCGATTTTAAATATGATGAAACACCAATTAATACTAAATGTTTTACCTTTCTGGAACTTGACAAACTGATTAAAATGTGTGAAAGACTAGTCCATAAAAAAGTAAGGTTTACCGTGAGTTACTAGACATACAATCTATTTTAAAGCTATGGTATTTAAAAAGGATCAATGTTACAGCGGTAGATAAACAGACCAGTGGGATAGAATAGTGAGCTGAGAGACAGACCCAAACATATAAGTTTCCTTGAATAATCACTGCATTAGACATAAATCTTGTTTGCCTTCACAGAATCCCTTGACCTTTCTCGTTTTTCTCTTTCAGCTGGTTGATTGGCACCTTCTTTCGGGCCATTTCCCTTTTTTGAACTGGGATAAAAGCCCTACTGTGTAGCATAGGGAACAGCTTCCTGAGGAGTTGCTGATGGTTGGGAGATGTAACCCAGATATACAGGGGGTTAGCTCCCTGTGGTGTGAGCATTCAGCAAAGGACCAACAGGAGAAAGGGAACAGGCAGGCGGTTATCTTTCCTCTTCCTCCTCTCTCCTGTGGATAACTCCAAGGTAACGGATATTGCAGCCTCATCAGAGGAGTCTGGAGGGAGCTGTAGGTCTTAGCACTTCATTGGGACACAGCACTAACTGGATGACAATGTGTTCATTACATGGCATTACTTCACATCATTCCTCACCACTCTTTTCATTTTTATCCTCATCCTTACTATCTCAGCTCACATCTTGCAAATAAAGTGTTACCCCTTAATCCTGGCCCACGCTTTGCTTTCTAGAGGATTTGGGCTAAGAAGTTACATGTGGTATTATAATTCAGCATTTTAAAGAAAAAAAAGTTCAATAAATGTGTTTGGGCTGGGGTAAGTGAATCCTTATTTCTCACCAAACAAACAAAACTGTTCTCAATGGCTTACATACATAATTACGAAAAGCAAACATTTAAAATTTGAAGAATAAAACACAGGGAAATATCTTTTATTAAATCAAATTTAGGAATGTTTCCTGAATAAACCACAAAAGGCAGAACTTAAAGGGAAATACAAACACATTTGAATTGATTACAATTATATCTGTAAATATAGCTAGGTAGAGGGATAGAAGAAAATCTATTATTAAAATAATACATGATGAACATTGGAGCACACGTGTCTTTATGTATAAATGATTTCAAATTCTTTGGGTAGATACCCAGGAGAGGGATTGCTGGGTCATATGGTAATTTATTTGTAATTTTTTGAGGAACCTCCACACTGCCTTCCATAGTGGCTGCACCAGTCTGCATTCCCACCAACAGTGTATGAGGGTTCCTTTTTCTCCACAGCCTCTCCAACACTTGTTGCTATTTGTCTTGTTGATGATAGCCATTCTGACTGGGGTGAGGTGATACCTCATTGTGGTTTTTATTTGCATTTCTCTGATGATTAGTGATGTTGAGCATTTTTTCATATGTCTATTTGCTATTTGTAAGTCCTCTTTGGAGAAATGTCTCTTCAGGTCCTCTGCCCATTTTTCAATTGGGTTGTTTTGTTTATGGTGGCCAAGACATGGAAACAACCAAAATGTCCTTTGATAGACGAATGGATAAAGAAGTTGTGATATATATACACTATGGAATACTATTCGGTGTTAAGAAAAGATGATATAGGAACATTTGTGACAACATGGATGGATCTTGAGAGTATAATGCTAAGCGAAATAAGTCAGACAGAAAAAGCAGAGAACCCTATGATTTCACTGACATGTGGTATATAAACCAAAAACAAGACAAACAAATGAGAAACAAAAACTCATAGACACAGACAATAGTTTAGTGGTTACCAGAGGGTAAGGGGGGTGGGGGGAGGGAGATGAGGGTAAGGGGGATCAAATATATGGTGATAGAAGGAGAACTGACTTTGGGTGGTGAACACACAATGGGATTTATAGATGATGTAATACAGAATTGTACACCTGAAATTACGTAATTTCATTAACAATTGTCACCCCAATAAATAAATTAAAAAAAATAATACATGATGGATTATTATTGCACAGGATATATGTACAGAGAAATTATCTACATAAAACATCATAAATAAGTGCCTGTCTAGTGTGGTTAACATTGGAAATATTGTGAAGAGGCCAGATCTGCATGTATTCTGATGGTAGAGTTAAAAGGACATCCTAGAGGACTGGACATAGTGTAAAGAGAGAACTCAAAGATAACTGAGATTTTTGACCTGAGTAACTGAAAAGATGTATTAGCCTCAGATAATTCAGAAAGTTCTCAGTGGAGGAAATGTACGGGAGGTCAAGAGCACACTTTTGGAGATGTCAAAGTGTAAATGGCACCTAAACACCAAAGAGATGGCAGGTATACAACTGGATATATGAATTGGAATTACAGTGAAGGGGTCTGATCTATAGCTAACCATCAGCTGTTAAATGCTTGGTATTTAAACAGCATACAACGGGACTGAGGATTGAGTACTACGGTACTCCAACACTAACAGGCTGGGAATGAGTAAGAGGAAAACAGGAAAGGACACTGAAAAGAAATGAACAGTCTGGGTAGGAGGAAAATAAGGGGATACAATCCTGGAAGCTAAGTTACAAAAAATGTATCCAGGAGAAAGGGATCAACTGCTGTCAAATGCTGCTCAATTATTAACCAAAAGAAGTGAGAAATGACTCCAGGATATATCAGTGTGGAAATCACTGATGATCTTGAAAAGAACACTTTCAATGTAGTAATAGGAATCAAGTCTGGCAAGAATAGATTTAAGAGGCAATCAAGGAGTTGACCATAAGAATTAACAGCTCTTTCGCTCTTTCAGGAATTTTGCTTCAAATAGTTGCGGAAAAAAAGGGGGGGCGAATAGATGGCAGTCAAAGTAGAGTAAAGAGAAGTACCTTTTAATCTGAGGAAATAGTAGTATGGTTACATGCTAATAGAAATAATCTAGTAGACAGAAGAAAAACTGATGGCAGAGATATACTAGAGTTCTCTGCAGAAACCAAACCAATAGGATAAATATCTATATTAAACATTTTTTTAAAAATACAGAGATCTAATTTTTCCAGTAATATTTGTTGAGAAGACTACTCTTTCTCCACTAAAATGCTGTATCCCTTTGTCAAAAATGAATTGAATCCATGGTTAGGTATATTTCTGGACTCAATTATTCTTCTTGATTTATTTGTTGATCTTGATGTCAAGAGTACATGGCAACTCTTGACGTTAGATAGTATCCCCAAAGTTGTTTGGGAGTTTTTAAATCCTTTGCATTTCCATACGAGTATTAAAATAAGCTTGCCAATTTGGATTTTTATTGGGATTGCATTGAATTTCTAGATCAATTTTTGGGGAATTGACATCTACATTGTGTTGAGTCTTTCAATCAATGACACAATATATTGCTTAATTTATTTATACACTCTTTAATTTCCTTCAGACATGCTTTGTGATTTTCAATGCACGGGTCTTGTGTTTCTTTTGACATTTTTCTTCTCAAAGTACTTCATATTTTTGATGCTAGTATAAGTGCTTTGTTTTTTTATGCAGTATCAATTTTATTTTCAAAATAAATTTCTACCACTTAAAAATAATATATATTTTTTCCATACAAAGTGAAGAATATATCCATTTAAGGGATCAAATATGTGGTGATAGAAGGAGAACTGACTCTGGGTGGTGAACACACAATGTGATCTACAGATGATGTATTACAGAATTGTACACCTGAAATCTATGTAACCTTAAACAATTGTTACCCCAATAAACTTAAAACAAAAAATATTTCAAGGAGTGGATTCGTCTTTTTCTTTTCTTTTTGTAGTAAGAATGATTAATGTGAGATCTACCCTTGAAAGTGGTAATGTGTTTTAATTCAATTTCCAATTCTTCATTATGGGTATATATTATAGAAATACAATTGGTTTCTGTGCACTGATTTAATCCCGCAATCTTTCTAAACCCAATAATTAGATCCGGTATTAGTTTGGGGGATTACAATGGATATTCTACAGAGAAAATCATATATCTCTGGAAAAAAACAAGTTTTTGTTGTTGTTCCCTTCCAATCTGAATGCCTTTTATTTCTTCTTGCCTTATTGCACATGCTTGAAATGTACTACGGTGTTGAACAGAAGTGATGAGAGCAGACATTTTTCCTTGTTCTTCATCTAGGAGGAAAGGGAAACGTTCAGTTTTTGGCCATTAAGTATGTTGTTAGCTGTATGTTTCTTGCACATGTCTTATCAGCTTGAGAAAGTTTCTGTTTACCATGTTTCCCCAAAAATAAGACTGGGTCTTATATTAATTTTTGCTCCAAAAGACACGTTAGGGCTTATGTTCAGGGGATGTGATCCTGGAAAATTATGCTAGGGCTTATTTTCCGGTTAGGTCTTATTTTCAGGAAAACATGGTATTCCCTTTGCTGAGAGGTTTAATTAGGAATTAATGTGAACTTATTTCTCTTGTCCCTTGAGAAGTTCATATACATTTTTTTTATATATTCTTAATATGGTTAGCTACATTAACTGCTTTTAAAATGTTAGGGGTGACCGGTTCTCTGTTGGTTAGACCGTGGTGCTAATAACACCAAGATTGTCAGTTTGATCTCCACAAGGGCCACTGTGAGCTGCACCCTCCAAATAAAAAAAAAAAAAAAGAAATAAAAAAAATAAAATTAATAAACCTTGTATTTTTGGGATTAAACTATACTTATTCATAATACATTATTTTTATATATTCTTGGATTTTAGATGCTATTTTTTTTCTCTCTATTTTCATGAGGGATATTGGCCTTTCGTTTTTCTTGTTGTTGTTGTTGCTGTTGTTTTTCCTTTTTTTTTTTTTTTTCTTATAATGTCTTTGTCTCATTTTGGGCACAGATTATGGACTTCATAGAATAAGTGGGGGAAGTATTCCCTCTTCTTCAATTTCCTGGGCGAATTTGCATACAATTCATATCATTTTTTTCCTCATAAGTTTGTTAGAATGTACCATGGATACATAGAGGGCTCTGGGCCAAAAGTTTTTGGTGTGGGAAGGTTTTTAATATCAAAGTTAACATCTTTAATAGAAGAAGAGCTAGTCAAATTAGTTTTTTTTCTTCAGTGAGCCGTTCACATCTTTCAAGAAATTCACTCATCTCATTTAATTTGTGGAATTTCTTGGCATAAAGCTGTTCATAATTGTCCTTAGTACCTTTGAAGCTCTATAGAACTTTTGCCACATCACCCATATATTTCCTGATATCAATAATTTGTATTTTCACCTATGTTGTCCTGATTAATCTGGCACTGGTTCATCAATTTTGACATTTTCACAGGGCCACCTTTTCATTTCCTTTATCTTTTCTATCGTTTTCTGTTTTCCATTTCATTGCTTTTTTCCTCTGAGCACCATTATTTCCATTCTTCTGATGCTTTGAGGGTTCATTTGTTCTTTTTTTCCTAATTTTTAAGGTGGAAACTGAGATACATGATGTAAGACACTTCATTTTTTCTAATATAGGCTTTTTAATGTTATAAATTTCCCTCTAAGCACTTCTGTAGCTGCACCACACCAGATTTTATATTCTGCTTTCATTTTCATTCAGTTCAAAGTACCTTCTAATTTCCCTTTAAATTTCTTCTTTGATTTACGAATTATTTTGAAGTGTGTTATTGAATGATCCTGTTATTTGGGGACTTTACAAACATCTCTCTGTAACTCATTTCTAAATTATTTGTACTGTGGTCAGAGAACATACGTTTTGTGACTTGAATCCTCTCAATTTGTGATTGGTGTTCTGGACCAGAAAATGGTTGATCATTATGTAATAAATTTTCCTTGTGCCCTTGAGGAAAATGTGTGCCCTGATGTTGTTAGTCGAAGTCTTCTATGAATGACAATTTTGTTAGGTTGATTAATGGTGTTGTTCAAATCTTCTGTAGCCTTACTGATTTACTGACTATTTGTTCTATCAATTATTGAAAGAGGAGCATGGGTTTATCTATTTTCCTTGACGTTCTATCATGTTTTACTTCATGGGCTTTGAAGCTTTATGATCAAGTTCATGCAAAGGTAGAATTATTTCCTCTTGGTGAATTGACACTTTTATCATTATCAAAGGATGCTCATTTTTCCTGTTACTATTCTTTCCACTTATCTAATACTAATATACACAGTTACTTCCACTTTCTTTTGAACATTGTTAGCTTAATACATCTTTTACTTTTAACCTATTTGTGTCTTTATATTTAAAGTGAGTTTCTTATAGTCAGAATATGGTTGGGCCTGGCCTTTTTTCCTTTTCAATTCAATCTCTCAATATCTGACTTTAATTGGGATAGTTATACTATTTACATTTAATGTAATCGTTGACCCAGTGGGGTTAAATCTTCCATCTTACGCTTTGATTTCTAGTTATCTGAATTTTGTTCCCTTTTCTTCCTTCTTTTACATCACTTCAGAATTTTTGAATGATTCCTATTTATCCCTTTTCTTGTCTTATTAGCTACAGCTCCGTCCTTGGTGTTATTTTAGTAATGGCTATAAGGTACATAGTATGCATCTTTAACTTACAAGAGTCTACTGAACGTGATATCACACCACTTCACACTTGGTATTAAGAAGCCTTCAACCTCACATTTTTTATTTCTCCCCAGTTAACCTCTGTGTTGTTGTTGCCCTATATTTTACTTATATACATTTTTAACCCCCAAAGCACACTCTTATAATTTTTGTTCCAAATGTTTAATTTCCTCTTTTAAGACATTTATTTAATAAGAAAAAAACATTTCTTTTTAATATTTACCTTTGTAGGTAACATTTCTGGTTCTTTACATTCCTTTACAGAGATTTATATTTCCATCTGGTATCATTTTCCTCCTTCCTAAAATAATTCCTTAAATAGTTTCTGTAATGCAGGCCTGCTTTTCTATGTCCACCTTTCATCTTTATTTCTGAAAAATTCTTTTTGCTGCTGTATAATTCTAGACTGCTTATTTCTTTTAGTACTACAAATATGTTGTTCTACTGTTTTCTTATTTGCATTGTTTCCTAGGAGAAATCTGTTGTCATTTCTTTCTCTGTTCTTTTGTGCACATCTTCTACCACAGACTTTATGATGTGTCTTGATGAAGTTTTCTTTAGGTTTCGAGAACTGGATATTTGTGGAGGTTTTGCATATATATATATATATATATATATATATATATATATATATAGACATATATATATACACACACACATATATGTATATATATATTTATATATATTCCACTCTACTCCTTATTTTAAGTAACATTGTTTCAAATACAGAGTCAGAATTAAAATATAATAAAACTATGTTAATTCCTTCTTCAGGTGCTCAGTACCTCTAACAGTATATTTGACATATTTTATATAAAGTAATTCCCCTGAATAATAATCCTTTAGTTCTATCAGTTTTACCTCTCCTCATGTCAAAACTTAGAATATTCTGAAGGAATATTTCACAGGACGGATATAGTGACTATCTTGCTACTAATAAGATTTCATTGAAACTTTTGTTGCTAGGTGAATATAGTTTAATGTTTTATGCTCCTAGCAACATTTTTAACTGAACATGACACTCCTACATCGAGGTTTAACTTTTTATGAATAGGATGATCCTCAGAATAGGATTATCAGGCAGAAGGCACAGCTAGTTGAGGATATATCCATGGGCAGAAGCAGAAAGTCTTCTATAATGTGAGTGAATATCTAAGTCCACGAAGAAGAGTGTCTCTATATAATTGAATTGTTTGAAAGTCTTCACTTATCATCACATGTGTCTGAAGCAAGGAAGTGAAGAATCTTTGAGGATTACCAGAGTCTTGTGTGTTTGTGTGTGTGTGTGTGTGTGTGTGTGTGTGTGTGTGTGTGTGAGAATGGATATAGGAGGGGACAGGGAATACAGGGAATAAGAACATTTGGGGATGGTTTGTAGAAAGGGGTTTCAATGGTTTTGTATCTCTAATGCAGTGATCATTATATGAATCTATACATGTGACAAAAGTGCAGAGAATTATGTACACCCATTGTACCAATGTCCATTTCGTGATTTTGATAGTGTACTATAATTATGTAAGATGTAACCATTCAGGTAAACTGGGTTAGGGTACAGGACTTCTCTGTGCTATGTTTACAACTTTCTAGGAACCTATAATTATCTAAAAATAAAGAGTCAAAATAAAAAGGAAAAAGAGTTTAATGAACCTCCATCTTTACATTTAGTGAAATGCCTTGAGGAACTCAATTATAGTTTTTTCAGGTTCTCAATTCCTGAAAAAGTACTCATTTCATTTCCCTTATGTTTTTTCTTCTGCTTATCCTTTATGACCTCATTAACAATGTGAGTTAATTGAACACATCTTTTAAAATGATAAGCATTTTCAAGTCTATTACATTATCTCCAGGATTGATGGACCAAAAAGATTCAGCAGATTGTACTGTTTTTCCAGGTGAACAAAAACTAAGGTTGAGAAATATGTTCTCCTACTGAAAATGAACACACTATCATTGTTCACTCATATTTTAAAAATAACAACCCAAATTCTTAGATGATAATTCTATGCTTTTATCCCTCAAGCTTACAATAATGAGTCTATAAAACGTAGCCTTTTGGCTCACATATGTACTTAGAGTGTAAATTATATCATAATGACACTATAATAAAGCTTTATAAGCAGCTCTCAAGGGAAGTTAGACTGAACTCTTAGGTCGGAGCTCTAAAGTTGTTGAATAATTATATCATGTGTTTAGATAGTATAATCAATATTAAAGTACCGAGTCCGTAGGAAATATGTTAAGGCTTTTTTATGCCTTTGTGTCATGACATTCTCTAGTAAGTTTCTTTTAACTTAGTTATTTTTTCTTTCCAAATAATCAATGATTTCTGTGAGATGATGACCCCAAATGTAATTTGAAGTACCAGAAAGTTGAGATATGTTTTCTATGTCTTGGACACTTAAACCATCTAATGATTGTTTTTGGCTTTACTCAAATATACATTTAATCTCAAGAGAGTGGATTGTAGCAAAGTGTATTTACAAAATAGTACAGAGTTCTGGCTGGACTAACTGAAAGTAATTCTGATTCTAGTCATTTTTAGCTTGTTACTATTACCATTTACTTAGCTCTAACGGTGTATCTCATATGGTGATATGCACTTAATAGTACTACATCATTTAATTCTCAAAAGACATAAGTTAGTTACTATTATCGGTACAAAATAAAAAGAAAACTGAAGTTAAAACTTAAGTAACTTCTTCAGGGATGCTAAATCTAAATCTAAATTATGCTCCTCAAAAATATACCATATTGGATAAACATGCTTCCATAAATCTACTTTACAATGGTATATATATATAATCAGGAAGAAAAAAGATACTTGAATATTTTTGGTAATCTCTATGAACTTCTGGAGTCACATATTCAGAGGCTTATGCTGTTTTCTGAATCTGGTTTAAGTAATCAGCAAATGTATAGAGTGAGATTGCGAAACATTTTTTTCTTTTTTAAGCCTGAGAAACAATATTGTGCCCACATAATTACACAATTATAATGAGTCAGTATTTAATTAGGAGAAAAAAAGAAACCTTAGAGGATATTTTGTAATTCATTAGAACATGATTCATTTTATGGTTACTTTGTCCCCAAATATGTACTAACTAATCTGGGAGATTGCAAAGGGATTTAATGTCACAGAATACACTAAACAAGTATGGGGGAAACAAATAGAAAAAGAAAACCACAAAACGCTGAGAATGAGTACAATGAACATATTATTCCAAAATCATCTTTACAGTGTCAGGAGACAAAAATATATTGTAAAAACGTATTGCAAAGTTACAATGTATTGTAAAGTCACTTACAATAGTGCCTTTATGCAGAATTAATAATATAGAGTCAAGTTTTTCTCACTGTATCTACTTGCTTATTGCATAAGATTAATTGCACACGCACACAGAATCATACTCACTTAATGGTTATAAATATAGTAGGTAGGGGAGTAAATCTCACTTAATAGTTATAAATATATTAAGTAGGGAAAGCTTTTTGTTTATTTGTTTTGTTATGTGTAATTGAAATTACTTTTTGAGAGAAGGTGAAGACAAAAAAAACAAAAAGAGAGAGAACGTGTTAACTGATGAGGAAGGGAGTGGAAAGACAATTAAATATGAGTATAATCACTGCCAAAAAAAATAGCTATCATCCAGTATGGTACACATAAATCCTCCATAAAGTTGTAGAGAATGAATAATAGTTGCTTCTGGATCAATGCCCAGTCATTTAGTGAGCCTATCAAGCTGACAGTAAGAGTATCAAACCTGATACACATGAATGCCCAAGAAGAGTGTCTCTGGATGTCAGCCTAGTGTATGTCAATGAAACAGGAGTACAAGAGTATTAAAGCATGCTAACAATCCACTGATAAGCTTGTTTCTGCTACAAATACAAAACCAAAGGCTCACTGCAATTTACTTTTTGAATCTTGTGCTGTAGTACTAGTGTCTTTGAAAGCACTGACACACGTACCGGGTATGGTAGGAAAAATAATAGTCTGACACAGGAGAAGAAGCTTGCATTACGTCTGAAAAAAGTAAAACTCATTTGAATGGTCACAATTACCCAACTTATGGCTTATTTTTGTGTATCTGCTCTTTACTAGTTGTAATGAATTTGTTATGATGGCCATTAGGTAGTTACATGACCTAAGCTTTAGAGCATTGTGTAGCTTTTAATCATCTTTATAATAAAGCCTCCAAAGGGCTGTGCTGTCTGTAGTGCTGATTTTTCTAGGTATAAGCTAAATATTTTAGGTTCAGTGATTTGCAGTAAAACTTGGGATACTTAATATGTGAAGCCCCTTAGTTTACACAGAGAAAACAATCCTTGTGTTCCTTAGTTAAAAAAAAACAAAATACAGACAATAGTAACTGATAAAAGCCAAGGCTGTTAGGAAACTAGTTTGTATGTTGTGACTGTAGAACGAATGGGGATTTATCTCCATATCATTCTTAGGTATTAAATAACTAACATACTTTAAATCACAGACTAAACATAGCATTCCATTATCTTATAGCATTTAAATACTATTCCAACGATCACATTGCTCCTTCCAAACCATTAACAGGTGTCCATATTAAATACCTGCTGTAACTTGTTCCACCTGCAAAATAATGACCATTATCCTCTGTCCTTAATACTACTAGCATTGTGAAAGATTAATTTTTCTCTAGAAGGGCTTATAATTATCAACACTAAAATTTTATTTATGTATCTGGACTTTTGATCAGCACATACTGAATTTGCTGATGATCTAGGCAGTGTTAGGAATATGCTGTGAGAGCCTAAAACAGTCTTACATAAATCCTTAGGCTATAGAGGATCTGGGACATTGATACGGTCCTTCCTATGTTCAAGCCACATGTGTTCCCACACAGCAGTTGAACTACTGAGAATCATTACTGAAATAGTAATTTACATCATATGCATTAGTGATCTGAATGGAAATACCACACTCCTGAGCAGATGGTATAGTCTTTATTTTCCACCCATTATATGAGCCAGTTGCTTGCTCTTTGCCTGTCTCTTTAGTTGGCAAATTCATAAGATATGATAGATCCATAAAAATAGTCATACCTTGATGCTAATAATCCCACATCTGAGAATTTAAATATAAATCAACCAAAGCAAAACCTCATCGGCTTCTCTTGGAAGTATACCAAGCTTAGACTTTTTCTCTTTGTCATGCTTTGTATAACAATAGGTATATACATATATAGTGAAGATTATGTATGTATGCGTGTATACATAATCTAATGTCTAAATATAGGGGAATTTATATAATCAGTTAATATATATATATATATACACACACATATATATGTATGTATGTATATATATATATATATATAAAAAAAAACAGGGACATTATTAAGCATCCATTAAAATTATTCTTATAAAGACTATAAAAATCTGAAGATTGCTTATGTCATTGTAAGTAAAAACAGCAGAACGTAAAAGGTTATGCATAATACCTTTTGCAGACTTTAGTGTTTTAACTATTGGGCTCTGAACTTAGGCTATTTAAATGATGGGTTGTAAATTTACTCCTTATGAGGTCCTGGAAAAATTGCCTATCCTCCTTGTTCTCCAGTATCTCCAATTGTTTAAAAAAAAAGAGCTACTACCAAATAGTATTAACATGTTTTTATCAGGGTTAAATAAAATGATACCTGTAAAGCCCTTTGTGGTATAACTATCATAAAACCAACATTAAAAAAAGATTTACTCATTACATTTTCAAAAATGAGGAACACGTATAGTTAAGTGCTGCTCTTCCACACCTCACTGAGATGCCAAGAGAGGAAAATAGAAAGAATGAAAGAACTTGAACCCTGTGCAGGGAAGGTGTCAAATGCATAGCTGTTAACATCCTTATACCAGGACTTGTTGATTTTGCTCAAGATCCTTCTTTTATAGGTCTGTATAACTTGAAGGAAATAGGATTGAATAATTGAATGAGATATTAAATCTGAGCAAAAGAAATTCATATCATTAAGAGGAGAATATGATCCCCATAAACTCTCTGTACTTGTACAATGGCAGCATGCAACAATAGAATTTATGTAGAAAGGACTATTTGTATTAACACAAACATAAGTTGTTTGAGGGTAATAAACTCACCATTGCCTACCCTGACCTTTGCTCAGTGTCCACTACAAACATACATGACTGACATCTCTCACCTTGAAAAAAATACTTGTTTTTAAAGGTTAGTTAAGCATAACAAAGGAAAAATCCAAATTTGGGTCGCTTCCAAGACATGCCAATAAATTTCTACATCTGCTCTATTATCTCAAATGCACCAAGAAACATTCTTCCAATTAGTTAATTAACTTCGAGAACAAACCAAATTAGTTTAAAATGCAATTTAAACAGAAGCCTATAAATTGTAATTAGAACTGCATGCTGTTGGTATAAATTTTTCAAAATATTTAATGAGAGTGAATTTCAAAACAACACATTTTGGGGGGGAGACTGATAAATAGAAGCAAATGTATTCAAATGGCGGATTTTAAAAATATTTTAAATAGTCCTTTAGTCACAATGATTTACAAATGTCGATAAGAAATAGAATCTACTCCTTGTAGATAATGAGATATCCTTGTGTAAGTCTCAATTGTTAAAAAAGTTTGTTTTTCCTAATAACGAACTGATTCATAGGTTAATAAAAATATACAAATTGATTAAGCATTAAAAACTTAAAATTGCTAGTAACACTAGTGTATAAACTCCTATGGGGCTACTGTTACTACGGTTTTGTTTTTGTTTTCCTTTTTTAAATTAAATTTTATTGGGGTGACGATTGTTAGTAAAATTACATAATTTCAGGTGTACAATTCTGTATTACATCATCTATAAATCCCATTGTGTGTTCACCACCCAGAGTCAGTTCTCCTTCCATCACCATATATTTGATCCCCCTTATCCTCAGCTCCCACCCCCCACCCCCCTTACCCTCTGGTAACCACTAAACTATTGTCTGTGTCTATGAGTTTTTGTTTCTCATTTGTTTGTCTTCTTCTTTTGTTGTTTTTGGTTTATATACCACATGTCAGTGAAATCATAGGGTTCTCTGCTTTTTCTGTCTGACTTATTTCGCTTAGCATTATACTCTCAAGATCCATCCATGTTGTCACAAATGTTCTTATATCATCTTTTCTTACCGCTGAATAGTATTCCATTGTGTATATATGCCACAACTTCTTTATCCATTCCTCTATCGAAGGACATTTTGGTTGTTTCCATGTCTTGAAACCATAAACAAAGGTGCAATGAACATTGGAGCACACATGTCTTTACGTATAAATGTTTTCAGATTTTTTGGGTAGATACCCAGGAGAGGGATTGCAGGGTCATATGGTAATTCTATTAGTAATTTTTCGAGGCACCTCCACACTGCCTTCTGTTACTATGTTACTCTAACATTATCAATACCAATATTTACTAATCATAAATACCACTTTTAATGTTAAAATTTCTTCAGCTTGATCTTATGTGTATACTGATAGCAGAAGCTTATTTAAATACATTTATTAATTCTAAATCAAATTAATGTCTTTATTCTCACCAGTTATCTGTCATTATCAAGCAAATGCCTCATTAATCAAATGATACCTGGAAAGTAGGCTTTATTCTTTTTTTCTTCTTAAAGGAGATAACATAATTCCAGAAGAGGTATTTTTTTTTAAATGTCTAGAGTGGAATGCTTATAATTTTAGGCAAGACATAAATTGGATTCTTTCAATGATATGCAATCTAGGTGGATCAAACTTTGACTCTTGAGAGCCAAAAGGGACATGTAATGGATTTTGGGTGTTGGTGGAATTTCATATCTAAAAAAATATTTGCTTTATCAAAATGTTCTTCCTTATGTCTTTGCTGAATCTTTCCCTATTGTCACATCAATCCGTTTGTTTTTTTTCTTGTCCTGTCATCAGCATCACTAAAGAACAGATGGAGATCAGCGTCCTCGACTTACACTTGAAGGAACAAAGTCATTACTCAGATTTTCTGTCTTCAGACAACATTTCTCCACTTTCCACAGATAAGTGATAAGATTTCTCAGAGGCTGAGTATGATAAAATTCAGTTGAAATCTCTGGAGCTTCTGCTTAATTCCTTCTTTCATATTTTGTTCACATTCTTCCTCGTTCTGAAGGGGATCATCTCTTTAGTCAACAGTTTTTATTTGAATTACTAGTATCAATTTGCCTCGAGATAATTAACATTGTTTCACACAAGTTACATATTCTATCTAAAGGACATTAAAGAACCAATACAAAGGGAGTTTATTTAAAAAAAAAAAGAGCACATGGTAAAATTTTGGATATAAGTTAAAAAGGTAAAGTTTTGCCTGGGATCTATGGGGTTCTTCTATTTAAGTTTAAAAGTGTTATACTTTTAAGTAGAACAGAAGCCTTCTGGGGAAGAAATCAAAACAAAGTTAAGAAAGTAATGATCGTATTACAGCAAAAACAAGAATTATTAAAATAAAAGGGATTTCAATTTTTAAAAGATAGTCTGCATATGATAAAGAAATAATCCATTCTAATTCCTAGTCTCAAGAAGCTAGAATTAATAACATGCAGTATCAGTCAGCAAGATGTTATTACATCCATGTAGCCTATTTTCTTTTCTTTTCCTTTTTTTCTTTTTCTTTTTTTTTTTTGACAGACTGCTTTCTAGAGCAGTTTTAGGTTCACAGGAAAATTGAGAGGAAGGTACAGATCTCCTTCATCCCCCCTGCTCCCCCACGTGCACAGCTCCTCCACCATCACCATCCCCACCAGATGGTACATTTGTTACAACTGATGAACCTACATTGACACGCCATTCTCACCCTAAGTAGTCCATAGGGTTCACTCTTCCTGTTGCACATTCTATGGGTTTTGGCAAACAATGGCATGTACCCATTGTGACAATATTATACAGAGCTGTTTCACTGCCTGAAAAATCTTCTGAGCTCCAGCTATCCATCCCTCTCTCCCGCAGTCACAGTCTTTTCCTACCTCCTGATTGATGGATCTGAGTGGGGTATGAGGGTGCAGTGTCCATCTCCTGGGCACTGCCAGGCACTGTCTGACTGTGGATAGGTGCCTTTCACCCGTCCTGTCCTGCACTATGGCAAACAGAGGGTGTCTGCTCCCCCTTACACTGTGGAGTCACTGCCTGGCAGGCCTAGCTTCCTGTGGCCCCCACTTGTCCAGATGGCAGGACACCAAAGAGTCCTTTAGAAAGTTACAGGGAATCTCACTTTAATAGGAGCCCTAACATCCCTTATAATTATGGAATCTCCAACTTTGTCAACACCACTAAATCTCCATTAGGTATTTTCTGCTATAGAAATATTTGTTTTGGGAACTATTTTGCAGCTGTTTCCAACTGATAACATTTAAAGTGCTTTCCTGTTTGCCACATTAGTCATACTTCTAGTTAGTTTAGGATTTAATACTGCTTTTTAGAAAATGGAGTTGGAGTTGTAGTTAACTATTTTCTGCCTGATGTACTGACTGGATCTTATTAGAATATACTATTTTTCAGGAAAAACAAACAAAGAAAACAAAACAATCCAAACAAATACAACATACAAGTATGTTTAGGCAAACGGTTAAGACATTTAAAATATGTAAATTCCTGAGAACGCAGGAATTATACATTATATAAAGGATGGCACATAGTACTGAATAAAGCCAGGGCTCATTGTGACTACAGTGCAAGTTATGGGGTGAAAAATTAGGCAAATGTTAGCCCCCAAAGGCCAAATTACTCTCTAAAGCAATTGTGTCACTCACGGGAGCTGCATATAGGGCAAGCCAATTTCCTGTCTGTTCATTGTTCAGAACCCCTCCCCTTATCTTATTCCACTCCTAATGGTTACTGCACTATTTACTTTGAAATGTGTCAATATTGCTTGGTTTTGCTATGTATTGTTGTGTATGAACCTATTATGTACATACATTTATAAATTTTTTAAAAAAATTTACATACAACATTTGAGCATACCGGGCTTTGCCTATTCAGAGTAGATAGTCCTTCTTCTGATAATAGCATCTAGGTATTTCTTTGGGAAATTATCCAGCCAGAATTGCATGAAGCCTGTTTATATCATTTTCTAATGTAGTATTTTATGGAATTATACCATGCACAAAGAAAGTGCACAAATAATGAGTATACGACTTGATAAATTTTCATGAATTGAAAACAAATGTGTACCCAGCATCCAAATCAGGAAAAAGAACATTGCCAGCACTTCAGCTGTCCCTTTTGTCACAGGCACTACCTTTCTCCTAGCGGTAAACAAGATTCTGACTTCTGACACATGGAGTAGTTTTAATATTTTTTGAACCTATATGAATAGAATCAGCAACACTATGCACTTTTTTTGTATATAGCTTCTTTCACGCAATATGCTTGTGAGATTCACCCATTGTATCGCTCATAGCAGTTTTCTTTATTCTCCTTTTTCTGTTGTATTATAACTTATGAACACGTTTCATGGTAAACAGAATAAGTACCTTCCAAACATGTTTATGTCTTAATCCCCAGAAGCTGTGAAAAGTTATGTTTCAGGACAAAGAGGGATTAAGGTCACACATAGAGCAGAAGTTGCTAATCAACTAACCTTGTAATAGGGAGAGGATCTTGCATTATGCCAATCTCATCACAAGGGAAGAGGGGGCAGAAGAGTCAGTGGTAGAGGAATAGGATGTGAGAAAGACTTGAGCAGCAAAACAATAACCTAGAACTCTCTAGGGAATTACATTCTGGAAAATGGGATCATTAGTAATGGTGCCCAGGTGACAACAATCAATCCAGTACATATGTCAACTAGGTCAAAGTTATTAATCATGTAATCAGATATTGTATATCATTAATTTTCGTCAGCTTGCTTTCTCAGTCATTTTGAAGGTGTGTTAATATCTGTTGTAGTTTGGAGTATTTTTTCTTTTGGTTATATCAATTTTTGTCTTACATGTATTGACATCATGTTATTAAGTACATAAAATTCAGAATTGTCTACCTTCTCGGTATCTTGTTGATAGAATTTCATTATGAAATATTCTCCTTTATCTCTAGTAATGTTTCTTTCATTAAATTCTCTTGTGTCTATTGTTATTATTATTGGGACACCAGCTATCTTTGGTTATTGTTTACGTGGCATATCTTTTATCCACCATTTTTATTTTAATGTTTCTGTGTTCTTATATGTAAGTTGTGTTTTTCATAAACACAATTAGGGAAACCCATTCAGATGACCTTTGTTAATTGGACTATTTGTCCCATTTACATAAAATGGTATTACTGGTGTAACTGGTTATTGCTACCTCTTATTTGCTTTTAATTCATCTCATTTGTTTCATTTTCCTTTCTCCCTTGCTTCTTAGTTCATTAATTTATTATATTATTCCTTTCCCTCCTATTAATTTATTGATTTCAAATAATTTACTATTCATTAAATCATACCCTCGAGATTACAATATGCATTCTTAATTTACTATAGTTGAATATAAATTGGTATTTTTAATACTTTTCAGACAATGTCAGAATCTTAGAACTCTAAGCACAATGTCCCCTCCCACATTTTCTGTTATAATTGCCATTTTTATTTTTACTTCTAAAACTTTACTTATGTAGATGCTACTTGAAAAATTATCATGTAGTCATTGTCTTAATTTTACTTATTTGTTTGTTTATTTATTTATTTTTTTGGTGTAAAAATCTATGGGTTTTAACACAGGCATAGATTCATGTAACTACCACTACACTTAGGATACAGAACCATTCTATAACACAAAATTTTCCTCAAGCTATTCTTTCATCGCACCTTTCTCCAACCTCTAACCTTAGACAATGACGATATGTTGTTCATCACCTAGGTTAAAAGAACCCACAAGACATTATTGTCATTGCTTGCAGTCAGTATTTATTTATATTTTGCCACATATTGACCCTTTACATTGTACTTCATTTTTTTCTTACATTATCATTTTTTTCTGTCTAAGATATTTACCTTCTACATAAAGAACTGCTTTTAAAATTTTTCAATGCATGTAGAGGTGTTTTGTTTGTTTGTTTCTTTTTATTTGGAAAAAATGTTTTTTTAACTTTTTTCTTTTGTTTTGTATTGCTTTACCTTTTAAAGGATATTTTTGCTGGGTATAGAATTAGAAGACAACAGTGATATGCTTTTTGCACTTTAAAAATACCATTCTATGATCTTCTGGTTTTCATTCTTTTGGTTGAGTAAATGTTGGTGCTTTGAAAGAAATGTGTCCTTTTTACTCTGGTCGTTTTCAAAATTTCTCTTAGTATTTGGTTTTCATAACGTTTACTAAAATGAACATAGAGATAGCTTTTTTCTATTTTTTTCTTATTTTATGCACTCTGTGCTTCAGTTTAAATACTTTTTCTAAATCTATCGTCAATACACTAATTCTCTCCTGATTCTCATGTGCTTTCAATTAATGAATTCAGTTTTTCCTTTCAATATATTGCATTTTTATTTTAAAAAAAAAGAGTTTTAAACCAATTAATTGGCATTCTAATTCTCTGGATAAGTTACTCATCTTAGCAATTATTGTACTTGGATAATCTGTGGGTTTGTTTCCTTTAACTGGTCTTTCTATTGTTCTTGGTTCTTGATATACCAGGTAGTTTTCTATTGCATGACAGGTATTATATGTGATGAATTATAAGTTGGGATGATTTTTACCTTCCTCTGAAGAGAGTTTATTTTATCTTAGGATAGTATGTAGGTTCAGTATATCACTTTAATATCATTAGGGACTAACTGTTCCCAGGACCAGATCACAGTTTTAGAAGACTCTGTTCTGGTTCACCTCTTCTTTCATAGTATAGCTCTCCAACAGTCCCAAATGAGAGACGACATGATTATTAGGCTCTCATCCAGGTATTAGCAGAAGGTTCTGAATTCATTTTATTTGTGTTTTTTATACCATGAAACTATAAAAATGTCTAATCTGATTTCCAATGTCTTTCTCTTTATGTTTTCAGTCTCTTACTCTTTACATTTTAGAAATATGACAAGACCCTCAAGCAAAAGTCTGCCACGTACAGAATTCATTTCTTTGCATGTACCTTCTTATCAGGATTTCAGTGTCTCTAGTCCTCGCTGTCCTGACAACCATAAACTCCAAACTTGTCTTTCCTGTATCCTTAAGAAGGTCAAATATGCTGCTGATATTCTGCTTCTTCACGGTATTTAGGTAGTCTTTAACTTTGGTCATATAGCCACCTGCATCTCCACCATGAATCAATAAATGTCCTGAGGCAACGTGTTTCTAAGAATGTAGGCTTGCATTTCTGTTCTCTTTTTAATACACTGATCAAAATTCCTATTTCTGGGACTTGATGAGTCTCACTTGTCTTTTTTGCCCAAGTGAAGTCAGAGTCCCTTATTCCAAATTCCAAGAAGAGGCAGCAGTACTTGAACGTTGGACTGTTGTGGCTTCTCAAGTCCTACCACCTCAGCAGATTTCTGTGATGCTCTCAAAACATTTTTGTATGTTGCTTGGGGTTTTATAATTTTATATCTTACTGGGAATGCTAGTCTTTTATAAGGCATTATGCCAATGCCAAAAGTTGAAGTCCAGTTTGCACTGTTGTTGAAATTATGAATATGGGGCCCTGATATTCCTGCCCTACAAGGGGCAAAGAAATCAAATAACACACATCAAGTCCAAGAAAGGTAAGTTTGATAAGGATATTGGAAAGTTTCAAGGCAGTTTAAACCTGTCAACTGCCTGAAAGGATGACTCATTAATTACTGCTACTCGAAATAGTCAACCCATTCCTAAGAATGCTAAGGTTTTGTGGTTGTGGTTTAATTCCTTTATTAATCATAAAAGCTTGTTAGTATATCCCCCACTTGTAAGTATATACACTCATGTCACCCTTAGTCAGTTTCTACTTTTGATACCCAATGGACCTAATCTATTCACTTATACATATACACTTATATGAATATATCATATGTCTCTACGAGATTATGAGGCAATAAAGGCAGAAAGTATTTTTTGTTTGCTTGAGTATAACACATCTCTAAAGCTTGAATATTGTTTTTACTAAATATGTGTTGAATTGGATTTTATATTTTACTCAGATTCCCAAATTAACATAGCTAATATTAATAAAATATTATATCATCCAAAATAAATCAAAACTGCAATTCAAATAATCCTATAATGTAAACTATGAAAACAAAAGAACAAATCAAACACATTGGCTGAATGTGCTCATGTATGACCATGATATGATTTATTCTAAAAACACCTGTTACCAGTAGTCAAATCTAATCAAAGCATGAAGAACATACTAAGTAGTCAATATGTGTCCATATTATATTTTTACAAAAATGTATGAATAAAACAGGAATGTAGAATGACCACTTTTACTTTAAGGATTAGTAGGAACTTGGAATTTAAAAATTGTTTCTAATGCTGTGTATATTTCATGCACATAAAACTAGAATAGACTGCTGAAATAAAAGTAGAGATTTCTATAAACATAATAGGCTGTATTAAGCCAGCCATTATGTTGGATATGATTTCCATTTAATGTCAGAAATTGGCTTTTGAAGATGGCACTCTAAAAATCAAAGCTTTCAATTTTAGCAGCTTCTAAATTGATTAAAGTAGAAAAGAAGTAAGTGTTAAAGAAACATTTTGAGAACATAGTCATTCAAATCTCATTTTTTGAGGTGTGGTGGGCAGGTGGTGCTTTGTTTTTATTACATAAGGAAAGGAAAAAGAATGATTGAGACCAGCAATAAAAAGATAACTATGTCAGGGAGGGAAAAATATTCACGTCAGAGCTCTCTAGTCCTTCACTATTAGAATATAAATGCTACTCTTGAAATAAACTAGAAAATGAAGGAATATATCTTTCTCTTTAAAGTGCCAGATCAGAAGAGGTGAGTTTTTCTCTGAAAAGCAGGAGAGCTGCCTTCTGAGGTTTCTGTGATCAAAAAATGGGGAAAGCACTGATGTGGAAAGACTGATATTTGAATCTCGCAAAACTGGTTTTCAGCACCAGTAGTGTTAATGGAAAGGAAATCAGAAGCTCCAATACTTTTTAACTCTTTCACACAATGATTTTTGTGCACGACAGCTGGGAAAATCTAATTCTAAACATACACAAGAACTATATTCAGTAATATTTCTAGTACATAAATACACTTTATTCATGCATTCTTTGTTTGTTTTATTAAAGCAATAAGGGAGCATTGTTATTTGTAGCAAATTGGGTGGGGTGGGAAAAGTAATACTTTGTGTCCCAGACTAGTTCAGCTTATTTATAGGGAGTTTTTCTTAAGGTGCCATTATCATTATCTATTAAAGAGAACCTCTCAGTGTTATAAACTGCATTATTCCAACTGAGTCACCGAAGTGAAGAATCTAGGAACACAGATCTTGGGCAGAAAATTAGGAAAGCACTTTACTCCAGACCCTGATGGCAGTTTCACACATCTTTGGTACTTTTTCGTAAATGATTTCATCTGAACTGTGGTCGCCTCAGTTACTAACAGAGTTTTATGGAAGCTGCTTTCAAGTTTCTGCATCATACTTTTCATTTAATAAATTCTTAATGTCTAGTGCTTAGCATAAATTTCATGCTCAATAAATATTTATTAAATTAAATAACCATTCTAGTCCTCATTTGTCTGAATACCAATCTAGTGGCATAAATTAGGACCATATCCACAATTTTATAAATCAATTAGGAACATCATTTACTGGGTATGTGACCTCTCCATTAAAAAATTACTTAACCTCTCTTAATATCAGCTTTATGTTCTATAAAACTTTACATGATGGTCTAGCAAATTATAACACCACATCTATAAAAAGCCTTTCACAGAGTCTAACACATCATATGGGCTATTGTTATTATTTTTTATTATTATTAACATTTACAAATGACAAATGACCCTTCATCTCTTATATTTGTGAAACTGTTTTTCTTCTTCATTCACTATCTTAATAAACGATCATTCATAGGTAGCCAAATTTCAAAGTTCAAAACATCATGGGTCAATTACAAATAGCACTTTGCTTTTTCGGTCTTTTTTTTTTTTTTTTTTTCCAGGATACCCATACAACTCCATTAGGCAGTTTTGTAAAAAGGTTTCCCATAATTTCTTTTAGGGATGCTATTCTTTCTCCTGTCATCTATCTATCATAAATTCTGAGGGTGGGGACATGAATTTTAAACAGCTTTCGTATTTACCAGGGCTTCTATTCTCTTCCCGTAAATGGGGTGCTCAAGTGCCTAAGGCAATAGTGGTGATGGTTTTAATACTTCTAGAAATTGAAGAGACATGATATTTTCAAGACAGGTCATTCAAGAGTACATGTATTTATTTTTATTTATGCCATTTTGCTGCAGCCACTAAATATAAAAAAAAAGAAAAACAGGCAATTGAGACTCACTGAACACTGATAACGCGATAAGGCATTTACTTTTTAGTATAAGCATCAGGACAGGGCTGCACTCAGATATGGGTGTTAATCTGTTTGTTCAGTGGAAAGTACTAGGGCTGGAAGATGACCCTGTTTCAATGAGAAGAGCACCACACATAGTGAGCCCATAAGTGGAACAATGGTTGGTTTCATCTATGAATCAGATGAACAGGTAGTTGCTCCAAACCACATTTTACAGATGACTTTAAAGACTTGTTGGTCACAAGTGAGGGAAGCAATACTCATGCATGAAAAAGAAGCAAGGATGGGATAAAATGACTGTATTGTCTTCAAATAATAGCTGCCACTGGCCTCTTCAACCTTTGCCATTATGATCACGTAAGTGAAGTTATATTTATAGAAGACCAGCATTAAAATGGGAACATCATGAAGTTTTTTGTCTTTCTTACTCCCCATGTTTAATCATCTGCCATATCCTATTATCCCTGTTTAATAAAGCTTTCATCCCTGTAACACTGGTAGTGTATCATGTCTAAACTATCATGTTTTTGTTTCCACTTTTACTCCATTCCAACCCATTCTTCTAACTATCCAGTCATATTTCTAAACTAGAAATCCTTTTTTAAAAAAAAAATTTTCACATACTTCTTAAACATCTTCCACCTTCTCCTATTTCTTTAGAGAAGATACTCAAAGTATCTTACCATAGTCTCTCACAATTTCCCAGTATGGCCATGTAACAAGTTCTCTCCTCTCAGAGAACAAATGAAATCAAGAGATTGTGACTCTTACTCTGAAAGCAGGGTAAGTTAACAAGTTTGCATATCTGTACCAAGGAGAAGGAACTGTCAGTGTCTGAAAGCCAGAACATCTTCTACTAAAACTCTCTTAACTGCTAATGTGTCTGCAGTGCCACTGCAGAATGCATATTCACGTTCAATATTCCAAGGGCAAAGCCAAAGTCAAATAGCACAATTTAGGCAAATATCACCTGAAACCAAATTTGGTGGATCACTAGCTCTGTCTTATTTTCCATCATATCTTCAATGCTTAGAACACTGCAACTACAATGACCAATACATAAGTAAATTAATAAATTGTGAGGAAATTAATTGCTGTCTTTTCTCAAGAGCAAATTATAGAGGGCGTGTGCCTGTAAGGCACCATCACATAACTGAGAAGCATGAGATAGAGGAAGTTACTTGGGTCTTTAGATAACACCCACATTTCTGTAGGGGGTGTCCGGATGGCTTAAGATCTCTAGTCTGTGGCAACACTTATTATGTTAATGCCCCTCCACCCAGCAAAAGAATGTATATAACCCCTGATTGAGCTGCAATAAAGAGAGACTTGATCAGAACTCCTGTCTTGTCTCTGGTCTTTGTGTCTCCCATTTTCCTCCCTTCTAGGTACTTCGGGGTCCCTCGTGTAGTGTCCCGCGGGTCGGGACAGCAAATCAGTCACAAAAGTCATGATCTTAAATTTTGCAAGTTTATTGATTTTAATTTTCAGAATCTTATCTATGAATTAATATTGTGTTTAAAGATAAATATATAAGATATTATCTAAAGAATTAGTGATAAACGTGAAATGATATACTACTAAATATGTAAGAGTAGGTAAATAAATTCACACAGCATTTTACTTACACTAAAATATTGCCTATCTTTCAAAATCATGATTTCAAAAGTAATTAAATTATTAAATTAAATAATTAAATAAGTTTACAGAATTTGTCCTTAAAATAAAGATCGTGGGTACAAATCTGTAGAGAAGATCAACCTGAAGGGAAATGTTAATTGTGTTTTCCTGAATAGTGTGATTATAGGTAATTTAATAAGAAATAAGTGTTCAATTTGTGTTGGCTAGTATTATTTTTATTATTATTTTTAACTTTTCTCAATTAATTTCGTTTAATTCCTAAATGTTCTAAATTAAGCATGCTTTACTTTGATAATGAGAGAGATATTCGATAACCTAAAGCAAGTATTTAATATTGTTCCTTTCTTTTCAACTTACTTCTGTGAAAAATAACAAAAAAGAGTAACTTGAGTTCTTAAGGTTTTAAATGCTTATGACTAGAAATGAAGTTATAAACTATGTTTATCACACACAGAAGAAAAGCTTAGCCATAGGAAAAATAAATTGACAAGGTTTAAGAATTTTTTCATTTCACATAAAATCTAATGAGCCTATTCAGCATTGTCAAAGAAATCAATCAGTCTTCACCATAATAAACCCTGGAGTAGGCTTCATACACTTATCTGTACTAACAAAATAGCTTAATGATAAGGGGAGACTTGTACGATGACACCTGTAAATTAGAGCATCTGCCCTTCTGACTTGTGATGTGGGGCTCTTATTTGACAGTACTATTTATAATTTATGTCCATCGTGCTTTAATATGTCTCAGCAATGTCAAGGGCCACTCATTGTCTCATTGTGCCTCAATTTCAGCTTCTCAAGAGCGAACTGTCTATATCTTTCAGATGCTAATGAGAGCCCTACACCAAGAATTTTAAATATATCACATAGTGTATCAGTAAAGATAGAATATTCCAAATACAACTTCCCAATATGGTGACAAATTAACCACTGTTTCAAAAATGATACAGTAACAAACAAATATACAGAAGCTTCATTTTATTTATAAAAGTATTATTTGTACATTGGACATGAAATGGGACTTTGCGTATTTGGAAAAACCCACTGCAAAATCCTAAGGATCTGATGGAAACATTCTTTAACTGTCATGATGTAAGAAAAATAGCTTTCATCTATTTAGAGTCCTGTGAGACATTCATTATTTGTATTTCTCTTTTGATAATGTAATTATGAGGTTTGACCTTCCACATAAAGAGGAGAAAATCTAATCACATCCCTTCATACTTTTACTAATCAGAATACTGCCTGAAGAGGGAGACTATGTAAGCAATTTAAAAATTATGGAGTTTGAGTTTTTTATTTTTTATTTTTGTTACAATCCTTGAATGTTGAGGCTATGGTTGACTACCCAATACTCAAAGTGCTGCTTTTGGGGCAAATAGATCATCATGTTTCTGTCCATATTCGTTAGTCAGGATCAGTTGAATAAAGAATTCCAAAATCTCTAGACCTTAAAAGAATGGTAGTTAATCACTTATATAGGCAAGACTTGCTGTGGCCTGAGGCCACTCACCAGGAGAGGTGACCTCCATTTAGTGCATCAATACTACGTCTCCATGCCACCACTGACATTGACGATAGCCATTGCAAGAGCAGAGGAGAGGCGGAGAGCTGTGTACCAGCAAAGAAATGCTTCTGCTGCAAGGTGACGCACATCATTTCCACTCCCATTGTTTTAACAAAGCTAGTCCCATTGCTATGCCTAATGTCAAGGTCAGGATGTGGAAGGACATACGGAAGTACAAACCTACAGTACACTAGAAAGAAGAAGTAAAGCAGAGGTCAATGGCTATAATATCCGCCATGCTATGCAACTGTGATTTGCCCAAACCCAGAAGTATTTATTCATCATTAGCAAATAAAAACAGGTCGCCTTGATTCAATGTTTGCATTCTCCAGAGGTAAGGTATCGAGCCTCCTTATGTGTGTTTTTATGTGTTAACATATATAACTGAGGAGACAAACAGAAATGATTTACAAGCATGTGCCATATCATCCTCCAAATCGTGAACAGCAGCTAGACTTTCTGCTTCATGAGAAACACATACCTAGAAAGACATTGAAAAGTAACTATTCCCTTCAATTGCCTGTTTCAAGTGAAAGAAGATTGCTTTTGGAGAGAAGCAACCGTGAGTTTTAATTCTAGCTTATAGGAGTGCTCCTAGGTAGCTTTCCTACAGAATATATTGAGAAAGTCCCCATTTTACTGATGGGGAAACTCAGTGTCAAAAGGAGGACATGACCTATTTGAGAGATACAACGGTAGAAATTATCCCCCATATCAGACTGTTTATTCCTTAATTGAGGCTCATCATTTAAAAAAATTAATTCAAAGTAAGATTTCATTGTGTGATATGAAAGAATCCATGAAAATAATGCATACTAATATTTAGTATAAAACACACTAGAAAAGCAGAACACATAATTCGATATTTTTTTTAGAAAATAAAATAATTTCTGGATACCAAAATGTATTCAAATAAAGCATATCTCTCAGAAAACACCAAGTTATTATTATATACTGGTAGCAATTTCTACGATGAAAGTATTAAGACAAATGTTATCACAGCATGTAAATCACAAGTTGAAATTATGAGGTATACAATTGAATATGAGTCCCTATCACCTAATAGATCATTCAAGTCTTTACTTTCAGAAAGCATTACCCACCTTTGTAATTCTAAACAAAACAATTTTCCACTGTGAACTTTTCTTCAAAAGTAGTTAAATATTTTGTTCTGTGAAGTGATGACATTGGGTCAAAAGCTGCTCTCCCACCCAAAGAGCTATAAGATTGGGGCGGGGGCATGTTTCACATTGCGTTAACGGTTTTAGACTCAGGGTGTTTCTGAGCTTAACCTGTCTTTTATTTTCCATAATGGTGGTAAGATTATTTTGTCTTTTAAATGTTTTAACTTTGGGTCATGCCATACCTTGTGAACTCACAAATTTGTTCTCATGCCATATTCCCTAAAACTAAAATTGTTTTGATGAATGACTACCACTAGATTTAAAAAATTGCCTCAGTACCATGGGCAAATAGTTTACAGTACAAATGAAAAATTTTCCTTTCATGTTAGAATGAGAGAGAGAGAGAGAGAGAGAGAGAGAGAGAGAGAGAGAGAGAGAGAGAGAGAGAAGAAAAAAAGAAAACTTATAAATACTCTAGAAATAATTTGCCTTTGCACCTACTTACTCTGGAATAAAGAGAGATGAGGGAAAGGGGGCTCATATTTATTGAGCTTTTAATTTTTATTCAGTTCCAAACAGTGCTTGGTGTTTTGTAAACATTTTCTAGCACAATTCTTACAATCACCCAAACAACTGTATTCATAGGTAGAATTAAAATTCAGGGATTTTTCTCTTTGAAATCCATGTTCTTTCCAATGCACTCAGCAGTAGAAGGGAACAACCACAATTAATACCACCACAGCTACCATTATTTTAGAGATGACTATATAAACTTCAGAATTAAGACTGTTGAGTTCTTACTATATTTCAGGCAATAACCTTTAATATGCATTATTTCTGTTAATTCTCATAAGACTATGATAATTATAATTTTACCCATTTTGTAGATGAAAAGAATCATAATTTAAATAGTTTGAGTTACTTGATCAAAGTTACAAAATAAGTAACTAAATTAATGAAAGATCAGGAATTAAAACCAAAGTCCATTTGATGCCAAAATTAAAATTCTAAACCGTACCTTAGCAAAACTGAGAATTATAGCTGACAAGTAGTCTTCCTTTCCTTACTTTAATAGTCACAAGTGACCAATAATTTTTTATATATATATATAATATATATAATTATATATGTACATATATAATTATATATATATATATATATATAAAATTTTTCAACTGAACTGAGGCGGCTTTTGTGGCGGCTTTTATGAGTAGAAAGAAGGTGCCACTCGAAATGTTGACTATCTGAGTGATAAGCGAAAATTCCCAATCAATGCAAATGATTATTATTTAAGGGAAAAAGCAGCATCAGACTTATTTGCAGGCTGTTTCAGTGTCTTTTATGGCTCATTAGCTTTTCTCATCCCTTTCGTTTCTGTTTGACTTCTCTGTGAACATTTGTTCACAATTAATCAAGCTGTCCAGTGGCAAGATCAGCGAGTATGCCTGGGTTGACACAGATCTATCAGTTCTACTGTGAAAAACAACCCAACGCTCCCATCCTGCTGCTGACAAGTGGGTGAGGAGTCTCTCGGCTATGCAGAAAGGCTGGCACTTTGCATTTCGGTATTCTGCACAGGGGCTCTCTCTTCTGGAGCATGACACCTCAGCAGAGACATGGAAGTCATTACCTGTCCTCAGCCAGAGGACAGGTGGCCTGATTCCATCCTCTCAGCTCATCAGTCTCCTGCACTTTTCATATCTGGGTGCTTGCTATGCTAATGACAACAAGTGGTGGTTGTTGTCTGTGCCCCAGCCATGGCCCCAGGCCCTACTGGGACAGTCTACGCTGGCTGGTGTCACACTGCAGAATCTGCCTCTCTTGCCTGAGGAATCTGTTTCCATCACTATAGGTCCTTCTGCCCACATGCACTGCAGGCCAGGGGTGCAAGAGAACTCAGATCCTGGGAGTAATAATCCTCAGTCAGTGACTGATGGGGAATGCTATATTAAATTGCCACTCACACAGCTCTGAGCTGGTGTAATCCCAGCGGTGTGTTTTACACTGTAGGATTAAACCGTCATCGTCTGCTGTGGAAGTAAGTTGGTTTACCAACACACCCTTTTTTGGCTGCTTTCCTGTTTCTGTTACCCTTCCCCAGTCCTGCACTGGTCTTCCTTAGGTCTTTCAAACAAAGTAGTTATACTTGAATTTCTGTCTGCAGAAATTCTGCAGTGGGGGAATGCAAGATCTTGCCATTAGGAGGAGAGAGTCAAATCCAAAAGCATGGAAGGAGTCACATTTGGTGAACAAGAGCATGTTTGGTGAATTCGATGGAAAAGGCACTGCAAGCAGAGGAGACCGCATAAACATAGGCATGGAGCTTTTCAGAGCAGGCTGCAGGAAGCACCATTTCCCTCACTCTCACATTCAACACCAATTCATCCCTCACACAGCGGAGGAATTCATTTTTTTTAAGGAAGAACTGGTCAAAGGGGGAGAAAGTATGACAGAAGATGCATGAAAGGTAACAGTGAGATCCAGAAACTTATTAAAATATTTCTTTGCTATTCATCAGAGATTTAATTCAAGATCTTCCTTGATTCCCAAATTCACACGTTTTACTACAGCAAAAACTGCTCTCAGCTGCTAAATGGAAACGATAATGCTCATCTTGTAGAGTCTTTATGAAAACTCAATGAGACTATTACAACTTTGTGGAGGTGAAAATGCTGGTGGATCGGTTTCTCCACCAGAGCCTACTCACCTTTGATTAAAATAAGTGCATTGTAAAACTTGCAATTTACTATACAGGCCATGGACCATTGGGGTTGGTCCTGAAAACTGTAAACGTAGACTTGTATATCCTAACATTCAAAATCTTCTGGCTCTTATTGTGGGCAATCCTGGGCTTGTTAATTCATCTCTCATTCTCAGTTCCTCCAAATGGAATACTGTAGAAAAAAATACCCATCAAGTCTCTGCTAACAGTACAGAGTTTTGGATATCTGCTAAACTTTGGCAACCCTCCAGTGTCCCTACAGTGCCCAATAAACTAAGTCGAAATGTGTTCGCCTAGCATTCACGTTCATCCATCACATTCCCACAATCTACTGGTGCACCTTCATCGCCATGATTTTCCAGAGATAACCGAGACTAAGCAATGAGACTATCTTGCTATTTTCTAAGGACATGGTGTGCTTTGCTTTCCAGCATTTGCTCTCATCATTGCCTTCACTTAGTGTTTCCACTTCCTCCCGCTCTCCTCTCCCTCTGCAAAGCTTAGCTCAGTCACACCCATGTCTGCAATGCCTTTTTCTCTAGTCACTCAAGTCCGGGGGATTGCTCTCTCCGTTTATTTTTCCTATGTCTCTTGCCACTTTTTATTCTGGATTATAGGATCCCAGTCCCCTCCAGCCATCCTGTTCTACTTAAGGGGGTGGGGGTGGGGAGTAGTGAGAAGTACTTACAAGTTCATAGACAGGGCACAGGTTAATCAAAAGACTTAGGCTGACATTTAGGTTTATATTGTGTCTCTCCTACTAGAATGTTAATCCCTGAGGGATGGTAGTATCTTACATGTTGCTGTATTCCCCAGAGCGCCATAGCATAGCACTATATACACAGCTAGTGTTCCCTACATTAGTGGAAAAATCCAATGCTACTTTCATCTGCTTGCCTGAAATTCAAACAGGGTACTGGTAATTTTGGGGGCCTTTTAGTTCAGTCATCATAAGAGCCTCTCAGAAATATTAGTCAGTCTTCTGGTTTCCAAGAGAAAGAAAGAAATCTCAGGTTCTTCACTAGATAATAATAGTACATACATTTTATGCTTTATTACATTCAATAAAATCATCATGCAATTAACAAAGCACAGAGCTTTTCACAGAAAATGCACTCAATACATGTAAGAAGGTCTAGTTATAATTATCCTCATTTCTTCTTTCCAACTGATTATTGAATAATATTTGGTATTTACATTAAAGTTTCATCTTATTTACTTTATTATTTTTATTTTTAAAAAATTTATTTGGGTGACAATTGTTAGTAAAGATACATAGGTTTCAGGTGTAAAATTCTTTCATACATCAACTATGTATCACACTGTGTGTTCACCACCCAGAGTCAGTTCTCTTTCCATCACTATATATTGGATCCCCTTTACCCTCATCTACCACGCTCTTCCCCCCTTACTCTCTGGTAACCATTAAACTATTGTCTGTGTCTATGAGTTTTGTTTCTTCATGTGTTTGTTTTGTTCCTTTGTTGTTTTTTTTTCAGTTTTATATTCTACATATCAGTGACATCAAATGGTTCTCAACTTTTTCTGACTTATTTCACTCAGCGCAAGAATCTCAAGATCCATCCATGTTGTCGCAAATGGTACTATTTCATCTTCTATTATGGCAGAATAGTATTCCATTCTGTATATATACCATGTCTTCTTTATCCAATCATCTGTGGAAGGACACTTTAGTTGTTTCCATGTCTTGGTCACCATAAATAAAGCTGCAAAGAACATTGGAGCACATATCTTTATGGATAAATGTTTTCAGATTTTTGGGGTCAATACCCAGGAGAGGGATCGCTGGGTCACATGGTAATTCTATTCTGAATTTTTTGAGGAACCTCCATACTGCCTTCCACAGCGGCTGGACCAATCTGCATTTCCACCAACAGTGTATAAGGGTTCTTTTCTCTCTACAACTTCTCCAACACTTATTATTAGTTTGCTGATGATAGCCATTCTAACTGGTGTGAAGGGATATCTCATTTTGGATTTTGTTTGCTTTCTCTGATGATTAGTGATACTGGACATTTTTTCATATGTCTATTGGCCATTTGTATATCTTCTTTGGAGAAATGTCTATTCAGGTCTTCTGCCTGTTTTTTTAATTGGATTGTGTGTTGTTGTTTTTGTTGTTGTTGAGTTGTATGAGTTCCTTATATATTTTGGATATTAGCCTCTTATCGGAGGCATTGTTTGCAAAATTGTCTCACATTCGGTTGGTTGGCTCTTTACTTTGTTGATGGTTTCTTTTGCTGTACAGAAGCTTTTTAGTTTGATATAGACCCATCAATTTATTTTAGCTTTTACTTCCCTTGCCTTTGAGGTCAAATTCATAAAATGCTCTTTGAACCCAAGGTCCATAAGTTTAGTACCTCTGGTTTCTTCTATGCAGTTTATTGTTTCAGGTCTTATGTTTAGGTGTTTGATCCATTTTGAGTTAATTTTGGTACATGGTGACAGACAGTAGTCTAGTTTCATTTTTTTGCATGTGGCTCTCCAATTCTCCCAGCACCATTTATTGAAGAGGCTGTCTTTTCTCCATGTTTTTGGCTTCTTTGTCAAAAATTATCTATTCATATTTATGTGGGTTTATTTCTGGGTTCTCAATTCTATTCCATTGGTCTGTATGTCTATTTTTCTGCCAATACCATCCTGTTTTGATTATTGCGAACCTGAAGTACAAGCTGAAGTCAGGGAGTGTGGTACCTCCAGCATTGTTCTTTTTTCTTCAGATTGCTTTGGCTATTCGGGGTGTTTTGTGAGTCCATACAAATATGATGCTTTTTTGTTCTATTTCTTTAAAAAATGCTATTGGTATTTTGATTAGAATTTAATGACACCTGGAATTCCATCATAATAAGTGCATTCTAGAAAATGATTGTAATAGGTTGGTGCAAAAGTAATTGTGTTTTTTGCAAGTATTTTTAACCTTTTAAACTGAAATTACTTTTGCACCAACCTAATATAAAATAATAGAATCCTCTTGACAGGACGTCAGAAATGAAGGTTTAGGATTTTCAGAGTATTTAAAGATCCAGATTCAAAAAGCCTGTTCTAACTTCTGTTTCCTAGTCCAGAATGTAGGCAACTTGGAAACTGCCACTCTATCCTAACAAGCAAAAATTTGAGCAAACTGAAAAACCACAACTCTTCTTATATCTGTCAGAGAAATAAGTTCCAAGGGCAAATGGCTGCCACAAAATTATAGAGAGACAGGCAGACACAGAGAATCACAGATCACTGGAGTAGAAAACCATGAGGGAAAAGAAAAAGGTTCTGTGGGAGCTAGTGCCAACACTGAAAGCTGAACTGTAACTGAGTGCTACAGGCTGAGTGTGAACAAGTCTGAGATTTAAAAATTCCAGGGGGACCCAGTCATCAGGAAGCCACACACTTCTGTGAATTTTATATCTAGGAGCTCCACTTGGTCCTCACAGTGAACATTAGACAAAAGTTCCCTCATGCTTCTGGCAGGGTAAGGGGAAAGGGAACCATTTTGCATGTGCCAGATTTTCTGTTCTTCTTAACAAGGCCTTCCTTCAAGAAAAACTATTAAACCAGAGCCTAAACTGCTGAGTTTTTTGTCAGAGCCTAACTGACATGGGGGAATGAAATACCCAATTCCAGCTGCCCCTCGCCATCCTGCCCCACTTAAGGGAGAGAGGTGAGTGAGAAGCACTCGTGAAGTTCACAGTCCAGGTCACAGGTTAATCAAAAGACAAACCTAAACATTAGACTACAGAATGCTTCTCCACTACCCAACTTTACCACTACGTTATAAAGGCCTACTTATGGCAGTTCTTTCAGGTTCTTTTATTCACTCCATCATGCCTACCTTTGAGTTTTGTTTTTTTTTTTTCTTTTTACAAGGCCTGGTAAAATACAAAAAGCACCATTTGAAGAGACTGAACAAACATCAGAACCAGAATTACATATGTCAGGAATGTTGGAATTCATAGATTTGAATTTTAAAACAACTATGATTAATATGCTATGAGCTTTAATGGGAAAAGTAGACAATATACAAGACAGATGAATAATGTAAGCAGATGGAAATTCTAAAAAAGAACCAAGAAGAAATGCTAGTGATCAAAAACACTGTAATAGAAATAAAGAATACCTTTGATGAGCTCAGGAGTCAACCAGACAGAGCTGAGGAAAGAATATTTGAGTGAAATGATATACGTTAGAAATGTCTAAAACTCGAAAGCAAAAAGCAAGAAACAAAAACAAAACCAAGACTGGAAAAAATCAAAAACAACAAAACTAAATGTCACCCAAGAACCGTGAGACAACTATAAAATGTGTAATAGATATTGAGTAGTAATATCAGAAGAAGAAATACAGGGATGGAGCAATATTCGAAGCAATAACGTCTGAGAATTCTCCCAAATTAATGTCAGATATCAAGCCACAAATCCATAAAACCTAATCTTAGAGGCATACCATATTTAAACTTTACAAAAAATAAAAATAAAATAAAATCTTGAAAGAATTGAATGTAAGATCTGGAGCCATAAAACTTCTAGAAGAAAACAGGCAGTAAGCTCTTTGACATCATTCTTGGCAATAATTTTTTTGGATTTGACTTCATTTGAGACTTAACATCTAATCCAAGTTCACTTTCAAATAGCACAGTTAGTTCAAGTACTTATGATTACGAAATATTCCTAATTCCTTCCTGTCATTCCTTGTATCATTGCTGTCATTAATTTCATTTATACGTAAGCACAACACACACACACACTCACACACACACACACACACACACACACGCCTACACCAAAAGCAAAGGAACAAAAACAAAGTTCAACAAGTGGTGCTACATCAAACTAAAATGCTAATGCATAGCAAAGAAAACCATCAACAAAATTAAAAATAAAAACATACTGAATGGAAGAAAATATTTGCAAGTCATAAATCTTATAAAGAGTTCATATCTAAAATATACAAAGAACTCATACAACTCAATAGCAAAAAGCAAACAAACAAACAAACAGGCAGAGGATCTGGATTGACATTTTTTTTTTCTAAGAAGACATACAGATGGCCAACAGGTACATGAAAAAAATATCAAAATCATTAATCATCAGAAAAATGCAAATCAAAACTACAATATGATATCACCTCACACATTTTAGAATGGTTATTATCCAAAAGACAACAGATTACAAATGCTGGTTAGGATGTGAAGAAAGGGGAATTCTGTTCACTGTTGGTGGGAATGTACATTTGGGCAGCCACTATGGAAACCGGTATGAAGGCCTCCATAAAATTAAAAATAGAACTACCGTATGACATAGCAATTCCCTTCTGGGTATTTGTCCAAAGAAAATGAAAACACTAATTCAAAAAATGTCATATGCACCCGCATATTCACCGTAGCATTATTCACAATAGCCAACATATGGAAACAACCTAAATGTCCACTGACAGATAAATGGATAAAGAAGATGTTACATAATGGAATATTATTCATCCATAAAAAATAATGAAAACTTGCCGTGTGTGACAACATGGATGGACCTTAAGTACAGTATGCTAAGTGAATAAAGTCAGACAGAAAAAGACAAATACCATATATTTAGAATCCAAAACAAAACAAAACCAAAACAAGCTGTTAGATACAGAGAATAGATTGGTGGTTGTCAGAGGTAGGGGTGGGAGGGGTAGGAATGGGTAATAGGTAAAGAGAGGCAAAAGGCACAACATTCCAGTTATAAAATAAGTCTAAGTCCTGGGGATGTAATGTGTAGCATGGTGATTATGGTTAATAATATGGTAGTGCATATTTGAAAGTTACTAAGAGAGTAGATCCAAAAATTTATCATCACAAGAAAAAAAAATTCTGTAACTATCTGTGGTGATGAATGTGAACCAGACTTATTGTAGTGATCATTTACAATATATACAAATATCAAATTGTTATTTTGTACATACGAACTAGTATAAAGTTGTATGCCAATTATACCTCAATTTGAAAAAAGAAAAAAGAAAAACTCTTAAAAGAAGCTAGAGAAAAAAAAAATTAATGTATAGCAGAGCAAAAATAAGAACTACATCTGACTTCTCCTCAGAGATCATACAAGCAAAAATATAGTGGAATGAAATATTTGATGTCTTGAGAGAAACAAAAACCAAAAGCTAAACATGGAATTTTGAATCCTGAAAAAGTATCCTTTAGAAGTGAAAGAGAAATAAAGGTTTACTCAAAACAAACAAACAAACAAACAAAATAAAAAAACATGCAATTTTTCCCCCCAGTAAACCTGCCTTCCAAAAAATGTTAAAAGCGATTCTTCATGGAGAAGGAAAATTATATAGGTCAGAAAATCAGATAAATGTAAAGAAAGGATGAGCATCAGAGAATAAGTCAGTAAACGTAAAATAATTCATTTTGATTATTTTAAATTGATTTAACAGATAATAATTTATTCAAAATAATAGTAGCAACATTAAATGCATGTGTGTGTGTGTGTGTGTGTGTGTGCATGCTTATGTATAAGTGAAATTATTGACAGTAATGATACTAGGAATGAGAGGAAGGAAATAGGAATATTTTATAATTATAAGTACTTGAACTACCTGTGAGGTGATATAGTGCTATTTGAAAGTGGACTTGAATTAGCTGTAAGTCTAAAATGTAATCATATAAAATGCTCGGTTAAAATCAGAGATGGTAGAAAATGAGGGGAAGACAAAAACAGAAAAAAAGAAAAAGAGTGAAAAATAGAAAGCAGTAGCAAATTTGATAGATATTAATAGTACTATATTTGTAAAGACAATAGATAAATTCACTATTACTGTTGGATATTTTAACACCCCTTTATGAGAACTGGACACACCCAGCAGGCACACAATCAGTAAGGACTTCGTTGAACTCAACAGTATCATCAATTAATTGCATATAGTTGACAACACTAGACTACTGTATTCAAAAAACAGATATACAGTATTCCAAGCTCACATGGAACTTTCATCAAGATAGACCACATTCTTGACCTTGAAACACACTTTAACAAATTAAAAAAAAAAAAAAAGGAAAAGAAGTCATACAATATGTCTGTTCTTAAACCACAATGGAATTAAACTAGAAATCAATAGCAGACAGATAGTGGGAACAATCCCACTATACTTGGAGATTAAACAATATATCTCTAAATAACACATGGTCAAAGAAAAAAATCACAAGGGAAACATAAAATTACATTGAACTAAAAGAAAATGAAAATAAAATTTATGAAAATTTGTGAGACGCAGCACAAGCAGTGCTTAAAGGGAAATGTGTAGCACCAAATGTAAATATTTAAAAAAGGAGAAATATCTAAAAGCAATAATCTAAACTTCAACTTTGGAAATTAGGGAAAAAAAAGCAAATCAAATCCGAACTAAGCAGAAAAAAAAAATAATAATTAGAGCAGAAATCACTGAAATTAAACATAGAAATTCAATAGAGAAAATTAGTAAAACTAAAAGTTGATTATTGGAAAATATCAATAAAATTAATAAGCCTTTAGTGAGGCTAACTGGGAAAAATAGAAGACAGAAATTGCTAATACCAGAAATGAAAGAGAACTATCAATACAGATGCCAGGTGCATTACAAAGATAATAAATGGATATTCTAAATAAGTCTTAGCCCTCAGTTTAATAACTTAGGAGAAATGGACTACTTCCTTGAAAGACACAATTTGCCAAAACTCACACAAGAATAAAAGAAACTGAATCATTAATTAATAACCTAAAAAAGAAACCACAAGGCCCAGATGGGTCCATTTGAGATTTATGCCAAACATTTATAAAGTAATTTTAATTCTCTAAAATCTCATTCAGATAAAAGAAACAGAGGGAATGCTACCTAACTCATTTTGAGAAGCCAGGATTACTCGAATACCAAAGCAGACATAGGTATTACATGAAAACTACAGAGTAATAGCTCTCATGTACACAGATACCAAAATCCTCAAAGAATGTACTACTTTGAATCTAGTAACACAGAAAAATCATCATATATCATAACCAAGTGGGATAAATCCCAGGTAGACAAGCCTGTTTAGTGCTGTAAAACCGATGAATGTAATCTATCACATCAACAGATTAAAAAAGAAAGAAAAATCACATGATCATATCAATAGATGCAGAAAAGGTGTTTGACAAAACCCAGTACCGATTCATGGTAAAAACTCTCAGCAAACTAGAAAACAAAACAAAACAAAACAAAAATACTTTCTCAACTTGTTTACGAATATCTATAAAACAAACAGAGCAAACAAACAAAAGCCCCAAAATAACCTACTGCTAATATCATACCCTTCACATGAAGATCAGGAACAAGGCAAGGATGTTTTCTCTAGACACTGCTTTTCAAGACTGTACTGAAAATTCTAGCTAATGAAATGAAACCAGAAAAGAAAGAAATGGTATACTAATTGATTGGGAAGGAAAGAATAAAACTGTATTTCCACAACTATAGATTCAATACAATAGCAATCCAAATCCCAGAAAGTTATTTTGTGGATAGTGACTGATTGGTTCTAAAGTTTATATGAATAGGCAAAAAGCTAAAATAGCCAACGCCATATTGAAGGAGAAAAAAAGTCAGAGGATTAAGACTGACTTTCTATGAAGCGACTGTGGCATTGGTGAAAGAACAAATTTATCAATGAAACAAAGTAGAGAACCCTAACATAACTCACATAAATATAATCAATTGATCTTTGACAAAAGAAAAAAGCAATATAATAGAGAAAAGATTGTATTTTCAACAAATGGTTCTGGAACAACTGGATATTGATACGCCAAAAAAAAAAAGATTCTGAACATACACCTTACACCCTTTTAAAAATTAAGTCAAAATAAATCATAGACTAAATGTAAACCGAAAAACTATAAAACTCCTAGTAGGCAACCTAGCAGAAAAACCTAGATGATACTGGGTATGACAATGACTTTTTAGATACAACAACGAAGAAATGGTCCACAAAAGAAATAATGGATAAGCTGGATTTCATTAAAATTAAAAACTTCTGCTGCATGAAAAATAATGTCAAAAAATTGAAAAAAATACAAACTTGACTGGTAAGAAATATTTTCAAAATGCATATCAAATAAAGGACTGGTATCCTAATTATACAAAGACCTATTAAAACTCAACAATAAGAAAACAAAAACCCAATTTAAAAAATGGGCAAAATATCTGAACAGTCACCACACCAAAGGAGATATACAGATGGAAAATAAGATAATGAAAAGTTATTCAAGACTAAATGATATTAGGCTATTGCAAATTAAAACAACAAGATACCAATACAGACCTATTAGAAAGGACAAAATCCAAAACACTGACAACACCAAATGCTGTTGAGGAAGTTCCTCTCACCCATTGCTGGTGGAAATGCAAAATGGTTGAGCCACTTTGGAAGACAGTTTGCAAGTTTTGTACAAAACTATTCATACTCTTACCATACCATCCAGCAATCCTGCTCCTTAGTATTTACCCCAGTAAACTGGAAACAACAAAAAATAACTTGAACACAGATGTTTACAGCAGCTTTATTCATCTGCTTCAAACCTTGGAAGCAACCTATATGTCCCTCAGTAGATGAATGGATAAATAAACTGTGGTCCATCCAGACAATGGACTATCATTCAGCACTAAAAAGAAATAAGCTATCTAGTAATACAAATACATGGATAAAACAAACGCATATGCTAAGTGAAAGAAACCAATCTAAAAATACTACACACTCTATAATTAAACTATTTGATCTTCTGGAAAAGGCAAAACTACAGAGACACTGTAAAGATTAGTGGTTGCCAGTGGTTAGGAAGGAAAGAGGGAAGAACAGACAGAGCACAGAGGATTTTCAGGGCGGTAAAACTAGTCTGTATGATACAGCAATGGTGGACACATGTCATTATACATCTGTTAAAACCCCCAGAATGTATAACACCAAGAGAGAATCCGAACACAAACCATGGACTTGGGTGAGTATGACATGTCATTGTAGATTGCTTGTAACAAATATAACCACTCTGGTGTAGGAAGTTGATGGGAGGAGGTTTTGTGCATGTGGGGGACAGGGCACATTATGGGAGTTCTGTCCTTTCTAATCAATTTTACTGTGACCTTAAAACTGCACTACAAAATTAATGTATCTTAATTTAAAAAAATAAAATAAAATGTTTTCAGCACCCCAAATCATTGCCATTAGTGGTGACATAAATTCCTTTGGCTTCAATGTTTGTATCTTCAATCTCACTTAATAAAATGCAGAAGAAAAAATATGTTATTTAAGGTGAAAGCCATTCATCATAAAATTAACAACCTTCAACACAAACAGAGATTGATTTTTTTTATTGTATCATGTGATTTAATTCACTTCTATGCAGATTTAAGGGATTAGGGATAATAACCCATAATGAAAGGGGCTGCAGTTCCTCAAAAAGAACAGATATTAATGATAAGATTGCAACACAAGGTAATCCAAGTTTAAATTTGTACTATTACTTAAAATTTTTCAAAGTTATTTAGCAAGTTTATGAAAATCCATAAATTCTTCACATTGAGGACTCTTTGTACATACCTTTTAGCCAGTGAATACTTTTAAACCAATTACACTGTTTTAAGTGACATACCAGGAATTTAACGTTATATATTTTAGTATAAATCATTGAATAAAGGTATTAGATATTTCAATAACTAGTTATTCTCTTAGATGTTTCAACAGTTCTATTTTGGCTACTTTTACAACAACAAAGAGGAATTAATTAAAATCATCAACAAATGGTTTCCAAGAACAAGTAGTTCTTTTTCTAGAAACTAAACAGAATTAGACAGTGGAAAATTTCAACTCAAATATTCAAATACATGCTTTAGTTTTAATTTTTCATACTGCAGGTTAATATTAAGGGTATATTTCAGGGTGGTAGATTGATATCTTTCAAGTATGTATTTTCAGATGACCCTGCTTATGGGTAACACCTAATATAAACATGAGTTACAATTTTGTATGTGTACATAAAATACTATTATTTTGAAAATGTGTTCAAATATTCAGTAAAGAGGTAAGTTTGGACTTATTTTTACTAAGGTATGATGTTTTTCATTATTCAAATAGTGCTGAAAATAGTTCATTGCTGTGAGTTAAAGATCGAAAAAAATGAATGCCAGCAAAATATAACTCTTTAGAGTAATATTTAAATGTCACTGCATGAGCAATCACATGATATTTCCATGGCCTAACACCAAACATAAAATATCCATTTATTTTTCATCTAGGGAAAGTTAAAACATGTTGTCCAGAAGAGCAGATTTTTTTTTTTTTTCAAAATAAACTTGACATATCAAAATTCCCTCTTTGCTGTTAACATGCTAGTGGCTGAAAAGGTGAAACTGTTTTTACTTAATTGGTGGGAGAAAGAGAGATACTATATATGAGTCTAAAAAGTGTTGAAAGCCTGAGAAAACACATCAGTTTGAGAGAAAATTCAAAATATGAGACATCTGTGTGTAAATGAGTTGAGAAGAAAGTGGGAAAAATCTAGAAGTTACTGAAAACAGTAAGGAAAACAAAAATAAAAAAAAAAATAAAAAAATAATAAAGCCTAAAATGCTGCAAAGAATTTGACCCCAATTTCCGCCCAGATTACTGAATTGTATCATTTTTGTAGCTCTGGATGACATATTCACTAGGGTATTAAGAGATTAGCTAATGAAGTTACTGGAACGCTGGCAATTATTCTTGAAAGGCTTCTAGAATTGGGTAGGTGACATGTTGAAGAAAGGACTACGAAAAAAATATAGAAGCAATTTTATTTCTGGTATTTAAAAAGCACAAGAGCATAAATCCGTAGCTTATTGGCCAGTTAGTCTAATTTTAATCTCATATGTATGTATTTAAAGAATATATATATATATATATATATATATATATATATATATATATATACACATTCAAATAATATATATATCCCATCTACTACATATATAATTGTGCAATTTGAAAAAGAAAAATAAAAGAAATTTCTAACAGTCAGAAATCTGGGTCCATGCAGAGAACTAGATATTGGGAAATTTTTGTTTCCAAATAATTTTGTTTCCAAATAAATAGACAAGAATTTCATGGTGTCAGGGGTAGGGCTAAGGGGAGGGATATTTGGAAAATTATATTTTATAATTATAACACAAGGAGGGCCTGCTGTCTTGAAATTACTGAGGTACTTAAAGTTCATATTTGTTTAGACATAAGTATTGTCATGAGCCTCAAATTGGCAAGGCATTTAGAACAAAGAAAAATGATAAATGGCATGACATCAGTTTGAGTGGGAAGGACACCAGAGGGACTGTAAATATTGGTACAAGGTCTGTTTGAATGCGATATCATCTCAAATATTCCAAGAGTGAGTAGGTGCTAAATATTAGTAACATCTGTAAATGATATGTGAGAGGGTGGTGTTATAAACAACAATCAGGACTAAGGCAAAATAATAGCAGTTTTTGTAAGGCCCACAGAGAACTGGAAAACAGGCAGGACATTAACAAATGAGATCCAGTGTGGAAAATATGAGCTGCTATTTCAGGGGAAAAATATTCTGAAGCAGATAAGGACAGGAGGAAGTTAAAGTCAGAGTTATAGAAGGCTATTTCCTTTAAAGAACATTTTTAAAAACTACAAAGATGGCTTCTAGTTAGCCCAGTGGGAATATACCACGTTATGTACAGCCCATCTTATTCAAAACTTGATAATATTTTCATAGTTCTCTCCATAAAAAGGTTAAGAGGAGGGTTTGCTATACTGAAGATGAAGGTATTGTGCTTCATGAATGAATTGGCTGTTTTAGAATTTGACACCTTGCTCTGTTACGTGAAAGATGCCCTATACCGTTAAGATAAATGTGTAAATAAAGGAAGAATGAGTTAACCCATCCAACACACAATCAACTGAATACATATTATGTGACATGCACCACTGTAGTTGCTAAGGACAGATGCTTCTTACAGAGTTCCTAACTTCAAGAAGCTAAAAGAAATCTCCTAACATAGTGGGAATGGAACAGGATACAGAGCAGATATCACAGGCACGTATCAACCTATAGCATGTCTTTGCCAAATGATGGTTGACTCTTCAATTTAGATCCATGCTATTAAGAATCCCTACTTTATAGATACATGGATTAATTTATGCAATCTGTGACCAGGGAATTAACAAAATGCAAAGTCAAAATTTAAACCACAGAGGAAAGTTCCATATCGCAATAAAATGGGTTAGGGAGAATATCGGCAGATCAGTCAGGGTTAAAAAACAAAACAAAAAAAAAACAAGAAAAAAAAACATATCACATTCCCTTCAAGAGCCTGCGCTGTTTCTACAAATCATTTCTAAATACGATCAAGATTACTTTACAAAGAAAGAGGACATATTCAAAGCTTCTGTTCCTAAATAAGTTGTTGGGTGGCTGTAAAGACAGGGGTACACTGTGAGAGTCTTATATTGGACTGTACGCTTGGGAACTTCCCAGAGGCAAAATCACCAACTGTGGAAATCTGGTATAATCCAGACTGCAGGAGCCAAAAAGGGCACTCTCCATTTTGTCAACAAACTCCTCTTCCTTCCCAGGTACCTTGAAACATTTATTTAGCTAGTGAATTCCTTCTGTTACTGAATTTACTCTCCAGCGCTTGGAAGTCAAGGTCAGATGACTCTGTAAGGCAATCAGCCATTTCCCAGTGGTCAACTGGCAACAGTTCATGTTATTTTCTCAATCAAGAATGGGATGGATTTTGTATGTACAAATGTTCTTTGATTTCTAAATATTAAAAAAATGCATTGTGGAAAAACAGGTGTGAAGGGAATTAAGTTCGGAAGATGTGTATAGCCAGTATAATATCCTGTGTATGAAGTCAGAATGGTTAAGCATTGGACTTGTGCCTCAACGCTACCAATGGGATGTTTAGTTTTCAAGGATATTGTCAATGTGACTATTTTGGTATATGTGAATTTTGAGATTACTTCTTTATTGTATTGACAAAATTTGTTGAGAATACAATTTTGAATGCAGCTCTGTGTTAGGTGCCTGGGTTGGGTTGGAGTGGAAAAAAATCTAAGACAAATAGAAACAGTCTATTTTTTTTTAATTAAAGTTTATTGCGGTGACAATTGTTTGTAAAATTACATAGATTTCACGTGTACAATTCTGTAATACATTATCTATATCTCACATTTTGTGTTCACCACCCAGAATCAGTTCTCTTTCCATCACCATATATTCGACCACATTTACCCTCTTCTAGAACCCTTTTCCCCTTTTACCCTCTCATAACCCCTAAACTATTGTCTAGGTTTATGAGTTTTTGTTCCTTCATTTGTTTGTCTTGTTTTTTTGTTGTTTTTGGTTTCATACACCACATATCAGTGAAATCATATGATTCTTGACTTTTTCTGTCGGACTTATTTCGCTTAGCATAAAAATCTCAAGATTCATTCATGTTGTCACAAATGGTATTATTTCATCTTTTCTTACTGCTGAATAGTATTCCATTATGAATATATACCACAACTTCTTTATCCATTCATCTATCAAAAGACATTTTGGCTGTTTCCATGTGTTGGCCACTGTAAATAAAGCTGCAATGAACATTGGAGGACATATATCTTTATGGATAAATGTTTTCAGGTTCTTTCAGTAGATACCTAGGAGAGGGGTTGCTGGGTCATATGGTAATTCTATTCTTCATTTTTTGAGGAACCTCCACACTGCCTTCCATAGCAGTTGCACCAGTCTGCATTCCCACCAACAATGTATGGGGGTTCCTTTTTCTCCACAGCCTCTCCAACACTTGTTACTATTTGTCTTGTTGATGACAGCCATTCTAACTGGGGTGAGGTGATACCTCACTGTATTTTTTATTTGCATTTCTCTGATGATTAGTGATGTTCAACATTTTTTCATATGTCTATTTGCCATTTGTATATCCTCTTTGGAAAAATGTCTCTTCAGGTCCTCTGCCCATTTTTCAATTGGGTTATTTGTTTTTGTTGTTGTTGAGTTGTATGAGCTCCTTGTATATTTTGGATATTGACCCCTTATCAGAGGCGCTGCTTGAAAAAATATTCACTCATTCAGTTGGTTGTCTCTTTATTTTGCCGATGGTTTCTTTTGCTGTGCAGACACATTTAAGTTTGAATAGAATTGAAAACCCAGAAATAAACCCATATAAATATGGACAGATAATTTTTGACAAAGAAGCAAAAAACATACCATGGGGAAAAGACAGCCTCTTTGATAAATGGTGCTGGGAGAACTGGAAAGCCATGTGCAAAAGAATGAAACTGAACTGGACTGCTATCTGTCACCATGTACCAAAATTAATTCAAAATGGATCAAAGACCTAAGCATAAGACCTGAGACAATAAACTGCATAGAAGAAAACATAGGTACTAAACTTATGGACCTTGGGTTCAAAAGCATTTTATGAATTTGACTCCAAAGGCAAGGGAAGTAAAAGCTAAAATAAATGAATGGGACTATAACAGTCTATTTCTTAAGCTCATCATGTAGTGGGAAATATAGGCATTACACATAACAATGGTGACAACAATAATTTTCTTAAGTTGCACAACAGATGTTTGCAAAGTGCTACAGGCACCCAGAGGAAGGAGGGATGCAGCTCCACTGTGGGTGCTGCAGGTGGGAGAATTTCAGCTGGGCCATCTGTCAGGGTGCAATCAGGAGGCAGAAACCACTCATTCATTTCAACTGGAAGTGTTTAATATAAATAAACACTAATTATAAAGAAATATTAACTGAGGCATAATGAAAAATATTAAGCATACAGGAATAATGATAGACAGATCAGTTATCATCTATAGGGATCGGGCAGATTACCTAAAGCAGAAAGGAACAAATCTATGAGAACCCATCACTCTGCCTTCCTTGCTACCCTTGAACTGAAATAGACTTTCTTCAAAAGGGTGCTCTGTGGCCCACTAGGTGCCAGAGAAATTCACTGAGGTCCCACACCAACAGAGATCATTGCAAAGCTACCCTCCAGGGTGCCAGGATAAACCATCCACACTTCAGATGTCACCTAAAACTGAAATGGATCTGAAATGCTGCCACCAGTTCTATTTACATAATATAATCATGATGAAAATAGCACAGGGCATAAAATTAGAACCCTTATGTTCAAATCCTCTCTCTGCCTCTTAAGAGCAGACAATTATTTATTTCTCTTAAATGTGGGTTCCTCCTATCTAAATAATGCTAGCCACCCTACTCTAACCTCTCAGTATTGTCAGGTTGGAATCTACAAATGGTGGAATCTGCAAATGTGCCATTAATTAGGAAGCTCTACATAAATATTAGTAATACAAGGCGGAGACTAGACTGTGAAACTACAAATCCTGACCTCAGGTTTCTGTCCTCTCTGGGAAATCACGCACATCTTTCTGTTCACTCTGTGGTGGCTACAAGACCTCTCCTCCCACTTACTGGGTCTCACACTCATTGCAGGAGGATCTCACTACTTCCTGCCTCTCTGCTTACCTCTGTGAAACTCTCACAGATGCCAGAGACAAGCATGAGCAGTGAATGGTGTATATCACAGCTTCTTTATCCATTCATCTATCCAAAAACACTTTGGTTGTTTCCAAGTCTTGGCCACCATAAAGAAAGCTGCAATGAACATTGAAGCACACGTGTCTTTATGGATAAATGTTTTCAGACTTTTTGGATAGATACCCAGGAGAGGGATGGCTGGGTCATACGGTAATTCTATTCGAAATTTTTTGAGGACCTCCACACTGCCTTCCATAGCGGCTGCACCAGTCTGCATTCCCACCAACAGTGTATGAGGGTTCCTGTATAAAAGTGAAAGCAACAAAGGAACAAGACAAACAAATAAACAACAACTCACAGACAAAGGCAATAGTTTAGTGGTTACCAGAGGGTAAGTGGAGAGGGGGGTGGTAGATGACGGTAAATGGGTTAAATATGTTGATGGAAGGAGAACTGACTCTGGGTGGTGAAATACAATGTGATATATAGATGATGTAATACAGAATTGTACACCTGAAATCTATGTACCTTTACTAACCATTGTCACCCTAATAAATTTAATTAAAAACTAAAAAAAAACTAAAAAAAATTATTAAAGTTACAGAAGAAAAAGAAGAAGAAGAAAACGGAGGAGGAGGAGGAAGAGGAGGAGGAGGAGGAGGAGGAGGAGGAGGAGGAGGAGGAGGAGGAGAAGGAGAAGAAAATGGATGCTTCACTGAGTCATGTCCAACTGAGAACAAATTCACCCCCGTTAGTAAGCCTCACATGAGCAGAATGACAGCTAATATTTGTTCAGTATTTACTATGTGCCATGAACTCTCCTCAGCATCCTATGTTTTTTTCTCATTTAACAACCACAAAACCCCTTAAGAGAAGTATTATTATCACCACCCCTACTTTACATATGAGAACACTGTGGTTAATCGCTGTTAACATATCTGCTCAGTATCCCACTGCCAGCTAATTGTACAGCTACAAATCAAATCCAGGTTCGTCTTCTGATACCGTGTCCTTGAATTGCCCTCTTATCTGTCTCTCACATCCAGCATGAACCTTGCATACTCTCCATGAACCTATTTGCTTATATCCTTGAAACCTGGACAGTTTTCTTGAGACATCTATGCTCCCTGCCACTTAAAGCTGGGTGATAGCTCTTCCTTTCAATGGCGAAGTCTCTCCATGCTGAGAGACTTGAACTTATGTAGAGGGTGAGCCTACCCCAATGAGCCTAACTGCCTTCTACAACGCTGGAGGGCTGTTTGCACAGCCCCAGTCTCCTGAGGGACTTGGTGTAATTGGGTTTTTATAACTTTAAGAGCAGTTCAGTGCCGCATAGCAGCATGTTTGTTCTTCTTGCTCAGTACCTAAGGTAGAAACCCAGAATTGTCTGCCCACAGTGGTTTGTCTTTCTCCTCTCCTCTCCTCTCCTCACTCCTCATTCAAACTTCCACTGCTCTACCCCTCTAGCTTTTCTCCTATGTTACAAAGAATCTTAACTATTATATTCCTTTTCATCCTCTTGTTCTTCATTAAACATTCCTTTCACCTCTTAGTGTTCCCAATACTTGGCTCACTGCACAGGATCAAATTAAAATACACTTCTGAGGGTCTGGCTTCAGGACTCCTCACCTTCTGCCTCTATTTCCCGACCCAGTCTTGATGTAAAATTCCCTGCTCTGTGCAGTATACACTCCCCCATCCCTTTTCAGTGCTGTACTTCGAAGACTTTGGTTACTATCCCCAACTAATTACACACTTTGGCACCAGGCTTCTGGTTTTCCTTCCACCCTAAGGACTGGCATTATCCCAAGACACTCTAATGTCTATCCAGCATCGACATAGAGTCTTCTCCACTGATTCCTTTCATTTGCTTTGGCCACCTGCTCCTATCGCCACACCAGAGCTCAACTGCAGTCCATCATTACTCAGTACAGCCAAGTTTCCCAAGACAATGAAGAGTTCTACTGTGGAAAGCTCAGCATCAAACACTAAAAAGAAAAAAAAAGAGCTTTGACACAATAGAACAGGAGCTGTTTCCTTCCTTGCTAGAAGGACAATCCATTGCCAAATAAAGGTTTACTGGAACACAGAAAGGTTTCCTTCCCACCCAGTAGCTCACTGAGAAGAGAGAAAAAGAATACCATGCTGATACATCGTAATATTTTTCCCTCAACAGAAAGTTAAAAACAGTGACTTCTTACACAGGTTAAGTTTGAGCCTGCTTAGAAACATAGACCCTCTCTAGCAAGAACTCTAAAACAACAACAACAACAAAAAGGGAGAAAAATTAAAATTCAGTATGTATGGGTACGAGACAAAATGACTATGTAATTTTTATTTAATCTGAGACAATTTTGAAAGAAGGAGAGGGCACTGTGAATAGTAATTCTCTGTAAACTGGAACTGTCCTTAATAAAAAAGGGGGGAGGATATATGGGCTATGTAACTTTTTTTTTGTTGATACTAGTGTATATATTATGGCCCTGAAGTGTTCCTAGGTGAACCCTACTTGGGTACCACTGAGACTGTGAACTTTGACAACTTCATTCTCCCGTAATTGGTCCATCTGAAAAGTCTTCATGTTATTCCCTCACTGTAATCTGATTGCTGCTTTTTAAAAACCCCTTCAATAGTTTCTCATTATCCCAGTAGTTAACATGGTTTATAAGACCTCTTCCTAAATCTTCAGCTATATTATCATTATTATTTTTATTACTCATAGCCTGATACACTATACTCAAGCCATACTGAAGAGCCTTTATTTCTAAAACCTTTGTTCTCCCCTGTACTTCTTAGTTTGCTTTACATGTTATTCCACTTACTTGGGACCCTTTTAACTTCATTTTCTTCACTCGGTCAATTCAACATCCCTCAACTTAAACATCACTTCTGCCAGGAACTGTTCCTAGATCCCCATTTGAACTGTTTGCTGTCTGGTTAATAGTCTCGCAGCACTGTCTGTCTTCTCTCAGATCACTCAGCACGCTTTATTGTCATTGCATAACTATTTTGTGACTTTTTTCATTACGAAGAAAACTCTGTAAGATCAGATAAATTTTGTTTCTCTACAACCAGATACAAGGAGGAGGCTATTGAAAGGTTAAATATATGAAGCACACACTTAGTGAAGTACTTACTATTTGTCAGACATTTAATCCTCTGATTGGCCCTAATCAGTGAGTACTTTCATTATTCCTCATCATTTTAGAAGTAAGGAAATATAGGCAGGGAAACAAAAAATAAATTACTCAATTTCACACAGTTAGGAGGTAGAAGAGCCAAAGTTCAAACTCTATCATGTCTTTAAACATTTGAAGGTTTCTCATGTGTATGTACTGCCTTCATTTGTGCTTGAAGATGTTTAGTTAGAACTGTAAGGTATAACTGGTTCAGTATAATGCATAGTAAAGTCACTTCAATATAAAGTACAACCTATAAAAAAATAATTTAAAAAGATCATTTGTTGTGTGAAGTAGTGAGCTCCCCAACATTGGAAGAGTTTAAATAAAGGCTGGTTAGCCTTTGGTCTGGGAGAGTTCAAGGGCGTTCTAGCATTTGTTTGAAAGATAGCAAGATGACCTGGTAGGACTCTTAAGAGTCCATGAAAATAATCGTGTGACACTTAAAGGGCAATTGAATGGCTGCTCAGCTGACAGATGAGGCAGTCTTAGAGATGGCCTGCAATTTTAGCACTTATCAAGCAATCTTCAGTCCCTGGAAATCCTACCCAATCCACTGGCATCATGGACTTTCTTTCCAGTTAGTTTCGCCAACATCCAAACTTAATTGGACCCTAAATGTTTTCCCTGTAGAGCTCTTATCTTGTGAACCAACTGCTTAATCTATTTTGGCAGACCCAGGATTCATAGCTCTTCAGGGAACTGTAAAGTACTTAAAAAAAAAAAAAAAAAAGTCAGCCCACTCCAGTGGGACAGCCTAGTGACAGACTTCATTTTCTAGTTGGAAATTCTCCTCTTGCATGGCTAGTATATTATAACACAATACTTTCTAACGTCTTGGAGTTTTAATGTAATTTTATGATGTTTGAATACTCAGGATATTTTTGTAAAGGTCTAATGCAATCAGCAAAAGACATTATTAATGGCTCTTGAAAATTATTCGATATAATACAACAGTTATGTGTGTATATATATATATATATATATATATATATATATATATTTGTTGTTGTTGTTGTTGTTTTATTTTATTTTTTATTTTTTTTCTGAATAAGATAAAATATGTTGTGTCTTCAAGCCTCGGGGGCTAATGGTAGAATTCCAGAGCAAGAAAAAGACTTTCTTTAAATCTCACTTCCTGTTACAGATTCACTAGCTAGAAAGAAATGTTTGGCAAGCCAAATACCCTGTTCAAGGTGCCAGGATGATTTTACTAGAAATAACTTATTGCTTATATGATACAATTCCTACTTAGATTTAGTGCTTTTTGTAAAGGATAAGAGTTATTTGTCTTATTCTTTGAGTCATGAATTTTGGATCTGAAATATAGTCTTCTCTCCAGTTACTTACATCTGCAGGAAGATTACCATTCAGAGTTGAGTAGTTTTCTCTTACAAAATAAACCACAAACAATTTAAAAGTTAAAACTTATGGGCTGGAAGCACAGAAAGAAACAAGAATTTGACATGAAACAAACTAAATGTGATGGATTTCTGTTGTTCAAGATTAGAAATTGTACATGTTTTTCTTGTTTTATTTATGAAAGTACTTCAGGATATGACTAAATGTATGGTATAGATAAAAGTATAAATTACATCTGAAACATTAAGTACATACAGCAAAACTGTAATATAATCTACATTAAATAGTTCTATTAACACTAGGTTGGATCATACTTTAGTTACCGGTTACTAGAATTTTGGAAATAATCTTTTCTTGAACAAATGCCATTCAATATGTTTAGCATCAATCTCTCTGCTTTCATCAGATTGCAGATTTTGAAAAAAGACAGTCATAGTTCAGCATAACATAAATGTATCATTGCATATGTATAAAACAAACATGCAATGTTTGTAAAATTCAGTGGTCACATACAGTTTCCAAAATAATTCCTTTGTCCTTTCTATTAGCCTTGTTTATTAGAATAGATTAAGTAGATAGTTGAATAATGAAAAAATAACTAAATATGGGGGATAGTAGAATAAAAATTGAAACTTAAAACATGTTCTCATTAAATCTATTATTTAAAAAACACAGAGAAAAATGATGAATCTGGATTCAGAAGACTTATTTCTCCCAGCATCCCCCAAAAATGTGCTATTGGAATTCCAGGACAAAAGTTCATATATTCATTTTTCTCTTATTCTCTCAAACCTGGTGTCTGTTGAAGAATCATTGTGTTGGGGAGAAACACAGAAATGGTATTTACGGATTGGTCATAAAATCTCATCCTATAGGCAAAATAAGATTATCAGAAAGTGTTGAAAATGTCAATCAGGATAAAATATTTTAAAATCTAGAGACCACTGAGGGGGAAGAATCACACAGTAACTAGATTTATAACATTCCATATACCACATATATTTCTCTCCTGCAAATATTGTAGACTAGCTATCTTTTGTGGACTGTTAACCAAGCCCAAGTCTCGCCCACAAGCACTGGAAATATTTCCATTATTGCAGGGTCATTTTTAAGCAACAATAAATCCATTTCTTTGCACAATCAGCCAAAATCAGAAAATCTACAGCCTCCTAACTTTGGTTAGTCTCTATTATGCAATCTATTTTTTGTGCAATAAAAATAACTAGTATTCTGATACAACTTAAGATCCTCTTTAAGAAGGAAAGATTTTCTTGAGTATTAAAAATACTCTTTTACATATTTAATTTTGAGTTTTAACACAATGAATACTCTTGTAAATACCTTAAGTCTTAAAATAGTTCAGTGTTAATAAAACTGTGTGTAGGTATTCTTTAGTCATCACACACTGCACATTTTTATTTTCTGTAAACTTTTCCATTGAGTTCAAAAGGGCAAAGCTTCAGATTTAAGAGAGGACTATTTGTCTAACTACTAGAACAGTCTAAAATTTGGAAATTCTTGCTTCCAATATCATTCGTTACTTCTGTGTACTTACCGGGCTCAACATGGATGCCAATCATTACAGGAGCAACCAACATCCTTAAAGGCACATCTGGGTAGAATTATTACTTTTAACGGCTTACACAATGAAAGAGCATGGTTCTTAACAAAGTGATTATTACAATTGTCCAAGCTATGACTCTAAAAGTCTACATATTTATTAGGATATATTTTACTTAGTCCCTATAGTTAGTTCTTCACTCTAAATTATATATGAGTTCTGACAATTAAGTTCGAGAACTTGTTGCAACAAGGCTGCTAGCGTTTTTGACATCAGAGGGATGATTCACTAGAAATTTGTACCGACTGGACAAACAGTTAACCAAGTTTACTATTTGGAAGTGCGGAAGAGGCTGCATGAAAAAGTTAGATGACCTAAACTTTTCACCCACAATTCATGGCTCTTCCGTCATGACAATGCACTAGCTCACACGGCACTGTCTGTGAGGGAGGTTTTAGCCAGTAAACAAATCACTGTATAGGAACACCCTCCCTATGCACCTGATCTGGCCCCCAATGACTTCTTTCTTTACCTGAAATAAAGGAAATATTGAAAGGAAGACATTTTGATGACATTCAGGACATCAAGGGTAATATGACGACAGCGCTGAAGACCATTCCAGAAAAAGAGTTCCAAAATTGCTTTGAAGGGTGGACTAGGCACTGGCATCGGTGCATAGATTCCCAAGGGGAGTACTTGGAAGGTGACCATAGTGATATTCAGCAATAAGTTATGAGTTTGCAAACTTGATTGGCAGAAGTGATGTATGCGTGTATGAGTGTGTATGATATACACATGAAATATGCTAAATAAATAACATATACATAAGAAACTATGTTATATATAAATATATAAATAAGGCATAATATTAATTATATTATTTATTAAATAAAAATAAACATATATATGATATAGCAAAAGTACAAGAATGAAAAGGAAGAAAGCAGGAGAAAACAAAAGTTCACAAATACAATATGGACCTATTTTTGATGAATTTATTATCTTAGATATTCAAAATTTGGAAATATTGTGCCCTGTCTTCAGCAAGGTGGTCCTCAACTAAGATGCCTTAGAGTAGACTTGTGGAGTGAATTAAAAAGGCCTGATATGCATAGGTGGATTAAAATGATATAGCTATATATGTACCTAGGTTACTTCCTACCTGTGCTTCCCCAGGTACCAGGACAGTTCTGAACACATATATGTCTTCCTCCTTCCTTTCCTACAGGTATATTTGTAAGACATGTAAACCATGATTCTATTTTATGATTTTATAAAATTCAGCTCCTAGGGGCTTAATTTTCTCCAAATTGGCAAGAAATAGCACGGGTTAGAGGAAGGAAATGTTGCAACAGAAGGGCCCTAATCGTGGCCCTTCTTCAAGTCATCTGTGGAAGAATTCATGCAGGATCAGGTTTTTCCATTATTATCAGAAACAGATGACACCAGGACAGAGCTGAGAGGCCTCTATTCTGCTTTCCAGCTCATTCTAATGAGCTCCAGACCTGACAGCTCTTCTAGATCTTACAGCTCAGGGCTGCACTGCTCTTCATTGGATGCTCTGAGGACTCACAAACACAAGACTCTAGGGAATAAAAGAATGAGTCTGACTTTGAGTCCACAGGTTGCAAGAAAACACTGAAGAAGGCTTCAAGACAGAAGGAAGTGGTGTGGATAAAAGGAGTGAAAGCACTGTTCTCTTACAAATATAGTAGAGATGCATTTCAGATAAATATCATGCAAAAATCTCTAAGCCATGGATCCTCCACTTGTGGTATTAAACAAACAAACAAAAAAACAAAACAAAATCACTCACTGCTCAACACGTTACATGGCTAACCTAATTAGTCATAGCACCCAAAGACCTACCATTATTCAGTCACCTCACTGGATTCTGAAAGATAGAAAATAGGCAGTGGTTATGGGTATAAATAGCAGTTGTTTACTACTATTTTGTAAACAACTCTTTTGTTGTCTCTGATTTGTAAGTTAAGAATTAATTGTACTAAATGATGAATTTATCTTCTAATAAATAAGGAGACATTTATAAGGTAGAATTGGTAGAAATGGTTGCTGAATGTGTGGGATGAGGAGGGAGTTGTTGAATTTAAATGTATCTTTCCTAGGCTGGGCATTTGGGTGAATGGTGATTTCATGTAGGAGAGAAAGTGACGTGCTGACTTCAAAAATACAGGAAGAGCTTCAGGCCTTCCTGAGGCTAGTCAAGTTTTACCTGTTTCTCCTGTCACAAAAGTTAGCCATGGTTGAGACACTTTATCACCTACTACAAAGAAACCTTCCAAATTGCAGTGACTAAAAATCACTTCTTAGTAATGGCCTTTCATTGTCCGTTGTGTGACCGTTTACCTTATGGCCAAACTCAGGTATGAAATGCCAGCTAGTCCTATCACTTACTGCTTGAGCTGTCACTATTCTCACCAGGCGCAAGTTCTATGTAGAAAAAGTATATCACTGATTAAAACTAGACCCAAACCAATAAGAACAATGAGACTCTATCTTCTATTAAGTTAACCAAGAAATTCCACCAGTGCCTCTGCGGTTATACCTTTATTATACATAGTGATGAAAGGTCAATTTGGAGACTAAAATCTGTTAGGCTTAACTTGCAATTACGGCACCATATGTTCAGCCTTGAAAAGTTGTTAAGTAATTGCTCAGAATTGTCCAAAGTGTCCTTAAGAATATTAACCACAGCATCCCACCCAATGCCTGCAAAGATGACCTCCAGTTGATATTTTTTTGTCACAGAACTTTAGTTGCAGTTTTCCAGTTTATCACATGCAATTTTGTAAATCTACAAAAATTCTTTGTGGAAAAAAAGAAAGCGTACAGGTAAATCAATATAAATTTGCCTTCACTTTTATCATGAAAACCAGACTTAGAGCTAGAAACACAGCAAATATCTGTATCTTCATAAAAATATTTTCTTTGATTCTTTTTTTCTTAATTTGAGCCCTCATGTGAAAACTTCATGCCCAAACAACCATACTCTAAAATAACTAGGACCACTAATTCTACTGAAAGATTTGCTATCCCTACCCTAACCTACTACTATAGGTGATTCCTTTTCAATATTTGCATTGTTCAGCAGATTAGACTGTCTAAAAATCATAAAGTGACTATTTCCAATCAAGATCTGGATGACAAATAAATTCCTGTACACACTGTCAACTTGAGTCATTTGTTCATAAAGAAGAAATTGTGCTGTTATTATAGAAGATAAAAATTGTATTGTTTTGCCATACATACATAGCATACTTGGAAATGTCCACATGGGAAATTGGCTGGATGATATTACATGTGAATATTCAGAATACATTATGTAAATAAGTACACACACATACATATGCACACATGCACGGGAATATAACATTAGCCAGGCTATTCAGCATATTCTCGGAAGTTACTTAATTTTAAATAGAAAGACTTGAAAAACAAAATATTTCAGAATAGCTCTAAAGAAAAAGATTATTTTAGGTAGTTTCTTCTAAAATGTCTAAATGATTCTCCCTTAAATCAGTACATTCAACAATTACACTCCTGTGCCAGTTATGCAAAATAAGATGGCAGCCATTTTTATACAGATAATGAATCTGTATTTACCTAAATAAGTTTAAGAAATTTGTATGAAGAAGCATCTTATTTAAGTTCTTACCGCAAAGAAATAGCCAGTTTGAATAAAGACAGAGATAATCAAGGATAAGCATCAGTGAATTTTCTTTAAAAAGATGAAAGACTGCCCATATTTCTTGCTATCACCCATCTTTCTTGCCTAAATTTAGGAGTCAGGGCCCCAGTGCTGCCCAACTCCCAGAGGCATTATTCACATTGCGGTCTAAGTGACTGGCACCCCCAGATGTTGTGCATTTCACAGCCTGCATCTGTCACGTAAATTGTTTATCAAACAGTTTATCCCTTTCAGGAAGCTAAAGAGTGATTATAGTTTCGATAGTTTTTAAACATATTTTGCACCATTCAGAATTGCTTGTCCTTTATACTCACTTTGGTCACAGAGCAATTACTGTCATTTCATAAATTTGATGGTCCTTTTAAGCCATTTCTCCCTTTGAGGTGCCCAGGAAGGAGGAACTGATAATAAACACCCTCTCTACTTTGAGACAGCCTATACAGAATGATTTGAGATGGGCGGCCCCTTCTGTCTTTCCATTATTTTCTAAAGCTAACCCTATTTTCACGTTTAAGAGCTATCTCTATATATCTGTATCTATATATCTATATATCTGTATATCTATATCTATACATAGATATATCCATATATCTATATCAATGGATGGTTATATATATATATATACATATATATATATATGTATATATATATATATATATATATATATATATGTATATATATATATATATAACAATTAAGTTCACGAACTCATCCTAGAAAAAGTGCTCATACCTCATTGCTGAATATCACTACGGTCACCTTTGAAGTCCTCCCTTTGGGAAGCTATGCATTGATGCCAGTGCCTAGTCCACGCTTGAAAGCAACTTTGGAACTCTTTTTCTGGAATGGCCATCAGAACTGTGGTCGTTATTACCCTTGATGTCCTGAATGTCATCAAAATGTCTTCCCATTCAATATTGCCTTTATCTTCAGGTAAAGAAAAAAGTCATTGGGGGCCAGATCAGGTGAGTAGGGAGGGTGTTCCAATACAGTTATTTGTTTACTGTCTAAAAACTCGCTGACAGACAGGGCCTTATGAGCTGGTGAATTGTCGTAATGCAAGAGCCATGAATTGTTGGTGAAAAGTTCAGTTCACCTAACTTTTTTAAGCAGCCTTTTCAGCACTTCCAAATAGTAAACTTAATTAACTGCTTGTTCAGTTGGTACAAATTCATAATGAATAATCCCTCTGATATCAAAAAAGGTTAGCAACATCCTTGCAACAAGTTTGGGGACATAATTGTCAGAACTCTATATATATATATCTGTATCTATATTTATATTTTTAGAGATATAGAGACATATATGTAATAAAAATTTTAAAATCATTTATTATACATCATAGGAGTCAGCTAAAACCATAAAGTCAAACTATAATATATTCTGAGGGTCTAAGAGCACAGATAGAATGTCAAGGTATCATCCAACTGACTGTCTTCAGAGCAAAATACGAAATCACAAAAAAGTGAAAAGCACCTTAAACACACCTCCAGTAGGCTATCGTTTGGCTTCTTCATGTTCCTTTCCCTCAGTGTATAATCTCCTGGACACCTAATTCATGTCAGGGTCTTAAGAGAATTCCAAGTAACCCCTTGGCTCAAATACACCAAAATGAGAAATACTGAAAATCAAAACTTTTTAAGTAGTGTTCTTCATGGATTGACTAGGGGGTCTCAAGAAAGAACATTTATAGTATTTTATTCTGCTAGAGGTTAAGTCCACTTGGAGTATCTTGAATTAAGGGTGAGTTTTCACCCTTTTGTTGGGCCTTCACATACCCTTATGGTAGAGAAAGTGCATTACTGCCTTCCTATAAAGTCACGAAGTTTTTATCATTCACAAGAGACAAGAGAACCTAATATCACATCTCCAATTCATATGATATATGGGGATTAAAAGCAAGAACACTTGTCCACTCTTGCCCTGACTGCCACTTCCCAGTGGAATGACTTAAGCTCTCTGTATCTTGTCTTCCTGAAATTAATGAGTTGCCTAGAGCAGTGCTTTCCAAATCTGGCTGATGACTAGAGATATTTAAGAAAGTTGTTGAAAAGATAGTCTCCTGAGACTCATCTGTAGATATTATTGTTCAGAAGGTAAAGGAATCTGTATTTTTAGAATCTGTATATTTAAGAAATTTCTCAAGAGACTTCTGAAAATTAGAATCGAGAGAATCACTGACCCATATAATTTGTAGGAGGACCACTTGAAAAATCTAAAAATCTATTTTCGTGTTTCTACCCCCTCTATGTCCCAACAATAATGAGAAAATATATTTTATGCCACACATGTTTAGAGAAGTTTTATTCATAATTACCCAAACTAGGAAATAACCAAGATGTTTTCCAGTAAGTAAAGGGATAAACTGTGGTACATCCAGACACAGTTTAAATATTATTCAACTTTAAAAACAAATGAGCTTGATATCAAGCCATAAAAAGACATGGAGGAAATTTAAATGTGTATTATTAAGTGAAAGAAGCCAATCTGAAAAGGCGACATACTGTATTTACCTGAAAATAAGACCAAACCGGAAAAGAAGCCCTAGCATGATTTTTCAGGATGACACCCGCTGAACATAAGCTCAAATGCGTCTTTTGGGGCAAAAATTAATATAAGACCTGGTCTTATTTTCAGGGAAACATGGTACTATACGATTCCCACAATATGGCATGATGGAAAAGGTAAAACTATGGAGACAATAACATGATCAGAGGTTGTCAGGGGTTTGAGGGGAAGGAGGGGTGAACAGGGGGAGCACCCAGGAATGTTAGGGCAGTGAAATTACGGTGTATGATACCATATATGTATACCTGCCATGATACATGTCCAAACCCACATAATCTACAACATTAAAAGTGAACCGTAATGTCACCTATAGACTTTGGGTTATAATCAGGTGAGGTTCATCACTTGTAACCAATGTGCGGGGTGCTGATAATGGGGGAGGCTATTCATGTCTGGGGAAAATCTCTTTTGCTCAATTTTGCTGTAAACCAAAAACTGCTCTGAAATGTAAAGTCTATTAAATGTGTATTGTACAATAAAATAGGAGGCAATAAATAATCATTAAGTTTTCACTTTTTTGAGGGACAGATAAAAATGATGCTGTAGGGAAAAAACTTGGATTTCATCTTTTACATCATCAGTGTTCAAGTTAGGTCCCTTCCTTAAGTTAGAGAGAAACCTGAGTTAAGGTAGTTGAACTTCAGTGTAATGACATCACTCTTTATTATTCTAAAATAATGGGTGCATTACTTTAAGGAAACTTTTCAGCCGTTTAGACAACAGGAGTGTGAGAGAAAGAACAGAGCTACTGTTTTTTGAATCAGTTTGTTTGCAACTGTAAAATTTAGTTCAAGGGTGCTCACAGAGTTCTCTAACACTCTCCATATAAAACACACACTATTTTCTTAATCAATATGTAGAGAAAAAACACATCCCCCAAACTCTGATATTTAAACTGTTCTTTTCTTAAAATGATGCGTTTTCAGTCACCTTGGAAATATGTGCAAATGCAAATCTAAATTCCATATGCAGTAATGATTTGGTTGAAACAAATACTATTCCCTCAAGCTATGTTGGTTTGGGGGGAAAAATGACTCTTCTAATGGGAAGACTGCAATGGCTCTGCTCCTGAGGGAAAAAGAAAAAAGCCATACAGATAAGATGTTCTTATTTATAACATGTAACAAGATACGCTGGAAGACATAAGCGTCTTTCTGATGACTTATCCTGCTGATCAGAGTACAAAAGAGTTTATTTTCATAATTACAACAGATGGAACACAATAAAATTATACTTTAGGCTAATGCACTCTCACCCTTATTATTCTTTTTTTATATGCGTGTCTCCCCTGAAGCTATTTTATAACAATACAAAAATTGAAGAAAGATGGAACCGCAAAAGCCTGACCAGATTTCCTAATTATCTGTCATGACTCAAGACTGCAGTGAGAAATTAGCTCTCCTGGGAAAGAAAAAAAAAAAATGATGGAACTTAAAAATAATAAAAAGAATCTTAAGATGTCTTTCCTCAACAAGTTGAGAAAGAAAGCTATCCATTTTTAGTAGGATTACCCTCCTAACTTTCTCTTTTTTTTATGTTATTTTTATCTCAGTTACAGAGAGTTGTGTTAATCATATTCCTCAAGACACGGCATGTTGTCATGGAAAGATTCCCTCCTGTTTCATTAATCAGATTGTATTTATGCCCAATTCTATCCATTCCTATGAATGTATGTAATGAATGAAATATATGCACTTGCGATATTATCTATATCTATTTATTTGTTATCTATCAACACCACACTTCTGTACCTTCCTATTCCTCAGCCCCCCTTGTACTTAGATGTGCCCATGTGAGTAAAATCTGACAAGTGAAACATAGGGAGAAGTAATATGGACCTGTCCCAAAACACCTTCTATGGTTATTTTTTCCCTTTGGTAGTCTTTGGTTGGGAAGCAACATGCATGGTGACTGTAGAAGCCACGCCCTGAAGATGACAAAACCTTTATCAGACTGGCATCATGAATGACTGGATCTTGGAACTCATCCCGCAATGCATACCAGTAATTATACCTTTTACACGGGTGAGAAAAAGACTTTCAGTTCATTAAGCCCCTGATGTTTTAAAGTTTATCCGTAATCTATTTACCTCATTACTTATTTCACTAGCAGGAACCATCTTAGGAGGTTCACGTGGTCTTTATGTTTCCAAATCTATCCATCAATTTTTGCCTTTTGTACTTCAAGTAAAGTCTCTAGAAACTCGGGCTGTAGGGGAGACGACACTAAGCCAACTGATTTTTTCCCTGTTAACCTGGCTCATTGTGACAGTACTGGACGATGAGCTTTTTGTGCAGCTTCGATGTCCTGTGGATCACTCGACCTTCAATCCCACAGCCAGAGTACTGACCATGCTTTAGTAGCTTAAGGCAAACGACCTTGACTGAAATAAAGTGTATTCGTGGGGTAATGTCATGTGTCTGAGTACTTTGACAGTCAGTAGGTAAAAACATTTGACAAGTACCTGTTTCAGCATATTAACTGGCACCTTGTTGTTTACAAAAACAAACAAAAATCATCTCCAATAAACTATGTGTGCTGTCAGTCTGAGCCACTAAAGTCTCTCTGTCAGAGAACACCTAACCCACCCTAAATCCACTTACTGTGATGAGGACCCTCAGATACGTAGATGGTTTAGGAATGCACAAAAATATTGGGCACGATAATGAGGCTTCTTCACGAGTTGGAGCTGATAGTGTATTTAATTATTTTATTTTTTAATTGACTATTTTTTAGAGCAGTGTTAGGCCTACATAAAAATTGAGCAGAAAATACAGAATTCCCATATACCCCTTGATTCCCATCTCTCCAGTTTACCTATTACTAACATCTTGTTGTACATGTGTTAAAATTGATGAACCCATATCAATACACTATTATTAACTAAAAATCATGGTTTTCATTTGGGTTCACTGTGTGGTGCAGTTCTGTGGGTTTTGTCACATGCATCATGTCATGTATCCCCAATGACAGTATCCACCAGAATAGTTTCATTGCGCTAAAAACCCTGTGTCCACTTATTCACCCCTCCTCCTGAACTCCGGGCAAACCCAGATCTTTTCACTGTTTCTATACTTTTTCTTTTCCAAAACGTCATATAGTTGAAATCGTACAAACTGGCTTCTTTCACTTAACAGCATGCATTCAAGATTCCTCCATATCTTTTTGCGGCTTCATATATGATTTTTTCTTGTCACTGAATAATATATCATTGTATGCATATACTATAATTTGTTTATCCATCCACTTTTTGAAGAATATCTAGATTGTTTCCAAGTTTGGCAATTATGACTTCAACTTTTAAACGCATGCACGTGTAGATTTTTCTATGGGCTTAGGTTTTCATCTCATAGGTACCTAGGAACACAAATGCTGGATGGTGTGTTAATACTATCTTAGCTTTGTAAGAAACTGCTGTACAATTTTCCAATGTGGGAAACTGAGAGCCATTTATCATTTGGCTCTCTCACCAGCAGTGAATGGGAGTTCCTGTTACTCTTCTTTCTCATCACCATTTGATGTGTTTTGGACTTTGCCATATTCTAAAAGGTGTGTTGGGCTATCTCACTGTCGTTTTAACTTCCAATCCCTAATGACTTATGATGGTGCGGACCTTTTCATATGCTTATTTAGCATCTGTCTGTCTTTATGACTTTAGATATTTTTGCCCATTTTTAACTGAGTGCTTACTTATTGTTAAGTTTTAAGAGCTCTTTGTAAATTTTGGAAACAAGTCATTTATCAGAAACACGACCTTCAAAATTTTTCTCCCAGTCTGTGATTTATCTTTTTACTCTTTTAACAGTGTCTTTCACAGAAAAGACATTTAATTTTAAAGAAGTCTAAATTATCACTGTTTTCTTTCATGGAGTGTGGTTTTGGTGTCGTATCATAAAGCCATTGCCAAATTGAAAATCACCTAGATTTTTTCCCAATGTTTCATTTTGGTATTTATTTTTAATCTTACAAAAATTGTAATCTTCATACCATTGGGGGGGTGGGTAGAGATAGGAGTTCATGATTTACATATCCAATTTCATACGATTTTGACTATTTCATCACATTTGCAACATACGCAATATTCTACTTTGAGAAATCATGATGTGTTTGTTGAGAGGGGATGCATGTTTTTCTCTTGCTAGCGTAAAGTTTTCTCCCGAGTCCTTAAGGAAACTCTTGGGTGCGGGGCAGTGCATCTTTATTCTTAGGAAGAGAAAGGAAAGTGTGTTTGCTACAGAAACATGACACCAGTCACACGACCGTGACACATCTGATTTACTGAAGGTTTCCTTGCATAAGAGGGGAGCATCTTCTACCTGACTCAGTGATTGACACTAGCAATGAATAAACTGCTGCCATCTTCCCCAAGGAACAGCTCAAGAATCATCAGCTAAAGCTGAGAACAGACGGTACACCTCCTCTCCAATATCACTCACGAGTGGAAAGAGATCAGGTGAAAGACAGCGCTCATCTCTCTAGTGGCAAAGTGGATCTTTAAACAGAAAGAAGTAGATACTAGCAATGAAAAAACTCCTATTCCTGGGAAGTGTGTTTATATTTGAAAGTTATAACTATATAATAAGGCATAATAAACTTAAGTTTTCGATGCAGCATTCTGAAAGGTGACTTATTTATTTCAAATATGCTGCCATTGCTCAAGACACTCTCCGAATTGTTTGAAATTATGCTTTTCAAGGCATGTAAGTGGTAAAAGAAAAATAATTCAACTTGCTTTTTAATCATGCCTCCAAATAATGACTACTGGAAAACAAAGAAATTAATAATGGTAGTATTGAAAGCTAAAGTCGATAAACAATTAACTTGACTTTTCTCAGATTCAAAATAGAATAGAAAGAATCTATGAATGTACAACACCAAGAGTGAACTGTAAACTGTGGACTCTGGATGATTATGACTTGTCAGCATAGATTCATCAATTGTAATGAATGTACCACTCTGGTGGGGATGTTGATAACGGAGACTATACATGTCGGGGGGCAGGGGCATATGGGAAAACTATACCTTCTGCTCAACTGTGCTGTGGACTTTAAATTGCTGTAGAAAAAATCTAAAATATTAAAAATACATACAACCGCATGTCACAGTTAATGTTTAGGGAGAATTAATTATTGCAAATATATATGAAAGTACTAATAATAGACTTACTGGAGCTTTATTCCTTTATTCCCCACCAAGTGAATCAATATATGCATTTTTCCTTGTGGTTCATCATACCTTGTATCTTGTTCACTTAATTTTTTCCTTTTCTACTAAAACTGACAAACACTTTGCCACCTCACTAGTAACTACCTCTTTAGTTCCAGTGCCTTATTCATCCCTTCAATAATTATAAAGACTCCAACATTCTGTTCAGTTACGTAGTAGCATTAAAACACTAAGCTATTCCCCTAATGGAGTCATTTCTAGTAGAACTCATTCCCCTGAGGTCCATTTCTCCTTTTCACTTTTTCAGCAGACTCTTTCATTCAAATGATAAACTCAAGGGAAGGGACTGTGTCTTAACCCTATATCAAGGAGGTGTTCAATACACATTATTAATCATTATTATTAAAATGTGTAATGATGTCAGGCTTGGCCTAATCAATTTTAATTCAGCTTAATCTAGTTCAAGTCAGTTTAATTTAGGAGGTGCTGCCCTGATATTTTTCTTTCTACTAGATTTCCAATTTAGTTCTGCAATAGGCTCCTCATTTAATTATTTTTTTTTGGGGGGGGGCTGATTAATTTCTTCTATAGGCAAGAAGATTTCTTTCTGTTATTGCTAAGGTGCAGTTTATCTGGCAAATGCTTTTAAATTATTCTGAATTCCTTATCCATTCAGAAATATTACCCACAGCTTTTTGTGTTAAAACACATTTTTCTCCTAGTGAAATAAACGAAGCTAACCTAAGCAGACTCACCTCTGGTCATAGTGAATGTCAGACACATAAAGAAACACAAATCGAAAAAGTATGCTGAGTAAGAATGAACAGAAAAAAATAGGACAATAAGGAAAATATCAGGTTATGCAAACAGTCTGTTATTTTCTCCTCAGAGAGGTTCTTACAAGGGAGAACAGCAAGTGATTTTGACCTGCTGGACTTTCTCTCTCTCAAGAGAGAGACTAACTTGCACGGGACTAAAACAGGGCTGATATGCAGCTGAGGTAGCTTATTTAACCGCTAGGCACTGGTACATCTCTATAGTTGTTTGAAGTTAGCATGTTTTCTGATACATGAGCCTGTGTCTTGTTAAGTATTTAGAATACCACATTACCTCTAACTCTAACTTTAGCTTTCTCTACTTCCTTCCATCTGACCTACCCATCGGGCTTGATACTCTAAGAAGCAAGCTGTCCCACACCCCTCTTTGCTAAGTAAGACCAGCTCTAAAGTGTTTTATGAAAGGGGCATGATGCAGTCCCACCTATGTTCCTTATTAGCTTCATGAATGTGGTAACTTATTTAACTTTCTGAATTTCAACTTTTTGAATAAAAGTAACAAAACAATGAATAAAAAAGCCAACAGTGTTATAAATGTTAAATGAGATGCCATGCATGACCAATTTATCATATAACCAAAAGGATGTACGTTCTCAGTTAATGTTCATTTTCCCTTTTTCTGCCAAGTCAGTTATAGCTCTTCCTTCAAAAGTGTCTTTGTTCCCTAATATTCCCAAATCCTAAAATTAGGAGCCGCTTTACTACTAGTCCTCATAGGATAATTAAGATCGGTGCTGCATTCTCTTCTTAAAGAACTCTTCCAAAGAATCGACTATTCTTTATTTACAGTGGCCAAGACAACGAAACAACCAAAATGACCTTTGATAGATGAATGGATAAAGAAGTTGTGGTATATATGCACAATGGAATACTATTCGGCGTTAAGAAAAGATGATATAGGAACATTTGTGACAACATGGATGGATCTTGAGAGTATGATGCTAAGCAAAATAAGTCAGACAGAAAAAGCAGAGAACCCTATGATTTCACTGACGTGTGGTATATAAACCAAAAACAACAAAAGAACAAGACAAACAAATGAGAAACAAAAATTCATAGACACAGATAATAGTTTAGTGGTTACCAGAGGGTAAGGAGGGTGGGGGGAGGGAGATGAGGGTAAGGGGAATCAAATGTATGGTGATGGAAAGAGAATTGACTCTGGGTGGTGAACACACAATGGGATTTATAGATGATGTAATACAGAATTGTACACTTGAAATCTATGTAACTTTACTAACAATTGTCACCCCAATCAACTTTAATTAAAAAAAAATGACTATTCAAATAGGAACACAGAGAGAATTAACACATAAAATCAAACAAAAAAACCAAAACAAACAAACAAACAAAAAAACTACATTGCTAATCATTCTTTTGCTCATTCTTACAAACTCCCATTGCATATATTTTCTTAAGCAATCTGGGTAACATTGTGTCAGCCATTGTTCACTCCTTCATCCATTTCAGCCATTATCATCTTCTCACTTTTTAGTCAAACACACAGTGATGGCTCAACTGATGAAGTGTTGAAATAAGTGTCTGCTCATACACATCCTGTTGAAATGCAGACTAAAGCCTTTAGCATTTTCAACTGACAAGTTCTCTGGACAGATGCAGCACTTTACACTTACTGAGAAGAATTTTACATGTTAAAAGCACACAAAAACCTGATCTTTGGCACCATAACCTATGAAGATTTTCCTTTGGGTTCTGTAATTTCTATGTTACTATAAATAAATAAATAAATAAATGTATATGTATATATATATATATATATATATATATATATATATATATATATATAAACATGGTAATATATATATATATAGATAGATAGATATCGATAGATAAACATGATATTATAGCTGGAGTTACAAGGCTTTTGACCTTCCTAGGAGTGGTCAGTTTGATTTGAGTCAAACAAATAATAAATGTATGTGATTTCCAGATGCAATAAATCTTCAGTTGGAGACAGTGTGGATGAGGAAGTTCATGAGAGAAAGTTAAAATAAGAATCCCTGTTGGCTCATCTGTGACAGGGAGGGTAGCAGGTGGCACACAGTGGTGAACAGAGCACTATGTTGGTACCAAGAGTCCTCATGCTTTACTCTTGACTCATGTGTGAAAGGTTGAATCAATGCTCTTAACTCCACTATCAATAGCTCTAAAATATGGGGGTTGGATGGGAGAACTCTAACAAGAAGCAACCGAGAGCCATGTGAAACATAAAAGAGAGTCAACAAATTCTAGTTGTCTTCCTCTAATTATCTTCCTCTAATTATCATCTCAACATGCTATGACTTTATAGCTACTAGTCACATATGAATGTTGTGTTTTGGTTGACTCTACCACAGTGCATTTTAACAGCAACTTTAGAGTAAATTCAACAGTCAACTTGTTCCTTACTTAGTCTTTCACAGTACCAATTTAAATGTAATGTGTTAGTTGTGAAGGAAATTCTCATACTCTCTAAAGCCTGGTCATGATATGAGCAAGAATTTTTGTTGTTGTTGTTCGTTTTGTTTGGTTTTGTTTTCCTATAACATTGCTAGAAATAATACTATTGATGATCTAGTCAATAGTATCCATTATAATGCACGCCCCAAATATTTCAGCTCAACTTATTCCTTTAAAGTATAAAGCAAATTTGTACAAAATCATGGCCCTGCATTTATTTACGTTTATGTGATGAGGATATATAATGCGTGAGCTTTTGAGCAAGACATAATCTAGACACGGAGTTTAAACCTGTGTTCAGACAGTAGCTGGCACGGGGCTTTGTACATAGCATGGACATGTATTGCAACAAATTTCTTGAGATGAATTGGAATCAAACAGCCAAGTTCTAGCCCAACAGGCAGTAGAAGGTTTGGGTTGATTAGCCCATTACACCTGTAAAGTGCAGACAGAGATTGAGGCTGACTACATAAAGGCTGATTTGTCCAGAAAACCTGCAAGGTAATCAACAAAGAACAAAAGAGAGAAAACTTAATAACAACTGAAAAGCAAACTCAAAGGCGATGGCTTGACCTGAGCTTACAGATGCTGCAAAACTCGGCAATGGTGTTTTTCACTTCAGCCATAACACACGCTATTGTTCTCTGGTCCTGAACATAGCATGTGACCTATGAAGCATCCTATTAGCTGTTCCAGGAAAGCACATTTTCTTGTGAAAAGAAATCGGTTTAAGCATCAAAGAAACAAGTACAAACACAAAGCCAAACACACTGGGGTCTGTGTGGGCACTCATTCAAAATGTCATGTCATTCGAACACGTTTTCAGTTTGTAATGGTGCTTCACTTGGGTCTAATCACATTCAAACCCTGCTGGGTTGCATGCTATTATGTGCTTTAAAAAGGTATAGCCCAGACACTACTAAAATAAAAAGCTCGAACAAGCCAGCAGCTGAAGCACAGAAAGGAGAGACCTCTGGGAATCTATTCCGTCTGGTACTACTGCCTTACAAGGTCATCTCTGACTTGCTGCCCACCTGTGCTTCTGTTCTCTCATTGTTAAAATAAGAGTGATCATTAGAAATGATTGATGACAGAGGGCTGTCATATCTATTTTCTTTAAATTACAGAAAACAGTTCTTATTGTCTTCTTTTCTTTCCCATTACAACCTGAAAGACAATGGGAAGACATTCCGAAACGTATATTGACATCAAAATGTGAGCCATGCTATTTCTGTATTTTCCAGGAAGGCCATTGTTCTGCAAAGTTTCAAATGAAAGGATGATATAAAACTTTCTTCCCAAATATTTCAAATGGTGAATTTTCTTGTTCTGATCGTTTCAGCTTTGTAGAAGGTCATATTAAATTGTATGCGCACATCAAACAGCGTTATGTATCTTTAGGCGAGTACATAGGAATAACTGGTCCTTTGATTATTTTCCCCTGAAGTTTGAACATTTGCTCATGAAGCCTTTGCTATATTTTTATTGTTGACATTCAAATGGAATTGAAGCAAGAGTTTTCTGGTCAGAAGAAGAAAAAAGATAAAACCGATATAAGCCAAAGGAGCTGGTGAGTGTCTAACAATTTCCCAACGTGGTTGCTATCCCATCCCAGCTGTCAGTGTGATGTAATCAGAAACAAAGTGCATTTTATGATAAATGCCTTGGGGTAAATGTAGCTCACAAAAGATATTACAATTTTCCTCTCTTTTACTTCCTCAAAAAAAAATATCTTCATCTTGAATTGCCTTATTATTAGCTGGTTCTTGTCAAAAGAAAAAAGAAAATACATACACGTATACTCATCAAGTTTGGCTGATCTAGCTAGGCTGTGACCATATTGTTTTATTTCCTTAATCTCAGAACAACTAAACATGAACATGTTTTGCCCTGAGTAACTGGATGTGACATGAAATATGAAGAACATACTGTAAGTGCATACAGCTCTTCCCCAAGTAAATGAACATGGCATAGGTTTCAAAAACACTCCTGTAGGAGGCTGCATTCCATCTGCAGAACTCAATCTGTGCCACGGACCAAATAATCAGACTCCAAGGACAAAATTGAGCCAGCGAGTGAGGTGGAAGCTGGAGTCCAGAGGCTTGGGGCCTAGCATGTGGGGAAACTAATGAAACACTGAGGATCTGTGGGCGCTGGACGGTCACAGCAGGAGCTTGTAAGAGATGTTAAAGGAATGCATCAGGGTGACGAGATTCAACAGATCCAAGGTCATAGCAGTATTGACGAAGGGCTGGGCACTGGCTGAGATGAGCAGTACTGGGGCACAGCACGCTCAGCGAATGCACATTATTCTCCAGCCTTGGTCCAAAGCCCCCCAAGTGGCAACAAATACCCCTAGATCAGACCAACAACCATTGAAAGATACCCTCCTAACATACAAGGTGTGATCACAAAAGATGGTGAATGTTTAAATTATATATATATATATATATATATATATATATATATATATATATATATATATATTACATTAAAAGACAGATTGCCATTAATCCCCCTCAAAATACTCTCCCTCGCTTCGAACACACTTATTCCATTGTTCTTTCTGAAGCAGTTCTGGAAGTCCTGTCTCATGTCTTTACCTGCGGTGTCATGGCTGACTTAATGTCTTGAATCATTTTGACTTTGGGGAAGAGCCAGAAGTTGCATGGCACCAGATCTAGTGAATAAGGTGGACGAGGACACACCGTAATATTTTTAGTTGACAGAAATTGCCATATACTAGAAGCAATGTGCCACAGCATTGCCATGATGGAGGATGAAGTAAAAACACTCACGAAAGAGAACTTCCAGAACTGCTTCAGAAATTGGCAAGAATGATGAGATAAGTGTGTTTGAAGTGAAGGGGTATATTTTGAGGGGAATTAATGGCAATGTGTCTTTTACTGTAATAAATTTTGTTTTATTTAAACATTTGCTGTACTTTTTTATCACATCTCATAAAAGGCACAAAGCTTTAAAATAATAGTGATCCGACACAGTTGCAGGTCCACCTAACCATGTACTCCCAGGAAAATCCTTTTCCAGATTAAGCCCAGGTTCGGGTGAGACTCTGAAGAGACTGGTCTTTTACAGTATGTCCTCACTTGACGTTGTCTACAGGTTCTTGGAACTGTAGCAAAACCATCTACAGGTATACCTTGTTTTATTGTGCTCGCTTTATTGTGCTTCACAGATACTATGTTTTTTACTAAAAGATTGTAATGTTCTCAGATGATGATTAGCATGTTTTATCCATAAAACATTTTAAAATTAAGGTATGTTCACTTTTAAAAAAATGCAATGCTATTGTACACTTAATTTACTACAGTATAGTGTAAACATAACTTTATGTACACTGGGAAACCCAAAATTTTGTGTGACTAGATTTATTATGGTTGTCTGGAACCAAACCCATAGTATCTCTGAGGTATGCCTGTATAATGAAACCGATTTTACTATAGAGTAATTGATAATAAACAAGTATCTCATCAATGTTATCACAAAACAACATTGAACGAGAAGATGTTATTCAGGAACTACTGGATTTATAAAACTATATGAATAAACTATTAATGATGACATATAAAGCTATGGTAACATCTACTCGAGGACCAAATTAAAAACAGCAACAGGTGCTTGAACTGCATTTTGAGAACTAATGTTTTAGTGCTATATTAATCAATTTTTTTCCACTACCAGGGAACACTGTGAGTTATGAAGCAAGCATAAGTTCTACTGCTCAATCAGATTTCTGTTTACTCAGCCCAGCCCTCTAACCCAGAGCTCTCTTGATCAAGGAGCTGCTGAGCTGCTCCCCCCTTCTCATTCACCCCAGCAGTCCCCTTCTTATCCTAGAATGAGTGTGACTCTTCCTATTTAACAAATACTATGGTGACAGTAGCAGTGTGAGATCTGAAGGCTGAAGCGTGCTCCTCATTAACAGTTTACAACTGGAGCAGGTGTCAAAATCACCTGGAAGTCTTGTTAGAACCAGCACTCTGCCCTACTGACACAGTGTCTGAGTCTGTAGGTCTGGGGTGGGGCCAGGGAGTGTGCATTTCCCACAATTCCCACATGACACTGACACTACCGCTTCATGATTCTCTCTCACACTATAATTGGCTCCCACACAACTCTGTTTGTTATGTAAAAATAAAATGCCAGAGCTGAGACTATTGTCAAAAACATCTCTTTCAAACACTTCCTTTCACAGGAAAGTAAGTCCCAAAAAGGTTCAACAGTATAACAAACACTGTAATGTATAAATGCTGTTTGCAGTTCCGAGATCCTTTCATGGTGTCATGCTATCTCATAGTTGCTTCCTTTTAATGTTTTCAACGAGCTTTATTCCTGAAAAGTCCAACTTAATTTATATCAACCACATATGACATTATGGGCGGCAACTAGGAAAGGAATATGACTCCTCCATGTTAAGCCCCAAATGAAGGACCAAACTCTCAAATTTTTAATGATCATCTATAGATTATTCATTTTAAAAGTAATTTCTTCATTTTTATATAAATCAGACTATTCTTGGGTATTGAGTAGTGAGTGAGACATTTGAATCTGTTGGGTCTGCTGGAATGAGATATATGTTTGTGTGTATTTTTTAGTCACCAGTCTGTTCAATTTTGCTGTGAAAGAAAGCGAGTACCTCTCTGAATAAAGCTGTAAGACAACACATTTCTTTCCACTAGTGTTGAATTTCTAATATATTTTTGTGACATATCTTAATCGCTCTGTGTATGTGAGATTTTGTGTATGTGTGTGTGTGTGTGTGTGAGAGAGAGAGAGACAGAGAGAGAGAAAAAGAGAGAGAGAGAGAGAGAGAGAGAGAGAGAGAGAGAGACAGAGACAGAGAGAGAGAGAGAGAGAGAGAGAGAGAGAGAGAGAGAGAGATGGAAGAAGCTTGGAGGAGGTGGTATTAGAAGAACCGGAGGAACGCAATAATGCTGCCTCTTTTGTTGCTTCGTTTTCCTTTTACATTTAACTGTTCTCAGGAGGTATCATTTTCTTTGGCCATACTTGTAAACAAAATTTGAGCTAGACTCATGCAATAGTGGAAAATGGATCACATAAAATACAAACTCAAATTGCATGGACACAAGGCTACTGCCATCACCTACCTGAAAACTAACTTACAGAGAGGGACAGCTCCGTGTTTCCAATCCAGGCTAAAATGGATTTAGGGTAGCAATGGATTTTGAAGGGAAAGTTTATAATTAAGAATTACTTTGTGTATATATACCACAACTTTTTTATCCAATCATCTATTGAAGGACACTTTGGTTGTTTCCATGTCTTGGCCACCGTAAATAAAGCTGCAGTGAACATCGAAGATATATATCTTTACGGATAAATGTTTTCAGACTTTGTAGGTAGATACCCAGGAGAGGGACTGCTGGGTCATATGGAAATTCTATTCTGCCATAAGAAAAGATGAAATAGTACCATTTGCAACAACCTGGATGTATCTTGAGATTATTATGCTAAGTGAAATAAGTCAGACAGAAAAAGTCGAGAACCATATGATTTCACTGATATGTGGGATATAAAACTGAAAACAACAAAGAAACAAGGCATACAAATGAAGAAACAAAAACTCATAGACACAGACAATAGTTTAGTGGTTACCAGAGGGTAAAGAGGGAGGGTGTTGATAGATGAGGGTAAAAGGGATCAAATATCTGGTGATGGAAGGAGAACTGACTCTGGGTGGTGAACACACAATGGGATTTATAGACAATATTACAGAACTGTACACCTGAAATCTATGTAACTTTACTAACAATTGTCACCCCAATAAACTTTAATTAAAAAAAAAAGAATTTCAGCTTGGTTTTGTTGTTATGGTTTCTGCTATTCTCACTGCCAAATCCCCCAAAGATGGATCTGTCTCCATTTGAACAGAGACATGAGATCACATACAAGCATTTCCCACTGTAGGTGAATACCTGGTGAGGGAGAAGTGAGGATGGTAGGCAGCAGGAATTCTTCAGAAAACATGCTTTTCCTGCAACAGTGGCAGATGTTTCCTCCAATATCTTAAGTACGTCCTTAGAGCTGCCAATTATTTTCAGTCCATCTAAACTATTGGCATCCTTTGTTACCTGGCAGCTGTGAATAATATCCCTTTGAGGTTATCCACAGTTATAGTAATTCAGATGCTAATTCCTGAAGTTACCTCTCTTATAATAATAAAAAAATAAATAAAAAAGAAGCATGAGTACTTCCAATGGTTTGTTATGTCATGGATTTTAAGTTCTGAGCTATAGGAACAGGGACTATAAATAGCCTCATTTACAAGGGAATTTCAGGTAGTCTAGTGTGCAAGTCAGTGCAAATTACCTTAACTCCCAAAGCCAAAAGTCAAAGTCAGTAAGATTTCATATCTCTGAAATTGTCTGTGGGAATGCAGCACTATAAAAATGGAAAGAACCTTTAGATCTTACTTGGTTGCAGATATCTTTGCTCATGGAAATAAATATTTAAATAATTTGAGACAAATTTTGCCCATTTTCTTCATGAAAGATTAATCATCGGTTTTGAGGTTACTTCTCTGTAAACAACCAACAAAATGAATATATTAGAGGTGCAGTGGGCCAGGGCCTTGGGAATCTTGTAATTCAGTAAGACAAACAGCCATGTAACTATTAATTTAAAATATAAATAAAATTAAATCAATGTTTCAATGTAGATACAATCAAAGTACTATGGAAAAACAGAGGTAGGATTAAATTTACCCAGTGCCATTGGGGGAAGGTGTCAGGTAGAAGGAGGTGGTGTTTGAGCTGGACCTTTAAGGATGAAAACAGCTTTGGTAGGTAAATAGAATTATGGGGAAGCCACCAAGGGTGAGGGATCTGCATCGATTGTCTGGAAACATGATGAATGTAACCAGAGTGAATAATTAAGTAGGTTTCAGAAGTGAGACTAAACATATGGGAAAATCCAGTATGAGCAAGACTTCTAATGTCATGGTAAAGAATTTGAAATGTATTCTTCAGGCAATTAGTAACTATGGAAGGTTTTGAGCAAAGGTAGGACACTGTTCCTACGATTTAGGGAAATTAGGTTGGTGCTATGAGTAATCACCTCCCTGAACTCATCTCCTCCTAGTCAATCTCAACATCCATGGGCCTCCCTGCTGTTCCATGAACATACCAAGCATGTTTCTGTCTCTGGACCTTTAAACTTGCTGCTCCTTCTTCCTGGAAATCTCATTTCCCAGGTACACACAGGACTTCCTCCTTATTCCTTCTTTCATTTCTCTATGCAAATGTCACTGACAGGCAACAACTCCCCACTTTGAACTGCCAACTCCCTGAATTGCCATATTTCTTCCATAGTACATGTCGCCATCTAACACGCATTATAGAGCCCCTCCCTACAATTTACTCTCCATGAGAGCCAGGCTTTTGTTATTTTTTTCCTGCTTTGTTCCTTCCTTGGAACAGGGCTTGGAGCATACTTCAGGCTTATCAAATGCTTGTTAACTGAATGAAAAATAGGCAAAGAAGGAGCATATCTTAGTTAGCTCAGGGTGCCGTAGCAAAATACCAAAGGCTGAGGAGCTAAAAAAACAGAAATGTATTTTCTCACAGTTCTGGAGGCTGGAAGTCTGAGATCAGGGTGACGGTATGGTGACATTCTGGTGGAGTCTCTCTTCCCGGTTTGCAGATGGCTGCCTTCCTGAAGTATCCTTGCATCACAAGGAGGAAGAGAGCAAATTCTTTCAAGTCTTATCTTATAAGGACATTAATCCCATCCTGAGGACCCCACTCTTATGACTTCAACTAAAACTGGTTAATTTCCAAAGGTCCTGCCTCCAAATACTATCACATGAAGGTTAGGGCTTCAGCATATGAATCTGTCAGGGACACAAATATTCAATCCATAGCAGAGAAAATATAAAAGGAAGAGAGGGAATGCATGAGATGGTCTCTTATTCATGGGAGAATACAGTGCTAGCAGCGGCCAGCCAGCACCCCTACAGCCCCCATCCTCCTCTGCAACTGATAGTCTCAAAGAATAAAACACAGGGAATAAAGAAGAATGACTGCAATATGTCAGAAATTTAAAGTGTCTTCTAGATGGAGTAAAGACAGGGATGTAATGCAAGAGGCATAGAAGGCCAACCGGAAATACATAGAGGTGACACACACAAAATCCCTACACTCCTCAACACTATTACTTTAGAAGGATGAAGAAGAATGAGCTGGGAAAAGGAGATAATCTGTGTCAGAACGCACTGCTGGAAGGCTGGCCAGGCTTACTTCACCACCATGCATAGAAAACCCAGACACTGGCATGATTCCCGGGGAGGTTGGTGACAATGTAGTCAGGAATTCTGAGAGATGTCTTTCGGGATCCGATGAGAACTCTCAGCACAAAAGTCAGAAATGAGAGTACAGAGCAGGGGAAATTGTGTTGTCTGGGCAGTGTTTCTATTGAACAAAAACTAGCCCACTAGACCGGAAAACAATAAAATCCATTACATCTGTAACAAGGTAAGTGGGTCAAAAAGAAGCGGCCACCTTGCTTAAAGCAAGAGGAATTCAGTGCTCTGAAAGAGACATATTGGATGCAGCAGAAAACAGATTAATTCAGAGATGAGTTCTAAAGAAACTTGAGAAAATACATCAATTCAACTACTTCACCATCTTAAAGAGAAAAAAAAATTGAGATTTGGAAGAGAAGAGAAACAGGACTGCCAAATTAAAAACTGGGAGGGATACCATCACAGACAGAACATGATAGAGGAAATGATTATTGATGAAGATGATAAACTTTAAAAACTCACCAAGAACTTACAGGAAAGGGAAAAAGAGAATATGTGTCAGATGTACAAAATAAAATATAGATACAACCTGTACGTAAAATAATTTCCAGAATTACAAAAACATTATCCTAAAAAGAATGGAAGGAGTAGCTAACTAAAGAAATGTATGTGCATAGGTAGTAGAGACAGCAATTACATGTGGATTGGAGCAGACAACGACACATGCCCCACCACCGTACCCAAGCCCACCCCACCCAACTTCAACCATCTTGCCTTTGAGCCTCCTCTTTGAGACTTTCCTCTATCCACTCATCTCCTATTCCCTGGCTTCTCACCCTTTCTCCTCCAAGAATTAATTTTTATTTCATTGGGATGTTCAAATGTGGATAGCATCACTAATAAAATGAGAGAGGTGTGTAATATTTTAATATCCTAGATTTATTATTTATATGTTAAATGAAGAATGAAGAGTTCTAGGTATGCTTATTTTCTAAAACAAAACAAAACAGCAAATGCTACCTTGCGGTCATTGTTTTGAAAAGTGATCTTGACTTTAAACAAAACCAAACCAGAAATGGTTCTTTGTCTAATGCAAAAAGACTTAGACACTGACGCAGCTCTATTTCCTTCAGCTTGCAGAACGATGAGCTAGGAGGCTTGATCCCTTTGCACAAATGAATTCTGGATTTAGTTACTTTTATTTTTATCTCTCCTGAGTCTCATTTTTTGCCACCTGTCCAACTTAGGTAACTTAGACTTTGAGAAATTATATTGGATCCTTGGATTAGAAACAACAAAACCAAGAACAACTGGTAATTCTCCAACTAACAAAGAAGATAATAGTTTGGGGCCACACTGGGCTTTGAGCACAGATGTCTGCTTGACCTCTGACAGTCCGCTCTGGGAGGACGATCTGTAGAACCCAGCTGCTGTCTATCCGTATGGTGATGCCAGCATGGTTTGGGGCCATGTAAGCCATCATTTGCCTTCCTTGTTTCTGAAATGACTTTTATCAACCACCTGCAGATAGTTTATATCAATGGATCCTGTTACATATGGTACAAATTCTCTGATAAAACAAACTCACTAGGGACAAACAGAAAATATCCAAATTTATACCTTATTGCATGATGCAGAGAAGCATCACTGCCTTAGAATTCTTCCTGAAACTGCTCAGCTCAGCCCAGCCCTGCCCAGCCCTGTGCAGCACAACTGAGCCCAGCACAGCTGTCTTCTCTGTCACTCAAAGCAACATTTTGCTCAACCTTGAGCATGGGCAGTCGTCTGTAACATCCAAAGGGATTCCCATGGGCATCCAGTCACTTATTTGATAAGAGAGATCCTTGTTGAAGTAAAACATGTTTTTTGTTCTAGCATTCAATGCAACAGATATGTATGGAAGTTTAGCATAATATTATTTGATTTTGTTATTCTTATATTTTCCTTTTTTATCGTGTACAAAAGAGGAAATAACATGGTGGGCTCTTCTCCCAATCCTCAAGCTATATCTATGAAACAGGAAGTTGACTGGAAGTCTTCACCTGGCAAATAGCTAAGTCTAGACAAAGTATACTACGCAGTAAGTGCATATATAAGGCCATGGGATATAAGAAGCGCATGGGACCAGAAAAATCATACTGAGCCAGTGTCCTCCTATCATCACCCATCTGGGGTTTACTGAAAAAAGATAAATGTTTTCATGTTTGCTTTTCTTCTCAATTTTCATTTCAGGAATATTTTTGATACACATGAAATTTCCATATGTAATCCCTTTAGGGTTCTTTAATGATAAAGGGCAAATATTATCCTTAAAATGTCTCCAATAATGCAAACCTACAGTGATTTCTTCTTAAATAAATAAAACATACCTAAAAAACAAACAAAAAAAAAAAAACCTCTTTTAGACACACAAAATAAAAATAACTTAAGAATCTGTCCCCTCTCCCCCAAAAGAAGATACGGATGAAGACAAAAAATAAAGGAGAGAATAAAAGAAATGAAACATAACAAAACAAAATCTGTGCTGGTTTTCACCTAGGGTTCTGTATCTATTGATTTTTGATTTTCTGGAAAATACAGGAAATCGAACAGCTTTTTAAATGAATCCTTTTAACATTTTATAAACTTTGGTCAGTAGAACAAAGATGCACCTTGAAATATTAGTAGATGTTTTATGTGAAAACGTGTTCCAGTGATCCAGTAAATCTTGGAAATCCTTTATATTATACTCCCTCTTAGGGTGAGGGTATATTAAAAGCTCTGAGAAATCTTACAGAAATATGTTTTTGTTTGTTTAACACAGAGATACCCTCATGGATTTTACCATGGAAACCTGCCTCCCTTTAAAATAATTAAGGTCTGGCTTACATTAATAAGTACAAATCTAATTGAAAGGGGCAACTTAACAGATTTCTTTAAAATGTTGTGTATTATTTCAAGATGTATTAAAATTGCCTCTTAGATAACAATGAAACCACCATGCGTCACCAACTCCCTTAAACCAGGAGCATATCTTATCTGCTTTTGTTTTAATGTCTAACTCAGGGCTGGAGTGATGATTTCATAATAGTAAACTTTTCTGTGCTGCAGTGCTGATAAAGTTTAAAGACAAGCCTTTTTTCCTAATAGCATCTCTAGTGGTATTTTTATTTTCCCTGTGCTTCTCTGGTTCCCACAACATGACCTTTGTCTATTTCTGTCTTTTGATGATTATGGGCATGAAGAGACTTAGATATGGAGGGGAAAAGATAATTGCCTTGGGCCACAGGAATAAGTAGTGAGTATGGGGAAGACTACACATCTTGAAATCTAGGTTCCCCTGGCACAATCATTACTGCTGCCACTACCACCCCGTGAGGTAAGGGAGCTCTTGTATTTCTGAAACTAGTTAATAACAAAACAAAGCTCAAAGAAAAAAAAAGGAAAAAAAAACATACATACACACACACACACACACACACACACACATATAAAACAAAGAAAACCCAACTTCTTCCACCTTATTTTATTCCTTGCTAAATACATTTGACATGACCAAATTTACATTCATTATATTTGATTTTTATACCTATGCCCAATCATCCAACTGCAGCCTACTTAAGAATTTTGCCTATGGCAAAACAGTTAGAATTCACGCCCATAGCATAACTATAGCCAGGGGTGACTTAGGTTCTGATAATGTCAACATACTTAAAATTGCATTGACTGTCTTATAGACAAGTCCCAAAACCACATAGGCAAAATACAAGTAGAGAAAAATAACTTGAGGATGATTGATAGTTTTCACTTATTTCTTTTCCTTTTTTTTTTTTTTTTTTTTTTTTTAGAAGGGCACAGCTCACTCTGGCTCATACGGGGATTGAAGAGGCAACTTTGGTGTAATAAGCACTACTCTCTAACCAACTGAGCTCACCGGTCACCCACTACCACTGTTTTTTTTTTAATGGTAGGAGTGTGTTGGTGTAAGAAGTCTACACTTTTCAGAGATCAGCGTTTAAAGAAACTTGACATTGGGGAATGCTTTTTATTTCCTTAGGAAGAAAAACTGAGTATTTCCAACCTCCAATGCTTAACCAATATTTATATGGAGCATAGATTTTTTATTAGCATAAGAATGCTGGGAAACTATGAAGTGTTGCCCAAGCTAAAGATGGAGACAGCGTGCTAAACACTGTGGAGGGGAGCGAATGGAATAAGACAGGCTTCCAACGTAGGTGGAAAGTCTCAGGGAAAGGATTCTTTTCCTCTGGAACAAAGCAACACACATTTCAAGGGGCTAGCACCCAACAACTGTTTGCCTCATGGCTTCCCAATCTCTCCTCTTACTCTGATCCATGTTGGAAGTATGTAGTCTTCTCAGGAAGTTCATAATTTTCTGTTTCCGACATTCTTGTGCCAGTCCAACGCAGGCGTGGTGCTCAGTTGGTTTATAAATGGTCATCTCCTTCCAAGGGCGAGTGACATTAAGTCCATGCTGCTCTGGAAAAATGTTTTGTTGTTTTGTTGGGTTTTGCCTCTGTGGGGCTCACTTCTTCAGAAGTTCTTCGCTGGATTTTCTGATTTCCTAGATTGCTACTAACTGTATCTCTAGACCTACATCTAGTGAGACCTGAACACCTATGGTAGTTGGACATGAACACGTCTGTCCAGCCATGGCAGCGAAAGCCCACAACTCACCTCTAACTTTCAGAATCCAGCCCAGCCACCACGTCCAAGAAAGCCAAAAACAACCACTAAGCCCCAATACTTGAATTCACAGAGTTTCTGTCATTCAGTGAATAGTTGTGAACAGAAGGAAAGGTGCACAGACCAATTTGACAGCACAGACCAATCTTTCCAAATGGTTTCTTTAGGAAAATAGATGTGGCACTCACATTAACACACACACACACACACACACACACACACACACACACACACTTTAAAATAATGGAGTCAATTTGATTATCCAAAATAAAGGAACAATGCCCTCCTAGACTATTTCCAAGAAAGCAAATCCCATTTATTTTGGCGGATTGTTTTTTTTTGTTTTTAATACCTTTTCCCTTTTAAATAAAGAACCTATTCAGTTGCAAACTGTCTGGCATTAATTAGCTACCCCTTACGTAGAAATTCCGCTCGTTCATTTATAGATATCCCAAATAGTGATCCATGTCTTCAATAGTTTACTCTCAGTGTGAGTTCCAGGATGTCTACCGCGGCCATACAATTTAATCACATGCATATGCTCATATCATTTAGGGAAAGAAGAATAAGAAAATGTCTGAAACAGGAAATTCTAAATTATGCAACTGTTTCAGGACAAAGAAATCAACTCATCATTTTCAAATCAGTGAAATGAGAGTGATCTTAAGAATGGCTGAATAAAATCCTGGATTTGTTTCTAAGGTCTTTCAGCTGGAATCTTTAAAAGCCACAAGTGGGAATTGAAAAGCAATTGATTAGAAAGAAGAAACTAGAGCTCAATCCCCCACATGACAGGGTCAGTAACTATGTCGGATCAACAAATTGAAGTAAATGCTTATGACTTTTGTACTTAGTCAATTGTGAATCCCCAGTGCCTGAAAATTGGAACTGAGGAGAAAAACAAACATTTGAAATGCCGCAGTCCCGGAAAGGCCGTGGTTGTCCTTGGAGTTGCTCATGAACGCTTCTAGGGGATAAGGCTCTTTCAAAAGAGCATCACTCTGTAATGGAGTCTATTCAATTCTTCACAGCAGGGTAAAGAACACGATATTAGCACCATATCATTTTTTTCCATTGTCTACAAAATATTTGAAGTAGAAATGGCTTCTTTCAACACCGTGGACCATGTGGGAAGTGACCTGTGCAGAGGATAAGTTGACAGGCACAGTGGGGGATGTCATTACACCTTGGAATTTGACTGGCACGAACAGCTCACTCTGGGCTCTCCCTAACCTCTGGCAAGTGCTTGGAATTGAATCTGTAAATGTTAATCAATATTTCAGGCCTATTACATAAAGAAAGGCCTCGTGAAAATCAAAGTACTAATGGTCAGTTGGGTTCTATGAAGTTCTGTTCAGCTGTGAAAGCATGACATCCAGCAAGGAAGACTATGTTTTAATAAAAAAAAAAAAAATTCAAATGTCTATAGAATGTAATGTCTTTGTTCTACCACAGTATATGTAATATCAATGCCTCAAAATATCCAACCACATTAAATAGGAATGTACTTATTTCTTTCTGAAGACACTGACAGCTAATATCCTTTAAGCACACTGAGGAAAAAAATATCATCTTGAGGTAATCTTTCAATCATAAAATTTTAGCAAAGAAGCTGTATTATATCATTCATATACCTACTGTGCCAGAAAACAAAGCCCAGGCATACTTGAAAGCTAAATGCAAAATGCAAAGGTATAAAAGCATTAAAAGAAAATATATCCCTGGATCTGGGGGCACTTTCCTAAGAAAAATGCAAAATTGAATCCAGGAAAGAAAATGAAAATCTAAATAAATAAAAATCAGAACTTTCTTTATGAAGAAAGAAACCATATTAATATTAAAAAGAATGCATTATTGTGGGAGACAATATTTGCAAACTATATATTAACCAAAGGAATTATACGTAAAGATGCGTAAGGAGTTCCAATAAAGCAAGTGAAATACAACTCTCTCTAAATAATAAAAAAAAAGGCAAAGAAAGAACAATTAATGTAATATAGAGAAAGCAGTTAAAATATATAAGAAAATACTTTTCTTCATAAGTAATCACTTTCAAACAATAAATATAATTTGTATTTGTTAAATAAACAAACATTAAAAGGATTGATAATATCCATTATTGGCAAGAATATGAAAAAGGATCACTCTCGTAAGTCTTGGTATAAATATAATTGCCATCACACAGGTGGACTTCAGGATTTAAAATAACTATACTTTCCCAAAATAACTATAATTTTTCTATGAAAATTTTTACTTATAGGAATCTATTTTATAGAAAAATGCACACATATGAACAAAATTCATGCTTTAAAGAAATATTTATTGGATAACAAGTGTATGCTAGGAGCATTTCTAGAGTACATGGATAAGGAAAGGAACAGCAGAAATAAAACAGAAATCTTTCCCCCTGCCTGGGTGGAACAAGTAGTAAACAAGACAGATAAGATTAGCTACGTTGTGTAAGGTCCTGAGTGCTAAGGAGAAAAATCTCGTTGCAGGAATTGAGGTTACAGATGATTAGGGACTTGCATTGCGATTTTAGATACGACAGCCTCACCATGATGCCATTTGAGAAAACCTTTCAGAAGAAGAAAATCCTTCCTCTAGCACTCCAAAGAGAGAATGCAATATGGGTAAAGACGTTAAGGCTGGAACATACCTGCAGTGTTCAGTGAACATCAAAAACACCAATGCAGCTGAGTGAGGAGAAGTAAGAAAGAGATGAGTCAGAGATGCAATGAAAGTCCAAACAATGCAGGAGCTGTCTGCCATCATCTGAGTGACACGGGGACATGCTCAGGTCAGGCTCTCACAGGGATAACCTGACCACTGCGTAAAGGGAGCCTGAGTAGCAAGAACAGCCTCAGGGAGACCAGTCAAGAAGAGAGCCCAGCATCTTTGCTTACCAGTTGCAACATTGTAATAGGAAAAGTAAAAGAAAAAGAAAAAAAAATTACTCCTAAAACTCATCAATATTGTCTTACAGATTTAGCTGAGATATGATACTCCAAAATATCATGTGGCCATTACAAAGAATATGGTTGACGTATTAAATCTAATTCACGTATTAAATCCTTAAGACACATTATTGAGTGAAAAAAAATGTATTCACTCTGACCTCATTTATGTTAAAAAAATACAAAAGTAAATCTGTTTATGTTAGTCAGGAAATATTTTCCATATACAATGAAGACGGGGGAAGGACCAAAAGGGGTGGCCTTTTACATTCTGCTCTACAGACATTCGTATTTCTTGATACCTTCACAAACATCTATTTATGATTATTGTGAAATTTCAAATATCATATCTTTTAAAGAGGAGAACAAAGGAAATTGTGAATATAATATACCTTTCTAAGTAGGACTGCTAAAAATACGTCATTTGCATTGTGGTCTTGAAATTAAAACATCTTTATTTATCCCATGATGGACAAATTGTTATTATTCAGCTACAGAAAAGATATTCCAAAGAAGTAATTCCTAAAAGCACCAAGACTCAAAATATATAATGAGTTTTGTATAGCTTCTGTACATTCTGAATTGCTAATGGTTAACCAGAACAGGAAGATAGAATATTTCATGTAGCACATTTCTTTACACAGATGGGTAACGACAATCTAGGTCAACTTTCTAGGTGTTTTTCTTTTTTAAGTGAAGTAAATTTAATACTTCAATTGGGCTAAGAGAAAAAATAATTGTGAAGCAATACATAGGTTTTCAACTGAGTCAACTTTTCTTGAGTGGGATCTTCCAAGAGTATAGTTACGGTGACTTGAACACAGAAAAATCCAAAGGAACAGTCAGTTCAGCATTGGACATTATCTTTTAGACATGTCAAATAGATGTTTAAAAATACATAGGACTTGAAAACTGGTTATTCATGGGGAAAAATAAGTAAGATTTCTATCACACAATTTGGATGAATAGATGAAAGCTGGATTCAAACTTCAAAAGATAAAAAATAAAGTATTAAAATGATTAAAATAAAATATTTGTGAATATTTATATAATTTTGATGTGGGAAAAGTGTTTCTTAGCTTGGTGCAGAAATCAAAAGGATAGGATGGATAATTTTGATTAAATGACATTTTTAGGACTTATACAACAGAAACAATCAAGGACAAATTAAAATGTAAAAAGAAATAATTTGTAATATGATTCAATATAAACACGTATTTTTAATATATAATGTTTTCTCATAAAACAATAAGGAAAAATGAATGCTCCATTGGAAAACAATATACTAAGGACATTTGAAAGGCAATTTATGTACAAAAAAAGTAATGTAAATGGTATAAACAACATATTAAAAAGATTCAACTAAGCCAATAATAAAATGCAATTTAAAAAAATAGGTACTCTTTTACATCAGCAAAATCAACGTGTGTGTGTGTGTGTGTGTGTGTGTGTGTGTGTGTGAGAGAGAGAGAGAGAGAGAGAGAGAGAGAGAGAGAGAGAGAGAGAGAGAGAGAGAGAGAGAGGGAGAGTAACATCTCAGGCTAATAAAGTACCCAAAGCATTTTATACATGGCTTGGCAGAAAATAAAATATCAATAAATATTTTAAACGAATAAATATTGGTATACAGAGGGCATATTTATAGACCTAAATGTTCCTAGTGTTATTCCTCAGGTGATTGAATTGTTTTCTTATTTTGTTTATTTTTCTGTATTTATGTTGTCTTAACTGAGCATAAATATGCATTATAAGCAAGAAGCAAATATATTCAGGGGGGGAAGAGAACATGACACATTATAATCACATGTTAAACGTTCATAAAATGTAGAACCAAAATTAATTTCTGGTTATAAAGAGAATGTTCATTTTTAACAGGACATTTTATTTGCTTGATCGCTAATTTTGTGTCTACTTGACTGGCCATGGGATGCCCAGGTATCTGGTTAAATATTATTTCTAGGTGTGTCTATGAGAGTGTTTCCAGAGATTAGCATTTAAATTGGGGAACTGAGGAAAACAGACTATCTTCCCCAATGTAAGTGGGCATCAACCAATTCCTTGAAGGCGTGTATAGAACAAAAAGGTCTGGGAAGGTTGAAGTTTTCCTCTGCTTGACTACGGAGATGGAACAACCATCTTCTGCCCTTGGCACCGTGGTTTGAAGGCCTTCAGGCTTGGACTGGAAGCTATACCATTGGCTCTCAGGCTCTTACTCCTTCAGACTGTACCATCGGCTTTCTGGGCCTCCAGCTAGCAGCAAATCATGGGACTTATCTCCCATTATCATGTGAGCCAATTTCTTATGATAAATATCTTCACACACACACACACACACACACACACATCTATCTTATTGGTTCTGTTTCTGTAGAGTACCCTAATATAGTCATCCATGCTATTGATTTTAATTTTTATGAAGTATCAACCACATATTATTAAAGCTAAAGCTATTGTCTTCCCAATGGACACCAAAAGTTAAGTGATTTAATAATAATTTGTAAAACTTCATTTACATATTTATTTATACTCATGGATTTAACTAAGAATATATAATTAGGATTGTATATTAATTATGTAGGCAAAATCATATACATATACGTATGTATATAAATTATATATAATATACATACATATATATATATATATAATATTAAGAACATAGATTATAAATGTTCCCAGATAAGGAGCAACTTGATACCAGCACCCCAGAAGACCCCTTCGTGCTACTTCTAGTCAGTAACCACTGCCGGTAACCATTACCCCTAACATTTTAACTGTATAAATTGTGTTTTCCTATTTTTGTGTATCTTATATAAATTGAACTAAGCACACACTATTTATTGTCAAGCTTGAACACTATGTCTGCCAGACTCATTTACCTTGTTCGCATGTAATTGTTTGCATGTAATTCACTCTCATTGCCATATATAGTCTATTGCGTGAATAAACAGGATTTCTTTATTCATTCTATTATTGTTGGGGATTTGGGTATCTTCAGGTATTTTGGTTAAGTTAGGACTTATTAAAACTAGTGTGTCTTTGAACATGCCACATATGTTCTGAAGAAACTTTGCCCGTAATTCTGTCATGTATATCCTTAGGATTGGAATGGCACAGTCACAGAATGTGCACATGTTCAGATTTAGGAAACACTGCCAAAGAATTTGGTAAAACGACTGTACAATTTACACAATTTACACTACATGCTCACCAGCAATTTGAGTACTCGCTGCTCTACATCTTTGCCAAAATTTGTATTTTCCAATTTTTAAATTTTGTCCACTGTTGTGGTGAGGGACAGTATAGTTTAGTTAGTATTTTTTCAATACATTACAAAGCCAAATATGTTTTCAACATTTAATAGGATTTTAAATATTGGATTCAGCATTCCAGGGTCTAATTTGATAAGTGTAAACAACTTTTTCAATGTGAATAATACTAATTCTTTAAATCGGTAAAAAATAACTAATTCTTTATATGGCTACATAATATTCATATATAAATTATCCATTTATTCATCTATGGATACTTGTGTTGCTTCCATCTCTTGTTATTATGAATAATGCTGCAATAAACCTGGGGGTGCAGATATCTTTCATGTTAGTATTTTTGTTTCCTTTGAATAAATACCCCGAAGTGGATTGGCTGGATCATGTGGCACGTCTATTTTTAATTTTTTAAAAATAATCTCCATGTTGTTTTCCATAGTGGCTACACCAATGTACTTTCCCACCGACAGTGTACAATATATTTGAAAGTTGCTGAGAAAGTAGATCCTAAAAGTTCTCAACACAATGGAAAACATTTTAACTATGAATGTGGTGATGGATGTTAACTAAACTTATTGTGATGATCACTTTCCAATATATACAAATATCGAAACATTTTGTTATACCTATGAAACTGACATAATGCTATATGTCAATTATATCTCAATAAAAAACGACTAATTTCGAAATATATATATAAATTATGTTTAATCTGAATATATGTGTATACATGTATGTAATACCTGTATAAAGTGCACATGCATATACACACACATTTACTGGTATTATGAAAAATATCTTGAAATAGTCTGTTTTTAAAGCAAGACCCTTTATGATTCACCATTTCATTGTTTCAAATAGTATCAGGAAATTATAGTTATTTCCAACATTGAAATCCTCAGTAACTTAAGCAATGACACACCATCAGAAAAGACAGCATCTATTCATCTGAAAAATTGCCATTGAAAAGGAAAAATCATTGCTGTCTTCTCTGCTATAATTCTAGGAAGGCTGAGGCAAATGCCCACTCTCATTTAGCCCTTTTTCAGACTCCTCATTTTTATGGCCTCTAGGCAAACTCCAAGTTTTCTTTTTTTATTAGACTACTGGAATTCACCTAATATTATAAGTTGGAATTATTTTCAAAATTATAATGGACACTAGTAAACCAGGAAGTCTCTCATATTGAAAAAAACTAGGGCAGAACTATGTTTATATGACACTAGGAATACTACAACGGGCTCAAATTCACACAGACTGGTTTCCTGGTTGTCATTAAAAATCCATGCTTAGGGAATTACCATATGGATGGGCTAGTTCTTTTAACCTCTTCATGAGAAAGTCAAAGCTTTCAGTATTCTACTTATTAATAGCAGAGCTGCAAACATGCTTGGAAAAAATTTTCCTACTGAATTAAATAATTCAGTTTCCATTATTACCATTCCAATTGGGGCTCTTACTCTTACTTGGAAAAAAAGCAATAGCTTCTAATAGTTCTCGTCATTTGTGGTCACTCACAAGTCACATTGACCCTATCCACGCCAGATCAGTTTTCTGGATTACAACTCCCAGTACCCTCCCCGGCAACTTCTGATGTACTGCAAAATCAATGTCTATGCGGTCTCCTCACTCAGTCCATTCTCTAAATGTGACAGCAACTGACTCTTCACAGGTACTCTTAATTTTTCATTTTGTATTGCAATTGACTCTGAGTCCTTCTCTGATGTCATGTTGAATCTTCTTTTAAGACCCATTTCCAATGCGATATTTTCCAATAAACTTTGATGGATTCTTCCAAATGATTACAACCTCTAACAATGAACATTTAAGTGGTATTATGTATTATATGTCATGGAATTTATCATATTTTACTTAACTTTATGGTTATTTTCTAGAATCTTCAGGTTTCCTTAAAGCTCATATATTCCAACCACCTTTATATCAGTTCAGTACATTATACTACTCAACAAAATCCTTATCAAACATTTCAAGACATATTATAGACTTCCTATTTAGTCTCACTCTAAATACATTAGTTCATATTCTTGTCACTTATTAAGATATTGATGTTAACCTAATATTTAGTATATACAAAAAAATAAATAGAAGTTATAAAAGGAGCTTAAGAATTACAACATAGGCATTATTGATTATCTTGATTTTTCCAGTTCTTCTCTTCCCCCGTGACACTGCTGTCCTCCCAGAAGTAAACATTACTGTAACTTTGGTGAAAATCACTCCTTTGTTCTGATTTTCAATTTACCAACAATAAATATATCCTGAAATATTTTTAGTCTTGGCATATTTTAAAAGGTTAATACAAATGGAACAAAACTTGATGTATCCTTCTCCAACTTGCATTTTACCTCTTGTTCATTGTTTCATTATTCTACTACTGTTTGGACCTTAGGTGGTTTCTAGTTTTCTGAAATTATGATTGATGTTGGGTAGGAATATTCATTCTTGCAAGTGACTCTTGACGCACACACATAAGAATATCTCTAGGATATGTGGTAGGACAATTAAGTTTGTGAACTAATCCTAGAAAAAGTGCTGCATACCTCATTGCTGAATATCACTGTGGTCACCTTTGAAGTGCTGAGCTGCACTGTGCACTGATGCCAGCGCCTAGTCCACCCTGCAAAGCAGTTTTGGAACTCTTTTTTCTGGAATGGCCATCAGAGCTGTCGTTATGTTACCCTTGATGTCCTGAATGTCATCCAAATGTCTTCCCTTCAATATTTCCTTTATCTTCGGGTAAAGAAAGAAGTCATTGGGGGCCAGATCAGGTGAGTAGGGAGGGTGTTCCAATACACTTATTTGTTTACTGGCTAAAAACCCCCTCACAGACAGTGCCATGTGAGCTGGGGCATTGTCGTGATGCAAGAGCCATGAATTGTTGGTGAAAAATTTATGTGTCTAACTTTTTCATGCAGCCTTTTCAGCACTTCCAAATAGTAAACTTGGTTAACTCGTTGTCCAGTTGGTATAAATTCATAATGAATAATTCCTGTTATCGAAAAAAGGTTAGCAACATCGTTGCAATAAGTTTGCGTACTTAATTGTCTGACCTCGTATACATACATGCAAAAAATCACATACATAGACATACAGAAGTGAAATTACTGAGTGTTCAAATTTAAAGGATAATACCAAATTATTTTCACAAGTGGCTACACCAATTTTAAAGCTGACCTGCTGTGCATGTGAGACCACAATGATCTAAGCTCTAACATATGGCATCAAACATCCTAATTTTTGCCAAATTAGTGTGTATAAAATGGTATGTCTTTGTCGTTTATATTTGCTTTTATCAGATTACTTCACAAATCACTTCTACTTTTTTTTGTCTTTGTTCTCTTTCTGGCATCCCATTATATGTTTATTAACCACTTCCCATAGACCTGAGAAAGCAAGGTTTATGGTGGAAGTCCGATGCCTAAGGGACCCTGTGCTTTGGAATGTCTTCCTTAACATTGTTTTAATCCATCTCTGTGTCAGAGACAAGAGAGAGTGCCCAAAGCCTGGACTGGGACCTGCATGGACTCAAGTCCTTGTTTGTTTGTCCCCTTTGGGTTTCTCTTTGACCCTTTGCACCACATGTGAGCCAATCAGATCCCCAGTCACCCCAGAACTGCTTACGGGACTATGCCTGGAGCTCTGTCCAAGAGGACATCCCAGTGAATGGACTGCTCCTGTTGGCCAGTGCACTATTTGTTTTATGGGCTCATGCCATATCGGCTGCCTGAATGGTACCGACATAATTCTGAGCGAGTCTGCCTCACACCGGGCATGGTGCGCATTCGGGACTCTGAGCTGCCAGTGGTCCACTGCCTGTGTATGCGCATGAGGGCGTCAGCTCACACCTATCCGTCTTCTAGCTGGGTGCTATTTCTGACCTGCGGCACCTGAGGGCAGAAGGAGTGCCAGCAGGCATCCTTCACCCTGTGCACCCGACACCACCGCCCTCACAGGAGTCACCCACCTCTCACACGCTCTGTGGCATGTGCCAGGATGTCCTCTGGGGGTGCCTATGCCTATCTTCTCTGAGAGCTTTTCCAACTGTTGCCCCACATGTGGAAGGCAGGGGTATGATCAACATCAGAAGGGATCACATTTGAGAATTTCTTAATCATGGCCTAAAGAGTTCAAGAAAAGACAGATGTGTTTGGTCTAGTTTTAAGCTAGAGTAAATGTAACATGAGCATAACACAATGATTGCTAACATTTCCCTTTATATTCTGGGTAAGACTTGTGCTAGTGATCACCATCAATGAAGCACAGTAACAAACGTTGAGACACTCATTAAAAAAATACTAATGGGAGGCAGGATGGATGAGAGGCACCATGAGAAATGATGCAAGCAGCACTTAACAACTGGAATTGGGGAACTTCAGAGGCAAGAGGATTTGTATTATTTCAATAGTCATTTTCCAAAGAGCCAAGACAGAAATTAGCGTGACTCACTTTTCTCACACTGAGAGTTATGAAGTTAGTGAGGAAGCATGCATTTGACAGAAACAAACATCACTTTTTCTAGGATGGTTCTCGAATAGGAAGAGATGGTCCTGGAAGCTGTACAAACAACTTCACGTACATTGATTGCATAAGAAACAAGTACAAAAGTGCCTCTTCTTTACTAATTATGCTAAATATTTATCAGTAATTCACTATGAATCCATCAATTCTTTATTAAAACCTTAAACAAATTGCTTATATAAACAGAGTTCTCAATATATAGGTATATGTGTATGTATATATATACATATATACTGGGGTCCTGCATATCCTAGGGAAGGTCCTATTTGTATTGTACCTGTGCTATGTTTTATATCTATGTTTCTTTGCTATATTTTTATGTCTTTTATCTTCTAGTCTTCATGTTTTCTTCATTTTTCTCACATGCTTCATTGTGGTTATTTTCTTCTGACTTAGTTTCCAGATTGAAAATTCTCTTTTCAGTATGTTTAATCAGTGTGTTTTATATCTTAAATTGAGTTATTTCATTTTCCTATTTAAGCCTATCTGTTATTTCTAGGAATCTTCCATTTCCTTTTATGTTGAAATATTCTGAGATTCTCAACTTGACTTTTTTTTTTCTCTTCAAGCATAGCAGGTATATTGTTTGATGAATGAATATGCCTGATAACAGTAAAATCGGAACCTGTATTGGTGTGCTTGTGCTATTTCTAGTTCATGGTTTACATTTCTCACTTTTTCATGTACCTAATTATCATTCCTTACATTGACAGAATCTCATTTGAAACATTTGTTTCTACATATAATTTAAGAGTGAGATTGGTAGTTTTTGATTTATTTCCAGCAGATGCTCAGGGCTACCAACAATTAGATATTACCTTTTCCACCTTTAGGATTAGGAACTTCCGAAATTGGGGTCTAGGACAATTCTATTTTTTTTTTCTTTCGTTTTTTTTCTATGATGCAACTTTCAGGGTCCTAACACAAAGCACATGGGATTTATCATAACCCACATTTTGGCAAGCTGTGTATTCAGACTTTTGCTCTCATAATACTGGAAATATGCCCCAAAAACATGGGTGCTCAGATATTCACTGATCCTTTCCAGACTGGCAAATATCCCCAGGGGAAAAATCATCCCCAAATATCGGATTCATTTGTCTGGATTTCAGCTGTCTTCTCCTAGATCTTAGCTTGGAAAACATTTCTGAGGTTTCTTTAGCCTGAGAATTGTTCTAAATTATGGACCCACCATTACAGAAACATAAGTCCTTATTCACTTTCTAGAAAATGCTTGGGAAGTAGGTTTTACTCTCTCCAGCACAATCAATCAGAAACTGAAATTCAGAATTTTTAAATTACTTGCCTGGGGTCACACAGTGGTAAGAGGCAGAGTCATGACTGCATCTGATATCTTCATATATTTCTTTTGTGTGCTTTTCTCTGTATCTGACTCATTCCCATGATATTTCAGCTGCACGTTCCTTTAGTTATCTATGTATATGTACAAACTTAACATTAGACTTTTCTCAGTTTTCTAAATTTTCACCTTATACTTATCTTTACTCCATGTCTTATTTAGCTTTTTGTTTATTTATTTACCCAGGTTTTATTGTGTGCCCAATGTGAGGGTGGTAATGTGCGAAAGTAACACCTAGTATAGTGTTAGATCAACAATAATGCCACTAAATATATGTTAAATTTATATATTAATAAATATAGGGAATATATTATAATGATGGAGTCGTTATTTTAGATAAATTATTCTGATTTTATGGATGGTTTTCCCATATATATTGATAAATGTTGTGACATCAGGGAGGAGAGTCAAGCAAAAAGGAGGTTTGGTCAGGAGGGACCATATTTAATCACTTTATCTCTCATTTTGGAAAATAATACTTATTCCCATAGGTCTTATGAATAATGGAAAAATTAATAAACTGGTAGACCAGATTACATATTCTGAAATTGTGTCAAAAGATGTCAAAGCAATTGATTGATTTCATCAGGTCAGTTAACCATTCCATTAAGACAAATTTTACTTCCTAATAGAGGGATTTACTAATTTTCACTTGTTTTATTTCCAGTAACTGCTTTGGCCTGTGTGTTCAGAGCCGCAAATTCTCAGTGTAATAGTCATGAGAGTGTATCCAATTTACAAATTATATACAGAGCATGAATTTAAAAATTAAACTTTCACTAATTTTTATCCTTTTGTAAGATACAGCTTGTAGGAAAAAATATGTCTGAGCCAAATTTTCGTCCTGAGACTCCCTTAGTTCTCTTTTCTGGTGAATTTTAACTCCTTTCCCCTTGACATTTCAAGGGGACATTTAAACCCTGCTTTAAAATTCAGGGTTTGTCTAATTGCAGATTTTCTTTACATAATTTCACTTTGGTGTTTTGTGTTCCATTCTTGTCTCTTGTGTTTTTTTTTTTTATAATTAATTTTTCTTTCAAGATTTACTTGCCAACACTTCAGTACTTAATTCTTTTAAAGTGTTCTTTTTATTGCTTTATTGGATATTTAACTAATAGCTTATTTATTAAAAAAAATACAGAAATCCAAAACACTCTAAGAAGAAATGATTTTAATTTTTAGTATATGAGTTACCTTATATATAGAAGTGATTGATTTCTCAACGAAGGGATGCTCTATTTTTAGGGAAGGCTAAAAACACGTGTGACTTATTTGGAAAATACATCTTGGTTTATGCTCAGTTTAGGAAAGCTTTGAATGACACACGTTTATCTGATCTTACTTATCCATCTTTCTCATGTTACTTGTAGCAATGATATTCAAAGTGGAGGGCGATCACCCTAGTGTGCATGCAAGGTAAGTCACTGGTGTGCAGAAAGCAAATGTAAGAATGTCTTTTCATATTTTTATCTTTCATCTGATCCTTTAAATTTTTGTGTTTTCTCTATATTGAATACCAGAGAATACTGCATCTTTGTTCAATAGATTAAAAAGCCCAAATATCATGAAAACCATTTCACTCGGGTAACCTTCAGAATGAAGGGGCAGTTGTAGAATATTAATATATTTGGTGAAATTGTTTAAACACCATAAGAGGTTTTGCCTCTGTAGGAAGAATATATATGTGTGTGTATATATATATAGACTTCAAAAATCTGTCAGTGGAACTCTGATAATGACACTTACTGTCAAACTTATCATGCCTCCATTATGCTAACACCTTCTTTTGAAGTTTTCTTTTTAACATGAAAAACAAAGTTTATTATTAAAAGGTCTTTGCATAACTGAAAGTATTCAAAGGCCTCTGATAGGCTGTACTTAAGAAAACTGTAGGCAGGAAAAACCTTTATGTTCATACTGTGGGAAACTTAATAGATTGGTGCAAAAGTAATCGCAGTTTAAGAGGTTAAAAATAGTTGCAAAAACCGCAATTACTTTTGCACCAACCCAATATTTTCATTTGCTATGAGAATAAGTCACAGAAAAAAGTGCAACTCGAAGGACACACAACCATCTTATTAGAATTTTATAGCATCTGAAACAGTCCTTTTGAGGTTCCTTGAAAATCCCTTCAAAATCTCTAACAGAAGTTTCTCCCAGCTTCTCAGGCATGGCGTTGCCATGTTTTGCTAATTCAATTGGAGTCGGTTCACTTGTACCCTCTCTGTTCTATGCACTATTTCTGATCCTCGCTTTTCTAGCTTTCTTATTTTAAAGTGTCTTTCCTCTCTGAATATTAAAGGCCAAGAGGCTAAGGCTATTGGTTACCTTTATGAGTAGATCTGTGCATTTTTTTCCTATGACGGATACTAATCTAGTACCCACAAGCCATGCTACGACAATCACTACTACTCTACATACCTATTTGCTATAGACTGTGTGTGTGTGAGTGTGTGTGTGTGTGTGTGTGTGTGTGTTTCAGTGTTGTCACCCTTTTCTCAAAGTAGCCACGTTGAACAAGATTGTACATACTACCTTCCATGTCTTTTCCTTCCTTTCACCTCCAGCTATATTCTTACTTCTGTTTCCTCTTCCTTGGACTTCATTCATCAAGAATGTTTCTTCCCTATGAATCCTGTTTTCAGTTTCTCTGGCAATTATATGTTATCTCCTTTGATATCTGTTTTAAGAGGAATGTCAATATATTAAATATAATGACATACTTCTCCATCAAAGAATATCATTCTCCTTATAGTCTCAGAGTTCAGAGAGCAAACATTGACGCAGGCCATTGTATCATCATCTATAACTGTGTTTGTGCTACAAATCAGTCAAATACACCTTTGACTCTTGGTCCAACACTTTGCAATACTGTCATTTTGGGTTTGGGCATAAGTAAATTTATGCTGCTCTTCAAATTCAACTAAAAATATCCATAATACACAAGTCTCTCCTGTGCCAAATCTTTTGTCATATCTGTCATTTGGTAGAGGTTATTGTGCATTTTCAAAATAATTAAATTTCCTGGCACTCCGATAAGCGAGCATTTGTAAGCTATTTTTCTGTTACAATATCCATTTTGCCTACTGGTTAACTTCTTGAAATTGATGCCTACTGTTTTGCCTACTGGTTAACTTCTTGAAGTTGATGACTTCTGTTTTCTGTGTGTCTAATTCAGTTGTTACTCTTACAGAACAGAATAAAATTCTTAGTGCCATTATCCCTCTTGTATCCAAAGTAGATAATAATTAATCATGATGTTCTTTCACACTAGCAAAGATAGGTCTAAAACTCAACCTTGCTGGAGCTACCATCCATTTATCAGGCTGGTATGTAAATTAAAATCTATTAGCCGTCTCTGTCAGACACTGTATTTTCCAAAAATGCATCTCCTAAAATATATAATTACTAAATGCTAACGTAGTATTTACATTTATCACTAAAGGCTAGTTATGTACCATATTAAGAATTTTATTTGTTGTATTTTGAAACTATGTTTTATATTATTGGTTTATAAATAAGTAGATAAGAGGAATCAAGAATAGATCATGGGCTTTCTCTATTTTTCATAGTCTTTCCTATGCTTTACATCAGAATGTTCTGAGAAGATGTGAGTTTTTTAATAAATTGCTAGTTTTTAAAATTTTCCAACATTGATTAGACCTGGGAGTGAACCACTAGACCCAACTTTCATTTAAATGAATGCAAACACCAGGAGAAGAGTAAGTAGCATATTTAGATCTTTCCCTCTCCATTTCCTCTTTTCCTACTCGTCTTCCTTCTTCTTCCATGTATTCATTTAAAAAAAATAATAATTTCATAATCAGAAATGATTTGATGCTGACAAATGCTAACACTGAGACAATTCTTTTCTCCAGAGAGGCATATAAACTTTAGGTTATACAGCTAAGAAACTTAAAATACGGAACTTCTGATGGAAAAGGGTTACCACCATGTCATCTGGGCCATGCTTTTATTTCAGCTTTCAGGACAAATTACAAGTTAGAGGAGACTACAGAAATCTTTTATCTTCTGGTTTTCCTTTTTAGTGAGAGCAATCATGGAGAAAATTATCATCATTATCTAAGAAGCTCATTTGTATAACACAACTGCAGGAAGCAACTTTTGGACACATACTTTGCCTGAAGAAAAAAGGTCCACTAGTAGGTACCATGCAACACTTTATTTTTTTTCTCAAGGGAAAACACAGATAATCAAAAAGATTTTTAAAGAAAATTAAAGAAGCTGGGTCAGACTGCTGTCCCAAAGGCCTTCAGAACATTTCTGAGGATTAAAGTGTGCCTGGAATATTTTTTTCCCCAGTTTGTCAAAATGGAGGAATGGGAGAGACTGTTATGAAGAAGTCGCCTAAGAATCATGATCATGGGTATGAGCTAACAAAAGCACAATTTATTTCTACCTTGAAAGATTTATGTTGTTGTTTTGAAATTTATTAGTAACTGGTGGTGTTTGAAATTTAGAAGGTATACACATATGATCCTATTTTGGAAGACCAATCTTGGGGACCAGTATCCTGGAAATAGTCTTCTATTAATTGTTGGGATTTGTTGATGGTCTGTCTATATTGTTACCTTTTGGTATGCAACAAATTACCCCAGAGCTTAGTGGCCTAAAATGACAATTTATTTTTTCTTACAACTCTGTGGGTCAAGAATTTGCATAGGGCTCAGGCTGGCACAAATTGTGCCGTACCTGCTGCTGTTAGCTGGGATCACTTACTCAGATACATTCTATCCTGGCAATCTTTTTAACTGGATTCACATGTTTACTAGGTATACCTTCTGTATTTTTTATCGTCTAAGTTACAACAAGGGTGTATCGTTTCTCTATCCTCCAAGAGTAATTTCTTCACTGTATTCCCAATACCCAGTAATCAACCCTCACTTTTCCCCAGGCATTACCCCTCCTCCCTACAAGGTCATTAGCAGGTATTTTAGGACTTTGCGATGGTGACAGCCTACCTCAATATGTATTTTTATTTCGGTTATCTAATTCTGGGTAACAAACAACCCCAAAACCTGGTGGCTTTAAATAACACAACAATAATTAATCATTTCTTATAAATTTTGGGGTTTGTGATTCAAGTAGGGCTCAGATGGGTGGTTTTCCAGCCACTTGCACTGTCTTGGGGCACTTATTCAACTGCATTTAGATGGTGGTTGCACAAGACTGGAAGACCCAAGGAGGCTATACTCACATGCCTGGCGCCTCAGTGCTTCTCCATGTGGGCTCCCTCTCTCTACCTCTTGTATCAACATTTAATAGTGTAGCTCAAGCATCTTTACATCATGGTGGTCCACTTTGCCAAATCGTGCAAAAGCAGAAAAGCTAGGCACAGTGTAAAGCAGGTCATTTCTAGGCTATGTTCAAGGGTCAGGAAATAGACTTCATAAGACTTGATAAGAGAGGTAGGCATGTGCGTACAGGGAAAGGAGGAATTATCAACAGCCATATTCAGAATCTGTCTATCATATGATCTAATCTGTATTGTAAATTCCATTAAAGTTTCCAATTCGATCATTAAATATGACTAAATGAATGACTAAGTCCCTCCTAATTTACCCTATTAAAGAAAGTGAATGTCTTTGAAAACCAATAGGACCTACTCCAATATAGCACATTTCCTGGTATATAAATACTGTCATAGGTCGAAACAGTTTACATGCAAAATTATACTTGCGTTAAATATACATTTAATTCCATCAAGATGTGTTACTGCAATGAATATAATCCTATTTTACAATCCCATTTCTTACAAAAGAGTTTGGCTCATATTGATTTCCAAATCAGTCCATTTTAAAGCCACGCCATTCTAGTTCCAATAACAGCTTTCGACTCTTATGTCTGAAATCCTTTTATTTAACTACTGGTCACCAACAGAAATTCTTGGAATACTGTCAGTCTTCGTTCAGTATATCAAAGTGTCATTAATACTAGACTTCTATTGAAGGCTTAAGGGTAAAAGAACAATGAATTTGGCAATCACATCCCAATCCTATTAATGCTACGAATAAACCTGTCATTTACTGCCACAAGATATTTCTCACTAGCTGTGCCCCACTCTTAAGCCTTACTTCTAGAAACACTGTCACAGAGCATATTTCTTTTCAGAGAGTCCCTGCTTTTTCTTTATTCTCGGATTTTCCACCTGAGAAGATGCCACAGAATTTGGAAAAAACTGAAGTCAGAAAACTCCTGATTTGAAATTCTCTCTTAAGTCTAAGATGGGAAATAAATTACATTAGCTTTGCAACATGATGCATTCCAGTGAGCAGCTATCATCCAGACAGCTAACAATGTTACTTCATCTCCTTCCCTCCTTTTTGAAAAAGTTTTATTGAGATATAATTCACATACTATGCAATTTAACAAATTTAAAGTGTACAATTCATTGTCTTTAGTGTATTCACTGTGTTGTACAACCATCGCCACAATTCATTTTAAAACATTTTCTTTTCATCTCTCCTAGAGAATCCCCATTCCCATTAGATACCATGCCCCATTCCCCTTCCCACCCCCTTCTCTTCATCCCCAAGCAAACATTGTGTTTCCCTGAAAATAAGACCTAGCCAGACAATCAGCTCTAATGTGTCTTTTGGAGCAAAAATTAATATAAGACCCGGTCTTATTTTACTATAAGTCTTATAATAAAATAAGACCGGGTCTTATATAATAATATAATATAATATATAATATAATATAATATAATATAATATAATATAATATAATATAATCAGGTCTTATGTTAATTTTTGCTCCAAAAGATGCATTAGAGCTGATTGTCCGGCTAGGTCCTATTTTCAGGGAAACATGCCATTAATCTATTTTCTCTATAGATGTGCCCATTCTAGATATTTTATATGAATGGAGTCATATAATATATGACAGCTTCTTTCAATCAGCATAATGTTTTTGATGCCCATCTGCATTGTAGCATCATAATTGAGTATGTCATTCAGTTTTATTGCTAAACAGCATTCCATTGTATGGATATACAAAATTCATTTATCCATTCATAGGTTGATAGACATTTGGGTTGTTTCTACTTTTTTGGCTATTATGAATAATGCCGCTACAAGCATTTGTGTGTAAGTATCTCTCTGGACATGCTTTCTTTTTTATTAGGTAATAGACTTCACCTCTTCACCTAAGAGTGTGATTGCTGAGTCATGTGGTGACTCAATATTAAAATTTTTGAAGAACAGCCAGGCTGTCTCACATAGCAATTGTGCGAGCTTACATTCTCACCAGCTGCGTATGAGGGTTCCCATTTCTCAATATCTTTGCCAGTACTTATCATTGTCCATCTTTTTGCTCATAGCCATCACAGTGGGTGTTAAGTGTTACATCTTCCATTACAAATTTAAAGTATTTTGTTCTGTCAAAAAACTAATGAGATGGTTTCTAGTAATGTTACACTAATTGCAATGACAAACAACTCCCGAAGTAACTTTGGCTTAACAAAATAAAGGCTTATTTCTTTCTCACATCAGAGTTCAACGTGGGTAGCAGAGTGGCGGGATAAGTAGGAAATGGGGCTTTAGTCACAAGAATCTTCCATTCACTACTGGTTCTGCCATCCTTTCTTCAGAGAGAAGCATGTAGCCCATATGATGGTCTATTTACGAAGGGTTAGGAAACAGCCTATAAATGGCATGCATCACCCACCTGTAACATTTCATTCCTAAGAATTAAGTCCTGCTGGGGATTGTGGGAAATATACTTTTGTTGAGTGCCCAAAAGGTAAAGAAATTAAAGTTGAAGAATACATCAGATTTTCTGTGTTGCCACACACACGTTATAAATGACGACTGAACAGTTTTACTTAATATTCGTGATAACAGGAACTGGTTTCTAACGCTGACTGACAGAAACCCATTGTGTGACCTTGAGATAGTTGTTAAACATTTCTAGTGACAATTCATCCTTACATCAGCTCTGGTTTTCAAATGGTTTATATTGCCAAATTTTAACTGCCTTTTGGTGTAAGAGAATCTTTAAAATTCACATTATTGTGATGTACTTTAATGGCTTCTGGAATTATGAAAGAACCCACTACACATGTTTTAAAAAATAAAATCCTCTGTAATATGTTTACGTTTTTAAGACTCTCTAAATCTGGTGTTTAAACTATTATTACACTGGAAAGTAAGAGTATATGCCCACATTTAAAGTTTATTAGGTTATGTCATACTGAAATGTTTGCATTGCAGATTGTAACCTGATTGTGTCCATAAATATATTTACTAAGCTTTTAAACTGGTCTTATTGGCTTTATAAATACTGAGATCATCATTGCCATTATAATATTCAGTGGTGTAAATCGTGTGTATTCAAATTTTATATGCATATATATTGTATGGATCATAATATTATTACCAGAACCGTAGGGAGTAACTGTTGTACATAAATTTTGCTTTTTATGTAAAGATTCAGATTTTAATTATTTAAATGTAAGATTATTTGCAGATAAACAATTTTTTTTATAATATTAATATGCCACACATAGTCTTGGAAGTGTGTTGTATTTTTGTTTTTTAAAGACATATTTTTATATTTATATTTCTGCTAGGATGGCCAGAACTTGTTTGTTCATCATTTTTTATTTCTACTTTTATTCCTTTATTAAACTAGTAGATTTACTTACAACAATTTTTTACCTTTTCTTTTTACTTTGTCTTTTTAATTCTACTCTTCTGTGTTAGATTGTACCCTCAGAACTTAACCAGACAACAAAATAGTTATACATATAAATGTTGATAAATTATGTAGAAAATATAGTGAGGTCACCAAGAAACACAAATAAAGAAAAATGTTGATTTAGCTATAAACCAAAGTATTTGCTCATGTGATCCAGTCTTAAAAATAAAAAAGAAAAAACAAAACAAAATACTGAACTAGAAGATGACCTATTGTAAAGTTTACTGAACACAAAGTACTAAGCAGTATTGTACACCATCTGTGGATTGTACTATATATCTCACACTCATTCATTATGTGAAAAGGAAAATTATATGGAAATTCAGCTGTGGCTTAATTTACCATTAATATGTATGTATTGGTCATATAATTTGCAACATTTTAGTTGCTTAAGAGAGTTAAGTGAAGAAAATGTGAATGTCCAGTTCATAAGATAATTCTGCTTACCTTTCTGTAAACTGATGTCCTGATGGTTGATGCTTTACAATAATATAATATGGTTTATATGTTATTATCATTATTATTTTTTACTTTTATCTGTGATGAGAAATACTCAGTAGAACTTGGGATCTAGGAATATATACCTTTGAGTTCTGGATGTATCACAGTTTATTTATCCATTCATCTACTGAGGATCATCTTGGTTGCTTTCAAGTTTTGGCAATCATAAATAAAGACACTATACACATCCATGTATTTGTGTGGGCATGTTTTCAACTCCTTTGGGTAAATACCAAGGAGCAGGATTGCTGGATCCTACGGCAAGAGTGTGTTCAGTTTTCTAAGAAGCTGCCTAACTGTTTTCCACAGTGTCTGCTGTACGCTGCATCCCCACCTGCAATGAGTGGGAGTTCCCGTTGCTCCACACCCTGGTCAGCATGTGGTGATGTCAGTTTTGGATTTGGGCTATTCTGATAGGTGTGCAGTGAGGTCTTGTGATTTTAATTTGCATTTTCGTGATGATGTGTGATGTGAAGCATCATATGCTTTTCATATGCTTATTTTCCATCTGCATATCTCCTTTGGTGAGGGGTTTGTTCAGGTCTTTGGGCCATTCTTTAAATGGGTTGTTTGCTTTCTTATTGTTGAGTTTTAAGTTTTGATTGTATATTTTGGATAACAATCCTTTATCAGATGTCGCTTTTGCAAATATTTTCTTCCAGAATGTGGCTTGTCCTCTAATTATTTTGACATTGTCTTTCACAGAGCCAAATTTTTTAGTTAATGATATGTAGTTTACTGATTATTTCTTTCATGGATCATGTCTTGGTGTTCTATCTTAAAAGGCATCACCATAGCCAAGGTCATCTAAGTTTTCTTCTATGTTATTTTCCAGTTTTATAAGGGGAATCCTTTCTAAAGAGAGAGGCATTAAAAATACGATTGGACTTTCTGTTTAAGTGGTCAACGATTATCTATTGTTGGGTTTACTGTAGTGTTAAAAGTGTGATAAACTAGCTTTTTATTGAAGATAAAACACAATATTTAATGTACAAAAGTCCCTTCCTCTGGGGTGATTTAGTCTCTCTAATCCTCACGTGCTATACTCTGGTGAAGATAAGCTGTAATTCCAGCTACGGTATTCCCATTCTAGAAATGAGTAGAGTAAAAGAACTGGGTGCATAATTGTCTGTGTAGTTTTTTACTTAATCTTCATTTCCAACACCTGTCTCTTCTTCTCCATGTCTTCTCCCATGTCTGCTCATTATCCTGTTTCTTATATGTATATATCCCCAAGGCACAGAGTCTTTTGTTCAATATTTTTTTCAGTCTGCCAGTAACAGAAGGGGTAATTGTCTGATTTAATCATTCCATATCAGTGCTTCAACCAATCCTCACATTTTTAATTTAGTGCCTGACGTATACATACTCCAGAGGTAAATTTGATCTTCAATTCCTGATCACTTGGGGCATTCTAGGGAACAGCAGATTTGCCTCATGTTGGTATCAACCTCTATAGTCACCCAAGTTATGACTTCCCTCACTAAACAAGCAAGTGATTGCTCTTTTATCTTATGTACACCTTGCAAATTGTTAAAATCACTTATCTGCTATTATCTTTTCTACTTTTCTATTTGCTTTTGTGAATGCATGCCCTCATTATTATCTTAATGTCATTTTAATGGTATTTAAAGGAGAGAAAGAAAATATATACAATTACTACACCATATTAGGAAGTCTCAAATCACCACCATTTGCATCTATAAGATTTGCAGTAGCTGTTAAATATTCCTATTGGGCCACTAATAGTTGATATTATATGCTAAGTGAGGTTGATTAGCTGTGATTTTCCTAACTTATCTGAACACTTCAGTATATTTCTTCATATTCCATGTTTGAAATCTTTGTACTTTAATCATATATTAAACTATGTATGCCAATCCCCATGAATAATGTAATCACTGATAAATAATTGCATTTTACCTTCAAAGGACCAAGTGAACTTCAAATAGACACTGATAGGATAGAACCATAAGTTCATTTAAGAATAAATTTATTAAAATAAGGAAAGAAAAAAATTACTTAAATTATTTTGAATTTTTCTTAGTGGTCATGAAGTATAATGAAGAGTCACTAAAATGTTCTCTAGGACTTCATTTTTATTACTAGTGTGAACTACTGAATTCATGTATTTGTACTGTGTTTCCCCGAAATCAAGACCTAGCTGGACCATCAGCTCTAATATGTCTTTTGGAGCAAAAATTAATATAAGACCCGGTCTTATTTTGCTATAAGACCGGGTCTTATAATATATTATATTATACTATACTATAATATAGTATAGTATAATATAATATAATATAATATAATATAATATAAATACAAGACAATACAATACAATATAAGATAAGATCTTATATTAATTTTTGCTCCAAAAGACACATTGGAGCTGATGGTCCTGCTAGGTCTTATTTTCGGGAGAACAGGTACCTATATATAGCATATAAGGTGCCTAGAAACACTCTATTTAAATTAGTTTTATTGATTTGCACATAACCCTTCTTTTCCTAGTTTTTACTAGCTTAGCGATTCAAATGAGTCTATTTTAATTTCAATGCCCAGATTTTGCTATTTTTTTCTCCCTACTTGGCTACAACATTTAAGCCATCTTTAAGGTAGCTTCTCCCACATCTTCAAATATAGCTGTAGTATTTCAGGAGCTGAAACACCTGTTCTCAGCATCAGTGAATTTTGGCTCCTTACCCCCTTAGAATTGCTTCTCTTACAAATCGTTTCTTCTGATCTAAGCTCACTTTGGCCATTTTAAGAGCTGACCAGCCGTTGTTTTCCTAGGCGCCTTGGAAACTTAGCTTTAGGCATCTTCTGTCTGCATGTTATTTGCTATATTACAGTATTGCTCGTAATGCTTCTGCAGCTTCTGACTCAATGCGGCTTATTCTCACTGCTGCTGCTGGTCCAGGGTCTACCCTCAGATACCTCTTACTTTTACTATTCTGACAATCGCAGGAGCACATCTCTGCTGACCACACTGCCTGTTAAAGCTGCCAGTTCTTGATACTACAGTAAAATAAAAAGAAAATGGATTTTTTTTTTCAAAAGGGAACCTTGTTTGGTTTCCAAGGTGTCACAGAGTTTAATAAACAGCTTTCTCATTTCACTCATAGGCATTTTCTCTCTATGGCTAGAAAATACCGTTTAGATGATGTCAGAATGGAATCAAGACCTAGAACTATCGTTTCTTTTCTTTTTCTAATTTTCATATAGCAGTGGTTCTTCACCTGGAGATAATTTTGCCTCCTAGGGGCATTTGTCAATATCTGGACACACGTTTGGTTATCACCATTGGGTAGCATCTGTAGGCAGAGGCCAGAAATACTACTGAATACTCTACAAAGCACAAGGCAGCTCAGCTCTCCACAAGGAGTTATCCATCTCTCAAAAGAGCAATTGTATCAGGACAGAGAAGGTCTGAAGGGGCAGGCACACCACAGTTATAACAAATAAATCCTAAGGATTCTAATCTGTCTGTGGATGGTTTGAGTTTGTTTTCTGCAGAAATGAAAGCTGTGGAAGTGGTCTGAAATGAACTCACTGTATACCTAACTCACTGTATACCTTTAAGTACAGGAATGTGATAACATATTCCCCATGTAATAAAGTCTACAGACTTTGTGGAATGACAGGAAGGAACACAATGATCCAAATCCTAACTTTTTAGCAAACTTATTTCATGTAAATTTTTAGTATGGAAAAATTATTTCCCATGATTTAAAAGATAAATTCAAATAAAGTGAGGTAATTATACTTTAAGATGATATAATATGACTGATACACCTTTCAGCCTCTAATGAAGGTATAAATTTGTTAAAAGGATGAAAATGTACAAGATCAGTGGGAACAATGACTAACAAGAGACCTTACGATAGTACATGAAAAGATTTCTGCTAAGTGGGAATAGGTTGATATTGAATGAAATAGCTTCTGAAATAGAAGACCCTGTCTGGTGGGAAATGAACTAAATTAGCCTCTGGCTTTCCTTTACTGTTGGCCATAATCTGGGGACATACTGGGACGTTCTACACAAAACAGAAATCCAACAATCTCCATGCTACTTCTGCCTATCTCCATGATGTGAGAAATAAACTGTGAAACTGCCAGAAACGTGTCTTCTTTCTACACTCTCATCTCTACTTCAGCCTTTCTCATTTCCTTTCCATTCATCACTTCCAGCATGCAGAGCTGGAAGAAAAAGGGCGGCAACAGCATTTTGCATCCTGAAATGTACATACAGCCATGCAAAATAGGAAAGTATTCTCATAAGTATCACTACACGTAGATGTTAGAAGAAGCATCATGAGATACCTATGCAAATAGTGAAGAAGACTGAGGATATCATGTCTGCTGACACTCCCTGGGATATGGCAGGTGGCTTGGATTAGTCTCCTATTGCTCCTTACCACAAACTCATAGGCTTAAAGTAACCCACATTTACTATCTTACAGTCTTGAGGTCAGAAGTCTAACACGGATTTCACTTGGCTAAGGTCAAGGTGTTGGCAGGGCTGCCCTCCTTTGGGGGTCTGTAGAGAATTCATTCCCTTGCCTTTTCCACCTTCTAGAGGCGGCCCACATTCCTTAGTTGCTGGACCCTTCCCTCCACCTTCAGAACAAAGAGGGCCCAGTCAAGTCCTTCTTATGCTGCTTCACTTAACTTCTCTGCTTTTGTCTTATATCTCCTCTGACTCTGATGCTGTTGACTCCTTTTTTTTGTAAGGACCTTTGTGATGACATTGGGTCCACCGGTAATCCAGAACCGTCTCTCCATCCCAAGATTCTTAACGAAATCACATCTACAAAGTCCCTTTTGGCATGTGAGGTAACATAGTTACAGGTCTGAGGAATAGGATTCGAACATCTTTGGGGGCCATTAAAGGTCTGCTACAACAGCATCACACTCAAGGATTAGTACAGCCACAGAAAGTCTATAATCCATGCCATCTAGAGCAAACTACCTGAAAGAGCGTCCACTGAGGAGAATTCAATATAAATTCCTATTTTTCTTTGTACTTTCCTTAGCACTCACACTGTTCTTTTATACAATCATTTGCTGTTGCTAAGCCAGAGAACATTTACAGATGGGAGCTGTAAAATATAATATGTGGGCATAGAATTTTCAGATACAGTTGGTTTTGGCTCAGACTATAAACAAAGACTTAGTAGCAACACTTCACCTGTATTCTCTAGGCTTTCACTGTACTCCCCTTCACTTTGATTTCTCTGACCAAGATGCTTTCCTAGCTCTTATTCCACCAAAAAAATAAATAAATAAATAACACACACACACACACACACACACACACACACACACAAAAACGCCTGTTTTTGAGAACCTACATTTGGCTGGGTATTCCTTCAAATGCTTTATATGTATTATCTGATTTAAACCTCTTAAACTCATTACCAGGTAAGTATTCTTATCACCCATAGGTAAGGGACCCCCTACTTGTCACTCTGCCATCCCGTGTGGATTAGCCCAGCAGAGACTATATTCGCCTGGCCTGTTTAACAGGGAAGGGCAGGATCAGATACCAGGCACAGTGCAGATAGTGAATACATGTTAAATAAATTGAATGAAACACTAATGTTTTGAGTTTCTTCCTGATAAGATTGGAATGGTGGGGCAGAATTGAGTATTTCTATTTCAGTTAAAATTCTTATCACTCCAAAATTTTATCAGTAGATGTCACTTAATCAGAAGTGAAAAAAACTGTGACTACTCCTGAGAACCATCAGGAAGCTTATATCTTTATCTGTCGTTTTAACTGGAATTTGTCAGTCTACACAAACACATGCCTGGGAGAGTTTGGAAGCCCAAGCAGAACATGGACAACAGGAAGAAAGAAGAGGTCCCTGTTTTAGAAAAACAAGTCACAATGCTTTCCCAGACTGTCATTCTTTTTGCCCATTTGTCCTACTTTTATTACTCCCTGGTCTTTGGATTCTTCTTGTCTCTCTATACTCGTGGTACGTGCCTCTGAAGAAACGCAGAACAGAATCCACTTCAGTGTCAGAAATACCTGGGCTCAAGTCTTAGCCTTGCCACTCCCTGGATAACTTCTGACTTTCTGCAAATACTTCTCTATGCATCAGTTTACCCATTTGTAATGTGGAAATAAATGACCTGAATTGAGGGGTTATTTTTGAGGTTCGATTCTGTTAGAGTAGAAGGTCACTAATTGCTAAATTCTTTTGCTGATATTACTTTTAATATAGTTATTATTATAATTATCTTTAACTCATTCTGTTTGAGGAGTTAATCAGTTGAGAGTTTATGGAACAATGCCAGGAAAAATATAATTTCATATAATTTTTCAGCGATAATTTTATTAATTAGCTTATCTTTGTTTTGTGGTTTCTGCCTCCCTTTTTGAACTGAAATCTTACTAATTCTTATCCAAGCAAATACCCAGTCTCTATAGTCAATTTCCCTGTTTTGTGGAACTGTCTTGCTTCTCCTGATATTATTTGAAATCCTTGATCTGATAAATTCCATCCAAACTCATAATATCTAAAAACACCCTTCTACCTAAACAGCCTCCTGGAATTAGCTTGACCTCTGCTGACTTTCCTTTGTTCCACCGTAATGAACAGCCTAGTATGACAATATGCTCGATCCTATGAATATTAGGAAATCATGAAGCCAAGATATTATTTGACAAGTTGTCACTCTGCGAACTGAAATAATTCTTTACATCTAATTTTCAGTCACGATGCTTTAAAGCTGGGCCTAACAATTTTTCTTTTTTCTTTTTTTTTTCTGTAAAGGGCCAGATAGTACACAATTCAGGCTTTGTGGGTCAGACAGTCTCTGTGATAACTGTACATCTTGCACATATAGTACAGAAGCAGCCACAAACAATACACAAATTAGTGGGCATGGCTACAAAACCATTTATAAAAGTAACTGGCTGGCCAGATTTCACCTGCACACCATACTTTTCTTACCACTGTCTCAGGGCATGCATTTTCCATTGGGGTGATATCACCCCCAAGGAGGTATAAATTTGATCTTGGGGGACAAGGAGGTGGCAAAATTTTCTTACTCTCTATGCATGAAGACTGATATACAAACAGTACAAAAACAGACTGTTTGGGGCTGAATACTGTCTCCAAGAATTCATGTCTATCCAGAACCTGAGAATGTGACTTTATTTGGAAATAGGGGCTTTCCAGGTATAATCAAGTTAAGATGTGGTTATGTTGGATTTAGGGTTGGCCCTAATCTAATGACTGGTGTCTTTATTGGTAGAGGGAAGTCTGGCCACAGAGACACACAGAGGGAGGATAGTGTGATAACACAGTGGGAGAATGCCATGTGATTGGAGTGATGCTACAAATTCTTGTGTTCTTAATAGTATGTTATTATTATTTTTTATCTGAAACACACTATATAAAAGGATCTAGGGCGTCCCATCAAAATCTGCTATTGGACGTGTTATGATTCCTTTAGATACTCATATCAGAATGGATGATACTCAGAGAATGACAACAGTGCTTTCTCACCCAGACATTCTCTTGTCTGGTCATCCAGGAAATACTTGATCGGGGAACACCTCACTCCAAACATCCTAGGTTGAGTTACCTTAGGCCTACCTCCTGAAAATTCCCATCTCTAATATCAATCTTATATGTTCCGAAAAAGGTAGCATGATTTATTCAATAAATATTGATTAAGAGTTCTCAGTATGGTAGGTATTCTTCTAGGTCCTGAATAAGGCAATGAATTAAAAAAATAAAAGGCAAACATCTCTTCTCATGGAACTTACATTATAGTCAGAGTGGTTAAACAGATAATAAATAAGTAAAAATAGGTAGGGTAACAAATGGTGGTGCTGATATATGTGGTTAAGAGCACAGAATGGACCACAACGGTCCCACCACTCTAAGTGTGAGACATGAACCAAGTCAACATTCTGTACCTCATTTTCTATATTTGTCAAATAAAGAGAATAATAGAGCCAGCCATATGGGATTGCTGGAAGGACTGACAGCTGGAAAGCACGTAGACTGACACAAACATTAACTCTTATTATATGAGAAAAAATAAAGCTAGAACTAGAGCCAGGGAGTGTGAAGGTGGTGGGGGTAATTGAGGGCAATGAGGCTTACATTTAGAAAATGCTGGTTTTGAGTCTTGGTTCTGTCACTTAGCTTGGAGAAGATAAATAACCTTTCTGAGTCTCACTTTGTGTGTTTCTTGTTTCGTTACTCTATAAAATAGAGATAATCCAACTAACCACGGAGGGCTGAGACAGAATAAAATGGATAGAATGAAACAGCCTTGGTAAAGCTCATAGAGGTTCTGGACATGGAATGTGTAATTCATGACTTTCTTTTTTCCTTAGCATTTGAGCCATGGTTGACAAGGAGGCCCTTTCCAACCTCCTTGATGGAAATATTGAGAAAGCTGCTGACATTCCCAAGTGGCCCAACATTTTCCAAAGAGATGTTGAAGGAGTTGATATCAGCTCCAGTCTTACACTTTTGTCATTTAATAAGTTCTCCTTTCTAAATGATACTCTCTTGGAGTATCAATGAATATCTCTACTTGTGGGTAATTTAGATCTTACAGTATGTTTCAGTCAGCTCAGTCTGCTCTAACAAGAACACCATAGACTGAGTGGCTTAGACAAGAAACATTTATCTTCCAAAGTTTTGCTGGCTGAGCAAGCCAAGATCAGGGCACTGGCAGATTTATTGTCTGGTTAAGAGCACTCTTCCTGGTTTGCAGATAGCCATCTTCTCCTTATATCCTCCCATGGTGTATAAAGAGAGAAGAAGCAAGCTCTTCTGTAAGAGCACTACTCCCATCAGGAGGCAAGAGCCTCATGACCAAATTTGCCTCCGAAAGACCCCATTTCCAAATGCATACCATCCTACTGGAAATAATAGTATCAACATATGAATGTGGGGGGATGGAAACATTCAGTCCACAATATATGTCCTCATGAACTTTGCTCCACATTCACAACCACACCACCACACATCACATGAGCTTTGATTCATATCCATAACCTTAAAAACAAGATGACATGACTATAAGACATGACTATACGAGGCAACACCAAAGATGAACCTTGGGAAGACCTCCAGCACATTGTTGCTTCAGGGTAGTGTCAGTGGCTTCACTCACAAAGACTTGCTAAAATTCCACTATTCTTTAAAAAAAAGTCAACATACTTCTTTCAGAAGTGTCTATTTGCTGAACCAGTCATTTTCTTACCAAAGATATAGGATCCTTTGGTATAACCACTTCTTGTTTGGTCCAAAATCAGAAAATCATCAATTATGCCTTCTTCTATCCAAATGAAACTAATCTATATTTTAAAATAAGTAACAATGCCAAAGTATAATTTAACTGTCCCAAAGTCAGTCCTTCATGGGAAAAAAGTTACAAATTACATCTTTGTCTTAAAACTGTTTAAACATCTTCATTAAATTTGCCCTCAAATAATATAAGGATAAATGCAAAAGAACAATCCAGAAAAGGCGTGCACACTTGAATTATGTAGGACTTTAAACACCTATCTAAATAAATAAATCTTGGGAATTTGTTTAACCATTTCACAATAGAACCCCTGGACTTAAGCATATGTATGCAAGGCATCATGCTATGGGCTTTGTAACAATTTCACGTTCAGAAAAAATATGTATATGTACAAAATTGACCAAGTCATTGACTGAGAGCTTACAAATATTGTACCAGAAAAATCTCATCTAACTGACTGAAAGCTATTCATTGATATAGTTAAAGCTCAGGAATTTATCAAATCCATGGAGATTTATTATTTTCACATTATGATTTTTTCCCAAACTTTAACAAACTTTACGACTTCATGCTTAAAAAAGATGGCTAATCAATTCCAAAGGATGCCTATTTCCTAAAACTTTTTCAACAAGTTCAACAGAATCTTCTTCTCAGTTATCACTTTGATTCTACATTGAAACCATCCAACTATATGTGATGTAGGTGACCATGGCCTGGCCATTGAGCCAACCTATCAGTTATAAACACCCTGGGCTGTTAGTAGTAGGAAATCCTATGAAGAGTGAAGCAAGGAGGCAGGTATTTTCCTTGATATAAATAAATAAATAAATAAATAAATAAATAAATAAATAAATAAATAAATAAATAAATAAAATTGTAGGGTGAGTCTGCTGCTGGCCTGAGCATCTCAACAATACCACCAAGACTGGCAGTCTTTGTATCCTTGACAGTTGACTTTTAGTCTTCATGTTAGTCACAAGATGGCTGCTGCAGCTCCATGTACCACATTGGTGTTCAAGCTCAGATTATAGGAATAGGAACAGCACCTATACATTCCTCCTGTATCTGTCAGAAAAGTCGTCTTTCCAGAAGCCTTACATCACAGTGGCCAGAACAGAGTCACATTAAACCAAGCAGAAGTACCAAGGATATAGTATAATACAGATCATTCTTTCAGAATACTCTTCATTATTTTAATTTTATGTTTACATTTACTGTACGAGTGTCCTATATATTCATGTTACCATGAATATTGTCACTAAGTTTGTTCCTAGATAAATGAAATGCTTTTATGTTTTCTTTTTCTAAAATACCTAGATGGGTAATACCTGCAATGATGTGCTATATCGAGGCTTTAAAAAAAAAAAAGTTTATATTTAAAAATGAGGAATAATTGCATTGTTTAAGATAGTTAAAAAACATATCACTAAATTTATTTAACAACTATTTCAGTTGCTGAAGAAAGTGCAAAATCACACTTTACATGAGGGAGAATGTAGTTGAAATCTGGACTCTCTCCTAAATAATTCATTTATTCATTCATTTATTTGATAAATGTTTTTAATTTATGTGATAGATATATTTCAGTTTCTGGGGATAAAATGGAATAATATGTGGTCTCTGCTTTCGAGGAGCATATATTCTTGGAAGCTCCATGAGGGCAGCAATTTTTTTAAGTTTCCACTGTATTTTCAATTTCTAGAACAGAAGCTCACAGTCCTAGCTATCATTACAATTAACTTGTAAAATATATAATGTTTTATATTATAATTACCAATTATATGTTTATATATTATATGTTTATATATTCCATATAGAATATAATAAATATATCACAGTACATTCATTTTTAAAAGGAATTTTTAAAATATACAATGCTCACAGCCTAACTCCACTCATTCAAATCAAATGTTTAGTGGTTGGACCTGGACATTGTTATTTTTTTTAAAAGTTCTCCTGTGGACTGAGAACCACTGTTGTAGGAAAAAACAAACAAACAAACAAAAAAAAACTTTATTGAATGCTTTCAACTTGTCCAAAGACTATTTTAGGTTCTTATATTCTCATTTACTCATCACAAAAACCATAAAAGATAATGTGAAGAATAAAGGAAACTTAATTCAAAAGGGATCCATGAAGCAGTGAAGGGAGGATTCTCACTCAGGTACTACTCATTACAATTTAGTTTACATACCTCAGAAGAAAGAAGGACAGTTTTCTCTTTGCCTAGCAACAACCTAGCCAATGAGAAGCCACAACAACCCACCCACTAAGAAGCCACCAAAACTAAGCTCTCACTCTCTTCCAATGAACTGTCGTTCAAAACAGCTCCTCCCAATTCCTCCCTTTCCTCTATAAAAGAGTGGAGATTAGTTCCTCTCCTTTGTTCTCTGAATTTGCCTATAGTTCACCACAGTTTGCATGCCCCAAATTGCAACTCCTCTGCCATTCCCAAATAAACTAAATTTTGCTAGCTAACCCACTTACTTTTTTTATTTTAAAGTATAAAAATATGTACTACTATCATCCCGTATTAAAGATGAAAAAAAAATACCTGAGATACAAAGAGATTAAGTTATTTGCACAAAGTCATACAGAAAGAATATCTGGAGAGAAGATTTGAACTGGAAAATCTGGTCCCTGTCAATATACTGTGCTTTCTATTATGTGCATGGCACATCATAGCTACTCAGTATGACCTGTGTAAATGAATGAATCCAAGTGGAGGTAACAGATAACTAAATAAAACTACCACAAGGATGTAAGAGTGACACATGCTATTATAGAGATATGTACATAATGCTATGAGAGAATGGGGGAATTTGAAATACAAATTAGGGCTCAAAGAATAATTGAAGAATCTTCAGTCACCAGAATGACCCTTTTATTCTTAACCTTGATTATCTGAAATACTGACAATTGGCATTTAGAAACAATAGAGTTCACAGTTTCACACAGTACAGACTCAAGTTCAAGTCCTTACAATATGGAGATGCCCAAGAATTTTACTCTTCATGGGGTCCTCCTATACATTTACTTTTGACTTACGGCATTATTTTAGGAAAAGAAATAACAAAGCAAAGGTATCATTCCTTTTGATAAATCAACAGGAGGGAATTCCAAGCCATAAGAATAGCATAAGTGAAGCAAATATATGTGAACAATGAACACTTTCAGGAAGAATTTTGAAATGACTGGAAGTGGAATCACTGACATCACTCTTAAAGAGTTCGGAGCAGTACCTAGGGCCCAGATTTCTTGGATGTGGTCTTCAGGCGAAGCAGCTCCAGCCCTTCAGTCCCCTACCCCATTCTGTGTTTAACGAGGCTTGTGACTGAATAGATCATTGGTAGGAGGCCCAGAGCTCTCTGTATTTTCTCCAGCCCTTGAAGTAAACAGTCATCCTTGCCAACCAGAGAAGCATGGAACCTAGTGTTCATGTCAGAAATGTATTATTTAACAGCAATCAGTTCTTGGCTTTTTGCAACACCCTTTGAGCCTATCGTCAAAGCTTATAGAACAAATTTAAAAGGAGATTATGCAAATACCCACGACACAAGGATGCCAACATCAATCCATGGTGTGTTTCAAAGCAGAGTAGTACCAGAAGAGACATGGCTCTCAATTTAATTGCATTAAGATTGGGCTCTCTTGACATTTTCTTGAAAATAAAAGGGAAATAAAATTGCATTATCTTTTTTTATTATTTATTTTTTTTGGCAGAATTGCATGATACTATAGAAACAACTCATCATTCATGAAAAAAAAAAAAGATCCAAACCAATTTCAGAATATTTCACAGATATAAAATACTAGAACATGAACCAAAGTTCCAGAAAATGGTCAGTAATGAATATATGGAAGCACATAAAATCACAGCCTCTGTTAGATAGCAAGCTAGTCCTAATAATTAAATTCTGTATTGGTGGCAAAAACAACCTGCTTTTTTAAAAGATAAAAAGGACAACTCATTAAAACTTTTATAATTTTTCTCTTCTGGAATGGTTGCCTCTGGAAATATGTGTCACTGGTATAATGGTTTGCATGGTTGCACCTTAACAATTCAACATAGCCACGCAACACACTTGCCAGTAAGTGTGAAAATGGCATTTCACATCTAACTTCTTAGGGTCTCTTTCTGCAATCAAACATAAGGACCTCCTTCATCTGTCTATAGTAAAGCATTTAGCTATAAAGGTGCAGGCTCACGAAGGGATCTCATGATAGAATGATAAGAGTATCAAAAGGCAAGAATCTACCTTTTTCATAATACCCTCAGAAAGATTTTCTTCTTCTACAACATACCATCTCATAAAGAAAGCAAGCTCAAGGCTCAAGCAATAGGTTATGTTTTTGCATTACTTTTGGAATATGAGGAACTAGCCGACAAATTTAGTAGCAATAATTTATTTTTGAAGCATGGATAATATGCGTCTTTCTTACCTTTTATTTTTCCCCCACAAGAAAAAAAAATTAGCTGAGATTCAGGACATAGAATTAAAAGCCTTTTTTCTCATGTTGGAAATATAAAGTCGAAATTGAGACGACATATACCAATGAGGACATATCCCACCTATTAGGGAAATAGCTTCCTTGCTTTCATAAGGTCAGATGGTAAAATGTGGGCACCTATACAGAGAGAGTGCCAAAAAAAGTATACACATTTTAAGAAAAGTAAAAACTGTATTAAAATTCTAATACTCAATATATACTGATAAAAAAAAGATGAATACAAGTCACGTTTGACATCTGCAAATAAAAGAGGTGCCCAAACTGTGAGCATAATTTTAATACAGATTTTCCTTTCTTAAAATGTGTATATGTTTTTATGGCACTCTCTTTATACACACACACACACACACACACACGTATATTTCTTTTTGCCAAATGCCACCAATGATGGCTCTTATGTTATTTCATAAAGTGCCTGATTTGTCCTCTGTCTGAAGGGTGAGGTGTCTCTTATGGTTGGATGACTCCAATATGTGTTGACTCATTCAGCAGGAGAGTTAAATAAAAGAAAATTTTACCCACACCATGCCTTTGACTTCAAAATCCATTTTCTAACCCTTGAAATTTCAGTGAAAAGTGCTTTCTCTCTTGTGTGCTGTCACGGAAACCTCACTGCACTTACATTTCTAATATCTGGTGCTGCTTCAGTGACAGGATTTTGCTGAGAGAACCGTTCTAACAGGAGTGGGAGGAACGGCCCCTGAGCCTCAGTGCTCACTTGCTTGGTGACCCCTTCAATGAAGGGCGATTAATTGCTTGTTACTTTTCAAGTTTCTCAGAGACAGAGAGACTACCAGAAGCTCTCAGGAGATAGTTTTAAGTTATTTTTAAATCACCATCACTTGTCTATGGAAGATAAGTTTTACATAATTGTATCCATTGATGTTACACTAGCCTGTATCATTTCTCTAACTGGGCAGTTTGTGCATGTGCACACACACACATAGCTTTGTTTTAATCATGCTTGGTAGTGTTCCTTCAAAGAGAAATAAACATAACAGAGATAATGATTTTGTGAGACAATTCTTTCCAATTTAAACAAAGGTAATTTGGTTTAGAAACAGTGGGCCATGTTCATTACAAGTGCATCCCCACTGGAATGAAAGCCCCAGACACGAGTGAAACCTAAGAAATCAGAGATTGTTCTGTCCTGTTTACCATTGTACCAGCAGTGCCTAGAACAGCAACTGGTACCCAGTAGGTGCTCAGGAACTATATGTTGAATCAATGATACCATAATTCCTTTAATGGATTGCAAAAATCCTTTATGAAACTCTTGTGGCATATTTTTGGCATTGCTTATATTTCTTCCCATGACTAAGACATACAAAGTAAATTTCTTATAGTCAATTATGGCCATGAAAAATATTTCTCTCTCTCAGTCTTCTGGTTTTATGACTATTATTAAAATTCTTATTAAATTGCATGTTAATTTCTAACAACAGAAAGTGAAAATAAGTGAAGAATAAAACGTTACTTTACTTTGAGCACGTTCTACCAAGCAGTATTGTCTTTTACTATAGAGCTATAGTTGAAAGTCCAGTTTTAAGATTTTTCCTATGCATGAAGTCTACAGGAGTCCAGGCATAATGATTTTAAAGACAAAACATATAAATGTATTGATATCTTCAATTAAACATTTATTTACTCACTAAATAGCTATTACATACTGTCTGTTAATAAACTAGGATTGTTCAAGGCATCAGAAATAGAGCAGTGAACAAACTGATAACATTCCCTGCCTACATGGAACTTTCATTTTAACAAGGGGAGCCAAACAGTTAAAACATAGATGAAAAATCACATCATACATTAAAATATTATTATTTACATGGAGAAAAATAAAGCAAATAGGGTGGGGGGTAAGGCATCCTGGGAGGCATGCACATTTAAATAAAGTGGCCAAGACAAATGACTTTTGAGCAGAGACTTGAAAGAATTTAAGAAAGTAAAACAGGAAGCCATGCAGATACCTGGGGGAGAATGTTGCCGGCAGAGGGAAGAGCAAGCATGAGGTCCAAAGCAAAAATATGCTGGGCAAGTTCCTAGATAGCTAAGGAGGCCATAATGAAAGACCAGAGGAAATTAGAGGAGAGATCAAAAGATACATAGAAACAAATGACAATCAAAATGCTTCCTACCAAAATTTTTGGGATGCAGCGAAAGCAGTTTTAAGAGGGAAATTTATATCATTACAGGCCTATCTCAAGAAACAAGAAAAATCCCAAATAAATAACCTCATGTTACACCTTAAAGAACTAGAAAAAGAAGAACACGTGAAACCCAAGGTCAGCAGAAGAAAGGAAATAACAAAAATCAGAGCAGAACTAAATGAAATAGAGAACAAAAAGACAATAGAAAAAATTAATGTGACAAAAAAATGGTTCTTTGAAAAGATTAACACAATTGACAAACCCTTGGCTAGTCTCACTAAGATAAAAAGAGAGAAGACACTAATTAACAAAATCAGACATGACAAAGGGGAACTTATCACAGACACCATAGAAATACAAAGGATCATCCAAGAATACTATGAAGGACTATATGACACCAAATTCAATAACCTAGAAGAAATGGACAAGTTCTTAGAAACATATAGCCTTCCAAGGCTGAACCATGAAGAACTGGAAAATCTAAACAGAACGATCACAAGTAACGAAATTGAATCAGTCATCCAAAACCTTTCCAGAGGAAAATGTCTGGGACCATATGGCTTCACTAGTGAATTCCACCAAACCTCCAAAGAGGATTTAATACCAATCCTGCTGAAATTCTTCGAAAAAATTGAAGAAGAGACAGTACTCCCTAACTTTTATGAGGCCAACATTATCCTGATACCAATACCTGGTAAGGCCAACACAAAAAACGAAAACTACAGACCAATGTCTCTGATGAATACAGATGCAAAAATCCTAAACAAAATTCTAGCAAATCGAATACAACAATGCATTAAAAAGATTATTCATCACGACCAAGTGGGGTTCATCCCCGGGGCACAAGGATGGTTCAACATCCGCAAATCCATCAATGTGATATATAATGTAAACAAAATAAAGGACAAAAACATATGATTACATCAATTGATGCAGAAAAAGCTTTTGACAAGATACAACATCCATTTATGATTACAACACTTAATAAAAATAGGTATAAAAGGAAAATACCTATACATAATAAAGGCCATCTAGACAAGCCCTCAGCTAATGTCATAATTATTTATGAAAAACTGAAGCCCTTCGGTCTACATTCAGGAACATGACAGGGCTATCCCCTATCACCTCTGCTTTTCAACATAGTGCTGGTAGTCCTGGCCAGAGCAATTAGGCAAGAGAAAAAATAAAAGGCATCAAATTGGGAATGAAGAATTTAAATTGTCACTCTTTGCAGATGACATGATGCTATATATAGAAAACCCTAAAGACTCCACGAAAAAGCTATTAGAAACAATCAATGAATACAGTAAAGTTGCTGGCTACAAAATCAACGTACAAAAGTCCATTGTATTCCTATATCATAACAACGGAATCTCAGAAGAAGAAACACAAAAATAATTCCTTTTGCAATTGCAGCAAAAATAATAAAATACCTAGGAATAAACTAAACCAAGGATGTGAAGGACCTATATGCTGAAAACTATAAGACATTTTTGAAGGAAATTGAAGAAGACACAAAGAAATGGAAAGACATTCCATGCTCATGGATTGGAAGAATCAACATAGTTAAAATGGCCATATCACCCAAAGCAATATACAGATTTAATGCAATCCCCATCAAAATCCCAATGGCATTTTTTAAAGAAATAGAACAAAAAATCATCAGATTTGTTTGGAACCACAAAGGACCCCAAATAGCCAAAGCAATCTTAAGAAAAAAGAACAATATTGGAGGTATCACACTCCCTGACTTTAGCTTGTACCACAGGGCTACAATAATCAAAACAGCATGGTACTGGCAGGAAAACAGACACGTAGACCAATGGAGTAGAATTGAGAACCCAGAAATAAAACCACATAAATATGGACAGATAATTTTTGACAAGGAAGCTAAAAACATACAATGGAGGAAAGACAGCCTCTTCAATAAATGGTGCTGGGAGAATTGGATAGCCATGTGCAAAAGAATGAAACTGGACTGCTATCTGTCACCATGTAACAAAATTAATTCAAAATGGATCAAAGACTCAAGCCTAAGACCTGACACAATAAACTGCATAGAAGAAAACATAGGTACTAAACTTATGGACCTTGGGTTCAAAGAGCATTTTATGAATTTGACTCCAAAGGCAATGAAAGTAAAAGCTAAAATAAACGAATGGGACTACATGAAACTTAAAAGCTTCTGCACGGCAAAAGAAACCATCGACAAAATAAAGAGGCAACCAACTGAATGGGAGAAGATTTTTGCAAACAGTGCCTCTGATAAGGAACTAATATCCAAAATACTCAAGGAACTCATGAAACTCAACAACAACAAAACAAAGAACACAATTGAAAAAAGGGCAGAGGACCTGAGGAGACATTTCTCCAAAGAGGACATACAAATGGCAAAGAAACATATGAAAAAATGCTCAAGATCACTAATCATCAGAGAAATGCAAATAAAAACCACAATGAGATATCACCTCACCCCAGTCAGAATGGCTATCATCAACAAGACAAATAATGTCAAGTGCTGGAGAGGCTGTGGAGAAAACGGAACCCTCATACACTGTTGGTGGGAATGCAGACTGGTGCACCTGCTATGGAAGGCAGTGTGGAGGTTCCTCAAAAAATTATGAATAGAATTACCATATGACTCAGCAATCCCTCTCTGGGTATCTATCCAAAAACTCTGAAAACATTTATCCATAAAGACACGTGTGTTCCAGTGTTCGTTGCAGCTTTGCTTACGGTGGCCAAGACATGGAAACAACCAAAATGTCCCTCGATAGATGAATGGATAAAGAAGTTGTGGTATATATACACAATGGAATACTATTCGGCAGTAAGAAAAGATGATATAGGAACATTTGTGACAACATGGATGGATCTTGAGAGTATGATGCTAAGCGAAATAAGTCAGACAGAAAAAGCAGAGAACAGTGTGATTTCACTGATATGTGGTATATAAGCTAAAAACAACAAAAGAACAAGACAAACAAATAAGAAACAAAAACTCATAGACACAGACAATAGTTTAGTGGTTACCAGAGGGTAAAGGGGGGTGGGGGGAGGGAGATGAGGGTAAGGGGGATCAAATATATGGTGATGGAAGGAGAACTGACTCTGGGTGGTGCACACACAATGGGATTTATAGATGATGTAATACAGAATTGTACACCTGAAATCTATGTAATTTTACTAACATCGTCACCCCAATACATTTAAAAAAAAGAAAAATAATTAAAAATAAAAAGGTAGACCTGAGAACATGAGGAAACGAGCGCAGAGAGGTAATGGAAGCCAATACAAGTGTTAGTATGTGGTTACATTCTGAACATATTTTGAGAATAGATCTGATATGCTTGATAGAAAAAAATGGGGAGGGGTGTTTCCAAGGTTTTGGCCTGTGCACTGGAAAGATGAATTTGAAGTTAACTGATATGGAGAAAACAACTTGTAAACTAGGTGTGAGAGGAAGATTTTCTGGTACATTGGATGGGGAGGAGTGAAAAAGCAAAGAATGTAAAACTCCTTGGATTGAGGTAAAACTAAAAAGGGTTTAAATCTATAGTGAACTGCATTATATCCAGTTCACTGGCTGTAATAAGTAATGTAAAAATAAAAATAAAGATATCCTTTTCAAATTATTTATATTTATGATTGAACTATTCAACACAGCAGAAGATTTTGCAATATAAAAAATTCTAATCTATATAAACCAAACTTTCTTATTAATACACATCAGAAAACACCCGTACGTTTCTTTGCATTCTGGGAAGACGGCCACATTACCTTAATATCAAGTTGGGTGTCTATCGTGATTCAGTAATTACCCAATATATGAATGCTATCTATGTGTTCCTAGAACCAACAGATTGGGTGATCGAATAATTTGCAAGTAAGCTTCAAATATGATGATACCTTGCTCTGACAGACTTCCAGAGTGTATTTCCTAAGAATAAGGACAGTCTTGTACATAACCACAATGCCAATGTCCAGCAAGATACGTAAAAATAATACCAAAATATTATCTAACACACACTCTGTATTCAAATTTCATCAGTTGTGTGCTATCAGGGAAACAAATAGTTGTCCAAAACTATTTGTTTATTGTTTCAATCTAAGATACAGTCAAGAATCCTGCTTTACTTTTGGGCTTTAATCTAAACAGCTTCTCTGCTGTTCATGGCACTGAATTTTTTATAAAATCCAGAGAAATTGTCTTCTAAAATGTCCTTGGGTTTGTTGGATTATTTCTTCATAATTCCCAGGTTTATAATCTGGCAAGATGACCACATAGGTAACATACCTCCCAATGTATCGTATCAGGAGACACAAGAGTTTGTCCCATTATTGGCAATAGTAAATGGAGTAATAAGTGGTAAAGGTGGTATCTATCAGAAATTATAGTTACAAAAATACTTTCATGGATTAACATTTTATAGCCCTGTGAATATCTTCTTACCCAACAACTTTTCACCAAATGCTCTCGGCAAATATTTGATTAGATGAATTGTGTTTTAGATCGGAAGTTGCACAATGGTGATTTTCTAACTCCATCATTGGGTTTACATTTATTAAATGGCTTTTCTCTTCTTTTTTCGCTTTGGTTGTATCAATGTGGACTTGGGTGTTATATACATTCCATTAATATCACAGTATTATTGTTCATTTTTTGTTCTTTTTCCATGGTCAATTAATTAGAAAGTTGAACATTGGGAGCCCCCTCTGGCTCACATTCTCTGGCTGGCTCACATTCTCTTAACATCCTCCCATCAACTGCAAATAGTATGTCCAAGATTCAGCTTGACATGCAAGAAGCTGATTTTCTAAGCAGCACAGATTCCTGGTAAGATGGGTTTTTGCTTAGAAATCAAAGTTCTTGTAGACTAAGTAATCAAGATTAAGATTTGATGGCCTGTGATGCCATCATACCAGGACAATATGAATAGAGCTATACAATATATAGTTTTAAGAAATTATGGGTTTGAAAAATGACTGGATAAAGAAGGTGTGGTATATAAACCCAATGGAATACTATTCTGCCATAAGAAAAAATGAAATAATGTCATTTGCAACAACATGGATGGATTTTGAGATTATTATGCTAAGTGAAATAAATCAGACAGAAAAAGTCAAGAACCATATGATTTCACTGATATGTGGGATATAAAACTGAAAGCAACAAAGTAACAAGACAAACAAATGAAGAAACAAAAACTTATAGACACAGACAACAGTTTAGTGGTTACTAGAGGGTAAGAAGGGAGGGAGGTGGTAGAGGGTAAAGGGGGTCAAATATATAGTGATGGAAGGAGAACTGACTCTGGGTGGTGAACACACAATGTGATATATAGTTGATGTATTACAGAAGTGTACACTTGAAACCTATGTAACTTTACTACTCTTTGTCACCCCAATAAACTTTAATAAAAAAAATTATGGGTTTATAATGATATCTCAAATTCAAATCCAATACCAAAGGTTCTTCTTCAGTGTTCCACCTTTGAATCTTCCTTCTCTAAGCAAAGTTTTGCTATATTAATTTATTCACTGTCTTAAAATCCACACAAAATTGTTTCCGAATTGCTTATGGGTTATTCAGAAAAGAGTTATTTAATTTCTGAATATTTGATGATTTTTTTCAAAGATCATTTGTTATTGATTTCTAACTTGATTATATTCTGAACAACAACAAAAAAAAAACACTTTCTTTTTCTAAGTTCATTATAAATTTTTTTTTCTATTACTATGTATTCAAGTACATAGGCCTTGCTTCTGTAGTATCTCCTTGTATTTTATCCCATCCAATGAATTTTTCATTGCATTGCATATTTTCTTCTCATTATGTTCATGTTTTCCTTTAAATTCTTGAGCATAATTATAGTAGCAATTGAGAAATCCTTGTCTGCTATTTCTATCATCTCTACCATTTCTGAGTCTTTTAGCATTTATTAATTTTTCCATGTTGATTCACATTTTTTTTCTATTTTTTATGCAGCAGGTTTTGTTGCTGCTGGTTACTGTAAGTCTTGCCTCTTTGAATATCTACATGTTTTTGTCTTCCTGTAAGGAATAATGAAATTTGTTGAAAGGACCATAAGGGTATTATGCTAGGAGAAATAAGTCATACAGAGAAAGACAAATACTATATGATCTCTCTTATATGTGGAATCTAATAAAGCAAAATAAAAAGCTATTATAAGGTAATAGACACACACAAAAAAAGATTGGTGGTTGTCAGAGACAAAGAGAGAGAGTGTGGAATAAATGGGTGAAGGGGGACAAAACGTGAAAATTTTTTAAAAAAGAAAAATTTTGGTCAAATGAATGCTTGAAGATCAAGCTGTTCAAGTTGTACCTTGAAGCATAGTTAGGTCATGTTCTAGAATAGCTTTACTCCAGGAAAAATTTATCTCTACTACTAAGTCATGACCTTTCTGAGTTGTCTATTGAGTACATGGGATGTTCAAAGTGATTTCTTAATCCTGGTTGCTTCACCTCAAATTTTCAGAGCTTTAAGGGAGCTCCAGAAATTGTTCAGCTTACAGCTCTTCTGTTGTTCTTTGTCTGAATTTGTGCAGATTCCCTCTACATGTGTGCAGCTTAATATTTAGCAACAGACTCAAGAGAACTTTTATGCAGATGTCCAGAGCTATTCATCTGCAAAGCTCTTTTCTCTCTAGAATTCTGCCCTGAAAACTGCATCTACTTCAGCCTCCCAGAACGCCAGTCTCTATTGCCTCACCTCAGTGAGATTATCAGCATCTGCTTGAGATTCTTCTCTCTGCACAGAAGTCTAAAATGTGCCTCTGAGAAGAAGCCGAGTGATCATATGTTTTGCTCATTGGTTTCCTTTATCTCAAGGATCACAACCTGAAGCTGCCTAATGTCCAATTTCTGAAACAGTTATTTCATATTTTTCCATAGGCAGTTATTTAGGGTATGTGATACCAGTTAATTTAACAAGTTCAGAAACACTTCTTTTTTTTAAAAAGAGCAGCTATTTATTTTTTAAATATCTTTTTAATTTTTTTTTAAGATTCTTTTTTTTTTAATTTACAGAGGTGACAATTGTTACTGAAATTACATAGATTTCAGGTGTACAATTCTGTATTACATCATCTATAAATCCCATTGTGTGTGCACCACCCAGAGTCAGTTCTCCTTACATCAACACATATTTGATCCCCCTTACCCTCATCTTCCTCCCTCCACCCCCCTTACCCTCTGGTAACCACTACACTATTGTCTGTGTCTATGAGTTTTTGTTTCTCATTTGTTTGTGTTGTTCTTTTATTTTTGGTTTATATACCACATATCAGTGAAATCACATTGTTCTGTGCTTTTTCTGTCTGACTTATTTCGCTCAGCATCATACTCTCAAGATCCATCCATGTTGTCACAAATGTTCCTATATCATCTTTTCTTACTGCCAAATAGTATTCCATTGTGTATATATACCACAACTTCTTTATCCATTCATCTATCGAGGGACATTTTGGTTGTTTCCGTGTCTTGGCCACCGTAAACAAAGCTGCAATGAACATTGGAGCACACGTGTCTTTATGTATGAATGTTTTCAGATTTTTTTGTTAGATACCCAGGAGAGGGATTGCTGGGTCATATGGTAATTCTATTTGTAATTTTTTGCAGAACCTCCACACTGCCTTCCATAATGGCTGCACCAGGCTGCATTCCCACCTACAGTGTATGAGGGTTCCTTTTTCTCCACAGCCTCTCCAGCACTTGACATTATTTGTCTTGTTGATGACAATCATTCTAACTGGGATGAGGTGATAACTCACTGTGGTTTTTATTTGCATTTCTTTGATGATTAGTGATGTTGAGCATTTTTTCATATGTTTCTTTGCCATTTGTATGTCCTCTTTGGAGAAATGTCTCCTCAGGTCCTCTGCCCTTTTTTCAATTGTGTTCTTTGTTTTGTTGTTGAGTTTCATGAGTTCCTTGAGTATTTTGGATATTAGTTCCTTATCAGAGGCACTGTTTGCAAAAATCTTCTCCCATTCAGTTGGTTGCCTCTTTATTGTGTCGATGGTTTCTTTTGCCGTGCAGAAGCTTTTAAGTTTCATATAGTCCCATTCGTTTATTTTAGCTTTTACTTTCATTGCCTTTGGAGTCAAATTCATAAAATGTTCTTTGAACCAGAGGTCCATAAGTTTAGTAGCTATGTTTTCTCTATGTAGTTTATTGTGTCAGGTCTTATGCTTAAGTCTTTGATCCATTTTGAATTAATTTTGGTACACGGTGACAGATAGCAGTCCAGTTTCATTCTTTTGCACGTGGCTATCCAATTCTCCCAGCACCATTTATTGAAGAGGCTGTCTTTCCTCCATTGTATCTTTTAGCTTCCTTGTCAAAAATTATCTGTCCATATTTATGTAGTTTTATTTCTGGGTTCTCAATTCTATTCCATTGGTCTACATGTCTGTTTTTCTGCCAGTACCATGCTGTTTTGATTACTGTAGCCCTGTAGTACAAGCTAAAGTCAGGGAGTGTGATACCTCCAGTATTGTCTTTTTCTTAAGATTGCTTTGGCTATTTGGGGTCCTTTGTGGTTCCAAACAAATCTGATGATTTTTTGTTCTATTTCTTTAAAAAATGCCATTGGGATTTTGATGGGGATTACATTAAATCTGTATATTGCTTTGGGTGATATGGCCATTTTAACTATGTTGATTTTTCCAATCCATGAGCATGGAATGTCTCCATTTCTGCATCAGTTGATATAATCATATAATATTTGCCCTTTATTTTGTTTATGTGATGTATCACATTATGGATTTGAGGATGTTGAATCAGCCTTGTGCCCCAGGGATAAACCCCACTTGGTCATGATGAATAATCTTTTTAATGCATAGTTGTATTCAATTTGCTAGAATTTTGTGTAGGATTTTTGCATCTGTATTCATCAGAGACATTGGTCTGTAGTTTTCATTTTTAGTGTTGGCCTTACCAGGTTTTGGTATCAGGGTAATGTTGGCCTCATAAAATGAGTTAAGGAGTACTGTCTCTTCTTCAATTTTTTGGAATAGTTTGATCAGGATTGGTATTAGATCCTCTTTGGAGGTTTGGTAGAATTCACTAGTGAAACCATCTGGTCCAGGACTTTTGCTTTTGGGAAGGTTTTGGATGACTGATTCAATTTCGTTACTTGTGATGGTTCTGTTTAGATTTTCCAGTTCTTCATGGTTCAGCCTTGGAAGGCTATATGTTTCTAAGAACTTGTCCATTTCTTCTAGGTTATTGAATTTGGTGTCATATAGTCCTTCATAGTACTCTTGGATGATCCTTTGTATTTCTGTGGTGTCCGTGATAACTTCCCCTTTTTCATTTCTGATTTTGTTAATTAGTGTCTTCTCTCTTTTTATCTTAGTGAAACTAGCCTAGGGTTTGTCAATTGTGTTAATCTTTTCAAAGAACCAGCTCTTTGTCACATTAATTTTTTCTATTGTCTTTTTGTTCTCTATTTCATTTAGTTCTGCTCTGATTTTTGTTATTTCCTTTCTTCTGCTGACCTTGGGTTTCACGTGTTCTTCTTTTTCTAGTTCTTTAAGGTGTAACATGAGGTTATATATTTGGGATTTTTCTTGTTTCTTGAGATAGGCCTGTAATGATATAAATTTCCCTCTTAAAACTGCTTTCGCTGCATCCCAAAATTTTTAGTAGGAAGCATTTTGATTGTTATTTGTTTCTATGTATCTTTTTTTTTTTTTTACTTAGACGTTCATCATTTATATCCCTCACACGGTGTGAACCCTCTTTCCCCCCATCCACTATCCCTCTGACATCGCACAGAGCCATTACATTTCCACTGTCACTATTCCTAATGCTGTACTCCGTTTCTTGTAAGTATATACATACATACATACATACATACATACATACATACATACATACATATACACATATATATGTAAAATTATTTTTGGCGTTCAGTATTGTTCAGCTTCAGGTGTACATTGCAGTGATCAGGCATCTACATCATCCCTGATGTGGTCTCCCAAATGGGACAAGTGTCCATCGGATACCCTACATAATCTTTACAACATTATTGATTACGTTCCCCAAATTAATTTTCAAAATCCCGTGGCCATCTTGTGGTTACCGAGTGTTTTCTTATCTCCTCACCTTCCCCCTTATCCCCACACCCCGCCCAACTAGCAACTCTCATTTTTTCCTCTTTGTCTCCAAAATTGTTTCTGATTAATTCATCCACTTATTTTTTTCTTTAGATTCCGCATATAAGTGAGATCATATGGTTTTTGTCTTTCTCTGTCTGACTTATTTCACTTAACATAATTTTCTCGTCCATATTTTTGCAAATGGTAAGATTTCTTTTCTTTATGGCTACGTAATACTCCATTGTATAAATGTACCACAGTTTCTTAATCCAGTCAGCTACCGATGGGCATTTTGGCTGTTTCCATGTCTTGGCTATTGTGTATAGTGCTGAAATAAACATAGGAGTGCATACAGATTTTTGAATTGGAGTTTTGGATTTCTCCGGATAGATGCCTAGGAGTGGAATTACTGGATCATAGGGTAGTTCCATTTTCAGATTTCTGAGATACCTCCATACTGTTTTCCATAGAGGCTGCACCAATCTGCAATCCCACCAACAGTGCACAAGCGTTCCCTTTTCTCCACATCCGCACCAACACTTGTTGTTTGTTGATTTATTGATGATAGCCATTTTGACTGGGGTAAAGTGGTATCTCATTGTGGTTTTTATTTGCATTTCTCTGATGGTTAATGAGGTTGAGCATTTCTTCATATGTCTGTTTGCCATCTGTATGTCCTTTTCAGAAAAATGTCTCTTCATGTCCTCTGCCCATTTTTTAATTGGGTTGTTTGTTTTTTGGGGTTGAATTGAGTTTTTTTTATAAATTTGTCATATTAACCCCTTATCAGATACGTCATTGGCAAATATCTTTTCCCATTCAGTAGGATCCCTTTTTGTTTTATTGATGGTTTCCTTTGCTGTGAAAAAACTTTTTAGTTTGATGTAATCACACGTGTTTATTTTTTCTCTTACTTCCCTCGTGTGAGGGGATATATCAGTAAAAGTCCTACTCCGGATAATGTGTGTGAGTTTCTTCCTATATTTTCTTTTAGGTATTTTATGGTTTCAGATCTTACATTTAAGTCTTTAAGCCATTTTGAATTTATTTTAGTATATGGTGTAAGGAGGTGGTCCAGCTTCATTTTTTTACATGTGTCTGTCCAGGTTTCCCAGACCATTTATTGACTAGACTGTCTTTACCCCACCATACATTCTTGCTTCCATTGTCATTGATTAAATGGCCATATAGGCATGGATCTAATTCTGGACTCTCTATTCTGTTCCATTGATCTATGTGTCTGTTTTATGCCAGTACCATGCTGTTTTGATTACTGTAGCCTTGTAGTATAATTTGATGTCAGGTATTGTTATACCTCCCACTTTGTTCTTATTTCTCAAGATTGCTGAGGCTAACCGGGGTCTTTTATAGTCCCATATAAATTTCAGAATTATATGTCCTATTTCTGTGAAAAACATCGTTGGTAGGTTGATTGGAATTGCGTTCAATATGTGTATTGCGGACACTTTAACTATATTAATTCTTCCTATCTATGAACATGGTATATGTTTCCATCTATTTGTAACTTCTTTCATTTCTTTCTTCAGTGTCTTATAATTTTCTGAGTACAGATCTTTTACTTCTTTGGTTAAATCTATTCCCAGGTATTTTATAGTCTTTGGAGCAATTGTAAATGGGACTGCTTTTTAAATTTCTCCTTCTGATGTTTTATTATTGGTATATACAAATACAACCGATTTCTGAATATTAATTTTGTATCCTGCTACTTTACTAAATTCATCTATCAGCTCTAATAGTTTCTTGGTGGAGTCTTTAGGGTTCTCTATCATCTGCATATAATAACAATTTTACTTCCTCCTTACCAATTTGGATGCCTTTTATTTCTTTTTCTTGTCTGACTGCTATGACTAGAACTTCCAGCACTATGTTGAATAGAAGTGGAGAAAGTGGTCAACCTTGCCTTGTTCATGATCTTAGGGGGAATGGTTTTAGCTTTTCCCCATTGAGTATGATGTTAGCTGTGGGTTTGTCATATATGGCCTTTATTATGTTTTGTTGAGGATTTTTGCATCTATGTTCATTAGCAACATTGGCCTGTCGTTTTCTTTCTTTGTGGTGTCTTTGTCTGATTTTGGGATCTGGGTGATAGTGGCTTCATAAAAAGTGTTTGGGAGTCATCCCTCTTTCTGGATTTTTTGAAGAGCTTGAGGAGAATAGGTGATAATTCTTTTTTGAACGTTTTGTAAAATTCACCTGTAAAGCCATCTGGTCCAGCGCTTTTGTTTGTTGAGAGACTGTTGATTACTGATTGAATTTCCCTGGTGATACTCAGTCTATTCAGATTTTCTGTTTCTTCTTGAGTTAGCCATGGGAAGTTGTATGCCTCTAGAACATTGTCCATTTCTTCCAGATTGTCAAATTTATTGGCATATAGTTGCTCATAGTAATTTCTTAAAATTTTTTGTATTTCTGCGGTGTCTGTTGTCACTTCTCCTCTTTCATTTTTGATTTTATTAATTTGGGTCCTCCCTCTTTTTTTCAATGAGTCTGACTAAAGGTTTGTCAATTTTGTTTATCTTCTCTAAGAACCAACTCTTGGATTCATTGACCTTTTGCATTGTTTTTCTGGTTTCTATATCATTTATTTCTGCTTTGATTTTTATTATCTCCTTCCTTGTGCTCTCTTTGGGCTTATTTTGCCGTTCTTTTTCCAGACCCCTTAAGTGTGAAGATAACCTGTGATGTTTCTTCTTTCTTTAGGTAGGCCTGCAATGCAATGAATTTCCCTCTTAGGACTGCTTTCGCGGCATCCCATCAATTTTGGGTCGTCGTGTTTTCATTTTCATTTGTCTCAAGATATCTTTTGATTTTTTCCTTGATCTCCTGCTTGACCCATTCATTATTTAGTAACATGTTATTCAGCCTCCATGAATTGGTGTGTCTTCCAGTTTTTTTTCCTGTAGTTCATTTCTAATTTCATAGCACTGTGGTCAGAGAAGACAATTGGTATGATTTCAATTTTCTTAAATTTATCAAGACTTGTTTTGTGGCCTAACATATGGTCTATCTTGGAAAATGTTCCATATGCGCTTGAGAAGAACGTGTATTTTGCAGCATTCGGGTGAAATGCTCTGAAAATATCAATTAAATCCAAGTGGTCCAATGTATCACTTAACACTTGTTTCCATATTGATTTTCTGTCTGAAAGACTTGTCCCTTGCTGTCAGAGGTGTTTTGGAGTCCCCTATTATGACAGTGTTACTGTTGATCTTTGTCTTTATGTCAGTCAATATCTGTTTTGTACATTTAGGTGCTCCTATGTTCGCTGCATAGATGTTTACTAGGGTTATGTCCTCTTGTCAAATCGATCCCTGTATTATTATACAGTGCCCATCTTTGTATTTTAATATGTTATTCATTTTAAAGTCTATTTTGTCAGATATAAGTATTGCAACTCCAGCTTTTTTCTCATTTCCATTTGCATGAAATATCCTACTCCAACCCTTCACTTTCAGCCTGTGTGTGTCTTTTGATCTGAGGTGAATCTCTTGTGTGTGTGTCTTTTGATCTGAGGTGAATCTCTTGTATACAGCATATACAAGGGTCTTGCTTTCTTATCCACTCAGCCACCCTATGTCTCTTGATTGGAGCATTTAATCCATTTACATTTAACCTGATTATTGATATGTACATAGTTATTGGCATTTTTAAATTTGTAGTTAGATTATTTTCATCTTTCTTTTATTTACAGAAGTCCTTTTAGTATTTCTTGTAATGCTGGCTTGATGGTAAATTCCTTTAGCTTATTCTTTTCCAGGAAGCTCTTTATCTCTCCATCAACTTTAAATGATAGCCTTGCTGGATAAAGCAATCTAGATTGTAGGCCTCTATTTTCCATCACTTTGAGTATCTCCTGCCACTCCCTTCTGGCATTCAATGTTTCTGTAGCAAAGTCATTTGATAGTCTTATGGGAGTTCCCTTGTATGTAATGCTCTGTCTCTCTCTTGCTGCTTTTAGGATCCTCTCTTTGTCTTTAAGCTTTGCCATTTTAAGTATAATGTGTCTTGGTGTGGACCTGTTTGGGTTTATCCTGATTGGAACTCTCTGCCCTTCCTGGGCTTGCATGTTGGTTTCTTTCATCAGGTTAGGGAAGTTTTCGGACATTATTACTTCAGATATGTTCTCAATCCCTTGCTTCCTCTCTTCACCTTCTGGTATTCCTATGATGCACATGTTGTTGCGCTTGATGTTATCCCAGAGATCTCTTAAACCATCTTTATTGTTTTTTTTATTCTTTTCTCTTTCTGTTGTTCTGTTTGGGTGATCTCTGCTAACTTGTCTTCTAAGTCACTGATTCGATCCTCTGCTTCATCTAACCTGCTGTTAATTCCTTCAAGTGAGTTATTTCTGTAATTGTGTTTTTTACTTCTCACTGGTTGTTCGTTATGATTTCTACACCCTTCTTTATGTCGTCTCTAAGCTCCTTAAACATTCTTATTACCAGTGATCTTAACTCTGTCTCTGGTAGGTTACCTCTGTTTCATTTGGTTCCACTTCTGGAGGTTTCTTCTGTTCTTTTATTTAGGACATGTTCTTTGTTTCCCCATTCTGGCTGACTCTCTGTGTTTGCTTTGATGTGTTAGGTAGATCCCCTAGAGTTCTTATTTCTTGCTGGGTTATCTTATGTAGTATGTGTCCGTTATATTTGTCTTGCACTACTTCATTCTTCTCTGTGTGTGCTCCAAAGGTGACTCTTGTGTATATTGTCCTGTTAAAAGAGATCTTTAATTGCTTTTCACTAGTGAGAAGGTGGGGTTAACTCCTAGGCTGACTAGTTGTGAGACTTGGCTCTGCCCACCGCACGGTGTTCTGCTGCGTAAGGTTTGACCGCTTAAATGTGGTTTGGCCTCTATGGGCTCTTGTGCCTATAGAGAATTCCCTCTAGGTGTGTGACCTGTGGGTCAAACCGGTAGTACTCTGGTTTAGTCCAGAGTTGGCCTATGGATATGTTGAATCTTGTGCCTCTCAAGCTGGGCCCTTCAAGTAATCCTTGCAAGAGACTCTTAGCTGTTATGCGTGATGAGCAGAGAGTCCTTTGAAGAGTTATATGTCCCATTTGTGATAAGATCTGGAGAACTCAAAAAGTGCGTACCACTGCCGCCATTCCTATGACCTCTATGTATCTTTTGATCTCTCCTCTACTTTCCTTTTTGACCCAGTCATTCTTTAAAAGTATGCCATTTAATCTCCATGTATTTGTGTTTTTTCCTGCTTTCTTTTGCAGTTGATATCCAATTTCAAAGCCTTGTGATCAGAAAATATGCTTGGTATGATTCCAATCTTCTTCAATTTGCTGAGGCTGATTTTATGTCCCAATAGATGGTCTATCCTTGAGAATGTGTCATGTACACTAGGAAAGAATGTATAGTCTGATGTTTTAGGATGAAGTGCTCTATATATGTAAATTATGTCCATTTCATCTAATGTGCCATTTAGGACTGCTATTCCGTTATTTACTTTCTGTTTGGATGATCTATCCATAGCTGTCAATGATGTATTTAAGTCCCCTAGTATAATTGTGTATTGGTCAATTTCTCCCTTTAGTTGTTAGTAGTTGCTTGGTATATTTCGGTGTTCCCTGATTGGAGGCATAAATATTGATGACTATTATGTCTTCTTGTTGTACAGTCCCCTTAACCATTATGAAATGTCCATATTTGTCTCTTGTTATCTTTTTCACCCTGAAGTCTGTTTCATCTAATATCATTTTGGCTACATCTGATTTTCTCTGGGTAACCTTTGCTTGGAGTGCCAATTTCCACCCTTTCACTTTGAGTCTATGCTTGTCTTTGTAGCTGAGATGTGTCTTTTGGAGACAGCATATGGTTGGGTTTATTTTTTGATCCAATCTGCTACTTTGTGTCTTTTTATTGCTGAATTCAATCCATTTACATTTATGGCGATTATTGAATGTGAGTATTTCCTGTCATTCTATCTTAGTTTTCTGGTAAGGCTGTGTCTCCATTGTTTCTTTGCCTTTTTGTTGTTGTCTACTATTTCTGTGTGGTGGTATTCTATGATGTTTCCTTCTGTTTCTTCTTTTATTGCGGTATACATTTCAGTTCTGGATTTTTTTTGAGTGGTTACCCTGAAGTTTATCTAAAAGAAAGTTTGATATTTAGAGTATTCCATTTTCTTCAGCATGCTTACTATCTCCATTCCCATATTCCGGTTCAGGCCTTTACTGTTCCCCTTTTTATGTTTTGGTTGCCACAAATTGTCCCTGTTGATGGTGGCTGAATAGCCTCCTTTAGTATTTCTTGTAGTGCAGGTGGTGTATTAGAAAATTCCCTCAGCTTCTGTATGTCTGCAAAGTTCTTTATTCCTCCTTCATATCTATAGGATATCTTTGCTGGATATATTATTCTTGGCTCAGGATTTGTCTCTTTCAATAGTTTGAATATTTGGTTCCACTCCCTGCTGGCTTGTAGAGTTTCTGCTGAAAAATCTGATGATAATCTAATGGGCTTTCCTTTGTAAGTAACTGTCTTATATTCCCTGGCTGCCTTGAGGATTCTTTCTTTGTCGTTGATTTTAGACAGCTTCAATACAATGTGCCTTGGAGAAGACCTGTTGGGATTGAGGTAATTAGGTGTCCTATTTGCTTCTTGGATGTGAGGATCCAGTTCTGTCCACAAGTTTGGGAAGTTCTCATCAACAATTTGTTTGAATATATTCTCTGTTCCCTTCTCTCTTTCTTCTCCTTCTGGTATGCCCATTATTCTTATATTGCCCTTTCTGATGGAGTCAGAACGTTCTTGTAGAGTTCTTCAATTCTTTTAAGTCTCAGGTCTCTTTCTTCCGTCTGTGTAATTTCCAGGTTTCTATCTTCGATGTCACTCATTCTTTCCTCCATCTGGTCAAGTCTACTACCTAAGCTGGTTATTTCATTCTGAATTTCTTCTACTGAGTTCTTAATCTCCAGAAATTCTATTTGGTTCTTTTTTAAAATTTCAATCTTTTTTGTCAAATGCTCATGCTGTTCTTTGATTGTGTTTCTGAGTTCATTAAACTTCCTTTCTGTGTTTTCTTGCATCTTGTTGAGTTTTTTCAGAACTTCAATCTTGAATTCTCTGTCATTTAAGTCACATATTTCCATATCTTTAAGTTCCTTTTCTGGAGACTTTTCACTTTCTTTCTGAGATGCCTTGTTGCCTTGGTTATTCATGACAATTAGTGATTTATTATTTCTCTCCCCAGACATCTACAGGAATGGCTTCTGCAACAGGTTGATAGGAAGAGGTGTTTGTTTTCCATTACATGTTGATAGAATGTTTTATTTTCTCTCTGACTGCAGCCTTTTTTTCACTCTCACATGGTAGTGCTATGGTTTCTCTGCACTATTCCAGCTTCTCAGACAATGGGGGGATTCCCTGGGAAACAGGCTTCTCCTCTGTTAACAGTTCACCTGGGTCACAGGGCTCAGTGTCCATGTGGGTATGCAAAGAGCTTCTGAAGTTCCAAAGGTCTTCCTGCACCATGGTCAGAGCCTGTATGTTTCAACAGTTCTGTTTACACCTGCAGGGATCCGCCCAGATAGGTGGGGCCAGGGTCGGAGTGAGTTGTGAGAGGTGCCTCAGAGCAATGGCGGCGACCACCACCACAGAGGGTCCTGCTTCCGCAGCTCCCTCCCCTTTGCCGGAACTAGTTGGGCTGCGAATCTGTGTCGGCGGTCCTCAGTTCTCAGAACAGCAAATATTCTGTTCTTTTGATCTGGCACTGCTACTATTCGGCTTCTAGCACCGGGCAGGTGGGGGCGGTGCAAGCTCTGGGAGGGTAGGGAGGGGGCGGCTAGTCTCAGTGCCTAAGGCTTCCATTCTCTGCTTGACAGTGAGGGCTTAAACCACCGTTTTCAGCCTTCTATCCTCAGTCTTTTCTCTGATGTGTCTGCCGTGAGTGTTGGATTCAGCCGTGTTATATGCTGCCCCTCAGCCCTGTGGGCCGTAGCAGAGCCCTAGCAGTCTGAGTTCTTCCCTCTCCCACAGCTGCGGTGGTTCTGGGATGCAGGGAGCTCGGAGCACTGAGCTAGGTCTGGGTCCTGCGCCCACGCGGCTCCGTCTCCACACTTCTCCCTTTCCTCCCCCCCAGCCTGCAGAACTCACCCACCTTTAGGTGAATTTAGTAGTGGTCCTCCTCATTTTGCCTGTCCACTGTGCAGGGAGTCCTTTGTGGAGTTATTGTTTTTCGACTATTAGTAAATTTCAGGGGAGCCTCACAAAGGCTCACCTCATGCAGCCATTTTGATGACGTCTCTTAAGATTTTTTTGTAAATTGGGGAATACTGGGGAACAGTGTATTTTTCAGGATCCATCAGCTCCAAGTCAAGTTATTGTCCTTCAATCTAGTTGTGGAGGGCACAGCTCAGGTCCAAGTCCAGTTGCCGTTTTCAATCTTGTTGCAGGAGGCGCAGCCCACCATTCCATTTGGGAATTGACCGAGCAATTTTGTTGTTGAGAGCTCACACTCTAACCAACTGAGCTATCCAGTAGCCCCCAGAAATAGTTCTTTTTATACTACTATTTAGATTTCATGTTTTAAATATTTTTGCATATTTACATGCTTCAAAATGCAGAATTATTAGAACATGTAAACTAATGGAAATATTGTTCTCATCCTTATTCTTCCATTCCTTTTATAAATATCCTCCATAGCTTACCATTCTTTATAGTTTCTGGTTTTTCATTAGTTCTTATACTGTTTCCTTTTTTATAGATATAAGTAAATATGCATTAAAAAATTAGCTCTTTTCTATACAGGTTTATCATGCTTTATGTAATATTTGCACTTACTCTTTTTCAGTTACAAATTATAGAAATATTTTTCATCTTATCACTCTGTGTCTCTCTCTTTACAATTGCATAGCATTTCATTGTTGGTATATGACATAGGTCATTCAATTATTGCCTCTCTCTAATATTTTGCTTATGCAAGTGATGTCTCATATGTCATTTTGTATTTGAGGAAAAATATCTTCAGGTTAATTTATAGAAATGGGTTTTCTTGTTCAAAAGGTAAATGCAAAACTAGTTTTGTTATATTTTAGCAAATTTCTCTCCATTAGAGGGTATACCATTAATTACTCTCACCAGGGAAGTATGCAGTGCCTATGTACTCATTGTCATTTAATAATTTTTTCTTAATTTGTTATGGAAAAAAATGTTTATTATTAAGTTTATTATATAACTCATTTGAAAGAATGAGCAAGTAAGAATAGCTGGAAAATTATTGAAAAAAAAAGAAATGATGAGGCAGAAAACAAATAGTTGTTAAAACACATATACATTCTCTATGACTTTAAAAGTTTCATTTTGTCACAGGTCTCTTTGTAGTGATTCTTAAAGATGAACATGCACATAGCCTATTCTAAACATTCCCTAAATTGCTAAATTGTTTTACAGGTATACAAGAATGTATTTGGCAATGGTATATGAAATAGTAAAAGCTAAAAATATCTAAAAAATATTATAATAAAATATTTAAAAAATTATATAATCTTATACAAAGAAAGTGAATGAGCATACATTCATACACGGAATAACATGAATAAATCTTGGAATCAATAGTTGAAAAACAATATTAAATGATAAAAGCTAAACTCAGACGACTATGATAGTGTGGTATTTTTATAAAACTTAAAACAAGCAAAATCAAATTTCATATGTTCTGAATTATATAGCGTTCAGTAAATTTGTTTTATACAATAGTCGGGAAACAGTAAATACAAAATTCAGAAGAGTGATTGCCTTAAAGAGATGCAAGGAATTAGAAGAAAATATACCAATGGTTTCATTGGTGTAGATTATGATTTAGTTATTCCTTGGTGAGTTTACCAGTAACTTCTATTAGTATGCTTCATACTTTCTAATATATTATGTAATAACACTGTTTTGCCCATCTCTCTGTAGATTCCATTCACTGTTTCTTTACATTTCTTTTCAGGCATTTGTATCTTATTGATTATAAAAGCTCTTAACTATAGTGCTGATAAGTGTCATTAGCCTAATAGAATCACTTTAGCTATACGTACAGAGAACCAGAAGTATCTGAGAGTTCATTTCCCTCTGTGGTGGCACTTTGCTAATAGAGCAAAAGCAAAGAAAAAAGAAACTGATTGTATCGGACAGTTCTTCTCTATCTTCTTCGCTAGCTCCCCATCATATTCCTGACTTCCAATATTAGAATAGATTAGGGCTCAGTCTTTGGTCTTCTTGTCTTTGTTATCTATATTCAGTATTTCCATGAATGCCTAGTTATATGTGGCTATATGGTTATATGATCATGATTATATGATCATGGTTATACGATCATGATTCTGAAAGCTATGTCTTTTGCTTAAAACTTTTACCAAACTTCTGACTTGTATATCTGACTTCTTAAATAGCACCTCCTCTTGGATGTTCAGGAGTCCCCTTAACTAAATGTTAAATAGTTCTCCTAAATGTTAATAGTTCTCCTAAACTTACTCTATTACGATGTTCCCATGTCAGTATATTCACCCAGCTTCTCAGGCCAAACCATCAGAAAACATTGGCACTTCTACTGGGCAGGAAAGGATTAACACGTTAAAACAGTGTTGTTCAAACTCCACAGATTCCTAAGGACTGTCTTCAGGTCTGGCTTTTGGCTGGCTCTGAGAGATGAGCTCTGATCTCTTGTAATATTCTGCTTGATAAAATTAGTTCTGATCTAAGGCTGAAAGTGGAGAACCATGAGCACTGACAGGACAGAATGGATATTTGAGTTCTAGCAGAGACAATGAACTCCCATTCCTCCCCCTTTTTATTCTCATTATGTTTTCAATAGGTTTGATCATGCCCACTGGCATTTGTGAAGTCCCATCTTCTTTACCCAACCAAGCTACTAATTCAAATGATAATCTCACACTTAGAGACACACCCAGAAATGTTTACCAAAAATATATCATGGATTGAAAGATTCAACTTTATAATGCCATCAATTCATCTGAAATTAATCAATATAGCAAACGCAATGTTACTCACAAAGACCAAGAAGAGCCAAGATACTCAAGAAGAAGAAGAAAATAGAAGACTGTTGCATAACAAGTTATTATAAAGCCACAGAAGGATAATCACAGATAGAGAAATAGACTAATGGAACATTTGTCAATAAAGAAATTCACATGTATGTGAATACAGCTGTAGAGAAATGATGTTCTGCTCAATAAATGTTGATTAGGTATCCATAGGGAAAAACGTATTTCAGCCCATACCTCACACTGCACAAAATAAAAAAAAAATCAATTCCAGATGGATGGTAATATAAATGTGAGAGATAAAACAATGGATCTTCTACATGGTATCATAGGAGAAATTTTTCATTTTTAGGGTAAACGAAGTTATCTTAAACAAAGAAATACTGGTAATTGGGAAGGAATTAAAATTGTAAAATGTCATTTCATCAAAAATTACCATTTATAGAGGAAAAGACAAACTGAATAGAAAAACAGACCAGGGCTTGAACACAGTATATTCAAATGGGCAATAAATACAGAGTTTAGAGAAAATGTGGAACTGACATGCTCATGCACTGCAGGCGAGAAGTTAAACTGGTTCTAGGATTTGGAAAACTGTCAACACGTGCTAAAGCTGAATATAAACTTACTCTGTGATCCGGCTAGTGACGAGCACATCTGGGGAACAGCATGTTTGGTGGAGGAACTGCAAGTCCAAAAACGTTAAGACAGCTGAATACCTGATGCATTCAAGCAACAACAAAGAGGCTGGGACATTTCTTTTTTCTTTCTCCCCCTTTCATTGGAACGTAAATGTCTCATAAAGAGATGTGACCCTTCTACAAATGCTCACCAAAAAAGCAGCCACATATATATATAAAAACTCAGCTTACCATGCCTCCCACTTGGACAATCACACTGTATTTTAGAACAGTAAAACATTTTAAATCATATTAAAATATAAAAATATCAAAGCATATAAATAATAAAATATAAAAGTTGCAGAATCGAAAAGTTCTGAAATATAAAAAATACTTTCATTATAACTTATCAAGTAAACACCAGATCGATTTGACCGTTTAACTCCTTTTACTTAGTATCTATTAACATTTTGAGGTAGCCAGTGCTCCACCATTTACTTAGAGAAATTAGGAGAACACTGAAAAACAAGACTTGCTGTCAAAGGTTTTGCAGAGGCGATGAAGAATCAAGGTCAAAGATGCAAATAAGAAGGTGAAATGTGATGAGGAGTCCAGAGGACCCCCTTCTCCGTCTTTCCCCTTTGGCAAGGTTTTAGGTAAGAGCTGCACGGCTTCAAAAGGAGGAAATAGGGTAATGTAGCACAGAACGAAAACAATATATAAAACAAAACAGTGGCAGGATTCCCCAGAACCAGTTCTAAAACTCCTGTTGCTTTCACCACCATAAAAAAGTCTAAATTCAAAATGAATGTGCCACCCTCTTTTGACACAGCACCAAGTGCTTAGCGTCATCTCCTGCAGACCTTGCCTAACACACAGAGAAGGCAGATCTTTTTTACAGCCATAATAAAACATCAAAGGACAAAAAGGAGTGGGAGGATCACTAGCAATTATCCCTCTCTCTGAGTGTTATATGTGGCTGACAGAGCATTTGGTGGTCTGATAAATGACTGCTATATTTCCCCTTTTCTCATAATGTGACTTTGAAATTGGTCCCACATTTCACAAGTGTTGCCCCATATATTTTCAAGTCCAATATTGCCCTTTCTGAGCTGTGACTCTGGTTACATTCAGGATCTATACCTTCCTATGAGATTAAAGATTCTTAATAGCAAGTTTTACTACCAGAAAACAAACAAACAAACAAACAAAACAAAAAGCAAAAAACAACAAAAAGAACTTCCTTTTTTACTAAGCATTATATAAACAAGTCATATGTAATTCTCTGAACTGAAAGTGCCAAAAAAGATATATACATATACATTCTGTCAGCTAATTGGCGCCATAAAGCTGTATCACAAATATAAACACTGCTTCTCTGCAGGGATGTTTAGGGCTATACAGATACAGCTTAGAGGCATTTTCTTTTTTTCTACCTTTACAGGATAAAATTTTAATATTAAATGATTTCTTAAAATCTTAGTAATGATTTCTTTAGTAGAAATGATTACATAGTAATGATTTTACTAGAAATCATTACTATATATCTTTAAAGATAAAACTGTTGGGTTATAGCTCTTTCAATATGGTTAACCTAAGCCAGATATTAAGGCTAACATTTATTTTCTTGTTTTTGACATCTCTTGGTTAAAGTCTCTCAGAAATGAAAAATTCTAACGAAAGCACACTGAAGTTCATTGATCTAATCTCTATAAAGTAAAATCTCAACAAAAATTATGTCACCTCATTTAACCAGAAGTCAGAAAATGGAATCATTTGAGAATTTTTAATGGTCCATCAGCTATAATTTAACTATCACCTGAATGTCTTTATACTACTGGAGATTACAGGAAGTTTTCAGGATAAATGTTTTGTTGATGCTTTTTTTTTTACTGTACAGAGAACTTAATGACAGTTACAACAACATGCTACACTACACTCACTGTACTAAAACAATTGAATAATATAGAGTTAAAAATATCATCTATGATCTGTAAGGAGTATATTAACTTTCTTCCTATCTTCCTATAGTTTAATGGTTCTCAAAGATCTCTGTATGGCAGAATATGTATTTGATAAGGAAAATTGATGCTATTAAAAGGTAAGTAGAGAGCTGTTGCTGTAATCCTATTAAATATTGGATGTTTATAGTATGTTTCATGTAATATTTAGAACATCCTTACAATAAAAAACATTTATTATAAGTCATTAAAAATTACTTGGGCATCCGTTATTTTCTCTGGCAATCCTAATTCTTGAGACAACCTGTATGTCAGCTCGTGGGTTGGTCTCTAGGTGAAGCAGAAATGAAGTGTGAAGACATTTGTTGTTGTTTGTTTTGATTTGGGCTATAAACAGTGTTACCTACATTTCAACTCCTGTTACTGGCCTTCGTATAACTAAATCTTACCTAAGTTTTACTGATCAGTACTTGATAATAGTTTGGATAATGGCTAGGAAACATTTTTCATCCTATAATTGTATTTGACTATCCAGAGAATAATTTTATTTCCTTTCTCAAACGTATTTTTCTTTCATCTTCATCCAGACACTGAAAAGCAGAAGCGTTCCCAGCACATGTAACAATCAATTCAACTAACGTGGTTATTTCATAAATAGGAACCATAAATCTTTGAAACAAAACTCTTCATCTTGACTTTCAATTTCCTATACCTAATTTTTAATAAAAATTTTAATATCCCTAGAATAAATTCAACATCTCTTCTATATCCATTTTGTTCTCTATATAGATCCGTTCCCAACTCTAACTTTGAACATACTAATCACTATGCTTTCACTTCAGCACAGCCTACTTAATCCAGTATTTGATTAATTTATCTCCATGCGATAATGTACTTCTTCAAAAAAAGTTCAAAAATTCTCGCCTCTGAATAGTTACTGTACCTCTTGTATTAATCACCCACATTAATATTTGAATCTATGTCATCATTGATTTTTTACTGGCTTTTTTCATGGCAGGTCACTTGTACAACGAATTTACAAGATTACTGAAGGGTGGGGGCTAGCCTTCTATTTTTTATACACACCATGTAGCACAATGTCAGCTCCAATAAATTCTCATTGAACGAGCTACTTATTCACTTCTTGTGACCTTTTGATATCAAAAAGAATTAGAGTACCTGGGAGTTTTATTTTCCTTTGAGATAATATTTGTAAATATGTAGAAGGCATAAATAAAACAGTAATGAACTTGGACTACTGCTGCCTTGGTAACTCAGTATTCTGTCATGTTGCTCAATGGAAGCCCAATACATGCTGATTTTAGAAAATTTTTGAAATGAAGAAAAAAATAAAACACAATTCTACTCCCCCACTCTACACTAATTGACCACTTTCTTTTCTCCTCTTAAAATGTAATATTAAGACCAAAGTTCATATACAATTTTGACTCTTTTTTTTCCCATGGGATTATATGTGAGCTTTTTTTCATTTTATTAATTGTGTAATTAACTTTGATAAAGATAACTATTATATAAAGAATTTTGAACATATAACCAAGACTACAATTCTGAATAATTCCTGATTAGAATTAGAAATACTTGGTCAAAAGTCACGCTTGATTTAAATCTTCTTATGACTACTTAACAAACTTATTTCTAGAAGGTTTGTGGCAATTACATCCTTATGGATAGTCCATATTAACATTCTTATGGGTAATATTTTTATTCAATGTTTATTAACTGCACATGTAAAATAGCATATTATTTTTGGTTAACTTGCATTATTTTGGTTACATTTTCATATCAATGTACCTTAACATGTTTTTGTCACTATTTTTTTCTTTAGTCACCTTTTTTTTTTAAGAAGTATAGTTAATTTCTAATGCGCAGATGAATTTTGGGGTATTATTTTACTTTTATTTCAATGTAAGGTTTTTTTTATAAGGTAATTACACAAGCTCTCTGGCTGTCACTAGTGTTGCAAATAATTGTCATATTTGACCAACTTTTCAGAGCTTTGAAGGAGGTGGTATAACATGATGGTTAAGAAACAGGAGCCTTCTTGTGTTGATCACTTACACACACACCACTTAACTTTACTGTGCTTGTATTTTTCCATCTGGAAAAGGAGGGTAAGAGCAATACCAATTTCACAAGAATTAGTTAAGGGTAAATGAGTTTTTATACACATAAATCATATTAGTTATGCCTAGACTCATATATTTTCCAATAAATGTTATCTATTATTAAGCACACAATTTTTCATACCTTTATTGAGAGAGAAATCACCTATCATACGAGTCACTCTTTTAAAGTATACAATTCAATGACTTTTAGTATATTCATGAAGTTGTGCAACTATACTATTAATTTTAGAAATTTTCATCATTTAAAAAAGAACCCCTGCAACTCTTAGCCAAAATTCCTGACTCTCCCCAGCCCTAGGCAGTCACTAATGTAGTTTTATCACTAGAGATTTGCCTATTGTAGACATTGCATTTAAATGGAACCACATAATATGCGATCCTCTGTGGCTAGTTTCTTTCACTTAGCATTTGTTTTCAAGGCTTATTTATAATATTTATTTATTAACTTATTTATTTATTATAAATATTATAAATAAATATAACATGTATCAGTACTTCATTTTTTATGGCTGAATAATATTCCATTATATCAATATACTACATTTTATTTAGTTATCCGTAAATGGGTATTTGGACTGTTCCACTTTTTGGTTATTTTAATAAGTGCTGCTATGAACACTCATACACAAGTTTGTTCTGTGGCCATTTTTCATTCCTCTTGGGTATTATACCTAGGAATGGAATTGCTGGGTCATGAGATTTCTCTTTTGAAGAACTGCCAGACTGTTTACTAGACTCACTGTGCCATTTTACAGCAGTATATGAGGGCTCGAATTTCTCCTTATTCAACATTTGTTATTCTCCGTCTTTTTGATTAAGTCATCCTAGTGGGTACACAGTGATATCTCCTTGAAGTTTTGATTTGCATTCCTCTTATAGTTAACGATGTTAAATTTCTTTCCCCATGCTTTTTTGTCTACTGTGTACCTTTCGAAAAGTATTGACTCACATCCTTTGCCTGGGTTTTACTTGGGCTGTTTGTCTTTCTGTTTTTCTTGGTCAGTTTATGTACAGATTGGTCAATTTGGATGATCTTCAAATTTTGGTTTGGTTAATTTTTCTCTATTGCTTTCTATACTTAATTTCATTTATTTTCCTTATAATCCTATTTGTTTACCTCCACTTGCTTTCTTTGAATTTAGTTTACTCTTTTCCAAGTGTCTTAAAATGGAAGGTTAAGTTATTGATTTGAGATCCCTCTTTAAAAAAAAAAAAAAGATGTCTTTACACCTATAAATTTCCCTTTAGGTACTGCTTTACTTGCATACCATAAGTAATGGTATGGTATGTCTTCATTTTCATTAATCTCAAAGCATTTTCTAATTTCCCTTATAATATCCCCTTTGGCTCACTTGTTACTTAGTAATCTATTCTTCTACATATTCGTGCATTTTCCAAATTTTATTCTGGTATGAATTTCCAATTTCATTCCATTATGATCAGAGAACACACTTTGTAAAATTTAAATCCATTTAAATTTATTGAGGACCATTTTATGGCCTAGCATATAGTTTATCCCTAGGGTATTCCCTATGCATTTGAAAAAAATATGTATTCTGCACTTATTTTGTGGAATCTACTACAGACGTCTGTTAAGTCCGTTTTGTGTAGACAATTGTTCAAATCCTGTAAAATCTTGTTGATCTGATTTTTCTAGCCATTATTAAAAGTGGGATATTGAAGTCTCCAAATATTATTGTTGAAGTGTATATTTGTTCCTTCAATTCTGTCAACTTTTGCATCATGGATTTTGAGCTTCTCTTGATCGATCGATCCATCTATCTATCTATCTATCTATCTATCTATCTATCTATCTATCTATCATCTATCTATCTATCTATCTATCTATCTATCATCTATCATCTATCTATCTATCTATCTATCTATCTATCTATCTATCTATCTATCTGTCTATCTATCTATCATCTATCATCTATCTATCTATCTATCTATCTATCTATCTATCTGTCTATCTATCTATCTAATTATTATATCCTTCGGAGGGAGGGATTGTCCTTTTATCATTATAAAAAGTCCTTTATTTTTAGCAACTTTTTTTATTATTATTAAAAGTCTAATTTGTCTGATATTAGTGTTGCTCTTTGTTTCTTTTGCGAATTCAATTTTCCATCTGAGATCACTTGTTTTCAGCATGAAGAGCATCATTTAGTACTTATTGTAAGCCAGGCCTATAAATAATATTTTTTTCCCATTTTTATTTATCTTGGAATGTGTTTATCTTGCCATCATTTTTTTAAAGATAATTTTACTGGATATAAGATTCTTGGTTGACTGTTCTTTGTTTTCTTTCAGTACTTTTTAATACATAATCCTACTGTCTCTGACTTCCAGTGTTTTTGCTAAGAAGTTAGCTCTTGATCTTATTGGGGTCTTCTTATAAAAGATGAATAATTTTTCTCTGGCTGCTTTCAAGATTTTCATCTTGTCTGTGGCTTTCAACATTTTTACTATGATATGCCCATTTGTGGATCATTGTTAAGTTATCCTTCTTGAGAGTTCATGGAGCTTCTTACATGTGTTGATTAATATATTTTTAAAAAAATTGGGACTTTTGCAGCCATTCTTTTTTAGACTAGTTTTCCTTTGCCTTTCTCTTTCTCTTCCTGTATTTCATTAAACATATATCTGTGCACTTAACTCTCTCCCATATTTCTCTGAGATTCTGTTCACTTCTCTTCATTCTTTTTTTCCCGTTGTTCTTCTGATTGCATAATCTCCACTGATTTCTCTTCAAGCTTGCTGAATTTTTCTATTGCCAGTGTATATCTACTGATGGGTCCCTCTAATGATTTTTTCATTTCAGTTATTGTATTTTTCAATTCCAAAATTTCCATTCGGTTCTTTTAAAATAATTTCAGAATCTTCACTGATACCTTCTTTTTGATGCTACATAGCCATTATACTCTACATCTTTAATCATGATTTCTTTTGTTACTTTTAGCATATTTATAAGGGCTACATTGAAGTCTTTGTCAAGTCTGACATCTCGTTACTCTTACTGGCAGTTTTTTGTTTTGTGTTTGTTTTCTTCTCCTGCAATATATAGATTATATGTTCTTGTTTCTTTGCATGTCCTATTCTTTCGTTGGAAAATAAATGTGTTAGGTGATATATTGCAGAAATTCTTAGTACTCATTCTGTGCACACACTCACCCACTGCCCCATCCCTAGTTCCCCTAACCCCATGGCTCACAGTCACACTGGGATGACAGTGGTTTTGACAGGGCTCTCTTTGGTTGTCTCTTTCCATTACACATACTGCTATAAAGCCCCACTAATTGCCAAGTAATTGCTCAATTTGGCATAAATTGCTTCACAGACTAATCTATTCATATTAAGACTCTTTTGAAAAGAGTTCCTGAGGACAGTGGGTCAGTGGGGCTTTTTGTTGTTGTTCTTTGCTTTTTTTTTTTTTTTTTTAAACTCATGAAGACTTCCTAGCTATCTGTGTCTTTCCCTATTTTTCTCTGGTGAACTAGCGGGCCAATAGTTCTAAGAATTCAATGAATCAGTCTATTTCTTCCAGATTACTTTCACAAAACTTCCATTGTTTAGAAAGCATCCTTGGCTTGAATTTATTCACACTCTTCTAAATTAAGTCAGTTCCTTTGGGAAGAGATTTGAAACTCTTATGTTCTGTGGTCTGTTTTTGCCACTGGACAAAATCTTTGGGTGAAGCCTCTGAATTTGGGGGCAGGGACAACTGTATATTTCCCTCTGAGTGGCACTCCTCTTCACGAGCTGAGCATTTGCTGGGGGAAGAGAGAGGTGCCTTGCAAAGATCTCCTTGGCTTCCTTGTTTTGGCTATCAGGACTTTTATTCTCAGCTACGCTATACCCAGTGTAGACCCTCTGTTCTAGAATCGGGGGTTAAACATAAGAAAGAAGCCCCAATCTCTCAGCTGCACTCACCCAGAACTTATCCACAGCAACAGATATTTTGGGGCAGAATGAGAAACAGTGATGGTAATACTCTGGGAAGATAGTCTGCCATCTGAAACATAAGGGTAGTGGGGGGCCCATTCATTTTGGAAGTACAGGTGTGGAGGAGGTTTCCATCCTTTAGAGTGGGAAAGTGAAAGGGAGGGCATGGATCTTGTTTCAAATACCACAGACCCTTACTAAGTTTCAGTAGTTTTTGTTGAATAAATTTTTCTTCCATTGTTGTTTCATCCTGTTAGGCAATTTTGAGAGACTCTATCTATCTATCAACTATCTCTCTCTCTCTCTCTCTCTCTCTCTCTCTCTCTCTCTCTCTCTCTCTCTCTCTAGCAGTTTCACTGGGTAGTGGGTTCACAGAGCTGTTCCCACTGTCATTCCAGAAGTGGAACTTGAAATTTTCTTTTAATCTTTAGTCTTAAAAACAGTTCCCTGTTCAAATACATTGGGTGCTTTCTCTGGCTTCAAACATCTCTTCAGTACAAAATTTCACAAAACAGTGAAAACCTGTGAACTCCTAAGTTTCTATGTGACAAATTGTTATCCATTACAAGGATAATAAGAAGTCATTTTTGGACAAATTAAAGATACTGTCTATGTATTCTTCCAAGAATGTTTTATGAAGTGTTCCAGAAAATAGGAAGATAAGGGATGAGAAAATCTTGCTATTATAGGTCAGGTGTAGAGTAAATATAATTAGATGTAGATAACTAATGTTAAATTTGCAGTGATCCTAAATGCAAAGTTTAACTGTAAAGATCGGTGGTCGCAATTGTGACAGTAGTAGTTCTCATCTTACCCAGGGAGACTCTGATAGATACTATATTAAATTCATGATTTAATTGGATAAATTTACACACAAATACCATGTTTCCCCGAAAATAAGACATAGCTGGACCATCAGCTCTAATGTGTCTTTTGGAGCAAAAATTAATATAAGACCAGGTGTTATTTTAATATAATAAAAGACTGGGTCTTATATAATGTAATGTATAATTATATAATATAAAATAATATAATATAACATAACATAACATAACATAATATAATATAAGAATATAAGAATATAATATAATATAATATAATATAATATAATAAATATAATACAATATAATATAATATGATATCAGACCGGGTCTTATATTAATTTTTGCTCCAAAAGATGCATTAGAGCTGATGGTCCAGCTACGTCTTTTTTCCCAAGGAAACACGATGTACATATATGCAATTTTTCTTGTTTGTTATAAAAATTATACTTTAATATGTGTCTTAAATAGTTCACTTCATTAAGCAATGGATCTTAGCTTTTCTACTGCAGTGTGTATAGGACTATCTCACTCTTCCTAACAGCTTCTCATCCAGCAATTGCATGAAAGTTTTATCCTAGTGAATGCTTGTCCTGTTGAACTATTTCATTTTCAATTTGGTGTTACTACAAAAAGAAATAAAAGAAATATTACATAAGTATCTTTGTTCACATATATGAATATTTTAAGGGATAAACTCTAATAAAAACACTACATTTTAGAGAATGTGCATCTAATTTAATATGCACGGCTGTATCCTCTTAGTATCAGTGTCTAAGACTAATTTCATTATGAAAATTTTCTCAATGATGGGCATCAAAAAGATTAATATGTTTTTGAAAATATTTAATTCCAGTTTTATTGGTCATTTGAATTCATTTTTATCTGAATTTCCTTACTTGCTTTCTATTGAGTTTCCCATCGTTTTCTTATTGGTTTGTAGGACCTCTTAATGTATTATAGAATATAATCCTCATGTATCTTTTATATTGTAATCCTTTTCTCCAACCCTAACTTTATTTTTATTAAAATATTTTATATTTTAGAACAGTTTTAGATTTATAGAAACATTCAGCACACAGTACAGAACTTTCCTATGTCCACTCCTATAAACAGGTTCCCCTATTATTAATATCATACATTAACATGGCATACGAGTTCTGACAATTAAATTCATGAACTCATCCTAGAAAAAGTCCTACGTACCTCATTGCTGAATATTACTACTGTCACCTTCGAAGGACTCCCCTTGGGAAGCTATGCACCAATGCCAGTGCCTAGTCCACCTTTCAAAGCAATTTTGGAACTCTTTTTCTGGAATGGCCATTGGAGCTGTCGTCACATTACTCTTGATGTCCTGAATGCTATCAAAATGTCTTCCTTTCAATATTTTCTTTATTTTTGTATAAAGAAAGAAGTCAGTAGGGGCCAGATTAGGTGAGTAGGGAGGGTGTTCTAATACAGTTATTTGTTTACTGGCTAAAAACTCCCTCACAGATAGTGTCGTGTGACCTGGTGTATTGTCGTGATGCAAGAGCCATGAACTGTTGGTGAAAAGTTCAGGTCGTCTAACTTTTTCACTCAGCATTTTCAACACTTCCAAATAATAAACTTGGTTAACTCTTTATCCAGTTGGTACAAATTTATAATGAATAAGCTCTCTGATATCAAAAAGATTAGCAACATATTGCAACAAGTTCACAAACTTAATTGTCAGGCCATGTTTTTGTTAATAAATTAAACAGCATTGGTACATTATTATGCACAAAATCCCATAGTTTATTTATATTTCCTCAGTTGTTTTTTGTTTGTTTGTTTGTTTTTTCCTCAGCGCCTTTTCTCCCTTCCAAGATCCCATCCAGAATAAAACACTACCTTTGGTTGTCATGTCTCCTTAGGGTCCCCTTTACTGTGATAGTTTTTCAGACTTTTTTGTTTTTAATGAACTTAGGTATTTTGAAGACTATCCCTCACTTGAAATGTGTTGGGATATTTTATCATGATTATACTGGAGTTATAGGTTTGGGGGAGGAATTCACAGAGGTAAAGTGTCATTTTCATCATGTCATATTGCTACGAATTCCATATGTGTGTCCCTCCCAAAATTCATAGGTTGAAATCTAACACCCAATGTGATTACATTATAAGGCAAGACCTTGTGAAGATGCTTAGGTCATGAGAGCAGAGCCCTCATATATGAGATGAAATATATAAAAGAGCCCCGCAGAAATCCCTTACCCCTTCTACCACATGAGGACACAGCAAAAATATGTCTATGCATGAACCAGAAAGTAGGCCCTCACCAGACACCAAATCTGCCAGCGACTTAATCTTGGACTTCCAGCCTCCACAACTATGAGAAATAAATTTGTGCTATTCATAAGTCACACAGTTTATGAGATTCTGTTTTAGCAGCCCAGTGGAATAACACAAGTATTGACACATACTATTAACATGAATTTATCACTATTGATATTGACCTTGATCCCCTGGCTGAGGTAGCGTTCTCAGGTTTCTCTAATACAAGATTACTATTTACCATCTCTTTTTCCATACTGTACTCTATGAGAAGAAGCAACTATATTCATGCCATGTTTAAGGTGTGGGAGTAATATTCAGCCTCCATGAGGGCAGAGTATCTACATCAATTATCTGAAATACTTCCCACTGGGAGATTTGTCTCTCTTTCCGAAACATTTGTTTGTTCAATCATTTATTTATCAGTATGGACTCATGAATATTCATTTTGTACCTTAAGTTATAGTGAAATGTAACTTTGTTTACTTTGTTCTTTAAATTGTTCCAGCGTTGGCCATTGGGAGTTCTTTTAATTGGCTCTTGTGTCACTTTGACATACTGCATTGTTTTTCTGTTTTGTTTTGCTTTTAGCACTTACTAACTTTCTGGCACTACAAAATGCTCCGGATTCATCTTGTGTATTTCTTGCTCCAGTTCTAAAGTCAGCCATTTCTCCAAAGAGCCATGATTCCTTTTATTGGAGAGTGGTGTTAGAAACCAAGACCTGGATGATAGGTGTCTGCTCACTCCTACTGGGGTTTTGTTACTTTTAGGCCCTCTCAGCTAACAGAAAAGAGATGAACATGTGTACACTGAGTAGTGTATATACATATATATATATATAGAGAGAGAGAGCTAGATCTATGTGTGATCATATGCAGGGGCATTGCGGCAAACATTAGTTCTTACTTATTTGTCCAGTTCCAGTTCTAGACTCTTCTCCTTGCCTATCTATAAATGTTCACTTCACAGGAAGAAACCAGGCCCCCACCATTCACCATTTTTATGTAATTGTTGAATTTCACTATACTTGGGAGCCATATCAGAGTTATTAACCTATATCCCCTGGGATAGTCAACAAAAGTACACTGGGTTATGTGCGGTTTATTTTGCCTTTAGTTTTATAGACTACTTTCATTCTAAAAGATAGTTAGATCAGTAACATTTTCCCCAAATGCTTTCATGTATACTTTCATGGATAATGCTTTTCGTGTTGTATCTAAAAACTCATCACCAAACCCAAGGTCATCTAGATTTTTTTCTAAGTTATAATCTAGGAATTTTATAGTTTTACATTTTACATTTGGATTTGGGTCTATATTATATTTTGAGGTTTTTTTTGTTCTTGTTGTTGTTTTGTGTGTGTGTGTGTGTGTGTGTGTGTGTGTGTTTGCGTATGAAATGTGTAAATTCAGTGTCTGGATTATTTTTTTACATGGATACCCAATTGTTCTAGCACCATTTTTGAAAGCCTACTCTCTACTCCACTGAATTGTCTTTGCTTCTTTGTCAAAGTTCAGTTGAATAAATTAGTGTGGGCCTATTTTTGAGCTCTCTATTCTGTGTCTATTCTTTTATCTCTGTCATGCTGTCTTGATTAAATGCTATCTTGATTTGTAGCTTTATGGTAAGTATTGAAGTTGGGTAGTAGCAGTCTTCTAACTTTGCTGTTCTTAAGTATTGTGTTGACTATTGTGGGTATTTTCCCCTTGCATATAAACTTTAAAATCAGTTTGTGAATATCTATGAAATAGTCTTCTGGGATATTGTTTAGGATTGTATTGAGACTGTAGATCATATTGCGAAGAGATAACACGTTAATAACTGAGTTTTCTATACATGAACAAAGAATATCTCCTCATCCAGGAGGTTTCTCTTTAACCTTAGTTTGCTGAGACTTTTTAACATAAATGGTTGCTAAATTATATGGAATACTTTTTCTGCATCTATTGATATGATCATATGATTTTTCTTCTTTAGCCTTCCATGTTATGGTTTCATTAATTGATTGTCAAATGTTGAACCAGCTTTGTATAACTGGAATAAATTACACTTGGTCACGGTGTATAATTATTTTTATACAATGTTGGATATAATTTGTTAATAGTTTTTGAAGATTTTTATGTCTATTATATTGCTCTATTGTTGTCTTTTAATGTCTTTGTTTGATTGTGGTATTAGAATAATAGTGACTTCATAGAGTGAGTTATGAAATGTTCCTCTGCTTTTATTTTCTGGAAAATATTATAGAGAACTTAGTGTTACTTATTCTGTAAATATGTAGTAGAAATCATCAGCTAATTTTAATTCTGGACCCCTTCCTTCCTTCCTTCCTTCCTTCCTTCCTTCCTTCCTTCCTTCCTTCCTTCCTTCCTTCCCTCCCTCCCTCCCTCCCTCCCTCCCTTCCTTCCCTGACAAAGTTGTCACTTATTGATTTTCTTTAATAAAATTACATTTATTCATATTATCTATTTCTCCCTGTGTAAATTTTGGTCGTCTGAGATTTTCAAAGAATTGTTCCATTTCATCTATGTTATCAAATATGTGAACAATGAGATGTCCATAATATTCTTTTATTATCTTTACAATATCCATGAGATTATAGTGATGATGACCTTTTTTTTCATTTTTGATATCATTAATTAATGTTTCTCCTTTGTTAGACTGACTAAAGTTTTATGAATTTTACTAATGTTTTAAAAAAGTTTAACCTTTTGTTGTTTTTTTCTATTGATATCCTCTTTTGATTTTCACTGATTTCTGCAATAATTTTTATTATTTATTTTCATTTTCATTTAGTTCAAAATAGTTTTATATACTCTTGAATTTTTTATTTGACTCATAATTTATTTACAAGTGTATATTTCAATTTCCAAATATTTTGAGATTTCCCAGCTATCTTCCCATTATAGATTTATAGCTTAATTCCATTTTGATCTGAGAACATACTTTATATGATTTCTATTCTTTTAAATTTGTTAAGGTGTGCTTATGGCCCAGAATTTGACTTATCTTTCTTAATGTTTCTTGTAAGCATGCGATGAATGTGTATTTTGCTGTTGAATAAACTATTCTATAAATATCAAGTAAGTCTTGTTGATAGTTGGTACTGTTTGAAACAAACAGCAATAATAAAAATCCAGACAACACTTTAGAAAGATTGTAAAAAGTATCCTAAACTCTATTTATGATGCTAGTGAATTTGAATACGTTAGAGTCAGTTTGGTACCAAAACAAAATTACATGGCAATCTCAAAATACTAAAGTAAAAAAAAAAAAAAAAGAAAAAGAGAAAGGGAGGGAGGGAGGGAAAGAAGAAAGAAAGAAAGAAAGAAAAAGAAAGAAAAGAAAGAAAAGAAAGAAAGAAAGAAAGAAAGGGAGAGAGAAAGGGAGAGAGAAAGAAAGAAAGAAAGAAGTTCTATCCTATTAGCGAAAGTAGTTCAACACTGGAATATTTGTCAATGTATGCACCGCAATAACAGATTAAAGCTAAACAAAACATGCAATCCTTTCAAAAGACATTTAAAAAAGGCAAAATCAATAAAATTCATCCACTCAAGGGATAAAACATCTTTCAGCTAACAAAAGAGATGGCAATTTCTTTAACTCAATGGAAGGTATTTACAAACGATTCACATGGAATGTCATACTCAGTAGTAAAACTTTTTAGACAGTTATTTAAAAACATAAATAAAATAACAATGATTGCTATTACTACTTCTATTCAGCTTTACACTACAGCTACTACTCAGCTCCCTAAGGTTAAAAAAAAATAAATTGTTTAATGATTAGAAAGATTTTATTTGCAGATAATATGAGTGTTGAATAGAATTCTGTATGAATTCTACATTACATAGAATTCAAAGGTTCTATAAGACAAATGATTAGAATAATAAATAGAGTTTGGCAATGCTGCTGCATATTAGATCATTATGCAAAAGTAATCCACATTTATAGCAACACTTTTTTATTTTAATAAAATATAACTTACAACAGCACCAACTATATAATACATATACTATATACATGTGATCTAAGTGTGAATAAATTTGTAAGAAAAAACTCAAGAAATAAATTAAAATCCCAAACAATGAAGGACCATAGCACCTTTATGAATAAGAAGATTAAATATTTATTCCCTGTAAATTTTTTTCCCAAAGTTTATCCAGATTTAATACAACTTTGATCTAAATATAATCACCATTTTTCTATGGAACCTGATATGTCAATTCTAAAATTTATATGGAAATGTAAATTCTAATAGTAGTTCAGATATTCTACAACAACAATTTGGGGAAACTTATCCTTTCAGACATTAAGACTAATAATAATGTTCAAGTTATTAAGATATTCTGAAATGCAACTAGGGTTAAACAAGACTAGTGGAACTTAACAGAGAACTCTGAAATGGACCCACACATTTATCACATTTGATATTTTGCAAAACCTGCATTTTAAGTCAAAGAGGAAAACCATGAATTTTCAATAAGTACTTATGAAACATTGGTTAACTACATGGAATTGAATCTCTACCTCAAACTATACTCTCAAACCAATCTCTAACAGATTAAATATAAAAACAAAACTTTAAATTTTCGAAGACATTTAAAACCATGTCTTTGCATTATCAAATATATCATCACTATAAGGAGGGTGAAAATACTAGCTACACCTTTGGAAGAGATCATTATAAACATCTAGAACCTCAATGAATCAATAAGAAGGAGAAAAACAATCAAGTAGAAAAATCAACAAAGGACTTGAATAGGCATTTTGAAGGAGAGGAAATGGGAATAAAAAAAATGTGAAAAAAATGCCCAACTGATTAATAGTCAAGGAAATTCAAATGTCAACAATATAATTTCATGTACACCAGATTGGCAAAAATGAAAATTTGATAACACTAAATGTTGGTTTGAATATCCAACACAAATACCCTGCTGGTAGGAGTGTAAATTATATACCTTTCAGAAAGAAATTTTGTATTACTATAAAGCTGAACAGATACACACTTTGTGACCAGTAATTCAACTATTAGGTGAATACCCTAAAGAAACTTATCTTCACTTGAACTTCACTGGATGGGGCCTTCCCAGCTTGTACTTATCGCCCGTATATCCTGGTCCAGGATTCTGACCTCAAGAAAATGTCAGCCTCAGAGGCATGGCAGAATCTTGTACCCATTTCATGGATTTTTATCCTTAAGGACAACTTGGTGCATATTTTATATCCTTATTTGCTGTCTAGATGCCAACTAAGACTTTCCTAACAAAGGAGGTTGAGAGTGGGCCTGTTTGTGAGCAACAAACAGGTTACAACTTAAAAGAGAATAATTCGGTCACTAACTTCTGGGGAAAAAAAAGAAAATTAACAATTTTTTCCACTGGAGAAAAAAGGGCCTCGGTCAATTCTTACCTTAAACAGTTGGAGACACGGTGAATATGCTGGTCCCCTCTCGTCTGGCTAAGAGACTGAATGATGAGGTCAGCTCCACCAGGCAGTCACCACCGCATTGCCCAGTGTGGGGTCAGTGCCCATGGGATGCCCATGACACCAATATCCCTCCTCTAGAAAGACTGTTGAAGCCTGGGGACACAAAAAGTTGTTTGTGATTGCTGCTGGAATAAAATCTTCCAAATGCACCCTGGGGGTTAGGGGGGTGGGGACGCAAACATATTAATTTCCATCAGGACACCTATTGAACATTGTACATAGTTACATCATTTAAAAGGCCAAAAGCTGAAAATAATTAAAATGCCAGCAGTAGCATAACTGGCAATTGTGCAAAAGAATATGACACAACAAATAAATTATAGTTATATCCTTTATGATGTTAAAAAAAAGGCAAATCAAGGTCCATTTTTATCTAGGTCACAAACAAGTGAAACTAAACAAAAAAGTCATCGAATTAATTTTTACAGACAATTATTAACATAAAATCAAGTTGATAATTACTTCCAGAGAGGAAAGATTGGGATAAAATCCAAAAGCTGCCTACAGGGAATTTTCAATAATATTGACAATGTTATATTTATTTAACTAGATACAATGCATGCCCATGTATAAGTTGATTAGTATTCTTTATACTGTATATCTTTGCCCTATCTATAGAGTAAAACAAGTATAATATTTTAAGTGAAGTATGCCTTTTCCTTACAAAGAAAATATAAATATTCTCAAAATATAAATAATATACTTAATATTTTTCTTTTATTGGAATAAATTGTTTTTGAAGAGTTTGTTTAAACTACCATAAGAAATGTCTGGAACAATGTGAATACTGTCTTAAAGGGAGTGGATTTTATGATAGCTGACCTTTACATTTTGTGCCTTTGGGGGGGGGGGTTTCTGCCCTGATTTTACTTCCAAGAATCTGCCAAACTTTATAATTATAATCCCCTTTATAAAATTCTTATGTATTTATTATTTAGTTCTCTTGACAATATCTTTATTTTATAAAGACTCCTGCTTCAAACACAGTGTACTCTGAAGATATATAGCCATCAATATAAAATCCGTACACTGAATTAAGAAGTTGCTTTTGGCCTAAAGAGGCAATCCAAGTCAGAGGAGAAATCAAATTCACTCTGAATCAAGACACAAAACTGAGCTCATCAGTTTAGAGAGATAGGCTATTGCTTGCACAGCTGGGCATAGTATGTTCATTTTGTAAATATGTTTTTTTATTTGCTTAGTATTAGTCAGTTTGCTTCAATGGATTAGAACATTGAAAACTGCTTTGTCTAATGTCATGATGAATTTGTATTCTGATATCAGAATGTTTATATTCTGATAAGCATTGATACTCCCCCTAACTTCCCACTCCTGGTGATGGAAGCCAAGGGGTGAAATATCACACAAAGGCTTAAACTCAAGAGTTTTAAGCTCTGGTAACAGACTGAAAATAGTTAAAACAGATATTTAATTCACTTGAGTGTAACATTCAAGCTAATTGCATAGTTTGTCACTGCAAGAGAAGAGAGATTCAGGAACAACCCATTCTTTCTTCTCTTCACAGAGGATTTGCCTACAGATAACCTCCTCGCCACCATTAGCAGTAGAAGCTTCATTAGGTTTTTACTCCAAATTTCCTTAGAACACATAGTAAGATAATACAAACATACTCTATAGCACATTTTTTATTAAGTGGGTAAAAGACATTTAAAAAGTGTTTTACATGGCCAGAGTTGGCTGAGAGAAAAGACCAGAGCTGTTCAGAGTGTAGGAGTTGGGGCCAATTTCTACAATGGGTAAAATTGTCAGAATGATAATAGCAGTTGTGTGGCACACTTTTTCCCCCTAAAGGCCATGATAATATCTACTATTCTACACGCTCTTTCTTTTTAAAAAAATTTTATTGGGGTGACAAGTGTTAGTGAAATTACATAGATTTCAGGTGTACAATTCTGTATTACATCTTCTATAAATCCCATTGTGTGTTCACCACCCAGAGTCAGTTCTCCTTCCATCACCATATATTTCAACCCCCTTCCGTCATCTCCCTCCCCCGCCCTTACTCTCTGGTAACCACTAAACTATTGTCTTGTGTCTATGAGTTCTTGTTTCTCATTGGTTTGCCTTGTTATTTTGTTGTTTTTGGTTTATATACCACATATCAGTGAAATCATATGGTTCTCTGCTTTTTCTGTCTGACTTATTTCACTTATTTCAGCATTATACTCTCAAGATCCATCCATGTTGTCACAAATGTTCTTATATCATCTTATCTTACCGACAAATAGTATTCCACTGTGTATATATACCACAACTTCTTTATCCATTCATCTATCGAAGGACATTTTGGTTGTTTCCATGTTTTGGCCACCGTAAACAAAGCTGCAATGAACATTGGAGTACACGTGTCTCTCTAGAGAAATGCTTTCAGATTTTTTGGGTAGATATCCAGGAGAGCGATTGCTGGGTCATATGGTAATTCTATTCGTAATATCTTGAGGAACCTCCACACTGCCTTCCATAGCGGCTGCACCAGTCTGCATTCCCACCAACAGTGTATCAGGGTTCATTTTTCTCCACAGCCTCTCCAACACTTGTTACTATTTGTCATGTTGATGATAGCCATTCTGACTGGGGTGAGGTGATACCTCATTGTGGTTTTCATTTGCATTTCTCTGATGATTAGCGATGTTGAGCATTTTTTCATATGTCTATTTGCCATTTGTATGTCCTCTTTGGAGAAATGTCTCTTCAGGTCCTCTGTCCATTTTTAAATTGGGTTGTTTGATTTTTTTGTTGTTGAGTTTCATGAGTTCCTTGTATACTTTGGATATTAAACCCTTATCAGAGGCACTGTTTGCAAAAATCTTCTCCCATTCAGTTGGTTGCCTCATTATTTTGTCAATAGTTTCTTTTGCTGTGCAGAGCTTTTCAGTTTCATATAATCCCATTCGTTTATTTTAGTTTTTACTTCCATTTCCTTTGGAGTCAGATTCATAAAATGCTCTTTGAACCCAAGGTCCATAAGTTGAGTACCTATGTTTTCTTCAATGCAGTTTATTGTGTCAGGTCTTATGCTTAAGTCTTTGATCCACTTCGAATTAATTTTGGTACATGGTGACAGACAGCAGTCCAGTTTCATTCTTTTGCATGTGACTATCCAATTCTCCCAGCACCATTTATTGAAGAGGCTGTCTTTCCTCCATTGTATGCTTTTAGCTTCTTTGTCAAAAATTATCTGTTCATATTTATGTGGTTTTATTTCTGGGTTCTCAATTCTATTCCATTGGTCTATATGTCTGTTTTTCCGCCAATACCAAGCTGTTTTGATTATTGCAGCCCTGTAGTACAAGCAAAAATCAGGGAGTGTGATACCTCCAGTATTGTTCTTTTTTTTAAATATTGCTTTGGCTATTCGGGGTATTTTGTGGTTCCATATAAATCTGATGATTTTTTGTTCTATTTTTTTAAAAAATGCCATGGGGATTTTGATGGGGATTGCATTAAATCTGTATATTGCTTTGGGTAATATGGCCATTTTAACTACGTTGATTCTTCCAATCCATGAGAATGGAATGTCTTTCTATTTCTTGTGTCTTCTTCAATTTCTTTCAAAAATGTCTTATAGTTTTCAGCATATAAATCCTTCACATCCTTGGTTAAGTTTATTCCTAAGTATTTTATTCTTTTTGCTGCAATTGCAAAGGGAATTGTTTTTTGTATTTCTTTTTCTGAGATTTCATTGTTAGTAGATAGGAATGCAATGGACTTTTGTACGTTGATTTTGTAGCCAGCAACTTTACTGTATTCGTTGATTGTTTCTAATAGCTTTTTGGTGGAGTCTTTAGGGTTTTCTATATATAGCATCATGTCATCTGCAAAGAGTGATAATTTAACTTCTTCATTCCCAATTTGGGTGCCTTTTATTTCTTTCTCTTGCGTGATGGCTCTGGTAAGGACTTCCAACACTATGTTGAAAAGCAGAGTTGATAGGAAACAGTCCTGTCGTGTTCCTGAACGTACAGCAAAGGGCTTCAGTTTTTCACCATTAATTATGAGATTAGCTGAAGGCTTGTCATATATGGCCTTTATTATGTTAAGGTATTTTCCTTCTATAGCTATTTTATCAAGTGTTTTAATCATAAATGGATGTTGTATCTTGTCAAATGCTTTTTCTGCATCAATTGATATAATCATGTGATTTTTGTCCTTTATTTTGTTTATGTGATGTATCACATTGATGGATTTGCGGATGTTGAACCATCCTTGTGCCCCAGAGATGAACCCCAATTGGTCATGATGAATAATCTTTTCAATGCATAGTTGTATTCGATTTGCTAGAATTTTGTTTAGGATTTTTGCATCTGTATTCATCAGAGATATAGGTCTAAAGTTTTCATTTTTTGTGCTGTCCTTACCAGGTTTTGGCATCAGGGTAATGTTGGCCTCATAAAATGAGGTAGGGAGTACTGTCTCTTCTTCAATTTTTTGGAAGTGTTTGAGCAGAATTGTTATTAGATCCTCTTTGAAGGTTTGGTAGAATTCACGAGTGAAGCCATCTGGTCCCGGACTTCAGCTTTTCGGAAGGTTTGGGATGACTGATTCAATTTCGTTACTGGTGATCGGTCTGTTTACATTTTCCAGTTCTTCATGGTTCAGCTTTGGCAGGCTATATGTTTCTAAGAACTTGTCTATTTCTTCTAGATTATTGAATTTAGTGTCATATAGTCCTTCATAGTATTCTGGCATGATCCTTTGTATTTCTGTGGTGTCCGTGATAACTTCCCCTTTTTTATTTCTGATTTTGTTAATTAGTGCCTTCTCTCTTTTTATCTTAGTGAGTCTAGTTAAGTGTTTGTCGATTTTGTTAATTTTTTCAAAGAACCATCTCTTTGTCACATTAATTTTTTCTATCGTCTTTTTGTTCCCTATTTCATTTAGTTCTGTTCTGATTTTTGTTATTTCCTTCCTTCTGCTGAACTTGGGTTTCACGTGTTCTTCTTTTTCTAGTTCTTTAAGGTGTAACATGAGGTTATTTGGGATTTTTCTTGTTTCTTGAGATAGGCCTGTAATGATATAAATTTCCTCTTAAAACTGCTTTCGCTGCATCCCCAAAATTTTGGTAGGATGTGTTTTCATTGTCATTTGTTTCTATGTTGTTTTGATCTCTCCTCTAATTTCTTCTTTGACCCAGTCATTCTTTAAAAGTATGATGTTTAATCTCCATGTATTTGTGTTTTTTCCTGCTTTCTTTTTGCAGTTGATATCCAATTTCAAGCCTTGTGATCAGAGAATATGTCTGGTATGATTTCAATCTTCTTAAATTTGCTCAGTCTGATTTTATGTCCCAATATGTAATCTATCCTTGAGAATGTTCCATGTACACTTTAAAAGAATGTATAGTCTGATGTTTTAGGATGAAGTGCTCTATATATGTCAATGATGTGCATTTCATCTAATGTGTCATTTAGGGCTGCTATTTCGTTATTTATTTTCAGTTTGGATGACCTATCTATAGCTGTCAATGATGTATTTAAGTCCCCTAGTATAATTGCATTTTGGTCAATTTCTCCCTTTAGTTCTGTTAGTAGTTGCTTGGTATATTTCGGTGCTCCCTGACTGGGGGGAAAAATATTGATGACCATTATGTCTTCTTGTTGTATAGTCCCCTTTACCATTATGAAATGTCCATCTTTGTCTCCTGTTATCTTTTTCACCCTGAAGTTTGTTTCATCTGATATCATTATAGCTACACCTGATTTTCTCTGGGTACCATTTGCTTGGAGTGTCAATTTCCACCTTTTCACTTTGAGTCTATGCTTGTCTTTGTAGCTCAGATGTGTCTCTTGGAGACTGCATATGGTTTGGTTTAGTTTTTTGATGCAATCTGCTACTCTGTGCCTCTTTATTGGTGAGTTCAGTCCATGTAAATTTAGGGTGATTATTGATACTTGAGGATTTCCTGTCATCCTATCTTAGTTTTCTGGTAAGGCTGTGTCTGCATTGTTTCTTTGCCTTTTTGTCGTTGTCTACTATTTTTGTGTGGTGGTATTTTATGATGTTTCCCTCTGTTTCTTCTTTTATTACAGTACAGATTTCAGTTCTGGATTTTTTTTGAGTGGTTACCTTTAAGTTTATGTAAATGAAAGTTTGATATTTAGAGTATTCCATTTTCTTCAGCATGCTTACTTTCTCCATTCCCTTATTCCGGTTCAGGCCTTTACTGTTTCTCTTTTTATGTTTTGGTTGCCACAAATTGTCCCTGTTGATGGTGGCTGAATAGCCTCCTTTAGTATTTCTTGTAGTGCAGGTGGTGTATTAGAAAATTCCCTCAGCTTCTGTATGTCTGCAAAGTTCTTTATTCCTCCTTCATATCTATAGGATATCTTTGCTGGATATATGATTTTTGGCTCAGGATTTGTCTCTTTCAATAGTTTGAATATTTGGTTCCACTCCCTCCTGGCATGTAGAGTTTCTGCTGAAAAATCTGATGATAATCTAACGGGCTTTCCTTTGTAGGTTACCGTCTTCTTTTCCCTGGCTGCCTTGAGGATTCTTTGTTTGTCGTTGATTTTAGACAGCTTCAATACAATGTGGTTTGGAGAAGTCCTGTTGGGATTGAGGTAATTAGGTGTTCTATTTGCTTCTTGGATTCGAGGATCCAGTTCTATCCACAAGTTTGGGAAGTTCTCATCAACAATTTGTTTGAATATATTCTCTGTTCCCTTCTCTCTTTCTTCTCCTTCTAGTATCCAATTATTCTTACATTGCTCTTTCTGATGGAGTCAGAAAGTTCTTGTAGAGTTCTTTCATTTCTTTTAAGTCTCAAGTCTCTTTCTTCTTCTGTTAGGGTCCGGAGTCAACCCCTCCTCAAGCGAACAGAAGTCACACGATAACGCAAGTCACAAAGCGAGGTTTATTTCCTGCTAGCTGGGGTCCGATTATCTGCCCGACGCAGCGGGTTTCAACAAGGACCCCAAACACACAAAGCTAGGGGTTTTTATAGCATAACATTTTAAGGCTCTCAGTAATTTTCCATGCAGGCAAGATATTTACAAGATTTTTGGTCCTGTGTCCTTGCTTACATTTTTGCTGCAAGATAAGCCTTTTCTCAACAGAGCTTCCTGACCTTGCAATACGTGGTGTTTATGATTAATGACTAGGTTGTTTTGGTCTGGGGGCTGTTCAGAAAAGGGCTTCTTGACCCTTGAGGAGGCAGTCCTGGTGCTACAGTAAAGGGTTTCTTAACCCTTGAGGAGGCAGTCCTGGTGCTACAGTAAAGAGTTTCTTAACCCTTGAGGAGGCAGTCCTGGTGCTACAGTAAAGGGTTTCTTAACCCCTGAGGAGGCAGTCCTGGTGCTACAGTAAAGGGTTTCTTAACCCTTGAGGAGGCAGTCCTGGTGCTACAGTAAAGGGTTTCTTAACCCTTGAGGAGGCAGTCCTGGTGCTACAGTAAAGGGTTTCTTAACCCTTGGGGAGGCAGTCCTGGTGCTACAGTATTCTACACTTCCATCTGTGTAATTTCCAGGTTTCTATCTTCAATGTCACTGATTCTTTCCTCCATCTGGTCAACACTACTACCTAAGCTGATTATTTCATTCTTAATTTCTTCTATTGAGTCCTTAATCTCCAGAAATTCTATTGGGTTCTTTTTTAAAATTTCAATCTCTTTCGTAAAATGCTCGTGTTTTTTTTTTTTTTTTTATTGCATTTCTGAGTTCATTAAATTGCCTTTCTGTGTTTTCTTGCATCTCGTTGAGTTTTTTCAGAACTGCAATCTTGAATTCTCTGTCATTTAAGTCACATATCTCCATATTTTAAGTTCCTTTTCTGGAGACTTTTCACTTTCTTTCTGAGCTGTCTTGTTGCCTTGGTTATTCATGGCTATTACTGATTTATTATTTCTCTTCCTAGACATCTACAGGAGTGGCTTCTGTAACAGGTTGATAGGAAGAGGTCTTTCTTTTGTTTTCCAATACTTGGTGGTAGAACGTTTTATTTTCTCTCGGACTGTAGCCGATTTTTGCCTCTCTCATGCAGTAGTGCTATGTTTTCTCTGCACTATTCCAGCTTCTCACACAATGGGGGGATTCCCTGGGAAATGGGCTTCTCCTCTGTTAACAGTTCGCCACGTCCCTGTGGGGGTGTGGAGAGCTTTTGAAGTTCCAAGGCTCTTCCTGTTCCAGATTCAGATCCTGAACGTTTCAGCAGTTCTGTTTACTCCTGCAGAGATCTGCCCTGATAGGTGGGGCCAGGGGCGGGGTGAGTTGTGAGAGGTGGCCCAGAGCATAGGAGGAGACCAACACCCCAGCCTGTCCCGCTTCCACAGCTCCCTCCCCTTTCCCGGAACTAGTTGAGCTGGGTATCTGTCTGTGGTCCACAGTTCTCAGAACAGCAAATATTGTGTTCTTTTGACCCGACACTGCTACTGTTCTGCTTCTTGTGCCGGGTACGTGGGGGCAGGGCGAGCTCTGGGAGGGTCGGAAGGAGGCGGCTAGTCTCTTAGGCCTTAGTGCCTAAGGCTTCCGTTCTCTGCTTGGCAGTGAGGGCTTAAACCACCGTTTTCAGCCTTCTTCCCTCAGTCTTTTCTCCGTGGTCTCTGCAGTGAATGTTGGGTTCAGCCTTGATCTATGCTGTCCAATCAGCCCTGTGGGCCATAAGCGGAGCCCTAGCAGTCCGAGTTCTTCCCTCACCCGCAGCTGCGGTAGTTCCCGCATGCAGTGAGCTGGGAGCACTGAGCTAGGTCTGCGTCCTGCGCCCACGCGGCTCTGTCTCCGCACTTCTCCCTTCCCTCCTCCCCCTCGCGCGATTCGCCCACCTGGAGGTGAATTCAGTAGTGGGCTTCTTCGTCTTGCCTGTCTGCTGTGCAGGGAGTCCTTTGTGGAGTTATTGTTGTTCGATTAGTTGTAAATTCTACGGGAGCTTTACAGAGGCTCACTTCACGACGCCATTTTGATGTCTCCCTACACGCTCTTTCAAAACCTTACCTGTCCTCTATCAAGAGATGCATATGAGGTTTCCTCTCTTTGAAACTTGATGTCTATGACTGCCTCCACTAACAGATAACAGAAAAAGTATTACTATGAGACTTTAAAGACTCAATCATAAAAAGCAACAGTTTTCTACCTGGCTGTCTTGGGACGCTCACCTTTGGAACCCAAACCAGAGGAAACTCAGGCCACATGGAGTCTCATGTCAAAAACAGAGACCTGCAGTCTGTGGTTCTATCTGAGATTCTGGACAACATCCAGTAAGTACTAAGTTGTGCATGAGCCCAAGTGGAAACAGGTCCCCCAGCCTCAGCTGAATCTGCCTGGAACAAACAGAGCTGAGTCTTTCCCACCAAACCTGCCATACTAAAAATGTGTGAGCAAAAGTAATAATTGTTGTTATTTTAAACTACTCAATTTCAGCATGGTTTGTTACGTAGCAATATAGACGTGGAACAAAAATCTCATCACCATCACTGGGAAGGAAATAATAAAGAAGCTCAAGAAAAAAAATCAAATGGGCTTTAAAGGGACATTACAATCAAAGTTTCTTGAAGTTCTTCAAAGGCAAAATTATGTGGATCTGTTGGAAGAGGTTTTTCAAAGTAAGCTTTGAATTAAAAAGGTAATTGAGGATATAATTAGATTATTTAATTTATGCTTTAATGGAATTTCTTTGGATGAATCACTGTCTCCTTTGAAGTAGGGATCACCAGTGCAGATGAAGCTTTCTAGAACTTCTTGGCAAGGAAGGCGTCAATAATTATTGAGACATAATGAAGTTGTCTTAACTTCTGGAGGACTGAAATTGTAGAATTTCTAAATATAATGTGTAAAGTATTATTTTTGCAAAGGTCTTATTAACTTGCATTAGTAATTTAGAAGGTTTTTTTTTTTTTTTTGAATGGGAGTCAAAGAGACTTTAGTTGAATAAAATTTCCATGAAATTAGTTCACTGAATGTAGAGTAAGTTATAAGACTGCTGATCACTGACTTAATATACATACATAGGGAAGGTAAAATAGATTCTGTAGGAGATATAATCCAACTGTTAAGAAAGATATGCAATATGCTTAGGGATTTTGAAAAATAATGTTATAATATGCTACAACATATGTGTATGCTTATTTACTTTTGTTTGTTTATTTTGAGAGAGACTTGAATTCTACCGTCTCTAAGCTACCTCTGGTAAGTATTCCTCCCTAGAAACCTTCTCTGTTTATGTCGATGCATCCCCAAGGATGGCAAAGTCTCTCTGTGGCTCACCCAACTCCCCAGGTGTGAGCCAGACACTTAGAGAGGAGTTCTCAGGAGAATGATGTTGGATAGTCAAGGGATACCTGGAGCTCCTTCCATTCCACTCGACTCAACTCTGCATAACACATAAGGGATAGAATGGAGTTGTTCTATTTACATGCAGTGTCAAATGTACAAGATGTGAGAAATAAAGACATGTGAGCAATGATATCAAGTAGCTCAATTATATAGGCACAGAATCAATATTCCCACCACTCATACTTTGAGGATGTTTTGCTTTATTTAGGTTAGTTTACTTTTACACAATAGTGGTAATCAAGGATTTATGCTGCTCCATCCTTGTTTTCCTGGAATATAATGTTGAGATATGAGTAGTTTTGGCGGCATAGTCTAGTTCCATAGTATAGAATGAGTTAAAGTGCTCTTCAAGGGAACAAACCCTTAGTTTGAAAATCATTAGCATATGGGGTACGTGGTTAGCTCAGTTGTTTAGAGCACAGTGCTCATAACACCAAGAAAAAGAAAATCATTAGTATAGAATTTATCTAATTTCATATACAGGGTTTTGAAAGATTCCTCAATAGAGTCCTATTTATCTATCTATCTATCTATCTATCTATCTATCATCTATCTGTCATCTATTTTTTTTCCCATGCTAATGAACAGAAAATCGAATAAAATGTTATGTTTCTTGAAAAAAGAAATCCTTCATCATTAAAATAAGACTAGAAATGCTGGCACATCCCATTAATCAATGTAATTTGATTGATTTAGTGGATGACTGTAAGGCATTTTGGAAATAGACATTAGTATAAAATTAGTAAACTGTGCAGAATTTGTATGTGGAACTTATTGAATGAACAGAGTAGAATGATATCAAATATCCATATATCCACATATCCATATATATCAATATATCCAAATGTGTATATATATATATATATATATATATATATATATATATCCATATATCCACATATCCATATATATCCATATATATCCAAATACACACACACACACACACACGCATATTAAATTCCAGAAGATATCCACCTTGAAACGTATCCATTGGTCTAATGTAAGAGTGGTAATGGAAACTACTCTAACTTTTAAATTGAGATAGATATGTATGCATACTACACAATATATAAACAAAGCATAGGTCAAAGTATTAGACATGCAGTTTGCTCACAATTGCATTTTACTTTTTTTTTTTAAATTTTGGCAAAGTAAAGTCAAGAAAAATTCAATTATCTGTGAATGTTGTTTATTTACAAAAGCAAATGTGCTAATGAGTGTTTTATATATTTATGCATTTTTTTTAAAAAAAAGCTAGCTGATTTATTCATGAAATGTTGAGGGGACAGAGACAAATCCCCAAAGTAATGCTAATTTTTAAATTAAATATACATAAATTAATCCACATAATTCTGGTAGCAAAATAATCCTTAGAAAATGCATGGAATTCATTATGAGCCATTAAAGAAGTATTCAGTAATTACCAGTGATGAGATCAATTTATAAAATAAACGTACCCCTTTTTTTTTCTGTTTTGTAATGATGGAACACTTAGATTTAGAGAATCCAATTGCTTTCTGTAGTATTTTCTTAAAAGAATAATTTCAAATTTTCTATTCTTATTTCTATTTCTTAAAAGAATAATATTCAAATTTTCTATTTCTATTTCTATATTGTAGGAAAAATTATACTAAAGTGTTAAGATACAGAGCTTTGAATGAAAAACGTTTGACATGAATATCATTAAAGATGAAGTTACCTTATAATCTCAGTCTTTTGTTACTTAAATAATTAACTCTCTTTCATGCTTTTTCCTAAAGAATATTGTATGAGTGAGCTTAAACATTAATTTCCTTGCCTCTATTAGAATGATAGCAACATTTAATATCTAGAATGGGCTATGTCATCTCACAATTATGTTACTTACATTATCTGTGGCTTTGTGTTGCAGTAAACCTTTGCACTAAGCTCTAGTTCCTCCATTTTATAGATGAGAAGGTACAGGAATTTGCTCTTCATCAGAGGTCATCCAACTATGGCCTGTGGTCCACATCTGCCCACCACCTGCTTTTGTAACTAAAGTTCTATCAGAACACAGACATGCCTATACACATTGTCTACCGCTGCTTTCGCTCTGCAGTGAAGAACTGAGTATTTACAACAGAGACTATATACTCTGCAAGGTAAAATATTTACAAAATAAAGTTTGCTGATCCTTGCTCTAGGTCACCCAGTTAGAACTGCCTTTCAAATCCAGGGATGCTTAAGTCCATGATCTTTGCACTATACCATGTTACCAAAAGTGGGGGTGGGGGATGGGGGGTGAGTAAAATGGGGAGTTAACAATGAACTTCTAAAAAAATATATATGCATATATACATATATATGCATATATATGTATATGTATGTATGTATATATGTGTGTATATATATATATATGTGTGTATATATACATTTGCCTTGATGATCTACAAAAAGGAAATAAGGGTTTTGGATTTAAACCTTGTCTTAGTAATGTATCACCATTGTGAATTTGGACCACCATGTAATTATTCATGGATTCAGACTCTTCATTTAAAAAATGAAAATAATAATACTTGACTTCCCCGAACTCAAGGGTCTGGGACAGATGCGCTCTTTTTTTAACTCTATTAATTTGTTGTTCTGTAATTCTGATTCATTTCCAGGTTAGACCTGTGGCAGGTTTGACTCACTTAACTGGAAATAATCTAAAATAGTTTGAAATATTGTTTTCAATCTGCAATGGGGATGAATTGTACTCATACATAAAAAAGTAATAGATATATCACATTCTTATAACCCATAGTGGTTCATTCTGAACTATTATGAATCATAACCCACAGTAATTCAATGGAATACAAAACGTATTTTTCAGGATTTTTCCAGCATTTTGTGAGGCCCTCTAGGGGGTAATAGAATTAATATTTGCATAGCTACTGATTTAATGCCAGACTCACCTTTTACATATAGCGCTTCTATGGAATTACTCATATACACAACCACACAGAACACGCAAACGAGACTGGCCTACTTAATCCAATTAAAGTTTTGTAATGTACAAATTATTACTCTAGGTGCTAGGCATCAAATCCTTATATTCTTGAAGGGAAGGCAGATCATGAAACATTTTCAAACAATATTACACACAAAGTTGTATAACGAAGGTCATCAGGGCACTATAAGAGTCCCATTGGCAGAAACGAATATAGTGGATGTGGACAAGGAAAGGGTAAAAGTGTGACAGTGTGAAGCTCTCTCACCTCAGCGCCACTGACATTTTAGGCTCAATAATTCTATTACGCTGTCCTGTGCATTGTAGGATGTTGAGCAGCATCCCTGGCTTCTGTTTACTAAATGCCAGTTCCCAACTGTGACAATCTCAAATATATTCAGACATGATCAAATGTCACCTAGGGGCCAAATCATCCATAGTTCAGAACCACAGTGTAATGAATGGATTGGAATGAGCAAGGTCAAAAATGAATGTAGAAAGTGAAATTAGATTATGTGGCTACTTTAGTCATCCAGATGAGAAAAGACAAGAAATGAGCAGAGGAAGGAATGAGATGAGAGTGTATTTTGTTGCTAGGAAATATAGATTCTGTATTTAAGCCACTTGATGAATTGAAAATGGATTGAAAAGCAGTTTCAAACCTTAGTGGGAAGAAGTAATACAGGGGAGTCTGTTTTGAAGCCTAACTTAAAGCAATTCTGATACTTTTGGTATAAGAAGGGGTCCGGAAACACAGGTTTTAACAAACATAACAGCTTGAGAAAAAACTGATATAGTGCAACGTGGTTAGACAAAAGGGCCAGGAATCATGCAGAGCAGCCCACTTAGAGGCCAACCATAACTACAATGGCTGACCAAGAAACCGTCGCAAAGTGGAATATACCTGCTTGGAGGCTTAAGAATGTATGAACAATCCTAAAATTTCTGGTAATCAAAACAAGGGATAGTTTTAAAAAGGATTTTCCTGAGCAGGAAAAGGCAAGACGATGTCTGTTTTCCTCTGAATGAGGGCATTTGCTTCTTTCTCAGAAGTAAACGTGTAGTGACAATGGTTTATAATAAGATGGTTCTTTCTGAAAATCTGTAAAGCTACTCCATATTTAAATTTGAGCCAAGGATTCTCCAGGCCTGGGTTACTAGTTACCATGCTGGTTTTAACAATTCCAAGAATGTATATATATATATATATATATATACACACACACACACACACACACACACACACACACACACACATATACAATTGTCAAAAATGATTGTGTCTTGAGAACTTTCTACATATGATGTGAGGTTATTTGGGGAAACATTTCATATTCATGATTTGTAGGGTTTGAAGTTCCTGTTTCTAAATGGCAAGGAAGAGGAGTGTATTCTTCAGATCTGCTGGAGGAACAGAGGGGTGCTCTAGCAGACCCTTTGTCATCTGTGCCCACCCAGCTGGAAGCCACTGAAGGCTTCAGCTCCTCAGAAAGATTCCTGTCACAGACCACATTGCCTCTCGGTACTTCCTCTGGTTTACTGTATATGGTCCATGTCAAGAGCCCTGTGGTTGATGTTAATGAAATGAGATGATTTTAGAGAAGCACAAGAATGATAAAAATAATCTTAGAAATCTATTGTTGTGCTCTCATGACTTCAGTTCTTTACTTAAGCTCTCTTTGAGCTATTTATAATATCAGGCGATTTATTTAGTATTTATTTATGTTAAATATTATATATTATATATTATATATATATAATATATACATATATGGTACATGGTACTTATATAAAATGTATATTTGTGCATTACACAAGATATTTATGCTAAAAACATCTCTTTTGTACAAACACAACGTGACTAATTTATTCTCCTAAAATACTGACCACAGTTTTAAGAAAATCAAAGAGAAAAATCTTTAAACATTTTATTCAACATTTGATAGTACTTAGTGAACTAGAGAAGTAAGTCTATAGAGGTTGGCATTTCTACCAGCCAAGCATCTCCATTTTGGTAAAGAAAAGACATTGCTCAAATTACATATTTTTGTATTGTCTGTAATTTTCTTTATGATTCTTCCACATTGATGGCATGCAATTTATCTTTAAATTATAACTTTGTAGAATTTAGTCAGCATCTATACTCTAATCAGATATACACATACCAAGGAAGCAATGGTATTTTCACTAGCATGCTGATGTTAGAAGTGATTTTTTAATTATGGATATTTAATGATATAAAGATATGTATTTGTGATAGAAATTTTGTAGCAACACTACCATCTTGGTCTGAATAGTGTATAATGTGATTTATATTCTCTAACCTTTGAAATGGAGACCTAGGTTGGAATTCTGATCTCCTTTGCCATTGTGTAGCTACTTATTAGAGGATTTTGTCTCATGATTTCTACCCGAAGGTCGGCTGAATTCCAAGGTACCTAAAAGGGCTTCATTTTGCTTGTTTTTCTGTATTTACATGTTAAATGAATGCATACAATTGTCTAAAAGTTTTTTCTTTGAACTACAACACCTTATGCATGGATATCAGGGAGAAGAAATACCATATTTCACTTATTCTAAAATGCACCATTAAAAAATAGTATAACATTTCTGAAATTGGGACATATTTTACAGTCTCTAGTGGTTAGATGGAAGTCAGTATATACTTGTTATCATCAATGCATTCTGGAAAATTTTTTTTAAAAAATGCCAGCTTTTCAGCTTGTAGAATAGATATCAGCTGGAAATTAGACATAATAAATAGACGTAATAGTGCAGACTCATTTAAGAAATGATGGCACAGAGGATTATGCTGCAAGGGTATAAAAGAAAATCCATCGATATCAATGCATCCAGATCCCAAGTTGATTTAGAAAAATTGAATTTTGAATTGATTTAGAAAAATTGAATAAGTTTGGGAATGCCCTAATTAATGCATTTCCATTTAATATATACAAAATGATATATTACTACTAATAGTACTAATTAACCTGTTTAAATTAAGTAGCTCTCTGATTAACCGAAAAATAAAAATTCTAAGTAGTAAGAAAGATTTTTCCATAGTTTGGCAGCACATAATTTTTTTCTCAGTTCTGCAAAAAAATAAGTTGTTTTTTTTTTTAAATAATGGTTAACATTTTAGATTTGATGAAATATAGCCATTTTTAATGGCGGGAATGTTTAAGTTATCTTTCAGCACCCTGGTGCTTAGTGAAAGTACCACACTTCCTCTCAGAGAACTAACCCAATGAGTCTATCCCTCATTCCTGGAAGCTCACAGACTCAAATTTCAGGGCACTTGGAAATACTCTCAAATTTCTTTCTAAATTCTACCCTCACTCCCAACCCAAGACATCTGTGCCAATTCAGCTTCCAGGACGGCAACAGCTCCTCAAGGGAAATATGCAAATGAACTCTAACCATGCCCCCAGGCTAACTGACTTGTGAAATAATTCTTCAAATTACTTTTAGAGTATAAATTTAAACACAAAATAAACCTAGCAGATTCACACGTTAATAATTAAATTGTGCAATAATACAACTTTAATAAATCAAAATTTTGTCAAGTTTAATAAAATATAAAATGCATCCAAACCACTGTCCATCCCTCATATCTAAATACATAATATGTGATCATTTTTTTGGATAGCAACATATGTTTTCAATATGTGTGGGAACAAAGCCAGGAGTGCAGTTTCCATGCTCTCGGCCTCACATAGAAAGGTACTGGCTCAAATAGTAAATGGCCATCAACTGTGGTTAGTTGGCCGTCAGCTGTGGCTAGTTGGCCGTCAGCTTTAACCAGTGAGCCATTGGCCACTAATATAACTGCTGTGACTATGCTAGCAGCAAATGGGGGGCTAGCAAGAAGATGGCGGCTGAGCTAGCAAGAGTGGATTGCAGCTAGCAAGTGAGGTGGGTTGGCAGAGAGAAGTAGACAGCAGGTTGCGGATAGTGTGGCTTCTGCTTCCTGTGTCTCGAACCCAGCCACCAGTGAGAATATAGTGGTCTGACTTCCCTACCTATGGCTCCGTGGGTGTTCCTTTTTGGCCTCACCATGTCCTTATGTGGGGAGCGGGACCAGAGACCCCACATGACACCCTGCATGACAATATGTTTTATGCAATAATTGTTTTACCCATTACAATAAATCCTGTTGCCATGTTGTTGTTTTGTTTGGTTTCAATATGATATTTTTCTTATTTTTCTCTCCTTTACACCCTCAGATACTTCAGTTTTGTTTGTGATGACTTAAAACATCAAAACAAAATGAAAGCTCACGGGAGAAAAGGGCTTTAAAATGTTCTAATATTTAGTGTACATATTTTTATACTAGGAATGAACACAAAGTCATAAAATAGTGTTCTGAGTTATAATTTACTGTAAAAGAAACAAAAGGATTTTTCAACAAATTATGTAGCAGTTAGAAAGAATTTGCTTAAGAGAAAGTATGCTAAATTAGAAGAAATCCTATACATAAATAAGGATGAACTTATATCAATTAAAGAGTACCGCATTTTAAGTCAACACAATTTTACAGAGAAACATTAGAGAATGAGCTTTGTAAATGAAATCTTCAATATGTTCTGTATAATTTTTCATGTACTAATTGCACAGAATATAACATGGCAGGAATACAAGAAATTTCCCATCAGTGTCACTTCTAGAAGACTGACTGGGTGTGGGGACTTTTGAAGGGAAACCCAAGAAAGAAATATAAGGTAATATCTCATTCACCTCACCCAAGTCAGAATGGCTATCATCAACAAGACAAATAATAACAAGTGTTGGAGAGGCTGTGGAGAAAAAGGAACCCTCATACACTGTTGGTGGGAATGCAGACTGGTGCAGCTGCCATGGAAGGCAGTGTGGAGGTTCCTCAAAAAATTAGGAATAGAATTACGTTATGAACAGCAATCCCTCTCCTGGGTATACACCCAAACATTCGAAAAACATTTATCCGTAAAGATGTTGTGCTCTGATGTTCATTGCAGCTTTATTTACAGTAGCCAAGACATGGAAACAACCACACTGTCCTTCAATAGATGATTTGATAATGAAGATGTGGTATATGTGTGTGTGTGTGTGTGTGTGTGTGTGTGTGTGTGTGTGTGTGTGTGTATATATATATATATATATATATATACACAATTACACAATGGAATATTACTCTGCCGTAAGAAAAGATGAAGTAGTGCCATTTGCTATAAAATGGATGGATGCTGAGATTATTATCCTAAGTGAAATAAGTCAGAAAAAGTCGAGAACCATATGATTTCACTGATATGTGGAATATAAAACTGAAAACAACAAAAGAACAAGACAAACAAATAAAGAAACAAAAACTCATAGACACAGACAATATTTAATGTTTGCCAGGGGGTTAGGGGGGAAAGGGTTTATTGATCAGGGTAAAGGGGATCAAATATATCATGATGGAAGGAGAACTGACTCTGGGTGGTGAGCACGCAATGCGATATACAGATGATGTATTACAGACTTGTACACTTGAAACTTATGTAATTTTACTAACCATTGTCACCCCAATAAATTTTAATTAAAAAAAGAAAGAAATATAAAGCTCCATTGAAAACTAAAATTAACTCTTGAGCTTTCACAGAGAAAAAGAAAATTAAAAAAAGAGTAAAGGGGTATGAAATGGAAAGGAAGAGTATACAAATCTAAAACACCATCTCCTTTATCCAATTGAAGATATGTCTGCATAGAAAGTGTGTGTTTCTGCAAGAGAAAGAAAACTGCTAAAGGCACCAACTTGGTGGTTGGTGGATTCATCCTATAACCCTCTGCTTCCTTCCTTTGCCATTTATTCATAGGCTGAATGGCTTCCACAAAGAAAGGTCATGAGAAACAAGGGTCATGTGCTATCAGTGATATAGTGAGTACAGGAAACACTGGCAATATTCACTAATGCATGAATGGATGTGAGCTTTCAGAAGTGAGCATCTCACTTACTCAAAGATACTTAGAAATTTGCAGTGAAGGAAATGAAAAGCCCACATATAATATAGACGACAGACTCAAAGAAACAGGGAATATTATGTGTTTATTGGTAGTATTGAAGCCCACCAATCAGCAGCCACCAGGAACATATTTGTAGTTACATCAAGTTCAAAGTTAGCTTCATTGGATTACTATGGGAACTTAGGAGTGCTTCAGTAAGAAACAGATGGGAATGGCTCCTTATAGAATGTTCAGGAACTGGACTTGTGCTAGATGATTCTGAAGAAAGATTAGAAGGAGTAGGAAGTAAGGTCCTATTCAGGATTGGATGCTGTGAAAAAGCAGAAACAATTCAGTAATGTGATATTACAATGATTTTTGTTTTTGAGGTGCAAATTAAAAAGTGGGGCTAGTGTTACAAATGGTAAGAAAGTAGTAGTATTTTAAAATAGGGTATGTTAATTATTTGGAGAATAACACTTTGGCCTGGTCTATGTCCTATTAATCTTGCTGTACACATCATTATATTATATTAGGAAGAAGACACTGTTGATAGAAATTGAAGAAGGCATAAGGAAATGGGAAGATATTCTATGTTCCTGAATTAGATTAACAATGTTACAATGGCCATATTACTGTAAGCAATATATAGATTTAATGCAATCCCTATAGAAATCCCAATGGCATTTCTCACAGAAATTAACCAAAAAAAAATATTCATAGGGTTCTCTGCTTTTTTTCTGTCTGACTTATTTTGCGTAGCATTATACTCTCCAGATCCATCCATGTTGTCACAAATGTTCCTATATCATCTTTTCTTACAGCCGAATAGTATCACTGATATGTGGTATATAAACCAAAGACAACAAAAGAACAAGACAAACAAATGAGAAACAAAACTCATAGACACAGACAATAGTTTAGTGGTTACCAGAGGGTAAAGGGGGTGGGTGGAGGGAGATGAGGGTAAGGGGGATCAAATATATGGTGATGGAAAAAGAACTGACTCTGGTGGTGATCACACAGTGGGATTTATAGATGATGTAATATAGAATTGTACATCTGAAATCTATGTAATTTCACTAACAATTGTCACCCCAATAAATTAAAAAATATATATTCAAATTTATATGAAACCAGAAAAGACCCCGAATAGCCAAAGCAATCCTGAGACAAAAGAATAAAACCAGAGGTTTCACACTCCCTGATTCCAAATTATATTATAAAACTACAGTAATCAAAACAGTATGGTATTGGCAGAAATACAGAAACACAGACCAATGCAACACAATTGACAGCCCAGAGAGAAACCCATACATATATGGGCAACAAATTTTTGACAAAAAGGCTGAAAACAAACAATGGGTTGCTCTTGAAGAAAGGTGGCAATAGGTCACTGGGATTTGGCAAGATACAGTAAAATATCTTTACCATGAATATCCAATAATAAATATCATTTTGTATATCATGATGACAAGAATACAATTTAAATTTGGTTCTCATTTAAATATTAATTTGACTAGAATAATTATAGCTATCATTTAGGAGTCCTTACTATCTATGAGGCAACCAGTTTTACAAGCATTATCTCATTATTCTCCAAACCTATGTTTAGGTGCTTTTATTATCCTAAATTAGACATGAGGACATTTAGGCAGAGAGATGATGTTCATATTTACATACTTTTAAGATTTATAATTGACAGTAGAATGACTCCAATCCTGTTAAACAGTCCAAAATAAATCTGGGGTCTCAATATCAGAACTATGCTAATAAGAATCTGAAAATGGAAGACATTTTCCATGGATGTTAGGTACATTTAGATACATTTAGACAAGGAAGGGGAGAGAAAATTATCTGACTTTAGAATAACACATGTTTGCAAAGAAAGGGCAAAAATACTTCATTTTAATGACTATGATCAACCTTAAATAAGAAAATCAACACAGAAGTTTCAACCTATGATTTAAAAGATTCTCTTCATTTTACAAAATCCATTAAGATTTTTAGTCCCGAGATATACAATTTTAAATATATCTTTAAATAATGCAAAGAAATAATGAAGATAATGCACAATGGTATTAATTCTTAACTTTATAAATTACAGCAGATTAGCTAATGCAACTCAAGTGTAAATTTGCCAGGCATGTGTCAGTCATACTTAGAGAATCATTCAGCTAAAGGCCGAACCCAACTCTGTATTTAAGAAAAATGTGAAATAAAAACTAGTCTTCTAAAGAAAAAGAAACTATATGAAGCAGGGTATAGAGCTAGGATAAAGGTGACAAGGGCAAAGTCAAAAACTAATTATAACCTCTTGTGGGAGAACTAACTTTGAGAGTTAAAACTTGTCTTACAATTTTGTGAACACGGAACATTAACCTGATATAAAGGGAAGCAGCGTCAACTTGCACTTTACAATTCAAACACATACAGATTTTCAGCAAACACGTCTTCATACAGGAAATAAAAGAGCCCGGTTTTATATAGGTTGCAGTTCCTGAGCCAATTTTCTATAAATAACCCACTGATGTCAAGTGAATTACAGTCTTCTCCAGCTAAGGAAGCTGTAGGCAAACCCAGAAGCCTATTAAGAAGGAAATGACAAGCTCCAGGCACCTAATTGCATTAGCTCATCACCATAAGAAACCAGGAGTCTAAAACTAAGCTGACTGGGGATTGAGTGGAACTGAATCTACTGCAGGATGTTTTTTACTCTCTTAAAAGCCTTGCATGTTTAAAGAGAAAAATCTGTTGACTAGTTTGGTCAAAGGCAATTTTCTTTTCATTTTTAGTCAATGATTTGAATTTATATTCTTTGGTTATTTTCACTAATATTTATAAAAATACAAATATTTATAAGAATATACAGTATTTTGGAAGAAAACAAAGTACATATTTACTATTTTCTGATGAGTCATTTCTGGCAGTTGTAAATTATAACAGGTATACCAGTAGACACTTACTCCATTGCAAAGACCTCCCTTTCTCCCCCTTTACTCTGTCAAAACTCTTCACTGTCTTCTCTATTATCCACAATGTGTACGTACAGTATGTATTCTACTTCACTTCCAGTTATCTTGCTGGAAAAATCATGAAACATGATTTATGTTCCAGGGCTCTTCTGCCAGATTCAGGCTGAAACTGGAATTTTACCTGAAATTATATCCTTGTCTGATTTCCCTTCCTTCCCTGCCCTGTGTCCACTACTCTCTACTGGTTTCCCTCAGAGAACATCCTTAACAAACCACTTGCAGATGACTTCCCCTCTCAGATTCTGCTTTGGAGATTTTGACTTAAGATATCACTTTTCTCTTCTTTCTTTGCTTCATTATTATTCTTCTCAGTGATGAATGCATTAATTAGATCAGCACTCATTCATTAGACATTTCTTACAAACCTTGGTCAGGCTAGGTAATTTCCTATGCTCCAGGAGCTTACAGTTCATTAGCATAAATAGGTAAAAAATGGGGAGGGGTGTTTTTACCTATCCACAAAGCAACATTCACTGCATTCCCATACCCATTCCCAGTCATGGTGATCTCTTCCTACCTAGAGTATGTTGCACTTGATTTATAAAGGTGCTAAGGAAGGAACAGGATGTGGTTGAAAACTCTTGTCCTTTACAAAAGTGGACAAGCTGATTAATTCCAAAGCACTTTTTCATACATCAAGTGTGAATCAGAAAGCACATCTAGACTCCAAATGTCTAATAAAACACCTAGCATCTCTTGGTGTATTAATTGAATAAATACAAGTGAATTTTGCTCCATTAAGATGTTAAATGTTATTAAATTGAATGTCCATTTGGAATATATTCTTAGTTTTTGCTAACAGAAGATCAGAGTAAGAACTATGATACATTGGCCAATTAGAAAATTGATTTATTAACCTATAGATTGAAACTGAACACATATAAGTTTAAGAAACCACAACCATTTACAAAATATCACCATACATAGAAAAGATAAAGATGTTAAGGACAGGGTAGCTGACAAAAAAAAAAAATACATATACACATATGTGTGTGTACGTGTGTGTGTGTGTGTGTGTGTGTGTGTGTGTGTATTTGGCTTATCAAATAGTAAAAAGATAACATAAGCCAAGTACTTTCATTATTAAGAATAATATCTATTGTTATTATTATTATTATTATTATTACTATCATGTTTGGCAGAAAAAAGCTGTTTTACCACATGATTTTCTCTTCTTGGACATATAAAATGATTCTATTTGCCAAGTTAGATTCAGGATCATGCAATAAATCTCTAATCAAAGTAATGTCGGAAGAAGGGATGCAATGACTTTGCAACTTGCTTCTTTAAAAATATACACAATGGAATACTATTCCTCTATATGAAAAGACGATATAGTGCCATTTGTGACAACACAGATGGACCTTGAGATTATTATGCTAAGTGAAATAAGTCAGACAGAAAAAGTTGATAACCATATGATTTCACTGATATGTGGAATATAAAACTGAAAGCAACAAAGGAACAAGACAAATAATGAAACAAAAACTCATAGACACAGACAACAATTTAGTGGTTACCAGAAGGTAAGGGGGGAGGGAGGTGGTAGATGAGAGTAAAGGGGATCAAATATATAGTGATGGAAGGAGAATTGACTCTGGTGAGCACACAATGTGACCTATAGATGATGTATTACAGAATTGTAACTTCACTAACAACTGTCACCCCAATAAACTTTAACAAAAAAAAAAGAAAAAAAAAGATTTTAATACTAAAAGTTTGCCTTTCTATATAGTTCATGATAGAAAGAGCTCAGAATTCTGAGTCATTGAGAAAAGCATCCCCCCACTTCTAGACAACCTCTGTGAACTATAAATAATTCTCTGTTTCTTGATATCATTCATAGTTCAGAGTTTATTGTTTACCTGGGCACAGCATAGTCTATTCTGATTAATACTGCATCCAAAATTTGGTATAATATACTTCAGCAATCAAAAAACAAAGATTGAGTAAGCACATACACATTTTTTGTTTATAACATACTAATGTATGTGTACTATATATAACATATATTGTTATATATACTAATATATATAATAGTAATATATATATAGTATACTATATATTGTTTATAACATACTAATGTATGTGTACTGTATATAATATATAATATATTGTTTATAACATACATTGTTTATAATGTATGTGTACTGTAAAATTTGCAAACTGTAAAAGAGAAATGAAGAGGGAAGCCTCTTCATTAGGCTTCCCTTCCACACAGGATATAGAAACTCTCATGACAATATAACGACACAGCAATAATAAACAGGCCAGATAATCTACAAAACCAAAAATTGTAGCACATCAGAGAGCTAAGGATGCAAAAACACCAATGAACTAAAATGTAAAAATCAAAAGGTCCCTTCTAGAAGACACCCAGGGCTGTCATCATTAATGCTGCAAAACTGAGCACAAGGAGAAGCTACTGTAGGAGTGGATAAGGATAAAACAGCCAAACTTTAACGAAGTTTAAAGGCCAAGGATGAGCTGGGTTACAGTTTATGATTCTTTGGACACCCATAGACCAGGAGAATTTGAACAATACCGATCAACATTCTCCATGGGCCTTCACCAAATACTCATGATCACGAGTACAGGAGGTGCAGAAAAGCTGAGAGACCCACCCTCAACTAAAATGCAGGTTCATGGGCCCACTGAATTATGAGGGTGGTCATAAGAAATTCGAGGAACACTTTAAGCATTCTGGTTCTAAACTGAGTAGGAGAGGGGAGACAGTAGTCATCGAAATTTAGATACGAAAATAAAGAAGTGTCAAAATGAAAAAGATCATCCAAGACATGTGGAACAGAAATATCTAAAACTCTATTGTATCTGGTACTGGGCCAGCAGGAGAAAAGGTGTAAGTGGGACAGAAAAAAAAAATGAATAGATGTGAACAATATATGTTTTAATTGATAAAAGACATCAACTAAATACCAGGAATTTCAGCAAAATGAAAGTGGGGAGATACAAAGAAAGCCATATATTGTATTCAAACTGCTGAAAAGCAGAGTTAAAGGGCAAGGAGGCATATTAATCCTGAGGAACAACTGTAAAAATGATGGATGCTTTCTCATCAAACACAATAAAGATCAGAAGATAATGAAAATAGTTATAAGGAAAAACAAACAAAAAGCTGTCAACCTAGAATTCTATACCCAGGAAAAATATTCTGCAGAAGTGAAGGCAAAATATAGACATTTTGAAACAGACAAAACCTGAAAAAAATTATTTCCTAAAGATATTAGTTACAAAAAAAAATGTTCCTTAAGCCGCTGGGAAATAATAGCAGAGAGCTTCTTCGTTTTGTAGAAAAGATGGATATATGAGAAAGTGTAAATATGTTGAAAAATAAAAAGAACTTAAAACATTTACTGATATTTATACAGATATCTTTGAATCCCTTTAAAAAGCTAGTGATTACAGTTTCAAAAATGTATTTTGCAACTTATAATACATTCAAAGGAAAAGTATATAATAAGAGTATTAGTACTGGGAGGTTGGTAACTGGAAGCATATTGCTGTAAGATTTATGTATATTTTAATCAAGCAGAAGAAAATTCTTTGAAGATCGACCATGATGAGTTAAAAATACATATTATAATCACTGGAGCAGCCACTAAAAATTAGTAAGAAAGGCATCACTAATAAGTTAATAAAGAAATCTACAGTTCTGGCTAAGTTGGAAGAGCCCCTTCCATGATACTCCTCTCTCTTACAACTAAAACATCCTGGCCATAAACAAAAAACAAACACAGAAAAACGTTAAAATGTAAAAAGAAGAAAGAAGACTGGCTAGGGGCCTCAAGTCTGCAGGAATGATGCAATATATCCCAGGTTGAGCACTGGAGAAAACCTTTTCAGACCAGCTTCTTTCATTTAGAAATATGCACTTATGGTTCCTCTACGTCTTTTCATAGCTCGATGACTCATGTCTTTTTAGCACTGAATAATATATTTTATTGTGTGCATATACCATGGTTTATTTATTGATTCACCAACTGAAGGACATCTTAGTTGTTTTCAAGTTTTGAAAATTATGAATAAAGATGTTATAAACATTTGTGTATAAGTATTGTTGCAGACATATGAGTAAGTTTTCAACTCATTTGGAATGTGATTGCTGTATTTTTTGGTAAGATCATACTTAGTTTTGCAAGAAACTGCCAAACTGTCTTCCAGATTGGCTGTACAATGTTGCACTCCCACCAATAACTGCTGACTCTCTTTTGCTCCACATCCTCACCAGCATTTGGTATTGGCAGTGTTCAGGAGTTGGGCCACTCTAATAAGTGTGTAGTGCTATCTCATTGCTATTTTAATTTGAAATTTTCTGTTGAGATATGATGTGGAACATCTTTTCAAAGCTTATTTTCCACCTGCAAACCTTCCTTGGTGAAGAGTGCATTCAGATATTTTGCTCATTTTAGAAATTGAGCTATTTTCTTGTTGAATTTTAAGTTTTCTTTGTATATTTTGGGTACTAGCCTTTTATTTGATATGTGCTTTGATAATACTTTCTTCTATTGTATGGCTTAATTTTTTTTTTCCATGGACCTTGCTTTTTGTGTTGTATCAAAAATGTCACTATGAAACCCACCACCCATCTAAATCTCCCAATATGTAATTTTCTAGAAGTTTTATAGTTTTGTGTTTTACATTTAAACCTATAATCCATGTTATGCTAATTTCTGTGAAAGTTATAAGGTCTGTGTCTTGATTCATTTTTTTTGCATGTGGATGTCTGTTAGTTTTCATAGAATCTTTATTCATAATAGCCACAAACTGCAAGCTCGTTAATTCATAGGTCAAAGAGGAAGTGTCAAGGGAAATAAAACATGCAGAGAACTGAATAAAAATTGTGGGATGTAGTTAATGCAATACTGAGAGGAAACATATTGTGCTAAATGCTTATGTTAGAAACAAAATTTAAAAATAATAATCTAAGCTTTTGTCTTAAGAGACTAGAAAAAGAAAAGCAAAATAAACCCAAAGCAGGAAGAAAAAATAGACAGGAATGATTACAGTACAAATTAACGAAACAGAAAACAATCAAACAAAAAATAGAATATTAAAGAAAAAGACGTGCTTTGAAAAGATAAAGGGATATTTAGGTATAAATCTACCAAAACATTTAAAAAGATGGTGTGCTGAAAACTATAAAATGCAGAGGAAAATTTATAGAATATATAAATAAGTGGATATAACATGTTCATAGAATAAAAAGTCAACAGAGTAAGTACTCATATGTCAATTGTCTTCCAAACTGATATCAAATCTCCTATCAAGTCTCAGCAAAATTATTTTGAAGATATAGGTAAATTTATTTGAAATGTCTCATGGCAAGGTAATGAAACTGGAATAACTAAAACCATTTTGGAAAAAAAAAGAAAATGGGAGGAATCAGTCAACCTGATTTCAAGATGTACATATATTGTAGCCTCCCCTTATTTGTGGAGATACAATCCAAGAACACCAGTGGATGCCTGAAACCATGGATAGTACCAAACTCTACGTATATTATGTTTTTCCCTACACATACTTACTTATGACAAAGTTTAACATAAATTAAGTATAGTAAGAGACTAACAATAATAACTAATAATAAAATTGAACAATTTTAGCAATATACTGTAATAAAAGTTATATGAATGTGGTCGCTCTCTCTCTCAAAACATCTTATTGCATTGTACTCAACTTTCCACTTAAAGGAAGCACGTGAGAATTTCTCCTGAGCATCTCTGAACTGCCAGCATTATTACCCTTGAACTTCAGGCCATTATTAAGTAAAATAAGTGTTACTTGAACATAAGCACTGTGATAATGTGACAGTCAATCTTATAACCTAGCAAACAACTAAGGGACTAATGGGCAGATAACATATACATCTTGGATATGTTGGACAGAGGAATGATTCATGTCCTGGGCTAGATGACATAAGATTTCATCACAATACTCAAAATAGCATGCAAATTAAAACTTCTGAATTATTTATTTCTAGATTATTCCATTTAATACTTTCAGACCCCAGTTGACTGCAGGTAACTGAAACCCCAGAAAATGAAGCTATAGTAAGGGGAGACTACTCTAGCTATACTAAGAAAAACAGGTTAGGACTAGTGGAGTGACACATACATAGATCAATGAAATGGAATAAAGAATCCATAAACAGACCTGCACAAATATGGTCAATTGATTTTCATCAAAAATGAAAAAGCAGGATAGCCAGATGGCTTAGTTGGTTAGAGCGTGAGCAGTGAACAAGGTCGCTGGTTCGATTCCCACATGGGCCAGGGAACAGTGCTCTCCACAACTAGATTGAAAACAATAGCTTGAGTTTGGAGCTGAGCCATCGGCGGGCGGCTGGTTGGCTCAGTGGTTGGAGTGTGATGCTTCTAACACCAATGTCGCCAGTTCAATTCCCACACGGGCCAGTGAGCTGCGCCCTCCACTGGATTGAAAACAACTTGACTTGGAGCTGAGCTGCAGCCTCTACAACTAGATTGAAAAAATCAATGACTTGACACCCTGGAAAAACACACTATTCCCCAATATTCCCCAGTAAAAATAAATAAATAAACAAACAAACAAACAAGTAAGTAAATAAATAAATGCAAAAGCAATTCAACAGAGGGAGGAGGGTCTTTTCAAGAAATAGTACTAAAAAAAGTGGATATCCATAGGCAAAAATAAATAAATCTGGACCTAAGCCTCACATCTTACCACAAAAATTAACTAAAAATGAATCTTAGATTTAAATGTACACCATAAAATTACCAAACTTTTAGAAGAAAAAAGTAGAAAATCTTCAGAACCTAAGATTCAGTGAAGAGTTGGAAGACATGACATGAAAACCATGAGCCATAAGAGAAAAAAAAATCAATAATTTGAACATTATCAAAATTAAAACTTTAGCTCATAATGAAAAGACAAACTACAGATTTAAATCAAATATTTGCTAACCAAATATTGGAAAAAGGACACATATCTATATATCGATCGATCTATCTCACTAAAAACAAATCCAATTCAAAAATGGGCAAAAGACATGAACAGACATCTTCTAAACAGGATATTCAGATGGTGAATAAACATATAAAAATATGCTTGGCATCATCAGCCACTAGATAAATACAAATTAAGACCACAGTGAGGTATCACAACATACATATTAGAATACACATATATATTTTTTTAAGTTACATGAGCAGCAAATGCTGGTGAGAACGTAAAAAATCTAATTTCTCATATTGTTGCTAGGAATGTAAGATTGCACAGCCACTCTAGAAAATAGTTTGGCAATTTTCCACCTTCCACAGAACCTGGCAGTTATGCTTCTGGATATTTATTCCAGGAAATGAGAACTTATGTCTACACAAAAACTTGTAGATTAATGTTCACAGCATCTTTATTTATAATAGTCCAAACCTGGAATCTACCCAAATGTCCTTCTAAGGGGAAATGGTTAAACTATGGCACATCCACACAATGCAATGTTACTCAACAATATAAGGAATGGACTATTGTTAGCAGACAATTTGAGTAGGTCCTAACAAAATTATCAAAATTTTAAGAAAAAAGTCAATCTTAAAAGGCTGCATACTGCCTCATTTAATTTATATAACATTAGAAATGATGAAACACAGTCCTGATTGCCAGGTTTGGGGATTGAAGGAGCAGGGTGTGGATGTGACTATCAATCAGTAGCATGAGAGAATCTTTGTGGTGATAGAACGGTTTCGTGTCTTCAGTGTGGCAATGGTTAAACTAATCTACGTCTGTGATAAAGTGCCAAAGGAACACACACACACACATACAAACACATGCACGCATGAAAATCGGTGAGTTCTGAATAAGGTTTTGTACTATTCAGGGTTAAAATTTTAAATTTAATGAATTTTATAGCTATAAGAAATAGTTGGCCAAGGTATTCAGCAGAGAACTGGGTGCCCTCATTCATACTCTCACATTTATTGGGTGCTACTATATTCAGTGATACAGAGCAATTTTGGAGGAAATGAATTCTACAGCACTGCAGACTCCAGACAAGCATTTAGAGAGGATGCTGCATATGTGACTTAAACAGGTCGTTAAGTGATTTAAACAGAAAACACAAACATTAAATTTTTTTGCAACCCTTATTTTGTGGTGACAAGGCAGGACAAGCATATGACTTAAAAAAAAAAGATATTTTAATGTCTGTTTTGAACACTGAACGAAAACGTCTGTGTTTAAAAACAGAACAATTGATAAAATGTGAATTATCATCTAATTTTTGTAATCATATGCATAGGTTCATTCTCCTCAATTCACTTCTTATTCTGCATCCCCTATTCAGCAGCTCACCTTGTCTACTTAGTTGGTAGACAATAAATAGCTGTCTATATATGAGGAAATGTTATTGCTACTTACTCTTGTGTGTGTGTGCACGTGTGTGTATGAGAAAATGCCTTGTCATCTCCAATAACCTCTAAAAATGTCAGATGATTTGAAAATTTTAGAAAAATACTGTTTTTCTTACATAACACATATCAATTGCTGAAATCTGGGAAATAAAGAAAATTATAAATGAGATGTATATTTCTTGCAATATTATAAGCTATGTTTACTTTTCTCATATTTTTGTTTCCATTTCCTTTCTTCCCATTCAAGAGGTAAGAGCCACAGGAAACATGGAAACTATGTGTCATTGTTTTAAGAAGCTATGTGGTACATGCTTACTATAATACTTCCTGGGTTTTGACTTTCAAAAATCCCCTTGATCCATGTAGGTTTGAGAGAAGAAACTGATGGACCAAAGTAAGAATGAGAGAGAAGTCACCACCTGTTGGAATAGGGAGTAGTTTGTGAGTCCTGGTCCTTGGGGACCCAGAAACCCTGGCTGTGCCCGTTGGCAAGGTTATAATGAAAATTATGACCAGACCCCTCTAAAGAGATGGAGTCCGGCGTCCCCAGGCTCACCAGAGAGTTTTATGTCCTAGCAGAACATAGAAGCTTAAATGATACTTCCAGTTCCAAGGGTTCATTCTCGATTAAGACAATGAAGACGCTTTGTCAGTGGGACACTTCATTTTTCAGCATTCCTCTCCCGGGACAAAGAAATGTTTCCAAGAGTCTCTCAGTCTTGCAACTGTTAGTAACAATTATGCACAGCTAGGAGCAGTTCCTGATTCCTCCCTTCCTTCACCCACCAGTACTCTCCTCAATGAACCCCAAAGCAAGTAGTCATTCCTGCTTCTCAAATACATTTTCTGTCCACTTTTGTCATCCTCACTACTTCTACCCTCGACCAGCCACTCTCTCTCTCCGGTCTTCGGTGGCTTCCTAATGCTGGTCTTCTCAAGCTATTCTACAAAATAGATTTTATTCTTTAACGTAAATTAGATTATGTCATTCTCCTTTCAAAACTTCTAAAGTCCTCTTCTTAAAATTACAACCATTACCTCAAGTCCCTGCACAATCTGGCTCCGGCCTATTTGTCCATACTCACCCTGGGACCCTTTCACTCTAATTCTATTTGTAATCCTGTTTTCACCTCAGGTTTTGCCATATTCTCTTCTTTCTCTGACATGATGTCTCCTGACAGATCTCTCTACCAAAGCGACCTTCTCTTTATTCAGTTTCAATCTCCAATTTAACATCTTCAGAGAAGTTGCTCCTGGCTTTCCCAGGAAAATCAGCCTCACTACTTGACAGGGCATGTGCCACATCTGCCCACAGCAGTGAGTCTTAGTAAATGTCACAATGTGCCATTGGGCTATGTTAACTAAAACAGAGAAAGAGAGAAATTCAGTAACTCTTCTAAGGCTTTCCAGTTATTTTGTGCTAGAGTTTAGATTTGGAGTCTAGAAGAATTTGCACTATTAGGTTCTATGCTGTGTACTCATGGGTTCTAAAATTATTTGTTGAAAGAATGAAAAAAATATGTATGTCAGCAGAAAGCAAGATGAACTGGAAATTTCACTCATTTCCCACTTCTGCGTTCTATATTGGCCAAGAGTCTGACCTTTTGTAAGGAGAAGAAGCCACAAAAATAAATAAGATAGACTGTCCTTGAAAACTAGTAGGATGGGATGTCAGGATCAATTTTATTTAAAATAAATGACAATAGTGATTTACTTATAAATAAAAGACTTGTTTGTGGATAGAATCCAATATTTTCACAGTGTCTTTTTGGCTATATTCTTAAACATTAGCTTTGGGATTCCCAAATTACACTCATGCTATTATTCTTCATGTACCTCCCCAATGTGTGTCCACATGTGTTATTTTAGACACACAATATTAGACAGTTTAAGCGTGTACATGAGAAGATGATACCCCTGACAAAGGTGAACAGAAAAACTGATTGAAACATACTCTTAAGTCCAAAACTGCAAAATCCTGAGAAGTTTGGTAAAGAAGACCTACAAAAAGTCAGGTAAGTGGTCTGCAAGTGCTTTTTCAATGTTTTTTATTTCTCTAGAATCTTCTTTGAAGTGGTGCTTTAGGAATACGTAACTCCCATGGTCCCTGTGAAGGACAGGATCAAGGCCCAGTTATCATGAGGAAATGAAGACTCAGGCATTTGCAGCAAATTATATGTGGCTTTGGCCAAGTGGCAGTGAAAATTACCTGCTCTGGTTTGTAGTGTCTGTTGGAAACAAAAATAACTGGTAATGTCTAAAAGTACCCAACAGCATGACAAAGATTCTTTCCAGGACTCTAATTCAACTCTCAAGCCACATCATCTTCTCAAACATCCTTCTCTTTCTTCTCCTTCTTTTTTTTTTTTTTTTCAGTTACAACTGAATTCCCTTGTTCTTTTGTTTTTAATTAAAGTTTATTGGGGTGAAGGGATCAAACTGAATTTTCATCCTAAAAAATGGAGGTAGTGCTCCATAAATCCATTTCATTTAACATCATCCCTGCTTGTCACATAGTTATGATGTTACATGTATGGCACATTTAGGTATTTTGGATAGTTTCTGGTGTCATTCTCGTTTCTGGGCTCTGAGTTCTACACACCAACACAATTTTATTATGTGTATACATGGCTCTAATGATTTTCCCCCTTTATTTTTGTTTTCCCCGTACTCCATTTGACAAACAATCAGAGTACCAGGGAGCATGTATGGCAAATTAGCTAATGTTGCAATTAATTTCCAATATAAAGTCAATAATTTTCTTCTTAGTTCAGATTGAAGTAAGATTAGTTCAGATTCATGTTCATGCTCTCATCCTGAGTCTTTTTAAAACGTGATGCTGTTGTTCTGGGCGAGGGGGTGCAGATGGTGGTGGTGATGACGTTTGAGTGGTTGTGAAATGCTTTATGTTGATATCTTTATGTTTATTTGTGTCCCAACAAATACACACTAGTTGCCCAATGGATTTTTCCACTACTTCGTTTACTTCTGATTGTTTTCCTTTATTAAGCAAGTATATCTGGCAAGATTTATTCCACCAACATTTATGTACATTTTGCAATCAACATTATCGCATTTACCTAATGAGGAATTATACTATTGATCAAGAAATCGGCATAGTCCTATAAAGCTTCGGCAGAGCAAAAGAAACCTCGACAAAATAGTCAACCAATCGAATGGGAGCAGATTTTTGCAAACAACACCTCCGGTAATGGGCTAATATCCAAAATATATGAGGAACTCATACAACTCAACAACAACAAAAAAATCCAATTAAAAATGCACAGAGGACGTGAATAGACATTTCTCCAAAGAGTTCATATAGATGGCCAATAGACATATGAAAAAATGCTCTACATCACTAATCATCAGAGAACTGCAAATAAAAACCACAATGAGATTTTACCTCACACCAGTCAGAATGGCTATCACCAATAAGACAAATAATAACAAGCACTGGACAGGTTGTGGAGAAAAAGGAACCCTCATACACTGTGGGTGGGAATGCAGATTGGTGCATACACTATGAAAGACAGTGTAGAGGTTTCTCAAGATATTAAGAATAGAATTGCCATATGACCCAGCAATCCCGTCTCTTGGGTATCTACCCCCAAAACCTGAAAACATTTATCCATACATATATATGTGCTCCGGTGTTCACTGCAGTTTTATTTAAGGTGGCCAAGACATGGAAATAACGAAAGTGTCTTTTGGTACATGATTGGATAAACAAGATGTGGCATATATACACAATGTAGTACTATTCTGCCATAAGAAAATATGAAATAGTGCCATTTGCGACAACATGGATGGATCTTGAGATTATTATGCTAAGTGAAATAAGTCACACAGGAAAAGTTGAGAACCGTATGACTTCATTCATATGTGGGATATAAAACTGAAAGCAACAAAGGAACAATAACAAAAAAAAAACAAATAAAGAAACAAAATCTCACAGACACAGACAATAGTTTAGTGGTAACCAGAGGGTAAGGGGGGAAAGTAGATGAGGGTAAACAAGGTCAAATACATGGTGCTGGAAGGAGAACTGATCCTGGGTGGTGAACACACATGTGATACATAGATAATGTATTATAGAATTGTACATCTGAAACCTATGTAACTATACAAAGAAATGTTACCCCAATAAACTTGAATTAAAAAAAAGAAAAAATAAATAAGCAAAGGCAAAGGGGGTAAAGACAGATGAAGGAGTAAAAGGGGTCAAATATATGGTGACAGAGGGAGACTAGACTTTGTGTGGTAAGCACACAATGCAGAGTATAGAAAATATATTATAAAATTGTGCACTTGAAACTTATATAATCACATTAACCAATGTCACATGAGTAAATTAAAAATCTAGGCATCAATAAATTACTGACAATTGTCACCCCAATAAATTAAAAAAAAAAAATCACTGACATAAAGGTTTTCCTAGTAACCATCATTCCTGCCCAGGTAGAAGGTAACCCTTGTTTGTGGACCTCTGCACCATATATATATATATATATATATATATATATATATATATATATATACACACACATATATATATATATATATACATATATATATATATATATATATATATATATATATTTCTGACTCTCCTCACTTAATTGATTTTATAGTTTACTCTTGTGTTTGGTAAAAGAGAAAATAATATATTGTTACAATAATCATTTAAAGGCTTGTTAAAATTCAGTCAGTCTTAATTTAGCATATAGGAATAGAAGAAAGTGACTTCAAAATTATTCCTTAAAAAGTCATCAAAAGTAACAAGTATAAAGTATGTCTACTGACGTAATCATTTTGTTCACAGTCAGGAACAAGAGCCAAAGACCTGTACTTAATACTAGCATTTTAGTTTTGTTTTTTCTAGGCATTTGATTTAAAAAGATTGAAAGGAAAAAGATTCAACTTTGCCATTATTTTCAAATGATGTGTCTTGAAACTGAGAACATGCAATGCAATCTCTTGATAAACATTTAAAAAGCAGAAAAGTTTTGTAAGATGATGAAGTTGCTACAAGATAAGGAAACATTCATAATTGACCTATATTAATGCAATGGCCAGTAAAAAAATATGCTGCAAAAAAAAAAATAACATATTTACAAAAGAAAAACTAATTTTGAGTTTTAAAAAGTCTAGAATCCGGTGGGAGACAATTCTTCTTTTTCCCTCTTTATTTGTGGGCAACTTTTCAAAGTTCGAACCCCACTTTGAGATTTTGTTGATTATATTCTCAGTATAGGATCCCAGGATAGGATCTTTGTATTTGTACATGCATAGCCCACCAACCAAGTGTTTTGACATTTTATGTGGTTTCAAAAGCTCTTAATGATTTTAAGCAAATCGGATGGGTTATAGTAGGTAGGCACATGTAATCAAAAGAGACAGACTTCTACAAAACCACAGGTTTTATACACGTGGGCATGGGACTACTCAAAGCCAGTTCACCCCTGCAATGTCTTCTATCTCATTAGTGAATATGTGATTTCTATGCTATTCTTTCCATTCTTTCTTGTAAATCAACTTCTGATGCACAACTCTTTGAAATATAAAGACATATTAGCACAAATTTCAAAAGGGGCCACATGTGACATGCCAGAGACATAAAGTCTGATTAGAACGGGCCCTGGGATCTTTCTGTGGTGCTGAATATAATTTAAGACACCATGTCGTTACTTAGGAGGAAGCCTTATTTATAACAGCAGTACCATGCTGCATAACAGATGTCAGTGGAGAGTGAAACTATGATGAAATTAATCTGACCTTTCTCAAGCCTCTGGAACATAAATCAGATATATTTAATAAAGATCAAGTTTGCAAGAAATAGCTTCGACTTGAGACGTGTAAATGTTTCAATGAAAGAAATGAAGTCAAGACTTTGTACAGTTCTGAATATAGTTTAAATTAAGCAAAAATGATGAAAAATGTAGTTTGGAGATGTGCAACTTTTCCTCATTAGATATATGTGGCATTCTGAGTAATTCAGTCATTTCACTGTATTCTTCAGGCCATTAGTCACAGTACAGGTATCATTCTCTTGAGTATGTAATAAAAATTTTAATTTATGATGCCTAACTAGGATAACTGCATTAAGTACTATTTAGATATTTATTTGGGGATGATTTTGTCATCAAATCTCCTCTAAAGTCTATGATCCAGTTTTTAATAAAATTCTGGAGGTTTTGAAATCTTTATATATGAAAAATGATAGCACTATTCTTCCTCAAAATAAAAGCAAAATGATTGAACTTTTTCTGGCTAGGAGAGAGGGCAAAAGTTTATTGTGAAGACAGAGATTTTAAAGATTAAAGTCAGGTTTGGCAGGAAGCCTGCTTTATTTTAATGAAAGAATGGACAGGGGCCAAACTCATTACTGTTGGAATATCTAGCAGCCTCCAAGCACATAAGGAAAAATAGGAAGATACCACATGCATTTGAGCTTGTCAAGACTTGGGTAGAAAGGAATCAAGTTCATTCATTCTTTCTGTGTTTCATTCATTCAAAGCAAATCTTTGCTCTGTATGGACTCTGGGAAAGTAAAATGAGTGAGAAGTACATATTGCTTTCAAAGTGCTCTCATCAGATCGATTGCAAACATTTGCTTGCAACACATCTCTTTCAAATACCTAAATGCTGTAATTACACAATATATAAGATTCCAAGGAGCACATTTCTGTCTCTGGAGCCTCAAGGATGGCTCTTTAGAGGACTCAAGTCTTTGCATATAGATGGGAATTCACAAACCCAAGAGGGGAGAATGCTTGTTCCAAGCAAAGGAAAAAGAATGAGCAAAGGCACCAAATGGAGAGTGAATGTGATAGGTCTTGAATGTCATTCAATGGAGACTGAATTCTGTTATAAAAGTAATGAAGGATGTTAAAATGAATTGAGCCACAGGTGTTACATGGCTACATTTTCCTTATAGAAAGATCCATCTGATTGTAAAGTGATTCCAAAGATGGTGTGGGGTGAGCAGGAGCGAGAGCATGGGAGTCAGGGAGAACTTTCAGGAGGTGAGGCTGTTGTAATGAACCAGAAGTCCAGAGGGGTCTGTATTAGTGCCTCCGTGATGGTGGTGAAGGGGAGAAGACAGATTCAAATAATAATTAGGAGGTATCATTAACAGGATGAGTGTCTCATTAGAGAGAGGGGAAATCAAGACAAAATTAAAAACCATTTTTATGAAAACACTTGGATTTGGAATACCTGAAGGAAATCTAGCAAGCTATCCAGGAAGCTTCAGAAATAAAAGACTGATTGAGAAATATTTGGCTCAGTGCCATAGTTTCAGGAATCATTGGCATAATAAAATTTTTGAAACCATAATAGTAGATGAGATGGCTCAGAAAGTGGATGCAATGTAGGAAAAGAAGGTCTCAAAGATGAAATAAGGAGAAACATAAATATTTGGTTGGAAGGGCTGGGAAGTGTGAATAGGAGGAAAGGCCAGCATGGCAGTGGAAGAGGAAACTCAGGGAATAAATACCCATAGGACACCTCCCTTGTGCCAGGCATAGTGTTAGCTGTTTTACCTACAGTTTCTCATTATTCCTAGAATTTGAAATGACATTATGTAAAATAGTGATATAATCACTTTATGGACTTTTTTGAAACATAAATTCCATAATATTTAAAAGTTAAGAACTCCATAATTTCAAAGTTCATTGTAAGCTATGCTAAATTTTTGTGGTTCCATTTTCATTAGGAAACAGAATTTACATGTTGGTAACATCCATTGTTAGCAGACTGTGAAATATCCTGTTTCAACAGCATCAAAATTCTGAGTAATTTTGGTGATTATTGTGCTATTATTTGAATACTCTCTGTTATTATAATTTAAAATATTTTTAATGTTCTATAAAAATGTCTTCCAAACATGAGTTAAGTGGTGGACCTTGGCTGGAAACAAGCTGGAAATCAGAAAGGCTTGAACATAAATTAAATGCAATAAAACACTAAGAGGATGGCCAAACAACTGCCACGATATGCTGCTAATTTAGTAAAAAGCATGCTATGAAATACTAAGGATAATGCTGAGAAAACAGGCAATTATTAGAGCAAGTATAGCATTACATTTACAAAAAGCTATAAACCTACCCAAAAATAATGAAAAAAAGTTTAAAAAACAACAACACCTTGGTAAGTATAACATAGCAGAAATGTAATTCTAAAGTGGGAATATTAAAACTCAATATGCTCTTAAAATAATTTAGCCACTAGTACCCTCCCTACAATCTGAGATTTAGTCTTGAATTAAGTGTTTTTGCATGACCTCAATTTTCTGTATCGTGACTGTTCTATAATACAACCCATAGGGCTAAGAACACAATATTGCTGGGATTTATGAAGATGATTAGAAAGGGGAAAGTAAGATCCATCCATAAAGGGCAATGTAAGGAGAGGAGAAGAATGGCATGCAATTTTGTTAAGAACTGACGGTGAATGAGGAATGCCAGAACACAACACAACTGTGCACTGCTCCATAGAGCCCGCCCATTTCCACAGAGCCTGCCTTCCATATCTTCCCTGAGTCAGTGGATTCTCTAGGAAATTTCAAGGAGCAGACAGTGGTCTGCAGCTGCTTTTCTGCAGCCTCTTTGAGCAGCTCTGAGGCTTGTTACTTGGGGGGCAGCTGTTCCCTCTAAAGTTTGTTTCTAATGCTGCAACTTGGAGGAATAGAAAGAAGTCTTGAGCCTCTACTCAAATATTTCCCAAAATGCTAGGGAAACTAGAACTAATTAATGATCCAAATTAATTCGCATCCAGGTTTGTACTCTGAACTGTCAGCAGTGACAGGCTTTGGATTTGGGGAACAAGTCAGTGTTTTGGGCACATTCAACTCTGAAATGAGAATTATTCTATGGTTCAGATTTCAGCAACAGTATGTGCACAGCTGGGCTCTGGCCGACTTGATAGCAGCTGAGTACATCTGAAGCTGAGAAGTTTCTTCTTCAAGTAAAACGTCACCGTAACATTGTTGTATCTATCTTAGGTCTTATAGATTATGATAATAACAAGAAACTGGGTAACTTCCCACACTAAAGAGATCATAAGGTGATGGATATTCTCCATGCACTTGACAACTACTGCGTCTGATTTTTAAACATCTAAGTCCACATCCCGTTTGATGAGATATAATTTTATTATAAATCTTCCTCCTTGAAGAGAATTGGTATTTTACTTAAAAAAAAAAAAAACTATCTGGAAATGCCTGTTTCCTATATGAGCTACCTCAAAAATAAACAAAATACAAGCTTCTTTCTACTGGGATTTACTGACGTTTTTCCATAAACAAATGTCTTTCCGAGAGTATTCTGTTATACAAGTGCCAAAATAAGAAGCTAAAATATTCGCATGTGCAATAATGCAACCAATTTCTCAGACAGTATGTATCAAAAATCCATTATTCCAGCAACAATAACATGGAATTGTTGACGACAGTGTCAACTATTACATTAAAAAAAATGTATAAAGTACGCTGTACCTCTCCTACCTTCATCATGTTGAAAAGATCATGATTTGCACAAGCAGCAGATGTTAATACAGAAATACAGAACATCTCAATTTTCTCACTGTTAACTCAGCTTACTGAGCCAATTTCACAATTCTCACATTCCTGAGTCCTTGGAGAAAATGCTAATTTAGATTGTTAAAATTGACACGGGTTAGGGTATAAAGGATAATTAGCATAAAATCCTACACAAAGTGTCCTTAGCACCATTAATCAACACCCACCAAGGCATACACTTTTTTAGTCAGAGCTGATGTTAACTGAAAAAAACTATCTACACTATTCTCTTCTAGTTATGGAATAAAAAATGCATTTTTTCCTCAAATCGAGTTTGAGGATTTTTAAGGAAAAACTACATGTGCAGTTCAAGTATAACTTTTATTTTATACTTTAGAATTATTTAAAGCAAATAAAAGTACTCTCTTGAGGAAAACACCTTTTAAACACTTGTGTTTTTGACATATTTGTGTCAATGCTGTTCTATACATGTGTTGTTACTGCTGGAAAGACTGATCTGTTTTCTTCCTCTCTTAATGATTGCAAAGGCTGTTGTTGCTAGGGCTTCCGGGAGGGAATTCCTGCCCGTTCTCAGGAATTTTTTTCGCTTTCCTGTTCCTGAATCCCAAGAAATAAACTGTTTTCTGTTCTCCACGATGAATCGTTTCCACAAAGTGACGGCCGATATTACCAACCACCTGGGTTCAAGGAGCCGATTTTCCCGATTTCCCTACCAGCTTTCCTCAGGATTCGGGAACGGAAAAGCAAAAAAATTCCTGAGAACAGGATGGAATTCCCGCCCGGAAATCCTAGTTGTTGCATTTAGCACCATTTGTTTTGTTTTGTTTTGTTTTGTTTTCAATTTTCAATACAGGACAATGCTCCTGGTGTTTCTGCGTCTTTCATTTGCCAGACTCCCAAACCCCAAAATAAGTCACTGAGGTCTGAATCTTCTCATCAGGACAGAGGTGTTCTTGGGTCCTCAGATTTTGCAAGCCTGCTATGTTAACTGAAGTTTTCTTTTTCTTTCTTTCTTTATTATTATTATTATTATTATTATTATTATTATTATTTTTAACTTTCCTTGTTAATGATGTGAACTAGTGGCAAGGGAACTATCTTCCAGTTCGATGAATGATTTAAAGTCACTTAACTTTCTACTCCTTAATTTTCTCACTTACGAAAGTGGAAAATGCCAAAAATAAGCCAAGTATAACAAAAAATACTTAAATTTCTGGAGGACAAAGCATATATATTCCTGGGAGCCAGTCCGTATATATTCCTGGGAATACCAGTGAGACTCATCTTTGGAAGTTCTGTCTCGGATGTCCTAGGAAGGGAAGGAGGCAGCAAACATGTATTTTCCCAAGAGGACATTTATTCTGCAAAAGATAATGCTGCTTTGTATAAAACGGTGGTTAGGCACAGGGGATACAAGCTGAACAGAACAGTCTCAGGAGAGAAATGGTTGGGGAAAAAAGCCAGAACCACAGGATAAGTGTTGTGATAAATGCTTCTGCTTAAGAGAACATGTAGCCGAGGCACCTAATTGTAACCGGGGAAAAGTACTAAGAGATAGCATGCATAGGTTGGCCCCGGATGAGGAAGAAAGTGAAGAACATATTCCTGACACTGAGAAGAGCATGTGCGAAGATCTGGCAGAAAGAAATCGTGGCACATTGAAGGAGCTGAAAGTGGAAGCTGGAGTGTCAGGTTACGAAGAGGCTCACGCACAGTGCTGAACTGGATGGAATCTGAAAAGCAAGGGAAGGCAAATGAGGGGTATTATGAAGGAGAGTGAACAAGCATCCTTGTATTTTAGAAAGAGCACTCTGACTGTAAGGTGGAAATAGACTGGATCCTGAAGGAGACTGGAGGCAGGAGGTCAAGTGGAGGAACTGAAGTGACCCTCCTGTGAAATGCCCATGGTTGAAAGGCAGGAATGGGGTAGGATGGAGAGTGAGACTAATAAGAACAGGCCAAATGCATTGAGTCTCTATCACAGGCTACACCCAATGCTTCCCCTGTATCATCTCATCAAATTGTCACACACACATAATTCCTATATTATAGGTCCTACTTCTCTAAAGTTGAGGACCTTCAAGTTTAAAGAGGAAATCAGCCTCAACGCAGGCTTCCCGAAAAGGCTACAAGCTGGGGTTTGAAACCAGGAAGTCTTACTTGTTCCAGAGCTCTGTCTTTAATCTGCCTTTCAGAGGAATTTAGGAGGAAAGCTTGGCAGTGCTCAGGGTCAGCCTGGTCGAGTTGGTCAGTGGAGTAGGAGAAGGTCACAAAGATGCTGTCAGACAGTGAGGGAGATAGTTCACTTGGACCCCAAATGAAGAGGGATACTCATGATTGGTGAAGGGCAGGAGAGCAGACAGCGGTATATTAGTGGGCGCCTTGAATTTGAGGTGCCTGCAGGATATCAACGTGGACAGGCAGTTGAAAGAGTGGCTCCACCTGGAGAAAAGCGTTTGCACTGGAGGCGTCGGTTTTGGCGTTACCAGCAGCATATAAGCACACCCTGTGGGCACGAGGTTGTGCAGGAAGACTATGTGAAGTTCAAGGACACAAGAGCCTGAGGAGGAGCAGTTGTAGAGTTAAGAGCAAAATAGGGGACTGTACTGTCAGAAGAGCCAGGAGAGTGATGTGGCACGATCAGGGAGTAACTGAAAGTATCCACCACTCCTCACAGGTGAATCAGCTATGGCAAGAAAAGGAAGCTGTTGGATTTTGTAACAAGGGGGCTTTTCCTAAAGGTGCAGGACCTGGCAGGCACACAGCACAGTGACCACACACAGGCCTGAACTATTCTTCTACAGATGACACGGTTCCATAATTCTGCAGATTACAGAATACAGACCGGGCGGCTGCTGGGCCGTTTGATGCCTTCTATAAGCTTAATGTTCTCCTCACTCCTACTTGCCACATGACTTAGGAGTATACAGATCCCAGTGCCATTGAACTATGGCTTAAATAGTCGATCAAGCCATCTAGCCTAAGACCTTTGTGATTTACCAAAGTTGACCACTAAGGCTAGGTATTTATTATAAAAGTGATACCACCATCCTCTCTAAAGGTATGGTTTTCCAAAGGAGGTATTATGGTAAGAAGCATCTTTAATGGAGAACCTCTACCAAGATGACTTCATTTTATTTGTAAAAGCCTTTATTAGCTTTCGCTTAATAATTGTACTATACTCAGTAATTAGTAACACTAAGAAAGTTTTTCACTTGTGGCATACTTTATATTTTTCACAGTATTTTCACCTGCTGATGTTTCCTCTAACATGGTTCATGAGGGTACAATGAGGTGGTAGGAGAGAAGGGAGTAGAAAAAAACACACACATGGTTTATATAAGAATACTGTGAAATATCCCATGTGTCTAATTCTTGATTTCTCACAATTGATTATATAATAATGTAATTTTAAAACACCTTTCATGCACAAGGCTCTCAAAATTTTAGCAACTTTGACAAATCCCTGTGAGGCTCTGCAGTAATAGTCACTGACTAAAGGGAAATGATGCATTTATATTACTTGCTTCAGGTCACTTAAAATGTCAGTAACACAGTGGAGTAGGAAATCAGAAAGAATATGTTCCCAGACCCTAGAATTATAAGTTCTACAAGCCTGAACCTTTTGATTTAACTCTGTGGCATGAAGGATTAGAAAATTTCGTTTTCTCAGGATAGGGAGGATAGCATTCATCTTATTTCTACTCTGCATGAAATTATGAGACCAAATTCAGCTTCACAGAGCACATTATTTGGAAGCAAACCAAGCCCATTCGCTATGTAAGGAAGTCTCTCTCCGCCAGCAAATGTTCACAAGATGAATGTACAGATGAAAGACGAGCAGTTTATTTTTATTTCAAACTCAGAATGACAATCTAAAGTGAATTTGTCCTTTGAAGGACATGCAAAATGTAGATCAAATGTCCATGACTTTATCAATATATAAATGAGTAATACAGTCATCAGGCTGATTTCATGCTATGGGACACGTGTAGTAATAACACATTTCATCGTAATGTTAGTATTAGGACATTGAATACAACGATACATAGATGATTCAGAAACTACCTTGCAACTTCTGTTACTGAGTGAGTCGTACCTGGAACACTATTTCACTGCAAATCAGTCAAACCTTAATAGCTCTACATGGGGCACGGACAAGCTGAACTTCTACATTGGGAACTATATATCACACACTTTTATCTTAAGTGTGTAAAAGCAGTGCTAAAAAAAAAAGAGTGCTAAGAGATGAAAATGAGAATCATATCATTTTCAAAGTGGAAGGGATCTTAGAAAATATCTAAAATCCTTCATTTTACAGACAAGTAAAAATGACCCCGACTAGCCCTGGCTTCTAAGTGTCATGTATGAATTCCAATAGAGGATTTTTATTTGCAGGTCTCCGATGATTAGTGATGTTGAGCATCTTTTCATGTCTATTGGCCATCTAAGGAACAAAGTGAGTGAATGAAATAGAAATAGATGCAAAGAGACAGAGAACAAACTGATGATCACTAGATGGGAGAAGGCTGGGGGGGCTGGATAAAAAAAGTAAAAGAATTAAGAAGTACAAACTGGTACTCACAAAAGAGTCATGGGGATGCAAAAGACAGTATGGGGAATACAGTCAATAATATTGTAAAAACTATGTATAGTGTCAGATGGGTAATAAACTTATTGCAGTTATTACCTTGTCAGACATATAAAAGTCTGATCACTATGTTGCTTTGTACACCTGAAACTAACTTAAAAAAAGAAGAAGAAAAAAAAAGAAATCCCAATAGAGGGAAGCAACTATGGGAAGCACACTAGAACAAAACAGGTAACCAACGCAGAAACGTGGGGCAAATAATGGACTGTACGATGATAATAAAAACCAAATAAAACAATTTTCCAAAGTTCAGAATGATCATTGACTTCATTTCGGACTTGGAAACCAGAGAAAGACAAGAGATATAAATGTGTGGCTAAGATAGTTTTGATAATACCAAAATTAGATGCATACAACAAAACACTGAACCAACTAAATCTTTCAGGAGCTAATCTCAGAACCTTTTTGCTATCCTTATCATAAAAATCTTAAAACCTAATTTATTATGGTCGTATTTAAAATAAGTTTTCTCAATTTTCAGTTTAGACAGTCTGCAACAGAAATATTTCCTATTCTTTAAGTGGTTGGCAAAAAGCTGTTAGTACCCATCTTCATTCCATGCAATTAATCTTATTTATTCTCCTAATGGCGCTCTCACTAATATTATAATTTCCCATATGGAAAGCTGTAGATATAGAAATGAAAGCCATGTATCTGCTTGCTTTTCAACTTTGGTCTTCACTCAGGGACATATATATTCTCTCAAAAGAAACTTTCATACTCTAAGCCATTTTTCTTTGTTGGGAAAAAAATGCTACTTAATCCCTTATACCACTTCATTTTTTTTTTCCACTTTGTAATTACTGTACTTTAAGTAAAGCAAGTCCCCTTCCTTTTTAACTTCTTCTTCTCCTTCTCCTCCTCGGACTCCTCTTCCTTCTTCATACAAAACATACTATCTGTTTTCCAATAGTATATTTTGAAGATTAGAAAGACTGTTACATTGCAAACACATGGTAAAATTTTTAAAAATTATGTAAACAATCTTCTGACCTCAAGATTTCCACACAGACCACACAAAACCCTTCTACTGTTCTTCCCCAACCCTAGCATAATCCCATGTTCTATCCTTATAGGATGTCACCATTACTTGGGTATATGTCCTCTAGAATCTTTTCCTGGAATCAGGCATGAGAATATACTCAGCCTACTCTGCAGAAAGAGTCTAACTTTACTATTTCTACTCAATATGCCAAGAGAAATAACAAAAGGAAAAAATGAAGTCTTATCAGAATTAACTATTACCTATTATCTATCTTTATCTATTATCAATCTATATCTATTGATCTAAAAGATTTCCTGCCACATACCATGTTTCCCTGAAAATAAGGCCTAGCCGGACCATCAGCTCTAATGTGTCTTTTGGAGTAAAAATTAATATAAAATCCGGTCTTATTTTACTATAAGATCGGGTGTAATGTAATATATCATATCATATCATACAATGCGCATTAGAACTGGTGGTCCGGCTAGGTCTTATTTTCGGGGAAACACAGATGTAAGTGCTAACTAAATATTAACATGAGTTTTCTGGAAGTAAGGTTCATACGGTGATTCAACTTCAGAAAGTCTCAGAGGTATGTATGGACAGATCTAAACCTGAGTAATCAAGGGGGAAAATCACTTTGAATTCGTTAGTCAGAGACACCTTAGGAGACTACACAGCCTCAGACTCAGATTGGTTTGGTAATAACGTTCCAGTGATTATATAACCCTATATTTGAAAAATAGAACAACTTTTAACCCAGCAATTACACTTCCAGAAATGTAGCCCACGGACATAATTATATTCATAAAGAGAGATGTATGGGTGCTCATTATAGGATTGTTTATAGCGGCAAAAAGTTGGACTCAAACTAAATGGCCAACAACATGAAATGCATGTCATAAACTAAGATAGCACTCTACTAGAAAAATATTTAACAACATGGGAATATCTTCAAATGTGTTTTGTGAAACGGAAAAGCAGATTGTAAAACTTTAGGAATAGATGATACCAAATACATATGGATCTAATCCTGCTTTCTTCAATATTCCACATTTTTTCTTCCACCTGATCACATAGCTCCGTTCAACAGGCAAATCTGAGTTCTCGGTTTATCTAATTTCTCAGTCGTAGTTGATACTATGAACTCTTTCTTGAAAGCCATTCTCTTATGTTGGCTATCTAACCCAACACTTTTTTGGTCTCCTCCATTTTTAAAAAATTAACTAATTAATTTTTATTTTTTAGAGCAGTTAAAGGTTCAGAGCAAAACTGAGGGGAAGGTACAAAAATATCTCCTATACCACCTGCTCTCTCCCATCCCACCAGCGTCCTCCATGATAAGCATTTCCCACCAGGGCAGTGCATGTTACAAGTGATGAACCTACATTAACTCACCATAATCACTCAGAGTCCATAGTTCATATATACAGTTTACTCTCAGTGCCTTCTGCCATGTTGACCACTCATTCTCTCTGCCTTTCTTTGTCAGACTTTATCTTTACCACCTAACATTAAAGGTTTGCAGCCTACCAGCCATAGTACTGGGCCCTCTCTTATCATTTAATTCTCCATCGGTAGAGGCTATTATTCACGCCCTTGGATTTAATTAGTATCTGTACACAGATAACTTGCCTATTTGTAATCTCTATCCCAACTTCTCATTTAAGCTTAGCCGGTATGTCCAACAATGCAGTTGTGACGCTCTTAGTTTTTGAAAGAGCACTTCAAACTCAGCATATACAAAATGAGATACATTATCACTTACTGAATGACTCATTTCAAACTGGTCACAATCTGGCTCTCGTTCAGAGATCCCTATCTCTGAATGGACCTGCTTCCCATGTACTTATGTAAGACTCAATAAATAATGCTATTTTCAGTATCTCCCTTACCCCAATGACAAATATAGCATAAGTACTGCCCACTTTGCCTTCTAAAATTCTCTCCAATGAGTCCTTTGCTCTCCACAATTTTCCTTGCTCTAGTCTAGCTAACCATAAACTCTCCCCTGAACTACTGCCATAGTTTTCCCATATAGCTTCCCCATATCAATTCTGCCTTACGTCCTACTCATTTGTGTACATATAATCATGTCAGCCCTTCTTGATTACTACACTTAGGTGATTTCTAACTACGCTTCAAGGACTGACCATGCGGATAGAATAAAATATCTATACAGCTTACAGCTTAAAGTGCATAGCAAATAGGATGGGCTTAATAACTATTATTAATTAATTATTGTGCATTTATCAATTGGGATGTTTATATTCATTTGACATATTTCTATTAGAAATCTAACACAATTGATATAATATGAAAACTCTTATGGGTTTTTAAGATAGATTATGTCTAATCATATTAAATCATAGTATCTGCTCATCCCAGTACCTATAATTTTTGTGTAGGCCTAAGGACTTGATTTGGTTGTCAGATATCTTAGAAATAGTGAGAGTATTGTGAGGAAACAGGACCAAAAATGGAGTAAATGAATTCAATTTCAAATGTTCCCTAGGGATCAATTCGATCATGAGATCTTAAATTGAAGCAGAAAGATAATGATGACAAGATCAATCATATTGGACATATTGGCAGTCTGTTCAAAAATGGAAAGCATTCCAAATCCCAGGACAAAAGGTTGAATAAGTAATTGTGCCATGTGGCATACATATGAGATTCCCAGAGGGAAAAATAAATCCAAAAAAAAAAAAAAATCAATGTTCCATGAGGTTGAAACTTCACATACTGATTTCCATAAATCTTTTTTTTTTCTTTTTTCCCCATCCTTGCTATATAGAAGGGAGTAGAAATGTCCTCTGACAGATGTCCACATAAAGATATGGACTCTCTCCCAGTCGAGTTGGGGGCACCAGATACTGACATCTTGGTTTGACTAACTAGATGCCAACACATAGCATACAATTGAGGTGGCATGGGAAGACGTGGATAGTAGAAAGCAAAAACAGTTTAATAATATTTAGCATTTTTGAACAAAGGTCAATGGTATAAAATGTTCTCGAGTCCCCAGGCTTATGTTTTATTTATTCACTTTTAACATTCAGATTCTATGAAGAATACTCATTTTGATTTCTCTAACCCACTTTTATCCTTTACAAAAGAAAGCCCCTCCCCTAAGATAGTCGACATATTTTTTCAATGATTACAAAATTCACTTTTTGTCTCTCATAACTCCTCTGGACACTTTCTTTTTCATTTTCTTTCACTCAAGACTACTGTTGGGTAGGGTTTTCTGCTTCCCCACTTACCCATCGACTCACCCCATCTCACTGCTGAATTGTCACCCTACACCAGGGCTGCTGGACTAATGTGGCAATTTGGTGACAATGAGAAAAGTAAAGATGGGATTATTGACCAATATAATCCCTTCCTTGATAAATACTCCCCACTCAACTTCATTCATATGCTTTATTATTTTTATGGAGATGTTAACTAACTTTTGTGGTAATCAATTCACAATATATACATGTATCAAATCATCGCATTGTACATCTTAAACTTACATAGTGTTACATGTTAGTTATATCTCAATAAAGCTGGAAAAATATAAAGATATAAAATTAAAAAGAAATGGTTTACGGAACAAAAGTGATGGACAGCAGACAATGATAATGCTCAGTCTATACAATCAAAATTCTCAAGGACTAATGATCAGGAGGCTAAAGACAGCTGCTTCAATTCAGATATTTTGTCATATTTCCATACCGGAATCATTTTTAGATCCAAAATTCACAAAGAGAATGAAAGGTTAGGTTCCCAATGGATGTCTCTTTTTTGTTGTTGTGGTTTTTATGCTTTTTGTTAAAATATAGCTAACATAAAATATTATATTAGTTTCAAATATTATATTAGTTTCAAATAACTAGTTCACCATAGTTATTCAACATTTATATTCTAAAGAAATGACCACCATGATAAGTCCAGCAACCACCTGGCATCTTACCATGCTATCACAATAATATTGACTAGATTGCCTATTCTGTACATTACATCCCCATGACTTATTTGTTTTATGCTTGGAAATTTAGACCTCTTATTTCCCTTCACACCCTCCCTTTACTTTTTCAATTAAAGTGGACACTCAGTATTATTTTATATTAATTTCAGGTATACAGCATATGGTTACACACTTATATAAGAAGTGATCCCCCAGACTAGGTTAATACCCACCTGGCACTATACATAGTTATTACCACACTACTGAATGCATTTCTATGCTTTGCTTTCCATCCCATGACTATGTTGTAACTACCAATTTTTACTTTCCTCAACTTTTTCACCCTGCCCCCATCTCTCACCCCCAAAAAATCTAGTACCCATCTGATGTCATACAGTTATTACAATATTGTTTACTGTATTCCTTATGCTATATTCTACATCCCCATGACAACTGTGTAACAATCAATTTATACATTTTAACTCTTATCCCTTTCTCACCCCTGCCCTCATCCCCACACCCTCCCATCTGATAGCCAGCAAACTGTTCTCTGTATCTATGAGTTTGTTTCTGTTCTATGTATTTGTCTATTGGATTCCACATATAAGCAACATTGTATCGCATCTGTCTTTCTCTGACACTCCACTCAGTACAGTAACTTCCAGGTCCACCCATGCTGCTGCAGATGGCGAGAACCCATTCCCTTCCCTGGCTAAGCAATGTTCCATTGCATATATGTACCACCTCCTCTTTATCCATTCTTCCTTCAATATACACCCAGGGTGCCTCCACATCTTGGCCATTGTAAACAATGCTGCAATGAACATGTCCTCTTGCAGTAGCATTGTGGGTTTCTTCGGATAAATACTCAGCCTATGCTTTATTTTAAAGACCTTGCCAGCATTTACTGTCTGTGAGGAAATGCAAATAAATTTGTCTTAATCTTCAGAGTGGCCAAAGGACCACTTTTAGGGGGAATAAATATTCCTAAGGCTAGTTTACTTCTCTTGTCCCAGAGCAATTATGTAGTACTCTTTTTACTTTCAGAAGTGTTCTATTTTGGAAGACAAATTATATGTATGACTGTTGCGCTTCTAAGGCCTATATGTAAGAAATTTGATGGGGAGGAATAAGCATAAGAAAAAATCATTTTATCTCTTGTCTGTTTCACATTGCTAGGAAAATAAAACAAAACAACTCTATCACTTTAGAAAAAGGCAGTGAGGAAGTGTAGAAGAGGAAGAAACAACTCCCCCCCGCCCCCGCCTCTCTCTCTCTCTCTCTCTCTCTCTCTCTCTCTCTCTCTCAGGGGACTCTGTCCTATATCTGTATGCTGAGAAGGAAGGAAATCTTGGCCAGAAGAAGCATGGCTGTTGCTGTGGGAGGGAAGCTGGCAGATTCATTTTTGCCTGATGGAGGAAAAGCAGGGACTAGAGTCAAGCTTTTCTGGGTGTTCAAATCCCCTCATAACTAGAGGCTACAATGGCAGGCAGGGAGGGTAAGGGATGGAGTGGGTGAGTAGAGTGGGACTCTTTGGGGGAGGAGGCAGTGACATGTTTGCTCTTTTTCCCCCACCTCTTAGACTTTGGAGCCTATTTTTGCAGGAACATCAGCATACACGTTGATTAAGTTCTCTAATTCCATTAGCAGAGCACTAAGCTTCAGACACATCGGGCTTAATTAGGCTTTTATGGAAAAGCCTAGGGAATTAACCACAGTGTACAACATTGTTCATTTGAGAAAATGTATTCCTAAACGCAAACTTCTGGAATCCTATTCCTTTGAAAGGTATAGATTAGAAAAGGGTCTGATCAATTCTTTTCAACTCAGGCTGTGCATTAGAACTACTGAAGAGCTTTTTAAAAATACTATTTCTTGGGATTCACACCAGGGGAGTCCAAATTAATTGGCCTGGGGTGAGGCCTGGAAATAAGTATTTTAAAAGCTCCTTGCAACCGAGTTACGAACCATTGAGCTAGTAAATACTTCTTGGATCCATATTGGAGTAAGTGGCTCAGATGGTTTGTTTTCATTACAAAGGGGTCTTTTCTTCACAACAAGATGCACTTCCAGCTTCATTTTCCAATCGTTATTCAACCTAAAATAATCTTTTTTTGCTGTGCCTTTTCAAAGAAAAGACACACACCTGTTGTGTAAAATTAAATATAGCTTCTTGCCAAACACACAGTTATCACTGAGTCTTTCAAAACTACATTGTTTAAAGTGAAGTATTAAGCTCCAACATAGTGACAACAGAGAATTTAATAAGAGATTAATGTCATATACAGTGGTACCTCTGTTTTCGAACATCCGTTGACAAACATTTCGGTTTATGAATGCCGTAAATTTTATGGATCTATGGTATCATTAGATAGTAAACTTCATGCTAAATTTGCAGTATTAGGGCTTGATTTTAAGGTCTGGAATGGATTAATCAATTTTGCATTATTTTCTAGGGGGAAACCACACTTTGGTTTTTGAATGTTTCAGAACTCGAATGGTCTTCCTGAGCAGAACATGTTAGAAAACAGAGGTACCACTGTATTTGAAAGATTTCACTCCTTTTCAGTCTCCTCCGTCAGGACTTGGCACATTTTTAAGATAGATTTGAGTCATGAACTCTCCCCTGGAGGTCCTGAACGAGTTTTTGCTGCTCTAGCAGAGACCAGGGTTGTGGGGATAAGATGTTTGAAGCCCATAAACTCCCCAAAGTTTAACATGAAGGGCAAATTACAAGAGTCAGCCTTTCATAAGACAGAGGTAACAGTATCATCTCCATTAGCAACATTCAGGCAATTCGGGAAAGCTCTGTGGTCTCCCCCAAACCCTCTTACTGTCCTAAGTGAGGTGGCTGAGAGCTACTGGAGTGACCTCACAACCATGCAGCGACCTGGTTCCCCCAATTCCTATCCCCCAACCCATCACTCTCATTCTGCTGCCCGGCTTCAGACACATCGGGCTTAATTAGGTTTAAGTAGGCTCCTCTTCTGTTTTCCTGCTTAGCTAACGTTCTCCTTCCCTACCAGACAAATACATGAGGGTATCTTCTGAAAAATTTGCCCAGGAACTACAATTGCATGTGCTGAAGCCTATTTATCCCGCTAACTTCCATTCAGCAACTGCAAACACAGGTAGACAAGCTTGGCTTTTTTTTGAGCTCTGAAAGAAACAGTGCATTCGCTGTAAAGAGGTGAGGTTCCCTATCAGAGTTCTTTATCCTACATCAGAGGCCTGTGATCCATGTACAGTTGGTCTTAGGCAGAGGGTGGGGAGTCAGTGAGTGCATTCACTTTCCTTGTGTGGATATAGGCACGTACACACTCGTATTTCATATATTAAGTTACGAAATTTACGTTTACATTTGCAAGTTGTGTTTTTAACCAAATTCCATCGAAATACTTCTATTTTGGGGAAGCTCCTTATGTTCAGTTACTTCATTCTGAAATTGACTACATTTTACATGGTAAACAGACAATACACAGAAAATACCTAGGACTTGTATTTACTGTCGATAACATAGCTTTGTGTAGACAGTTACTTAATGCTACTTTGAAAGGCATAACAAAATGAAATTCATAATGCTTGTGATTTATATGGAATCAGATCGGCAGATTATGAACCTTTCTACCGAACTGTGTGGCAGGCAAGATTCTAAGCACTGAGACAGACAAGTGAATAAATGAGTCCAAATTTCCAGACTTCATGGAACTTACATTCTAGTAGGAATTAATCGTCTTGCAACATATGATGTTCTTGAAAACCTACATGTAAAATTTGTTTCCTGAACCAGTCTTCAAATCAATGTTCATCAAGCTAAATTTATCTGCTTTCTTCTGCAGATACTGGAAAGAATGAGATAGAGAAGAAAGGGTCTGCTAGATGAAAATGGAAGAATTTCATAGGATTGGGAGATTAGTGGGGGTAGAATAATCAATGGGCTAAGACACCATTCTCAGTATAGAAAAAATGTCTCATCACAAGAGGATTAGAGTTGGCTGCTCAAAATTAAAAATGTTGAACTTCAACCCATTTTTAAGGCATGTTTGCTCATTTTTAATCTACAAGAATGCTTCTAAGAAACCTATGGTAAAAGAATCAGGGCTACACTGTGTCTTGCACACTAAGTCATGGTCATGATAGCAGGATGGGGTAAATACAATTTTCCAAACTGGACAGCCAAGTACAGTCCTAACCAGTGAGTACACGGCAGCCTTTGAAGGGTAAGTAAATGGATTCTTAGGTAGGAGGAGGAGACCATCTGAAACAACTCTGACTAATAACTGGAATGGTGAGAGCTAACTGCTAGCAGGGAGCAGGCCACTTCGCAGGTGCTGTTGGGCAGGTCAGAGGGCAGAGGGGTCATCAAGCTAAGGAGAATCCAATGGCTGTGTGATTCTGAGGGAGGAAAGAAGGGAGACTGCTATTGTGAAATGCAAACCCTAATGCAATTTCCCAGTGTGATCCCATTTAAATACTTTACATTTGTTTCCACCTACAAACATAGCTTTTAAGACAATAACCGATAAGCCAAGAGAAACGATCAATCTCCTCTTTCTAAGCCATGTCTGACTTATCAGTCCTTATGAAATACAATATCTGGAAAGTGTCCTCTATAAATTCTCTGTATTAAATAGAGATTTGGAGTTTCTTGGGGAGAATGTAAATGATACATGTATTTTCTTGCTTCTCCGTAGATTAAGAAAGTTATATTGCAAAACACATCCCAGTGCTTGTAAGTGGGACTTTCAGTACAGAGAGAAAAACTGCTACATTTTCAACATAAGACACCTTCCTCCCTAAAATACTTATTAACAGCAACCAATGTGTTGCTAATAATGATGAAAGATGCATTCAAATCTTTCAAAAATCAGTCTTTTCTAGGACTGGAACAAAGATATACATGGGGACTATATTAGTCAAAATCTAAAAATAAGATACTGTTACAATGTGTAGATGAAAACTATAGTGACCTATTCACTATAGAGAAGACTGAAATGCTTTACCTATTACTCTATTCAGGTAGAGTAGTTTCAATTAGCGATTTGATTTAAAGCTGAAATATATTTCTCTTTGTTCTAAAAAAAATCTGTAAGACTCAAAGACTTCCATTGTGTATATATACCACAACTTCTTTATCCATTCATCTATCGAAGGGCATTTTGGTTGTTTCCATGTCTTGGCCACCATAAATAAAGCTGCAATGAACATTGGAGCCCACGTGTCTTTATGGATAAATGTTTTCAAATGGGGTAGATACCCAGGAGAGGGATTGCTGGGTCATATGGTAATTCTATTTGTAATTTTTTGAGGAGCCTCCACACTGCCTTCCATAATGGCTGCACCAGTCTGCATTCCCACCAACAGTGTATGAGGGTTCCTTTTTCTCCACAGCCTCTCCAGCACTTGTTACTACTTGTCTTGTTGATGACAATCATTCTAACTGGGATGAGGTGATAACTCACTGTGGTTTTTATTTGCATTTCTTTGATGATTAGTGATGTTGAGCATTTTTTCATATGTCTATTTGCCATTTGTATGTCCTCTTTGGAGAAATGTCTCCTCAGGTCCTCTGCCCATTTTTCAATTGGGTTGTTTGTTTTGTTGTTGTTGAGTTTCATGAGTTCCTTGTATATTTTGGATATTAGCCCCTTATCGGAGGCACTGTTTGCAAAAATCTTCTCCAATTCAGTTGGTTGCCTCTTTATTTTGTTGATGGTTTCACTATCCGGCAGTAAGAAAAGATGAAATAGGACAATTTGTGACAACATGGATGGATCTCGAGATTATAATGCTAAGTGAAATAAATCAGACAGAAAAAGCAAAGAACCATACGATTTCACTGATATGTGGTATATAAACCAAAAACAACAAAGTAACAAGACAAACAAATGAGAAACAAAAACTCATAGACACAGACAACAGTTTAGTGGTTACCAGGGGGGTGAGGGTGGTAGATGAGGGTAAAGGGGGATCAAATATATGGTGATGGAAGGAGAACTGATTCTGGGTGGTGAACACACAATGGGATTTATAGATGATGTAATACAGAATTGTACACCTGAAATCTATGTAATTTTACTAACAATTGTCACCCCAATAAACTTTAATTAAAAAAAGAAAGAGAAAAAGACTCAAAGACTTAAATATTGTATTGGATTTCAAATATCTCTTACAGAGTAAATATTAATAATATAAAACTGTACTTAAAAACTGCAACAAACTACACATATAAAACATAGAAAAATAGATACTTGTTATTTTGGACAATTAAGTAAAAATGTTTCTTCATTAAGAATGGTGAAATTATTTTGAACTAGAAAAATTTTTTTAATCCTATGTATACCTCTCTTAGTACAACATCTTTTAATATAATTTAAAAATTAAGTTAACTTCCTTACATTTTTAAAAATTTAAATCTTACGGCCTTAAAATAATAAAAGATGCAGAAAAAAATATTTTGTATAAACAATACTCAAATTTTTAAAAATTTTCTATCAAAAGTTTGATTTTAATTCCTTGATGCCAACAACTATTTATTTTTGTGTCTGAAACATCACTATACATTTCTCATGGTGTAAATATTTCTTAAACAAAGGAAGAACATACATCTTGGTGTATCTGAAATGTTCCTATAGTTCTGCTGTAATCATTAACATTGTTCACTTTCTCAAATAGGGGAATTGCATGAAAAATATGATCTGGGTATAACTCTAATTTCTATCATAAACGTTTATCAACATCATAAAGTTCAGTGCTATTTAGGCTGACAAAGGTGATAAATCATGGAATTGTACATCTGAAACTTTTACCATGTGATTAAGCAATGTTATCCCGATAAATTAAAAAAAATAGATTTATGATATGGCTTTAGCAATCAGGAAATGGCAAATTAAATATGTTTATAATACTATTAATATGAGTAAAAATGCTATGATTTGTGTGTTTTGCCCATATTACATCATCAAGCTACTTATTGTTGTCTCTAATTTCTAAAGAAAGAAGGTGGAGATTGAAAAAAAAATAAGTGAGTGTCCAAAGGTCATGAACTGGCAAGCAGTAGAATGGGTATTTGAAGCCAGGTCAGATTCCAAAGTCCATGTGAAATGGAAGAATATTGTAAACATCTATTATAATGTTTATGCTACAAATGCTGTGAATGAATGTAGGCATAGGAAAATAGGAGACTGTCATGTAGCTGTCTTGCTTTTCTAAAGTCACAAATCTCGATGTGACTCCAACTGTATTAATTTCCATTCAGTTTCACATCTAAAACTTTATCTGGGCACTTCTTGGTATGCTCTGTCAGATTCAGCAATGTTCCTCCTGTATTTATTTCTCCTTGGGTAACTCTAACCTCACGGGTTTGTGCAGTGTGGAAACATTCATGGGGAAAAAACAAAACAAAATAAAACAAAACACAAAAAAAACAATAACAACACAACTGTTCGACCTTGATCCATCATATGTTAGCCTTCACTGAGATGTATAATGTGTTCCCTTATGGTCTTTGTTTATTAGCACCAATATCCAGTGTCTAAGATTTGCCAATCCTGCCGTGCCCACTGAATGGACATACTACTGTTCAATAGCCTCTCTTCACAGATGTGATAACCTTCTGGATCCACAGCCCTTTCCTTCCTATCTATCTGTCTCCCTCGTCTTTCTGAACACTACACATTTTTAGCTGCTTGACAATTTTGAGCTGGTATGATGGGGCTCCTTAACGCCTTCCCATCTCTAAAATCAAGGTAATGATTTGTTCCCTATTATTAGCCATGTTCTTACGGTGTAGGACACATGGGAAAAGTGGCTGCCTCCCAGACTCCAAACAGGAAGCAAATTAATCTCTTTTACTCTTGGCTCTGAATATTTTAAGGAATATCTATCATCCATTTCAGTCTTCTCCTAGACCAAAAAGATGGGGGAATGGCAGAATTCCCTTTATCATCCACACTAGCTTCCAGCTTTCTTGTTTCTTTTCTATTACTCTCCTACCCAGCATGGAGCTTCTTGTCTAGAACTCAAAGGCTATATATATCAGCTCATCCGTCTTTTACTGCTCAATGTAAGTTTTGACTAAAAGTACAAACTTTGTCATTATTTGGGGTCTTTCATTCTGTAGTGCCTAAGAGGGAAGGAAACTTTCAGGATACAAATGAATAAAGGGATAAGGTGACATTAATGGATAGTTAATAATTCAAAGTATTACCCTTTCCCCAGAGCAGCAAAGTCCTTTCTATGGTTGAGTACATGTGTGAATGCATGGAAGTAGTAAAGGGATTAGATGAAGAAGATATTACTGAAGAATAAAGCAAGAATGGAGAGGTGAGAAAAGGGGGGGGGGACAAGAAACGAGATAAAGCAAAACAGAACGAGAATACAAGAAAGAAGAGTGTAGTTATATTAAGAAACAGTCAAAAAGAGAAAGTAAAAACAAGGGATGAAAAAGAAGGGAGAGAAGGTGCAAGAAGTGATGGGAAAGCACAAAAAAGGTCAGAGACAAGAGATGAGAGAATGGGAATAGAGAAAATAACCCTAATAAAGAAAAAAGTATAGAAGAGACAAAAGAAAACAGAAACATTTTAGAGGGGAAAACCATTTAATGCTCAAATTCTGAACTGGCACCAACGATTTATCATGACAGCCTGAACCCATGCCCCTCACTCCTTCCTCTGCCCATACTGTGTGCCCTGCTTCTCAGGCACAGCCACCCTCTGTAAGCATATTCAGCTGGCTAAGCCTACCTATTACAACGTCTCACTTAAATTGCTGATCCATACTAGCTTTTTCCTATGTTTAAGCGTTAACTGAGTTCTAGACACTCATCATAAAGGTTTCTGTACATTATTTTGTTCAATCCTCACAGCAACCGTAAGGGAGAGACTGTTCTTCTTCCTGTATTGTATATTGAAGAACTTGAGGTTAGAATGATTAAACAATTTTCCAAGATTACCTATAGAGCCAACAGTGAAGTCGAAATCCAAACCAGATAATCTGATGCCAGATTCTCTGTCTTCTTAACTGCTTCGCTACATTCTCTCACATCCCAAATCATTAAAATAAACCAACAACCTACCTTTGTTTTAATCGATCAAAGAGTAATACAGTGTTTGATACAGTTCATGGCTTGTGCAACTTGTCTAGTTTCATTTGGTGTTGATTTCCAATTGAAAGATTTTTATTCTAATGGCCATATTACTGTTCACTGGAACACATGCTTATTAAAAGCAAATCATTGGCAGCAAACCATGTTCTGGCGTAATAAGGAGGTGCTACTTTATACTATCTGAGAGAAGTCATGTGCAAGACCCAGCATGTCTCCACACAGGTGGGTATCTTTTGCATACTATTTAATAAGCATAAAGACATTGCAAAGTCCTGAAGCTCTGGCAGGAGGATCGTTCTTATGCCAGGAATTACAGCTGTTCTTGATTTATCATAAAGAAAGGCTCTTGAGAGATTTCAGCCAACCATTCCACATTTTTCTCAGCAATAAAGATATGGAAGAAACATTTCCATATATCAGATGAAAAAAGAAAAACAGAAACAAAGATTTGTGTAGTTTTCTCAAAGGTATGTCAGTGGCAGTGTTATGAAAACTTCCTCAAAAGTTCATGACCCACTTTCAATGTGATTTCTTTTCAGTAAGTCTACCAAGATTCTCCAGTTTGAATTATATATCCTTTTTATAACTCTTATCTCATTACACATGGCTCTTGGAGAGCTGGGATGGCCAAGCATTCAGTCAGGAAGTACTGGATTTACATTCCCAGTTACGATCTTTGTATCCTTAGGCAAAGTCCTTTAAGCTCTCATAGGCTTACTGTCCCCATTTGTAAAATGGGGACAATGACAGTTACTAAGCCTTAGTATTGTTATGAGCATTAAGTGAATTTGGCAGTAAAATGTTTGGTATGCTCAATAAATTAGAGCTGTAATAATACTCCATCTTCTTATGGTAGACCCAGGACTTAATATAATATAGCATCTTGCACAGAAAACTCTCAATAATTGTTTGCTAAATGAATTGATCATACGATTTGAAAACAAACATTATTACTGTCATATATATTATTAATTAAAAACAATCAAATAATGATACAATGTAAAAACAGAAATATTTTCAACTTACATCATTTTTAGAATTTAAATACCTACAAAACGTTACCCTGTCATAATTTTTGGTTTAACACATCCCTAATTGGAAGACAATGAATGTGTAAGATGTTGGTAACGCCAATAATCTATCAGTTTCCTGCTACTACAGAAACTTATCGTGAATACTGTAATAAAATTACACATCAATAATCAGGTCCTTGGTTAATCTGTTTCTACTCTGGTCAGAAAGTTTTATCAAAAGCTGCTAGAAAATTGCTCTGTTCTTTCCCATTCCCCTTTTTCATAAACCAATGGCCAGCTTAAGCTTAGCTAACTCAGTGTGTTGTATTCCTAATAAACACACGCACACACACACATATATGTGTGTGTGTGTGTGTGTGTGTGTGTGTGTGTATATATATATATATATATATATATATATATATATATAGTGAATGCATTTTGAATGAATCTATTCTGTTGAACACAAAACTGAAATTATATTGCATTAATCTACTAAAATTGAAAATCAAATTGCAAATGACTACATAATTAAACACAGCAAAAATGGCTTTAATGTTAATGGTGCATCAAACATTCATTTTTGGTAAATAATAGAACTTTGTTTATATCCAGTTAAATGAGACATCTACATTGACTTAGAACTATTTGGACTTTCTTGACTGATTTTGACCTCTAAGAGTCTATACAAGTCCTGATTTGCATGTGAACAAAGCAGAACTGAAAATTCAAAACAAACATCTTTTTTTTATCTAGCACAGCTGAATATTAAATAATTTCCAACTGAGCTGTTTATTGCTAAATTTTGAAGCAGTTTATTTTCTCAGTCTTTGGGTAGTTTGTCACTCCCCCAAATTAGGCTCCTTATTAATCATCTCTACACATATTCTAGTTTGAAGAGTGTGCCATGTTTTCACACTCTATCTTCCATAACCATATGTGGTGTTGTGTACCCACTAATAAGTCATCAATATGTCACCACAGTATCTCCTTCAGTGGGGCAAGGATGTGTACTAACTTACTTTTATAATTAGGAAACTGAAACACGGCTTCTTCCAACGTGTAACAATTTGAGCATTTAAAGATTAGTACTTTTAAAGATTAGTACTTTTACTGTATTTCCTCAAATTAGATGACACAATTATGTATTAGGAACACTGATGGAAGCATTTTTGTTCCATATGCTGAATTTCTGTGATTCCACAGTTTATATCTTCTATATTGTCATAATTAATGGCTCTATAGGAGATGAGAGTATCACAAATACTTAAATTTTAATATTAATCTGCTGGAAAGATCATGTCACATCATTCTTTCTTTTTTTGTTGTTTTGTTATATTAATGCATGGAAACACCACATGGTTCTGTCCCATCCACCTCTGCCCTATTTTTCCATGCAAGGCTTATTTAGTGATGATTAAGTTCCTGAAAGACACAGTTTACAGAGTAGAGGGAGTAATGCCAACTATAGGCTGTAACCCTTTACATCTTATAAATTTAACAATAAACTGCTCAAAATAAGGAAGAAATCTTATGCATAAAAGCCTTATGAATTTGAGGTCTCTTAATTGGGCCAATTCCTTTTCCCCCACCCTCCACAGAAAAGACCTTCCATCTGGAGGTTAGTTCTTGGCTAACAAGGTCACCAAATAATGATGCTTGAGCAGATTTTCTTGTAATTAAATAATAACTTAAACAAATGCAAAATAATCTTGAGTGCTTATCAGCTGAGCCAAGAGATAGATGGTTTCAAGCCTGGTGATGGACTAATTTCTCTGAAGTGTTGATTGGGTTATTTTCTCTTGTAAGAACGTATAGAATGATAACCCAGCTGTGCCCTAACCATATGTTCAGACTCACACAAAAGTCAAATCAGCTTTCTTTTTCTAAATTACTTCCTCCCTTGATGTATGGACCTTATTTATAACCTCCCTTTGTGCAGCCATAACACTTATCACATAGGGCTTAGTTTCTGAAAACCATAGCAATTGCCTGAAAATTGATTTGATGTCTTTTGCCCATCCTTCCCTTCAGTCCCTGAAGACATTTTAATATGAGCCGTGACATTATGATGGATGAAATCTGGCATTTTACTGTAGCAATGCTACTCCCATGTGGAACATAACAGCTTGTTCAAAAGCTGGTCTTCCAGCCAGATTTAGGATATACAGTAAAGCCACATTTCCAATCTTCCCTGTTTTCTTTCCTTTTCAAATATCCTTCCCAAACTTCTTTGTGTTATCAAATTCTCCAGGTGTCACAGGTTGAAACTAATTATAGGTCACATAATAATAGAGATAAATATGTCATCAAGACACAGGATTAATTTTTAATAGAAAACACTCTAGATATTTGAACATAGAATAATTTTCCAATAAAAACTCTACTCTGCAAAAACACCAAATTTCTGCGTATTTGTAAAACAGTCGTACCTTTATAGGATATTTTGTAAGTCTGAGGATAAACTGTCTTTCTAAAAATGCCAGTAGACCAGATTGAAAAAAAAGCAAACAAACATTAAGCCTATTCTTTAGTAAACCATATGTTCTTATTTGTAAATGGCAATATTTTTTTTTCTGTTTATTAACTACTGCATTCAACTTCTTAAAGACTAATAGATACAAATGTGTTTATAGATTCCCTAATCAAAAGGGGGAGAAAAAAAATTTAAGGTTCCACCAGAATGTGCAATTACTATTACTTATATTTAATTGTTGGTATATCAGGGGCCTTGGTATTTAAAACATAGGGGGTAGTAGGACGTGTCTAAGGATGATTAACTGCAACAATGTTCACAATTATCTGGTGTTTTGTATAGGCTCATATCCCCTAAAACAGAATAGATGGGCTTACGAGAAATACGGAAATATCCTACAATCAAAGCATTAGTAATTGAATACATGTAACTAGGATTTATGCCCTTCACCAGTAAAATTAAAAACTTACATAAAGGCATGAGGCAAGCACATGATTCATTATTATAGTGAAGGAAGTCCTACCAGTCAATGTTGTTGAATTCAGGGTACTTAGCTCCCCACGGGTAGCTGGAGTGCCTTCAGATCTGCTCCATCTCATTAAATAATAGAATAGCTTTCCCATTCCCTATACTCATTCATGTTTAAATGATAAAATGAGGTAATCATTGTCAATAAACACATAACCTGTGAATTATTTATCTGTATTCATAATTTTCATGTCTGTAGGAGATGTAACTGAAGGTAAAATCTGGTTCATGACACTGATATTTTTGTATCAGTCCAGTTTACTTTGTGTTCACTAATTTGACCTAATTTACTTTTCAGTTTCACTTTTATTTTGTTCACTTTTTGGAGCTACCTCCTTCAAATTTCTTTGACAACCTGAGAATGTCTTGTAGCTGAACGTAATATTAATTACATTTCAAAGCCAACCTTTATTCATTTGGGGACAATCTGTGAAACAGAAATCTGTGACTGAAGCTGCTGCCAAGCCAATTACTGCAAAATAACTCAAATATGTCTCGACAGATTGCATTTTTCCTATTGTTAGATTGTTTATTCCATAGATCAAAAGGCTACATTCCCTTTAATTAAAATGAACTAAATCACATAGTTAAATATATCATCCATTCCTTGGGACTACATATGGGTTTATGTATAGACAGAGTATGCTAATGAAAATCTGGTTTTTTAACTGTATACTTTTATTTTTTTTCTAGATATTTTCAGGCTTTTGAATGTCAAGGCATCCTTTGTATGAACCAACCAGAATAGAAAGAACTAGTCAGCACTGAAGACCAGAGTGAAAGGAATTATTCAGTGTTCAAAGTTCACCGTAGGCACATTTCAGATTGCATCCGACATGCAGAAGAGATTGGTGAATTTCAATAGGTTCAGTGGGATAAGAACTTGACATTCAGATGCTTATCTGAACTTTATCTGAATGATCCAGATTTCTTAGTTCCACAGTACGAGGCTGGGAATTTTATTTTTATTTTTTTCTGAAGCTCTTGAAGGGCTGTTGTATGAGGTTTTAGAAATACTCTTATCTGTGTAAGATGAAATAACACCAATCAATATATTGATCGACAGAAGACTTTTTTTTTATATTGAAATCATTGTGAGATATTTTTTTAAAGCTTCCAATGGATTGCCATTTCATATTTGTGTTTTGTAATTTTGCCATTCAAAAGTAAAAACATGGTTTCCTAACCCCAAATAACATCATCTTATAATTATTTTCTAAATATATATATATGTATATATGTATATATAGATATGTATATGTATATATATGTATATATAGATATGTATATGTATATGTATATGTATATGTATATCTATATCTATATATATATTTAGCTTTAAATATGTAAGGAAGCACACTGAAAGCCCATAAAGAGTCTGCAAAATGAAATTACTATATGCTAAATGGACCCTTGCCTTTAATGATATCTAATAAATGACTAGTCTTCCTCTTCAGGGGTTTTGATAACATTTAAGGAGAAATTCTCAGCAGTTCACTTTGGCAAAAGAAAGAATCTCAATGATACAAGCTCTGGGAAGTTTCAGCTTTAAACAATTGTGACATCGGGGAAGAACAAAGGGGAGTGTGCAAATAACACCAAGTGGGCAAGAAAAACATAAACTCAATAGAGTGCCCTCCTCCCAGCACATTTCCTGGACCTACACTCATACTCAGATTCTTCTGTTTCCCAGTAGACTGAGTGAGAAGGAAGAGATGCTCAATCACATGTCACTACGGCTCTCCGCACTACCGTGCTCTGGGTTTCCTCCCCTTCCTGGCACCCTATCAGGCTCAGGAAGCTTCTGTGTCTCCATTGTGCAAGGGATGGTTTGAGTCACCCACAAACAGAAATGGTTGATTCACCTTTGTCTCCCTCACATCTCTGATACAGGGTTGTATTAGCTCAAGATGCTACATCCAAATACCATAGACTGCGGGGCTTAAACAACAGAAATGTGTTTCTCACAATTCTGGAGGCTGGAAGTGAGATCAGGGTGCCAACAAGGTAGGGTTCTGGTGAGAACTCTCTTCCTGGCTTGCAGGCAGCCACCTTCTGGGTGTGGTCTCACATGGCAGAAGGAAAGCCAGCTCTGGGCTTATCCTTTTCCTATAAGGACACAGGTCCCATCATGGGAGCCTCGCCCTCATGACCTCATCTAAACCTAATTAATCTCAAAGGTTACCGGCCCCAATACCATCACATCGGAGGTTAGGACTTTAGCATACATATACACTTTGGGGGGGGGACACAAACATTCACTCCATAAGAAGGGCTATTTTTGTTCTGCTTCCTTCTGACCTTTCAGGTAGAGCTATCCCACAGCAAATTTGTATGTTCTAGTTCTGATGCCAACCAAATTTATCTGCTGGATCTGCACCCACCCTTTTTCTCTTTGGAGCAAGGCAGTTGGAAGGAGGCTTTGAATCACAAGTGAGTAAGTTACATTTTTGAAATCTGGGACTCTAGTCTAAGCAGCTCTGAGCAACGCACCGGAAGCACTCCTTTGTGTTCTGATGGTTAATGGACTATTAACGACACTCAACAGTACGGAGGAGGATTTCAAGAATAATTCATCTGTTTGGCAAGAGGGATGATGGAACTATCAGCCAACTTTAAAATATGACAGTAATTAATTAAAATAACCTCTATTTTATACAAATTGCATAAGAATGTGAAGTATTTTTAGTTATACATAACTCCTCCCTTCAAAATACATATCACTCTTCCAATATCCATTTAATCATTACAGAATCCTGGGGAAGGAATCCAAAGTTGGGAAGGCCATAAATAATCAATCTCAGGTTCAAAAAGACTGAGGAATCTACAAACTATATTCTCGAATGCTCGTGTGTGCCAGCCTTGGTTTGCACTACTCAGATCTCCCTTCAAGAGAGAACCTGCTGCAAGAAGAGCAGTTACCCGACAGATCTCTGCTGCTGTACCCAGGATCTCCCCCGGGGCCTCAGTCTCCCCAGGCTATTACTAGCCAATAACTGGGCTCGGCAGGAGTGCTGGAGTTAGCAGAACCCTATTAATGTGCAGTCTCTCCTCTGGAACTTTCCGTTGGCCTGGCTGAGAATTCCCAGAGTTGTGCTATAGTTTAGGCTCTTTTTACTCCATCCTTTCTGCCTTTTCTCCTCTCACAGATGTTGGACCAGCCCTACCACTCGGTTCTCCCTTGCCCACCCCTGCTCCTTCTATCCTTTAGCCTTCAAAAATATTTACCCCAAATAATCTCTTATACTACTAATTCCATCTTGGCGTAGGTTTCCCAGAGGACCACAACTGGTACAATGTGTGTGTATTCACATGCACACATCCACATATACGTAATAACACATATGCATGTATTGATATATACATACACAGGTACATGTTTATACATATGTACATATGTAGACATATGTGTGTAAACACACACAGAGACACAAACACACTTATTTAATCCAGCAGTCTACATTTCACAATTTGAACTTTTATATTAAAAAGAGTGGCTTCTGATCTAGTAGGTAGGAATTCATGGAATATATTAAATGTTCAGGTTTTAACTGGTATTTGTTGATGTTACATGGATTCATGTTCTCTAAAAAATCTTTTAAAAGGGTGCTACCAAAGACTGAGCCTGCCATAGAATAAGAATGTTTATCTTCACCCAAATAAAAGTTCACATTTATGAAATTACTTCTAAGAATCTTTCAATACATTGCCCTTGAGAATTGACAGATTTTAGGCTAGTCATGGCATTTTTCCAGTAAATTTTATCTGTTGGCATACTGATGACCATCAATTTTTTTAATGAAAAATCCATGATTTTGAAATGAAAATAGGCTGAAACTCCTGAAAGCAGACAAAGACATTTAGTCCCAAATGGGACATTTAGGGAGGGTCTGTCAGTATGTATAACATAATTCCATATGATATTTATTTCTGTACTTTAAAGTGGAGTTCACATTAAGCCAACTTTAAAATATTTCTGTAACTTAAGGATTGATATGAGAATCAATTTTGATGATACATTTAAAAGTTCGTCTTCCTAAATATTTATCAAACCTTGCATAATTTTCTTTAAAAATGTCCCAACTTCCTTTTTAACTTGTTACATGAATGTCCAGTCGGATTTGCCAGATTAAAACAATTTTGATAAAGTTAGATTTTGCAATAAAAGAGAACCTTAGGCAGAAGAAGCCTTCTTAAAATCTAAATTTCTCAGGACTTTTCCAGCATTCTTGATTCAACAGACATAACTTGAGCCTGAGAAATTCTATTAGTCTTAATCAGAAAATATACCCCATATGTTGATTAGAAAATACAATTTCTGAACACCGTATGTTTTGAAAAAAACAGGAAAGAAAACATATTTCATGTTATTTCATACCTTTTAAAAGCCAAAAGATCAAAAGGGGACAGGTACTCTTCAAAGCCTATTGCAGTGTAAGTTAAAAATTTTACTGATCTATATGAAAGTAAATTTCTTATGTTTAGGCCTTTTACTGATGCTGCTGAGAGAAAAAAAAAATATTACATACATTCTTCTTCTTTCCATTGCATTTTACTGATTTTTTCTACATGTTAACAAATGATAAGTTATTTGAAATTAAATAGAGTTAAAGAGAAAAAAGTATGAAGTAGAGAATGATACAATGAGAACAATCTCTTCCCACATGCCCTGTCATTGACTCCTGGATTCCAATGTGTTCCTTTTTGCTCTGTGAAGGAGCACTGTTCAGGCTGGTTGTTCATGGGGTGAGTAGCATGTGTATATTACAGAACATTTGCCAATTTTTCTAAGAGAAAGAAAGAGCACATCTTAAAAATTGATAAAATCCTAAAACTCCCTCTCATCCTGGGCTTCACATACTTCTTTGAGAATCAAAATGCAAAGAATATCTAAATGAAACATAGGGTATCATTTCCCTTAAATTTCTGTTTGTTTTTGTTTTTTTGTTTACTGTTTTTTGTTTTAAGTTATCCATGAGTCATTATCTATATAAGTCAATCACAGAATAAATATTTAAAAGGTTTGGGGAAACAGTCATCTCCCCATCTGTGCTTGGAGCTTTTGTCCTATGTAAAGATACTTAGACAATTAGACTGCCAGCCAAATATATTCTCTAGAACTCTGTAGACCACAAGATAGCAAAGAAGCTCAAAAGAGTTTTAATAAATGGAACTGGGAACCTAAAGCTCAAACACAGGCTCCAAAGGCAATTGTTTCATTCTATTAAGCATCAGAATCATTCAGATAACTATAGTGATTTGGAGACTTGTCTCATGATGGGCTGCAAGGCCAAAAATATCTATGAATCTCTGCTTCTACTCAATATTTCACTCTGGAGTCTTCTATAAAATATTATTTAAATGTTGTTATGGGCTGAATGTTTGTGTACCACCCGAATCCATATGTTGAAATTCAAAACCCAGTGTGATGACATATGGAGATCGAGCCTTTGGGAGTTAATTAGGGTTACATAAGGTCATGACAGTGGGGACTTAAAGACGGGAATCGAGTCTTTATAAAAAGATACTACAGAGAGCTTCTGTCTAGCTTGCACTTTACCATGACAGAACATAGCTAGAAGGTGGCCATCTGCAAGCCAGGAAGAGTTGTCACCAGAAACCAAGTAGGGCAGCACATTGATCTTAGATTTCCCAGCCTTCAGAACTATGAGAAATATATGTTTGTTGATTAAGCCATCTAGTCTATGGTATTTGATTATGGTAGCCCAAGCTGATTTTTTTCTTCCCTTTGCGTCACCAGTGTAATATTTTTCTCTTACTTAAAGAAAAAAACTATATACTGTAAGTTCCAGCCATATTTATAATAATCCTTACTGCAGCGAATTTAAAATAATAACCAATTTGATTTTAGGAACTTAACAGAATGCTGATTTGGGTAAGTATTTTCTCAGGGAGAGAGAGGAAGAAAAGATGGTTAAAGGGTAAGCATGCATAGTCCACGTACCGTAATCTTAAAACAACCATTCTTATCAAAAAAAGCCATTTTTAGAAGGGACCCACATAGAAAACTGGTAGAGTAAGGGAAATTGCTTTGTAATCTACATCAGAGTCAATGAGATGATGGGTCAAATTGCCCTCACAACCAAAAAATATTTTATGGAAGTTGTCTCCTGGCTCTTTTTTTTGTTTTTTTAATTTATTGGAGTGACAATTGTTAGTGAAATTATATAGATTTCAGGTGTACAATTCTGTATTACATCATCTATAAATCCCATTGTGTGATCACCACCCAGAGTCAGTTCTCCTTCCATCACCATATATTTCATCCCCCTTACCCTCATCTCCCACCCCTCACCCCCCTTACCCTCTGGTAACCACTAAACTATTGTCTGTGTCTATGAGTTTTTGTTTCTCATGTTTGTCTTGTTCTTTTGTTGTTTTTGGTTTATATACCACATATCAGTGAAATCATATGGATCTCTGCTTTTTCTGTCTGACTTATTTCACTTAGCATTATACTCTCAAGATCGATCCATGTTGTAACAAATGTTCCTATATCATCTTTTCTTACTGCCGAATAGTATTCCGTTGTGTATATATACCACAACTTCTTTATCCATTCATCTATCGAGAGACATTTTGGTTGTTTCCATGTCTTGGCCACCGTAAACAAAGCTGCAATGAACATTGGAGTACACGTGTCTTTATGGATAAATGTTTTCAAATGTTTTGGGTAGATACCAGGAGAGGGATTGCTGGGTCATATGGTAATTCTATTCGTCATTTTTTGAGGAACCTTCACACTGCCTTCCATAACGGCTGCACCAGTCTGTATTCCCACCAACAGTGTATGAGGGTTCCTTTTTCTCCACCAACAGTGTATGAGGGTTCCTTTTTCTCCACAGCCTCTCCAACACTTGTTACTATATGCCTTGTTGATGACAGCCATTCTGACTGGGGTGAGGTGATATCTCATTGTGGTTTTTATTTTCATTTCTCTGATGATTAGTGATGTTGAGCATTTTTTCATGTCTATTTGCCATTTGTATGTCCTCTTTGGAGAAATGTCTCTTCAGGTCCTCTGCCCATTTTTCAATTGGGTTGTTTGTTTTGTTGTTGTTGAGCTTCATGAGTTCCTTGTATATTTTGGATGTTAGCCCCTTATTGGAGGCACTGTTTGCAAAAATCTTCCCACATTCAGTTGGTTGCTTCTTTATTTTGTCGATGGTTTCTTTTGCTGTGCAGAAGCTTTTAAGTTTCACATACTCCCATTCGTTTATTTTACCTTTTACTTCCATTGCCTTTGGAGTCAAATTCATAAAATGCGCCTTGAACTCAAGGTCCACAAGTTTACTACCTATGTTTTCTTCTATGCAGTTTATTGTGTCAGGTCTCATGCTTAAGTCTTTGATCCATTTTGAATTAATTTTGGTCCATGGTGACAGATAGCTGTCCAGTTTCATTCTTTTGCACGTGGCTATCCAATTCTCCCAGCACTATTTATTGAAGAGGCTGTCTTTCCTCCATTGCATGTTTTTAGCTTCTTTGTCAAAAATTATGTGTCCATAGTTATGTGGTTTTATTTCTGGGTTTTCAATTCTATTCCATTGGTCTATGTGTCTGTTTTTCTGCCAATACCATGCTGTTTTGATTATTGTAGCCCTGTAGTACAACCTAAAGTCAGGGAGTGCGATACCTCCAGTATTGTTCTTTTTTCTTAAGATTGCTTAGGCTATTTGGTGTCTTTTGCTGTTCCATAAAAATCTGATGATTTTTTGTTCTATTTCTTTAAAAAATGCCATTTGGATTTTGATGGGGATTGCATTAACTCTGTATATTGCTTTGGGTAATATGGCCACTTTAACTATGTTGATTCTTCCAATCTGAGAACACGGAATGTCTTTCCATTTCTTTGTGTTTTCTTCAATTTCTCTCAAAAATGTCTTAGAGTTTTCAGCATATAAGTCCTTCACATCCTTGGTTAACTTTATTCCTAGGTATTTTATTCTTTTTGCTGTAATTGCAAAGGGAATTGTTTTCTGTATTTCTTTTTCTGAGATTTCATTGTTAGTATATAGGAATGCAATAGACCTTTGTACGTTGATTTTGTAGCCATCAACTTTACTCTATTGGTTGATTGTTTCAAACAGCTTTTTGGTGAAGTCTTTAGGGATTTTCATATATAGCATCATGTCATCTGCAAAGAGTGATATTTTAACTTCTTCTTTCCAATTTGGATGCCTTTTATTTCTTTCTCTTGCCTGATTGCTCTGGCAATCAGGCAAGGACTTCTAACACTATGCTGAAAAAGAGAGGTGATAGGGTACGGCTGTGTCGTGTTCCTGAACGTGGAGCAAAGGGCTTCAGTTTTTCACCATTAATTATGAGATTAGCTGAGGGCTTGTCATAGATGGCCTTTATTATGTTAAGGTATTTTCCTTCTATACCTATTTTATTAATGTTTTAATCATTAATGGATGTTCTATCTTGTCAAATCCTTTTTCTGTCAATTGATATAATCATATTATTTTTATCCTTTGTTTTGTTTATGTGATGTATCACATTGATGGATTTGGGGATGTTGAACCATCCTTGTGCCCCGGGGATGAACCCCACTTGGTCGTGATGAATAATCTTTTTAATGCATAATTGTATTCGATTTGTTAGAATTTTGTTTAGGAATTTTACATCAGTATTCATCAGATATATTGTTCTGTAGTTTTCTTTCTTTCTTTGTGTTGTCCTTACCAGGTTTTGGTATCAAGGTAATGTTGGCCTCATAAAATGAGATAGGGAGTACTGTCTCTTCTTCAATTTTTTGGAAGTCTGAGCAGGATTGGTATTAGATCCTGTTTGAAGGTTTGGTAGAATTCACTAGTGAAGCCATCTGGTCCCGGACTTTGCTTTTGGGAAGGTTTTGGATGACTGATTCAATTTCATTACTGGTGATCGGTCTGTTTAGATTTTTCAGTTCTTCATGGTTCAGCCTTGGAAGGCTGTATGTTTCTAAGAACTTGTCCTTTTCTTCTAGATTATTGAATTTGGTGGCATGTAGTCCTTCATAGTATTCTTGAATGATCCTTTGTATTTCTGTGGTGTCCGTGATAACATCCCATTTTTCATTTCTGATTTTGTTAATTGGAGTCCTCTCTTTTTATCTTAGTGAGTCTAGCCAAGGGTTTGTCAACTGTGTTAATCTTTTCAAAGAACAAGCTCTTTGTCACATTAATTTTTTCTATTCATTTTGTTCTCTATTTCATTTAGTTCTGCTCTGATTTCTGTTATTTCGTTTCTTTTGCTGACCTTGGGTTTCACTTTTTCTTCTTTTTCTAGTTCTTTAAGGTGTAATATGAGGTTATTTATTTGGGATTTTTCTTGTTTCTTGAGATAGGCATGAAATGATATACATTTCCCTCTTAAAACTGCTTTCATTGCATCCCAAAAATTTTGATAGGATGTATTTTCATTTTCATTTGTTTCTATGTATCTTTTGATCTCTCCTCTAATTTCTTCTTTGACCCAGTCATTCTTTAAAAGTATGTTATTTAATCTCCATGTATTTGTGTTTTTCCCTGTTTTCTTTTCACAGTTGATATCCAATTTCAAAGCCTTGTGATCAGAGAATATGCTTGGTATTATTCCAATCTTCTTCAATTTGCTGAGGCTGCTTTTATGTCCCAATAGATGGTCTATCCTTCAGAATGTTACATGTACACTCGAAAAGAATGTATAGTCTGATGTTTTAGTATGAAGTGCTCTATATATGTCAATGATGTCCATTTCATCTAATGTATCATTTATGGCTGCTATTTCGTTATTTATTTTCTGTTTGGATGATCTATCCATAGCTGTCAATGATGTATTTAAGTCCCCTAGTATAACTGTATTTTGGTCTATTTCTCCCTTTAGTTTTGTTAGTAGTTACTTGGTATATTTTGTTCCTCCCCGATCGGGGCATAAATATCGATGACTGTTATGTTTTCTTGTTGTATAGTCCCCTTTACCATTATGAAATGTTCATCTTTGTCTCTTGTTATCTTTTTCACCCTGAAGTCTGTTTCATCTGATATCATTATGGCTACACCTGATTTTCTCTGGGTACCATTTGCTTGGAGTGTCAATTTCCACCCTTTCACTTTGAGTCTATACTTGTCCTTGTAGCGGAGATATGTCTCTTGGAGACAGCATATGGTTGGGTTTAGTTTTTTGATCCAATCTGCTATTCTGTGCCCTTTTATTGGTGAGTTTAATCCATTTACATTTAGGGTGATTATTGATACGTGAGGATTTCCTGTCATTCTATCTTTAGTTTTCTGGTAAGGCTGTGTCCCCACTGTTTCTTTGACTTTTTGATGTTGTCTATTATTTCTGTGGTGGTATTCTATAAATTTTCCCTCTGTTTCTTCTTTTATTACACTATATATTTCAGTTCTGGATTTTTTTGAAAAAAGTTTATGTAAAACTTAAGTTTATGTAAAAGAAAATTTAATATTTAGAGTATTCCATTTTCTTCAGCACACTTACTTTCTCCATTCCTATAATCCTGTTCAGGCTTTTACTCTCCTCCTTTTTATGTTGCCACACATTGTCCCTGTTGATGGTTGTCGAACAGCCTCCTTTAGTATTTCTTGTAGTGGAGGTCGTGTATTAGAAAACTCCCTCAGCTGCTGTATGTCTGGAAAGGTCTTTATTCCTCTTTCATATCTAAAGGATATCGTTGCTGGATATATTATTCTTGGGTCATAATTTCTCTCTTTCAATAGTTTGAGTATCTGGTTCCACTTCCTCCTGGCTTGTAGAGTTTCTGCTGGAAAATCTGATGATAACCTAATGGGCTTTCCTTTGTAGGTTACCATCTTCTTTTCCCTGGCTGCCTTGAGGATTCTTTCTTTGTCGTTGATTTTAGACAGCTTCAATACAATGTGGTTTGGAGAAGGCCTGTTGGGACTGAGGTAATTAGGTGTTCTATTTGCTTCTTGGATTCGAGGATCCAGTTTTGTCCACAAGTTTGGGAAGTTGTCATCAACAATTTGTTTGAATATATTCTCTGTTCCCTTCTCTCTTTCTTCTCATTCTGGTATGCCCATTATTCTTATATTGCTCTTTCTGATGGAGTCAGAAATTTCTTGTAGAGTTCTTTCATTTCTTTTAAGTCTCAAGTCTCTTTCTTCCGTCCGTGTAATTTCCAGGTTTCTATCTTCGATGTCACTGATTCTTTCCTCCATCTGGTCAACTCTACTACCTAAGCTGGTTATTTCATTCTGAATTTCTTCTATTGAGTTCTTAATCTCCAGAAAATCCATTTGGTTCTTTTTTAAAATTTCAATCTCTTTCATAAAATGCTCATGTTGTTCTTTGTGTTTCTGAGTTCATTAAATTGCCTTTCTGTGTTTTCTTGCATCTTGTTGAGTTTTTTCAGGACTGCAGTCTTGAATTCTCTGTCATTTAACTCACATATTTCCGTATCTCTAAGTTCCCTTTCTGGAGACTTTTCACTTTCTTTCTGAGCTGTCTTGTTGCCTTGGTTATTCATGGCTATTACTGATTTATTATTCCTCTTCCTAGATATCTGCAGGAGTGACTTCTGCAACAGGTTGATAGGAAGAGGTCTTTCTTTTGTTTTCCAATACTTGTTGGTAGAACGTTTTATTTTCTCTCCGACTGTGGCCGTTTTTTTCCTCTCTCATGCAGTAGTGCTATGTTTTCTCTGCACTATTCCAGCTTCTCACACAATGGGGGGAATTCCCTGGGAAACAGGCTTCTCCTTTGTTAACAGTTTGCCACGTCCCTGTTGGGGTGTGGAGAGCTTTTGAAGTTCCAATGCTCTTCCTGCAGCTGATTCCGAACCTGTATGTTTCAGCAGTTCTGTTTACTCCTGCAGGGATCTGCCCAGATAGGTGGGGGAAGGGCAGGGTGAGTTGTGAGATGTGGCCCAGAGCAATGGAGGCGATCCACCACAGCCGGTCCTGCTTCCACAGCTCCCTGCCCTTTGCTGGAACTAGTTGGGCTGTGAATCTGTGTCTGTGGTCCACAGTTCTCAGAACAGTAAATATTCTGTTCTTTTGATCTGACACTGCTACTGTTCTGCTTCTAGCACCAGGCAGGTGGGGGCAGGGCGAGCTCTGGGAGGGTAGGGAGGGGGCGCTAGTCTCAATGCCTAAGGCTTCCATTCTCTGCTCGGCAGTAAGGGCTTAAACCACCGTTTTCAGCCTTCTTCCCTCAGTCTTTTCTCCAAAGTCTCTGCCGTGAGCCTTGGGTTCAGCCTTGGCATATGCTGCCCCCTCAGCACTGTGGGCCATAAGTGGAGCCCTAGCTGTCTGAGTTTTTCCCTCTCCCCACAGCTGCGGTAGTTCCGGGATGCAGGGAGCTCGGAGCACTGAGCTAGGTCTGCGTCCTGCGCAGCTCCATCTCCCCACTTCCCCTTTCCCTCCTCCCCCGCTCGCGCGATTCTCCCACCTTCAGGTGAATTCAGTAGTGGGCCTCTTTGCCTTGCCTGTCTGCTGTGCAGAGAGTCCTTTGTGGAGTTATTGTTGTTCGATTAGTTGTAAATTCCAGGGGCTTTACAGAGGCTCACCTCACGCTGCCATTTTGATGACGTGTCCGTGTCTCCTGGCTCTTAAAGTAAATCTATTGCTGCTTTTCTCCACACGTTTATTTCACTGAATGTTTCTCCTTTGTCTGTTACTTAAGCATTCATGCACTCCTAGGTTCTGTCTTTGCCAGATTATAGTATGTATAGCTCCAATTTAAAAAGCTTAAAATGGTTAAAGAGGGAAAATAGGCTTTTTCAAGGCTATTCTATTAACTTACACATAGGTGAGGTCTACACAAGATGGAGGATATAGTTATATATTATATGATATGAATTACATGTTACAATCCTCAATTGGGAAAATTTGTCTTTTTCTTATTGGTTTATATTTCTTTTGCCATAGCCTGAGTCGACTATCAGTTAAGATAGTTCATACAAAACAGTAAATATAATCAATACTTGCTGAAGAAAGAGGTAATTGTTTCTTATAATGAGCAGACTTAGGGCGGGATGGATTCAAACACAACTGAATTCAGAGTTCACACAGGCTTTAGGACTTGATTTACTTTTTCTACGTTCATTTCAAACTCCATGAACTAGCAAGATAGTGATGTACGGACTGAATGTTATGCTAAGGAGTCATTTATGTTTAAAATTAACTGAAAATAATAAAATGGCATTTTAATCATAATAATACAAAATTTAATACTTAAACAGAACTCCATGTGCTTTAGTCCCTGTTTGACAACGTTTATATGTATTGAATCATTCAATTCTTACAATAAACATATGAAATATTATTTTTATTCTAATTTAACAAATTAGTCTAAAACCAAGAAAGGATAAATAACTAAGATCACACAGATAACTAACTATACAGGAACTGGAATTTACGAGTATTCGAGGCATTCTGGCTCTTGAGTATACACTAAAATATAGTTTTTGAGTAACAGTATTGTAAAACAACAACAAGTGAAGATGCACTCTACTCAAATGACAGCTGAATTGAAACTAAGAATTTAACACGGTAAAATCTGGAAACATAAAAGGACTGCTATATCTCACCTTACTGTTAACAAATGGATTTTTTCGTAATGCTATAAAAATATGAAGACATTTTTAGATACTATAAAAAATATGAAGACTGGAAATTCTGGAAAAAAATTACAACAAAGTGTTACACAGATTTTCTTTGGGTGTATAAGTTATTGACTATACTCTTAGTCTTCTATATATTTCAATTTTTATTGGTTAGACATGTTTCCCTTTAAATAGCAATAATAAACTCTATAACTTTCTCATGATAGTTAAACTCTTTGGATAGCTTCACTGTTTGTGATTTCTCTTTTACTATTGTCTTTTTAACTGGAATCATAGGACAAAATAGTAGAATTAGGTGTGAGTATATATTAGAGTTGTCCCAATTATACCACTCTCTTGGGTTATCTAATGTCAACGAAATGTAGCCATATTTCCTGTGCTGACCAGGTATTAGGGGAATAAGAAGCCTAACATGAGAAGGTGGATATGTGGGGGAGAACTAAGATTTTATTTTTCAGTTGTTTCTTTGAGGTTTTGTTTGTTTTCCTGTTTTATTTTGATTTTTTAAAGATATATAGCCAACAATATATATCCAATAAGAGCAAGAGTTTGTGAAGGTTAAAATACAGGGTATTTTCACAGTGGGTGAAACTTGTCTTTCTGATAGTCCCCCTCCCTTCAGAAAATGAATAGAACCAACTGATCTGCACCTATATTCATTTTTGTCTGAAAAAAAATGATGCCATATATAACCGCAGGGCAAGATTTATATTCTAGACTGTTCTTATAGGAGTCTCATCATTAGACTGAAAAGACTTAAAAAGAGACTAGGCCCCTGATCTTTGATGCTTTCCTGGAACAAATTTTGATAGGGTCCCAAAATGATCAAATGCCATTCAAGAATCCGTAAGTGGGTGAACAGCAGTTCCTGAGAAGCCCACTATTTCTAAGACATTTGAATGTTGGAGAAAGGTTAGATACTACATAATGCAAACTCTCCTACAGGGATGGTGCTTTTAATTGGAGAGTCTGTTTAAAAGGATTAATATCTAGAGTGCCCAATTTACTAATTTTATGCAAATTCATAAGGGATTCAGAAAATCTATCAGGGCATGTAAGGTCTAAATTTTCATTAGTAACTTGAGTCTGAACTGAACATTTCCGAAGTACCTAAAAAAGATGCAAAATGAAGTTTTGCATTGCTTTGTGCTTACATAATTTCTTCCCAATCTTAAAGTGTGCTTGTAAATAACTACTTGAAGTGACTTCCTTCACTATTCCCTTTTTGGAAATCCTAGATCAGCTAGATAAGAACAATAATGGGCATCTTTTTTGATCAGATTGTTTCCCTTTCAAATCTATACATACGTTAATAATGAATGCATGTGTTAGCATTTCCCTGTAAGTTGTTTGCATTCTTTTACTAAAGACTGGAAGATGCAAAGGAAATCAAATATATATATATATATATAGATAGATAGATAGATAGATATAGATATAGATATATAGATATATATGTAATTATATACATTATATAATTATATATAATGCATATGATTATATAATATAAAATTATAATATATAGTATATGTTATATTAAATATAATATATTATTTAATATATATTTAATCCATATATAATGTACATATAAATACATGCTACATGGAGAATTTCAGTTTGAGATATTGTGTATTGGTGTGGTTAAACTCATGTGAATTATGAGATATTACATTACAGAACAAAGACATGTTGACGCGATGGCATATCACGAAATTACCTCATTTCACTAACAAAAAACAAACAAAAAAACCAATCAGGATCAAATATATGGTGATGGAAAGAGAAGTGACTCCGGGTGGCGAACATACAATGTGATATATAGATGATGTATTACCGAATTGTACATCTGAAATCGATGTAATTTTACTAACAATTGTCATCACAATAAACTTTAATAAAAAGCAATTGTAATTTAAAAGCTTACTAATGTCAAAGTATACAGTGCTAATTAGACACAGGAGCCTGTTATATTCGTATATATAGCAAAAGAAAATTTCAAGCAGATAGCTTAGGATAAGCATCATATCTAACAAGCATCCTGCTCTACAGAGTTTACCCCAGTGCTTTGCATGGTGCAGACAGGTGGTACAGTTTTGTGGTTCAAATATGTGAGAACAGACATCTGAGGCCAGGAAACCAAACCTAGATAACTTCAATGTAAAGGGGTGGAACATAGTAGATAGAAAACATCCTCCCTGGGGAGGCACATATGATTTGAAAAAACATTTTCAGGAACAGGTGGAAGACTATGGCTGCAATAATGCAACCAGGGCTTACATAAAACATGTATTACTGTACTACAGAATTGGTCGGAAGAGAACTCTCCAAAGGCCAAAGCGTAAACAAAACAACAGAATGGAAAAGGAAAATATACAAAATAAATACAGTGAAATAAAACAAGAATGAAACTCAACAATATGTTCTTTGCAAGAGACACAACTAAATTACAAGGAAACATAAAGAGTAAATATAGACGGACAAAAAATTTAAAAAGACAATACCAACCCAAAGCAAGTTTAAATACAAAATCTATTATTAGGGAAAAAAGCTCATGCTAACCATTTTAACTCTTTTAAGTTTCAAGCACCTAAAGTAGTATGAAACTAGATACTACAAAAACTGATATAAATGTAGGAAGAAATGGACAAAACAAACAATCACCATAGTGAGAGATTTCAACATTCTTTGAACATACATTGGTAGGCAAAGCAAATAAATGTAAAGTGATGCTATACATTTATTTGAAAAGCATAACATGAATGACCTTATGTATATATTTATAACCCTGTATCCAATTATATATATTCTTCCCAAGCACAGGTGGATATTTTTCAAATGACCAGTTACATGGCCATAGAGAAAGTCAAAAGATTTCAAAAGAATAAATACGTGTGACGTATTATTGCAACTAAGTTGAAAAATAAATAACGAAAGTAACATTTTAAAAAAGCATAGATTTATGGACTTTAGAACACATAAATAACCAATGAGTAAAAGAAACAATCATAAAATACATTTTAAAATAATTTTAACTTTAATTATAATAAAAATAGTTCAGATCAAACTTAAGAATGAAGTCAAAACAGAATTTCAAAGAACATTTAGGATTTAAAATGTCTACAATGGAAAGAAATGATGACTGAAAATAAATGTTATAAAATTAGTACTTCATTAGAACAAATATAATGATAATGGAAGGAGGAAGAAAATAAAAATAAGAAAAAAATAAATGACATATTTTACCATGTATAATGCACACTTTTTTGCCCAAATTTGTGAGGGAAAAATGAAGATGTGCATTATGCATGGCTAGTGCTAATTCCATACCTATATAAATGTTTTTAATTGTTTTATTTATGCTTTGAGTAACTCTAGAAATTACTCAAAAATTTTTAGAAAGTGTAACTTTAATTTCTAGAAAGTGTAACTCTAGAAATCAATAATGATATCCATATGCAAAATAATATCCTGGAATACGATCATCAGTTTTGTTCAACCTATTAGGAACTCACAACGATGAATAGTTGTTGGCCTTCTATGAAGCGTAAAGTAAATATCGTAGATTTGTTACCGGTACATAAAATTTTTGTAACTTGTATCTGTTTTTGTGTTTTGTAATTGTTTGTTACATAAAATTTCTTGTACCATAATATGTTAAAAAATAAAGCGAAAATTCCTTTATAATACAAAAACAAGTACTTAAATGTAAACAAAGATTTGAATTAAAAAATTAAAACAAAATGTTTTTCTCCCTGAAAGTTGGGGCCAAGAATGTGTGTGCACAGTATACATGGGAGCACCTTATACACGGCAAAATATGGTAAACATTCATTAGCACTGATTAACAGAGTAAACAGTTGGTATTTTATAAAGACTAACAGAATAGATAAGCCTCCAGTGAGACTGAAAAGGGAAACAAAAAAGAATGGAATTTATCAGTATTAGGGATGAAAAGGAAAGACAGGATTGCCTATGCAGGAGAGAATAAGAAGATATTGAAGGCATTTCCAGTTTTTTGATAAAAGATTATTAGGTAATAATAACTACTTCTCTTGCTATACACAATAAAAAAGCCTGAAATGAATAAAAATCATATTACTAAGCAGTATTCATGGGCTGACAAAATAGTGACAGAGTCAGAGGCAGGAATTCATAGGTGATAAGAGCTCAAAAAGGAGACTCAGTATTTCCGATCCCAGAGTATGCCAGTAGAGAAAGACAGCCAAGAGTCTCAGCACCTCGCTGTTAATGGGGCAGGGGTCTGAGTCCCTAAGCTTTTAGGAGCTAAGAATCTGTATACGGCCCTTCTCTGTTTTAATCATTCACCTAGAGTATAACCTACAGCTTTGGTTTTTACCCTGGGACATTTGTTCATCTCAGGAGGCTTCCGAAAGGTGGACCTACTTTATGGACCCCAGGTGCTGAAGGTACCAATGTTAGAGCCCACCATCCTCCAAAGCCCAAACTCCTAGCATACCACCCCTGTTCCGTACTGGAACCCAAAAGTCTCCACATACTGTACTCTCAGAATTGTTTTGGTGTAGTATTGTTAATTGAGTTTAGGATGTTAGATAAAATTTGCATTTCTTGGCTAAATCTGTTTGCTGAGTATATAATTATGTTCTTTATATATTTCTTGGTTTAATTTGGTAATATTTTGTTTAGAATAGTTCAACCTATTTCAGTATTTGGATTGATCTATAATTTTCTTTTCTCATTATATCCTTATCATGCTTTTATATCATCGTTACCATTTCATGTCTCTTGTTCTTGTCAATTAGGCACTATTTTTTCCATAAGTACTCACTGATGAAGACACATAAGGCAAAGCTTTCTTTTATGGATGGTTTCTATTTGAGAATTTATGCAGTATTTATTTCAGTGTCCACATTTTCTATTAACTTTTTTGGTCAATTTTAATAAGTTGTATTTCTTAGGAGGTGAATTAGTTTTTAATCTAGTTTTCAAGTTTATTGGTTTCAGTATATCCATTATTCGTTCAGTATATCCATTATTATTATTTTTTTAATTTCTCTATGAGCAAGTAGATAACTCCTTTTATTCTTTTAAACAAACAAACAAACAAAAAAAACATTTTTTTCCTTTTTTTTAAGGAGGGTGCAGCTCACAATGGCCCATGCGGGGATTGAACCGGCAACCGTGGTGTTATCAGCACCACCCTCTAACCAACTGAGCTAACCTGCCACCCCCTTTTTATCTTTTTAAAACTCACTTTTTATTTAGTCTTTCAGAGAATTTTATATTTTGTCAGACTTTTCTATAAACCAATTTTAACTCTGCTAATCCTTTTTACTGCTTATATTTTATTCATGTTTGTTTTTTCTATTATTTTACTACTTGTACCACTCTATTTTAATTTGTTATTCATCTCTACTTTCTTAGATTTTTCAATAATTAATTTCAGCCTTCCTTGTTTCTTAATATATACATTGAAGACTATAAATTTTTCTCATAGCAAAGCTTCAGTTGCACTAAGGAGCTTTTAATATAAACTATATTCATGTCACTCATTTAGAAATACTTTATGATTTCTATTTTATTTCTTCCTTTAACCATGGGTAATTTAGTAGTGTAATTTTGTTTTTGAATTTCCCAACATATGAAGTTTTTTAGTTATCTTTTTACAGTTAAATTCTAGCTTAATTATCAATGGTGAAAAACATACTATGAATGTTTAAATCATTTGAAATTTGTTGAGATTTGCTTTGTGACACAGCATGTCACCAATTAATTGAAAAATACTTTAAGTTAACTTGAATGAAATGTGTATTGTTTTAGATTGTTTGTTGCTGGATACAGTGGTCTATACATATCCAATAGGTAAAGTTTATTGTGTTGTTTAAAACTTCTATATATCACTACTGATTTATTTTGTCAATTTGTTCTGTCTGCATAGAAGTTGTGCTAAAACCTTTCATCATTATGAATGTCTGTTTCTCCTAGATATTAATATTTGTTTTATATGTTACATGCTATATTTCAGGCAAATAAAAAGCTGAAATTTTTGCAATAAAAAAAGCTGGAAATTTAAATAAAAAGCTGGAATTGGCAAAATGAAATTTAATTCTTGTGAAATGTCCCTCTATATCTCAAGTGATTTTTGCCTTGACTCTCCATTATCTGGTATTAATATAGTTAAAATAATGTCTTTGGTCAATGTTTGCAAAGCATAATTTTTCCATAATTTTACTTTATATCTGTGTTTTTAATTTTAGATGTTTTTCTTCCAAGAAACTCATGATGGGTTGTGATTTTTTTTATTATTAAAATATACTGGGGTTAAAATGGTTAGTAAAATTACATAGGTTTCAGGTGTACAATTCTGTATTACATCATCTATAAATCACATTGTATGTTCACCACCCAGAGTCAGTTCTCCTTCTATCATCATATATTTGATCACCTTTACCCTCATCTACCATCCCTTTCGCCCCTTACCCTCTGGTAACCACTACACTATTGCCTGTGTCTATGAGTTTTTGTTTCTTTATTTGTCTTGTTCCTTTGTTGCTTTGAGTTTTATATACCACATATCAGTGAGACATGGAAACCAAAGTGTCCTTCAATAGATGATTAGATAAAAAAGATGCAGTACGTACACACAATGGAATCTTAATGATCTTAAAGATCTTAATGCTCTTGAAGATCATTAAAGATTATTCTGCAAAAACATTTGCAAGTTTTTAAACTACTACTACTCTGCCATAAGAAAAGATGAAATAGTGACATTTGCGGCAACATGGATGGATCTTGAGATTATTATGCTAAGCAAATAAGTCAGACAGAAAAAGTCGAGAACCATGTGATTTCACTGATATATGTATGGCTTGTGAGTTTTTATGCAGCCTGATGATTATCCTTTAATTAGGGCAGTCTTTCGCTTACAGTTAATGTAATTATTGGTACATTTGGATTTGAATCTACTATCTCATGATTAGGTTTCTATTTGTCCTATCTATTCTATGTTCTTTTCTCTTATTTCTTTCCCATTGATCAACTAAAGATTTTTTTTTTTTAATATTCAGTTTTTTTCCTATTAGGTTGGTAGGTTTATATTTTATTATTCTTTTAGTGTAATAATAAGAATAAATATTGTCCTTGACTTGTCAAAATCTGATATAAACTAGCTCTTTTGTCTCTTGCTAGGTAATGCAAGAACATTTTAACTGCTGTTTCATATACTAAGAAATTATGTGCTATGGTTATTTTTGTATTTTAATTTTTATAGATTCCAGAAATACATTACTATTATTGCTTTATATAGTTAATATTTATGTAGATTACCTACATATTCATTCTGTTGTTCTTTATTTCTCTTACATCATTGAATTTCTATCTGGGATCATTTCTTTCTTTTTGGAAAACACTCCTCAATATTTCCTTTAATATAGGTTTGCTGGAAAAAAATTAATATAGGTGTGCTGGAAAAATATTTCTGTTTAGGTTTGTCTACATTTTCTTTATTTCACCTTGAGGGAATGTATTTTTCCTGATCTAGACTTCTTGGTGGACAGTTTTTGTTTTGCTTTTTTCAGGATTATCACTGTGTTGTCTTTTGCCTTCCACTTTTTCATGTGAACTATTTATCAGTGTTTATGTTGCTCTTTGAAGGTAATCTGCCTTCATATTTCTGGCTGTTCTAAGATCGCCCCTTTGTCTAGTTTCAATGGTTTAAGTAGTATATAAATAATTTTTAACACCCTAATTGCCATTCATAGCAATTTCTTGAATCTGTGACTTCATACCATTTGTCTGTTGGGGGGAAATGAAAACATGACTTCTTCATATATTGCTTTTGCCTCATTCCCTTTTCCTTTGGGAAGTCTAATTACACAACTGGTAGATGTTCTCTGCTCCTATACTTTTGACCCTCATTTCTTTCCTTTCCTTCCCTAAGTTTCTCTGTGCTTTATTTTTGGATATTTTATTCTGACTTCCCTTTCAGTCATTAATTCAGTTATTTCTAAATACTACTAAATTCACCCCTTAAATTTTCAATTTTGGTTACTGTATTTTTCCAGCTTTACTGAGATACAATTGATACATATAACATAGTGTAATTGTAAGATGTAAAAAGTGTCGATTTGACACTCACACTCATATATTGCAAAATGCTCACCACCATAGCATTAGCTAACACCTCCATCATGTCACATAATTGCCATTTGTTACTTGTGGTGAGAACGTCAGCAACTTTTAAATATATAAAATATAGTATATTAACTAATCAGCATGCTGTACGTAAGGCCCCTGAACTTATTCCTCTTATACTGAAAGTTTGTATCCTTTAACCAACATGTCCCCATTTTCCCAACCCCGCATGCCCTGGCAACCACCATTCCCCTCTATGTTTCTATGAGTTTAGCTTTGTCAGATACCTATTTTAAAACTTACATTTTGTTATTTTGTTTGGTTGTTTCCAGTTCTCTGACAAAAATTTTAATCTTATGTCTTATTTTCTTGAATATACATTATACATAGTTATTTCAAAGTATCATCCCTTTGTAGAACTGTTCTTATTGCCTGTTATTTTCTCTTGGTTTTCAGTCACATTGTCTTGTTTTGTTTTATGGTTTTTTTATACAATTATTAGTTTTTATTGGATATTAGAAATAGCATATGCATAAGTGGAGAAATATTTTGGGTCCTAGGAAAATATGTTTCTCCACAGAGACATAAATTATTTACAATCTGGCAGGCATCTGGGGACACTGGCTATCCTTAGGGACTATAATGATTAAAAGGCTTCGTTATTCTCAAGGGTTTGTCTATTTCTGGAAAATATTTTTATAACTATCATATGGTATCCCAATCGAGGTCTCTGTGGGTCCTCACAAATTTCTGTCCCCTGACTTCTATGTAGGCTGTGGTGTGTCTGTTCGTGCTATAGTAGCAGTGGTTACCTAAAAGAACCCCTACACATATCGTTTTGGCAGATGATCCTGCCCACAGAGCCTCCAAACCTATTCTCTTCTGTAAGATGGTATGTGCTTCCCAGTATCATTAGTGAATTAATTTCCTGTTTATATGTTCCAGAATTGGCTTTTGTAGCTTATAACTACAAAACCTGATTGAAATCTATAAACTTAAGTATCTGTCAAGGAAATCCTGCATTTACTATCATTATTTTCCAAATTATTCTGTGAAATTCATACAGTTTGCCATGTGAACTTAAAAGTCATTCTGTTAAAAAAAAAGTCATTCTGTTCAGTTAAATCACAATTTAGGAGTGCGTGTGTGTGTGTGTGTGTGTGTGTGTGTGTGTGTGTAGAATTTGTGTAGGACTGGCATTTTTAATAATATGAGTTATTTCCAGAAAGATATTTCTCTTTAACTACTCAGCCCTTTTTTACTGCTCAATAAAGTTTGGTGATTATCTTAATATTAGACCTCCTACCTTTCTTTTATTTATTCTGATTTTTTGTTTGTTTTGGTATTATTGAGCTAAGGTCTCCTATTCTCCATTTCAAAGTATTGGTTGCTAATATAGAGACCATAGACTTTTACATATTTATTAGGTATATTTAAGTACCTTAGCAAAGTCTTTTCCTAATTCTAAATGGTGACTATTAGATTTTAATTATGTATCTTGAGTTTTCTAGGTCTACAATCATTATGTGTGTTTCTCTCTCATTACTGATTTGAAGAGAAATAGTCTATTAGTTGCAATTTTATAAGGTTTTAAAGATATTTTTGGAAAATACTTTCAAAACTAGGTAGGCTTCTCTTCCCATTTTACTTGAAAAACACAGGAAGAACAGTAGCTGAGTTTTAGGTAATACCTAAATATTTTGAAGTTATATTTTATTTTTTAAATTTTCAGTGTAATTAATACATAAACAAACATAACAAGCTATGTTTCTTAATATTAAAAATCTTCATTGCTAGAATACTTCACCTGCCCATTCATGACATATTGCTATATTTATTGAACTTTATTTGTTCAAATTTTATTTAGAAGTTTCATCTTTATATTTACAAATGAAATTATATATATTTTATGTATCTTTAACATGGCTAGAATTTAGAGGTATGATGGGTTTTAAAATGAGTTGGGAAGCTGTCATTTTTCTGTAAGCCTTCTAATAGCTTAAAACACGTAGATATATTCATTATTTAAGTTAAAACACTAGCTACAAAACTGTGTGAGCATTGTACCTTTCTATTTTCATTATATTTTTATTTAAATATATTTCATTATATTTTTATTTAATCTTCTCAAGTTCTAATATACTTGGTTTGTCACATTTTCTCACTCTTTGGGGGTAAATTTTGCTAATGATATTTTACAAGAAAATTTTGCATTCCATCTAGATTTTCAAAATTATTGCCATCAAGTTGTGCTATCTTCTTTGCTGATACTTTTAACAAATCCTGTATCTGTAATTATAAATTAATTTATATTCCAAAACTTTTTTTTTGTTTTTTGTTTGTTTGTTTGTTTGTTTGTTTTGCTTTATCAGGCTTGCCATGTGCTTTTCTATTTTGTTTTCAAAGAGCGAAAATTTGGTTTTATTTATTCTCTTACTATTTTATCTTCTTTTGTTTCAGCCCATAGTACTTTACTACTTTACTCTTTCATCTTTTGTTTATTTTTACATAATAACATTGTTCTCAGTTATATATTTACATCACTGTTTGTATTTCTTTAATAATAATTAAACAAGGTCTGTCAGTAAAGTTCTCTTAACACAGCTTTACCTCTATGCCATATATTTTGATATGGGTCAGGTTTTCACTTAGTGTTTTAATAAATTACAGTTTTGTTTTTATTTTCACTTTGATTCAAGAGTTTTTCGTTTTGTTTTGTTTTTTTTTTAGAAGGCAAAGCTGATGGTGCTTTTTGCCACCTAGATAAAGCCACAAAGATTACTATTAATGATTGTTCCAGTAAGCCAACTGAAAGAGGGCTGTCAAAGTTCAAATCTCCCCTTCCTTTTTGGCCTCTGAGTCTCAGGCTTTCCTGCTATAAAGGGTTGGGAATGGGAGTGAGGACAGGCTTCTTTTAGGGCACTGGCCGTGCACAGTGCACTCTCCTCTAAGAACACTGCTGTCAGCAGTCTCAAGTAGCCTTCCTGTTCTTGAACAGGATTACTAGGAAACAGAACTCTTTCGCTGCTCTGTCCTCTAGATGATTCAAGGCCTCAGAAATACTGATTTATTACTGCGTCTCATCACGTTAGGTTTCATTTTTCAAGTTGTTCTAGCACGGACTTGAGAGAAAAAAGGTGTCACGAAATGAATTCAGCAAGCTATCCTCAGAGATACATGTTTTCCTCCCTGAAATATTTTTGGAAACCCTGCTAATTATCACCCCTTCCGCTACTGTTGTCTTAACTGAAACAAACCCTTATTAGCTCTATCTTGGACTGCTGAAGTCATTTCTCAACTGGAGTATCTCCTGCTTGTATCCCCTACATCCAATCTGTCTCCCAAACTCCCAAAGTTATTTTTTAAAACATGTATATGAACATTATTGTCACAACTTACAGCAGTTTCTACTGCTTACAAGATCATCACAAAATGTACATTGCTCAGGAAGGCTTATCAGACCTTTTCAAACCTGAGTGGCCTATCAAAATATATAATCCGACATTCCCACACTCTCCAGGCAGTAAATAACTATCTTCACCACTTTTTCTAGCTGATATACTTTTTCACAGCCCAAATGATAAAACCTTCAAATTAGTTGATTTTCTTCTTGAGTCACCATTTCAGATTTTACACATTCGTTTATTCTAATATCAGGATCTGTTATGGGAACTGGACATTTTTGTTAATAATGTGTTTCTGTATCTCCTTTTTGTTTTTTTAATTGGCCTGAATGATATTTCATGTCAAAGGCCATGTCTCATTATTATACCAAAGAGCATATAGACTTTTGAATGAATAAATTAATTTAAATAATTGTATTCAATTCATTAGATGAGAAGACATTTTCTAAAATTTGCAAATTTTAGTTCTCTATCTATATTTAATTCATTACTTCTTAAAGGTGGCAGAATTTAGGGACATAAATACCACAAATTGTAGGCTAGAGTGTAAAATGGATGAAGAATTGGGATTAGCCAATGAAATAAATATTTTTAAATAAAATCACTGCAAGAAGCCCATCGTCAAAAATAATCAGAAGTGATAGTCAACCATTTAACATGTGACTACCACAGTCTACCAAGTATGCCTAGTAAAAAGCTTAACTGGCTGCCAGCCAAGAAATTAGGCACTTATTTCCATATTGCTCCTGTTGAAAAAAAGATAAACATGAGAGCCCAGAATCTGTGTCATGGACTTGCCAAGAGCATCCTCTGAGTGACCATTCTTTTGGCTGAAATAATAAAACATCTTGAAAGGGGGTACAAAAGGAGACTACTCCTGCATTGCCAGCAGAAGTATGGGCCAAGCCTGTATCACACTGCAATATAGTAGCCGATTAGCTGTGTAAATTGTATTGTGCCAAAAAGAAGAAATCACTGTATTCAGAATCTACAAATTTCATGCATCTCTACAGCCTATTACAATTGGAGGTAAAGGTGAAATATTTATTTTTATAATTGGTTTTATTGTTATGAAATAATTGATGACTTTGGAAGACAACTTAGACATAATGAAACGGGTAGAACAAACCGTATGACTACCTTTAGCACAAGTGGACCAAATAAGAGGCAAAGAATTGTCATTGATCAGTGGGGCTTTAGGAAGTTAGGGGAAGAACGATCTTGTGACTTTCTGTAAGTAAAATCTATTGCTTTTATTTGCAGGGAGGAGGATGGGTAATCATTTATATAGAAGAAGAATCACTCCTCGTGGAATACCTAAGTACCCAGGAAAAGGTAACATACACAAGGCAATAGTTTTATTTTCAAGTGGAATTAGCTTCATTTATCTTATTTTACTCAGGAATCATTATGGCAAAAGAAGAGTGAGGGAGAAAAAGGATGAGATGATATATAGTATAATATCTGAGACTCAGACCAAAAAAACTCCAAATAATCTATTTAAATTTTGAGCATATTTATATTTGTTTGTAATTATAGATGAATTATCAGACTAGAAGTAAAATGGAGAAGTGATTTAGAGAAAATTTTCCATATATCCTAGTAAGAAAAATTTGTGAAACCAGGCACATGGAAAGAATCTTATTTTTCAGATGAAATTAGTGATAAGATATCCAATCTATAGCTTGTTAACTCACTATTCCCTCAGGCCACAGTTTCCAAAGTGTGGTCAACTAGCTCACAAAACACTAGCTCACAGGATATTATTAAACTCCACGAAAAAGTATTCTTTACGCAAATGGGTTTCTTAAATTTTTAGGGTAGTCATAGTTAAATACAATTATTACTGTAATACTTTGCAGAAGCTTTAATATGGAAATTTCAAACTTTCAAAGGAGATTGCAGAAATAGAATTTTCAAAATGCATATAACCAGTAATTATCTCAAAGTTTTTGAAGCACTAATCTTCCATGAAACAAATTTTAGGAAACAGTATTGACATATGAGGTGACCAAAAAAATACAATGAATGTTTAAATGTAAATATATATATATATATATATATTACAGTAAAAGACACATTGCTATCAATCATCCTCAAGATACTCCCCCTTGCATTGCCATGGATCTTGCTTGCCACTTTCTGAAGCAGTTATGGAAGTCCTCTTTTGTGAGTGTCTTTATTTTACCCTCCATGTCACACATCGTTTCTGGTACAGCAATTTCTGTCAAATAAAACATTAGTGTGTCCTCATCCACCTTATTCACCAGATCTGGCACCATGTGACTTCTGGCTCTTCCCCAAAGTCAACAAGACCATGAAAGGTAAATGCTTTGAATCGATTCAGAACATGGAGGCAGCCATGACAGTGCGACTAAAGACACTCATGAAAGAGGACTTCCAGAATTGCTTCAGAAAGTGGCAAGAATGATGGGATAAGTGTGCTCAAAGCCACGGGGAGGGGGTACTTTGAGGGAGGATTAATGGCGATGTGTCTTTTACTATAATACATTTTTTTTAAATTTAAACATTCACCTTATTTTGTGATCATACTGTCTTGCAGGGAGGGACTTTAGTCCTGCTCCTTGCACAAAAATGCAGAATATGGTGAAGCCAAAAAGGAACACCCACGGAGCCATAGACAGGGGAGTCATACCACTATATTCTCCCTGGCGGCTGGGCTGGAGACACAGGAAGCAGGAGTCTCACCTGCAGGCCGCTTCTCTGCCAACCAACCAACCGATCAACCAGCACAACCACGGCAGTTATGTTAGTGGCTAATGGCTAACCGGTAACAGCTGATGGCCATCTACTCCCCGAGCCAGCACCTTTCCACGTGAGGCCGACAGCCTGCCAACTGCTCTCCTGACTCTGTCCCCACACACACCTTGTATGCTTATGTATCTATATTGCTGAACCGTTTTCTATTGTTTCTATTGTTTTGTGAGAATTGTGCGTGTGTGTGTGTCTTTCTCATGGACAAACATGATCTGCAAAAAGTCAAAAAAGCTAAATTTGTACCTTTGGCTAATGGGAGAAGTTTGAATAAATATATGTATTTTTTAAATGGTAATATTCTTTTGCTTGATCTGTAGCCTGCCTTGCAGTTTATGTAAAATTTAAAAGGAAAAAGCACGTCCTATTTTCAACACTAATTTTAAAATTAACATGAAAGGTTATGTGAAATCTTTTAATAATGTTCAGAATATTTAATTTCAACAACTGAGTTCTCATCAGACACTACACAGTTGGATACCATAAAGTGCTCGAAGAAAACAACTGTTAACCAAGAATACTACCTACTATCTCCATAGAAATAAAATCCTACATCTTTCGAAATAAAGACATTCCCAGATAAACAAAAACTGAGAGAATTTGTTGATACCTGATATCCCTTATAAAAAATATGAAAGGAAGTTCTTAGGCTAAAAGCAAGTGACCCCTGATGTTAATTTTAATCCATGTGGAAAACAAACAAACAAAATAAAAAAAAACAAAAATCACACAGAGCATAGTAAAGGTAATTATGTAATTATAAAATACAGTATTAATGTATGTCTTCTCTTTTTTCCTCTTAACTGATTAAACAAACAACTATTTTATAGTAGCAATAGAAGTAGTTTTTTGTTTGTTTGTTTTTTTAATATCCGTCTTTCCTATTGTGCCTTCCATTTCTAGGACCACCTACCTTCTCAGGTGCCTTCCATAACCAATTAATTATCTCTTCTTTCTCTTCTATATGTAACCACTTCTCATTTGGATAATTTCATTGAATGGCTACATTTAGTCAAGTTTATCACATTTTAAAAACCAAAGCAAGCAACCTCTCTGATAGGTTGGCCGAGCACACACAGGCAAGTTAAGAAAGATTATTAAGAGTAAGTCTATGGGCCTGAGCAAAAGATGGCTACAGCAGGGCTGTGTCTAAAGGGGACTGCAGCCCCGAGGTAGGGGGTGAGGAGGTTTTATAGGGGCTGTGCTGACGGGGTAGCCTTGTTTGAACAGAAAATGCTGACTGCCTGCAAGCCAGTAGCTGTTTGGTGACTTTCCTGTTATGGCAAGTGTCATGCGGGAGACCCTGCTCGCTGCGCCATTTGTCGTGCAGGGTCTCTGCTCCCGCTCCCCGCCCAAGAACGCAGGACACGGTAAGGCCAAAAAGGAACACCCATGGAGCCATAAGTAGGGGAGTCAAACCAATATATTCTCGCTGGTGGCTGGGCTGGAGACACAGGAAGCAGGATCTACATAATCTGCCTAACAGCAGTCCGCGCTCGCCAGCCACCATCTTCTTGCTAGCCCCCATTCCTTTCCTGCTAGCATAGCCACAGCAGTTATATTAGTGGCCAATGGCCTACGGGTTACAGCTGACGGCCAACTAGCCACAGCTGCTGGCCATCTGATCACAGTTGATGGCCATTTACTACCCGAGCCAGCACCTTTCGATGTGAGGCCGAGAGCCTGGAAACTTTTTTGGGGCTTTGTCCCCACAGCAAGTTTGGCTCTGCCTGCAGGCGCAGGCCAACAGACATTTTGTTGTTATCTTGCAGACACGGCTCTGTCTGTAGGTCAAGGTTTCCGAATCCTCACATTCAGAGACCTAACGTTCTGATTCCATCCGCTATCACTTTGTCCTTTTCATCCACCACAGCAGTTAATAAAAAGCTCTGTCACTTCTTGCTACTCACCTCTCAACTCACTTCAGGCAGCCTTGGCTCACATCCGCACCAAAACAGCTCTTTCTGACGCTGCCAGTGCGGGTCTGCGAGAGGGACACGCGCAGCCTCAGGTGCACGCCCGAGAGCGGGAGTCACGCGTGTGGACGAGACCGCAATCCTAGAGGAAGCCGGGTCTCGCGGGATCTGGGAGACCCACGCAGGCAGGCGGCGGAATCCCGCCCGAGAAGCAGGTCGCGCCTTGCGCGGGAAGGCCACTCTCCCAGGTCCCTGCAAAGGAGCTTGGCTCGTACCAAGTATCACGCAAACCCGAGGCTCGTGGGCGGCTGGGTACCCGCAGTCAGCCACAGTGTGGCAGCACCCGGTCCGGGAGCCCCGGCCGGTGTGGAGGGGAGGGCTCCGGCCTGGACCCCCGAGGGACCGCGGGCAGCCGCATGGGCGAGTGCACTGCGCCTGCGGGGCCCCAGGGCTGGCCTCCGGGCATCTGCAGGGGCCCCGGGCGCCCACGCGGGCTTCGGGGACAGTACGTGGGGCCGCAGTCTGACGCCTGTCAAGGTCCATTCTGAGAGGAGACAATAAAGTGTGCATGCCGGCAGAGGAGCTGACCAAGAGCCTCACTCAGCACCGGGGGCTGTGGCTTTGGCCACCTCCCGCCCCCCATCCACAGCCACCCTCCTCGTCTTCCTGCAGACGTGAGTACAACGCCCTCCGAAAACCACTGGCTTCTATGTCCATGCCAACCGCAGACCATGGCACCCTCACCCGCCGAGGGCCCCCTGTAGCTGCAGGAGCACGACACCGCAGCTTTGCTATTGCCTAGGTACAAGCCCATGCAGGGCCCACAGGGGGTCGGTGGGACTCCAGCTGGCTGCCCTAGAGACAGAAGCTCACCAAATCTGGGTCTCTGTAGGCCACGGGGCACCTGCATTTCACTGGCACACATCAACCTTTCAAAACAAGTGCTCGGAGTCCCGAACTAGGGCGGAGTAGACATTCTCACAAGTAGACCTGGGCAAGATGGCCTTGTCAGCACAAGGTGAACACAAGGGGAAAAATGGCCCTCCTTCCCAGAACCCAAAGTATATTAACAATATACAGACTGCAGCTGGTCCTCGGGTATCATAATCCCCCCATCCTGGAGACTGTGTCCAAAAAGAGCCAGACAGAAAAGTAATGCACTTCACACAGTAGAAGAGTAGAAAAGGAAACAACCTCATGTAAACATACACACGCACACACTGCTTCACACACAAATACAAAATACAAAACAAAACAAACACCCAGGCTCCCACACACATCCTTGGGACCAGTGGCTCCTTCCTGCAGCTACAAGGTTAAAAAAAAAAGATCTAAAGGCCATTTTTCTTTCATTTCAATGGACTTTTCAGCAGCGTTTAGCAATGTTGAACACTCCCTGTATCTTTAAATGGTATTTTCCATCATGTTTTAAACAATATTCTTCGGCTCTGTTTTCTCTTAACAACTGCGGTCACTCTTTCACAGTTTTCATTGGACCATTTTCCTCAGCTGTTCACACATCAAACTCCTCAAGGCACAGCCAGTCATTCTTCCTCCCCAGTCAGTCTTACCCCACAGTCATCATGATTTCAGTGTGCGGAACATATACATCAGACATCAGTGGGGTTCCGGGATCATATATCCACTGGCCTGATTGTCATTTTCACTCATGTGATATCAAGCGTTATATTGTTGCCTCTCAGCTCTAAACTCACTCTCCCATGCTGTACTTAGTGATAATCTGACTGGGACTCTGAAACTACACTTCTTGGTTAAGTGGAATCCACTTAGCTTCTACAAATAGGGATCTTAGGGGAAGACTGAAGGCTGAGAGAAGTGTCAGTCTCTTTTGTCTCTCTGTGTGTTTTGGCTTCTGATGGACAACCTACTCCTGGTTTGAGGTTACTCTCAGTGTTATTGCTTTACTTCAGCAACAGTTTCTTTCCTGTAACAGTAATCATACCCAATTTACATATTTTCCAACACTTGCAAAGAGCTTCAACTCAGAGACATGAGAACCCGCTGCCAGTTCCTGTTTTTCAGAAGTGTGTTCCCTGGGTGTTAGGGGCCCCATCTTTGAGTTCAGAAATACACACTCTAGGCCAGGGGTGTCCAAACTTTTTTCAACGTTTTTCACCAAGGGCCATATGCGGTAAAATACACAAACAGCTGGGCCACTCACTCGAGGTGAAGTACGTATTGCCTCACCTGGTTTATTTAAGTAAACTAAATATATTTTTGGAATTTGCTGTGGGCCAATTAACAATGGATCATGGGCCGCAGTTGGCCCACGGGCCGCAGTTCGGACACCCCTGCTTTAGACCAGTTGAGGTCCTTCCTGCTCAGAGATATGATGTTCAGATGTGCCAAGACTCTCCTGAGAGGTCTACATTGTTCTCAGCATTCCCTTTATTCTGTCAGCCAGAAGGATGGTAGTCATTTCTGTATTTTTCTGCTCTGTGATGTCTTAATTTTTTTTCTTAATGCTTTCATTAGTTAGTTATTTTATACCTAGTTCAACATTTTTTTACATTAAAATCTCTTCTGTTCAAACTACTGGTATGATTTCTGTCTCTTAAATGGATTTTAACTAATACCGATGCTTAAAGGCCTTCAAACGCAATGTTTCTAACTCATGAACTGTCCTGAAAACCCTGACCCTCTTTCATCGTTCTTTGTCTCAGTGAATGGCATTCTCACTCATACAGTTGTGCAACTATGGATCTAGAATTCACCCTGGACCTTCTCTGATCACATCTTTATATACAATCGTCAGCAAATCCTCTCAATGTTACCTTCTACCTTTTCTTAAGAGTATTTTTTTTAATTTTCAATTACAGTTGACCTACAATATTAGTTTTAGGTGTACAACATAGTGATTAGACATTTATAAAACTTATGAAGTGATCACTCCTATAAGTCTACTACCCATCGGACACCATACACAGTGATTACAGTATTATTAATATTTAATTTATTAAATTTATTTGAGTGACATTGGTTGGTAAAATTATATAGGTTTCAAGTATACATTTCTATAATAAATACATTATCTATATATTTGACCCCTTTTTCCCTCTTCTACTAGCTCCCCTTACCCTCCAGTAACCAGTAAACTGTTGTCTGTGTCTATGAGTTTTTGTTTCTTTGTCTGTCTTGTTCCTTTTTACTATCTCCACAACCATCACCACGTCTAAAGGTACCATCATTTCTTACTAGTCTACAACAAAAATTTGCCTGCTGTTTTCTGATCCTTTTGAAGCCCATGTCTGACTAAATTGTTCAATGGCTTCTCCACTGTAAGAATGGAACAAAATCCTCTTAATGGTTAGAGGGGTCTGCATAGCCTGGCTCCTGCCTTCCTCTTTTGCCTTAATTGGCTCCCTTTCTTCCCATGATTCTCTGTGCTTAGCTCTAACGAACTTCTTTCAGACATTCTTAAATTCACTATGCTCTTCCCTTCCCTAAGCTCTGGACTGTTGTTCCACTTCTGTCTGGAATGTTGTCCCTGTGATTTCTCTTTTCCTATCTAACAGTCATTTGTACTTCAGAGCTCAGGTTGAGTTTTCCTTTTTTGGAGAAGCCTTGGTGGATCCTTAGTCTAGATTAGATTCTTTTTTTCTATAACCTCAAAGAATGAGTTTTCCTTCCATCATGGCTCATATAATACATCTAACCTCTGATTAATGAATTCATGTCTATCTCATACAGTGTATTGTAAGCACCATTAAAATAATTGCATTTTCAACAACATGCACTCTGGCTACAAAGTGATAGGTTTACATTAGATATTTGTTACATAAAACAATATATTTGCATGTATGCATTTATGAATAAATAATGTTAAAGCAGAAATACCTTACAGATGGAAATCTACATATTTGAGGCAAGGAAACAGATATCAATGCTTCCTATTTTGTGACAAGTGGACCTTGTTTATTTTATTTTGTTGGTACATTGTTTAATCTGAAAATCAGGTTTTCTCTGAGATTCCAATGAGCAATGTTTTCAAAAATAGCTTATTTTTATTTAGTGTATTGTTAGTATATGTATATATTTTAGTGGTGAGATTATAAAAGATGGCCAATCCTCTAGGGATGCGATGTGGATAAATGTGGATGTAAAAATCTGATACTTCTAAGAAGTCTAGTCTATAACAAATATATTATCATAGCTACATCTACAGCTGAGTATCTTACCATCTCATTTATAGATGGGGAAACTGAGATCAAATGTACCATCACTCTGAAAATCCCCCCATGTTTATGAAGCCAGATCTGTTTATCTATCTACTGGTAAATGTATAATGTCTATTAGAAAAAGAAAACAATGTATCTAGGAGTTAATAAAGGAGATACAATTTCAGAGATATTTCAGATTTTTTTTTCATATTTTAACAAACATTTGAGTATAAATTACGATATTTCATCATTACAAGTTTTCTTGTTTTTATTATCCAAACTGCCATGCAGTTTATATATATATATATATATATATATATAAAGGTACACATACATAATGCATGTTATCCATTTGGCCAGTGTCTTAAAGATGAGTTTAAATTTAGTAAATGATTTAATTTATCTTATTTTTTAATGACACTCTAAAATGTTAAATATATGCAGTTATTTTTGTAGTAGAGAAATAAAAAGAACAAATGCATTTCACATTTTACAATAAAAGCAGAGGCAAGAAACAAAATTGTTAGATTTATTATTTTTCATGAAGAAATATCACATACACTAAATTCACTAAGAATTAAAAAAAAGATATTAAATCATTAGTTTTATGCCCTATAGGCAAATTTCAAAACATGCCTTTCCTACTCTACCCTTTTACTTTTTAAAGCCAAGGAGAGTGACAAAAATATATCTTTCGAAATGATTAGCATTTAATAGGAAAAAAAAAAACTCAGGCAATCTCCATAACTATGGTTTAAAATTACTTGAAAATAAAACATTAGTATTTCTAAGAGTTATTCTAAGAATTTAAATATTAATAGTACATAGTGCCATTTGGGGAAAATATTGTGGAGACATAAAATACTTTTAGTAAGATATTTATTTTTTTAAGTTATTTTGCAATTCTATTGTTATATGGCCTATTTAAACCAACTTTCTGAAAGCTAAGGGAATATGTGTTTTAATAGACTCCCCAATGCGGTGCGTAGTAAATCAGACACATGTACTTTTTCTTTTTAATGTTTTCAGGAAATCGTTTTGTTTTGTTTTGTTTTCCCCTTTATCCATTCATTCCCCTGTTATCCTTAGGGAACACTTCAGATATTATGGTAGAAGACAGTGCATTGCTGAGACACTAACATAGTAACATGGGCCCACTAGACTTTTGTAATTCCCAAATAAGGATTAAAATAATCCAGGGTTTTTGAAATATTTGTACCAGAATAGCTCTTGGATATCTTAGTGAAAAATGACTTGTTGAAGGATCGGAGGATACTATAGAGAAGAAGCAGAAAAATTGAAACCGCAGCATTGCAGGAGTTCCAGTTAGGTCTGAAATGGAAGAGACATCTGCTTAAAGAGTTTTGCAAAAGGTCCTGACTGTTAACCAGCATCAGTTTTGAAGGAAATGCCCAATGGCTTTACTCCTGCAATTGACATGCACTGTCTCTAGTCCTATTAACATAACTGACAGTAACACCTCATGCTTTATAAAATGATGGAGATAAAGATTCCAATTATTTAATATTTGTTGGATATCTAGATACAGTATACTAAACTACCCTTTCCAAATCGTTTTATAGTATAATTTAAACAGAGTGGATGTACATGAGAAAAAGAATTAGCTTTCAAACTTTGGTATTTTACTTCCAAAAAGTAAACTTGTTTAACTGTTTGTCCAGTTGGTACAAATTCCTAATGAATAATCCCTCTGATATCAAAAAGGTTAGCAACATCATTGCAACAAGTTCACAAACTTAATTGTCGGACTTTGTATGGTATATTAGTCATAAACCAGAGCACTGGTGGGAGAAATGGTAGAGATAACATTTTAGAGATTGAATTGATAGTACTTGCTGATTAACTGAGTGAAAAAAGTGTATGCGATCCATGGTGAAGTCATTCACTGATATTGGGTATTTACTGGAGAGCAGGTTTTGAACCTGCTGAGTTTGAATGTCCTTATGATCATTAGGCTGCAAAGCCTAATAGGTAGGTGACAGTTGCAGAAGACTGTTGGGCTTTAGGACTGATCATCTTATTTAAAACTTCAAACTCCCCAAAGCCCCGGCAATATTTCTCTCCATCATAATGTCATGCATTCTAAGGAATGTTTTTTCACACTTGAACACCTCTGAAATTGGATATAACTTACAATATATGAAGCTGTACAATTTAATTGCATATAAGAAACATAAAATAGTGACATGCCTCACAGTCGATGGCATCTTATATATGTTGAAACACATCAGCTCTCTCTCTTCTTTTTAATTAAAGTTTATTGGGGTGGCAATGGTTAGTGAAATTACGTAAGTTTCAGGTGTACAATTCTGTAATACATCATCTATATAACACATTGTGTGCTCACCACCCAGTCAGTTCTCCTTCCATCACCATATATTTGAACCCTTTACCCTCTTCTATCACCCCCCTCCCTCCTTACCCTCTGGTAACCACTAAACTATTGTCTGTGAATTTGTGTTTCTTTATTTGTTTGTCTTGTTCTTTTGTTGCTTTCAGTTTTATATGCCACATATCAGTGAAATCATACGGTTCTCGACTTTTTCTGTCTGACTTATTTCGTTTAGCATAATAATCTCAGATCCATCCATGTCGATGCAAATAGCACTATTTCGGCTCTATTTATTTATTGTGACTTCCTTCACCAGAATATAAGCTTCATTAGAAGAGTTTTCTTTTTTTTCCTTTTCCCATTTTGTTCAGTTCTGTATCCCCAGTGCCTGGTACATAGTAGGTGCACAATAAATATCTGTTAAATGAGTGAATGAGTGACTTAGACTGTTTCCATCTATTGAAACCGAGAAGGTGGTGCTCTTGTCAACGGAGAGATTAAGCCCATTTAGGACAATGGAAAGAAGTGGTGGTAACTTTTCAGGAATTAGGAAGCATGAAAGGCTTGCCTACGTGGTGAAGATTTGTGAGCGAAGCAGAGGAAACTCTACATCTCAGGGAAGTAGCATGAAGAGGCAGGATCTTAGGTAAGGAGTGTGACATATAACATGCCTCAATCACTTAGAATTCCTTTTAGGAGCCCCAAGCCACAGCTTAGGGATGATTTTTTCCATCATTTAAGAAAGATGCATGAGACAAATTTTAGCCTATACTTGAATGAAAGAAGTTATCCTAATCACAAATTTGTATGAATTATAATAGACCAGATGATAATTTTATTTAATTTTGCTTATACCCAACCTAAAGCTGTTAAACACATTTAAAAGCTAACACACACGCACACACACACACACACACACACACACATTAATATATCAGAGAGCAAGCTCTATTCAAATAATTGGAAGTCTTTCTCAAGGGAAAAGCAGTTTATGCTACTGCAGAGGATACACTTAAAACCAGCAGTTCCAAGGAGCTTTGTGGCTCAAAAAGGGAAGGATATGCCAATAATTGAAGCTGATCATCACTGAGAAGAACCGACTAAAAAATTATGGAATGCTTAAATAGGCTGGATAGTGCTTTTAGTGCATGGTACTATTTTCTATGCAACTCTTTACTGTAACACGTTTCTGTACTGCAAAAAAGGATGTCAAATGGTAAATTTTCCCTTCCATGTGAGGGGAATGGCCTCATTGTAATAAGCAGGTTGCAGTGGTCCTTGTGTGATTTTTTTCCAGTGTTAGTGGTTTTAGCCTCCAAGTGCTGAGAAGTAAACTGAGACAGTCAGTGAACCCATGAGCCACAGAAGAAAACAGTGCTGTCTAAACCGTCCATTTTTTTCTTGATGTTCCCCTCAGCTACCTATGGCTTCGTGCTCTGTCCTTGAAGAGCTCATTGCAGTTCTTTGTACATTTTTCCCTTGTGTCCATTACTCGGCAGCCTAGCCTTTCTCGAGGTTCGAGCAGTCTGTGTCTAACCTGTTTTCTCCCAACACCATTTTAATGCATGCTTTTGCAAAAATCAGAGTTTGCAGGGAACACATACATCACATTATTGCACTGGATAGGAGGTTGGGGAGATGGACTCTAAAGTTCTCTCAAACTTGGAAGTTCCAGACTAACAGTGTCTGACCAGGTTGAATATACATTAATTCATGAAGAGCAAAGAAATCTGGGACAATTGACCTTAATTTTTTTTTATGTACTGAAATCTGAAACTCAATTTTAATATTTACACATAAACAAATTTGAAATTTGATACATTTTATTAAGACAATTTATCAGTTTCCTTTTAAAAATATACTTTACCAAACAATCTAGGCCCACTTCTGTGATTTCAGGCTGTCAGACAGATGTTAGTGCTTCTAGAATTGTCCCAAATACATGGGTTGTCCTATAAGACATTAAGAATAGTCCTTTTTGGTTTATATACCACATATCAGTGAAATCATAGGGTTCTCTGCTTTTTCTGTCTGACTTATTTCACTTAGCATTATTCTCTCGAGATCCATCCATGTTGTCACAAATGCTCCTATATCATCTTGCCTTAACGCCGAATAGTATTCCATTGTGTATATAAACCAAAAAGAACAAGACAAACAAATGAGAAACAAAAACTCATAGACACAGACAATAATTTAGTGGTTACCAGAGGGTAAGGGGATGGGGGGTGGGTGATGAGGGTAAAGGGGATCAAATATATGGTGATGGAAGGAGAACTGACTCTGGGTGGTGAACACACAATGGGATTTATAGACGATGTAATACAGAATTGTACACCTGAAATCTATGTAAATTTACTAACAATTGTCACCCCAATAAAATTAAAAAAAAAAAAAGAATAGTCCTAATTCTGTGTGAGTTAGTTTCCTGAGAGAATGCTGTGAAAGAGACAGTACATAGTTCAACTTTAAGGACCTGTTTGTTTGAAGGACGTCAGTGTTTCCTCCGACATTGGTGCATTTTAAGTCCTTCCAGTAATACGGGTATGCACAAATTCATTGTTATGAGACCAGAAACAAACACAAACAAACAAACAAACAAACAATGCAACCCAATTGCAAGTCAAATTTCCCAGATTAGCATCTAGGTACTACTTTACTAGTAGACTATGATAGTTAATTTGTTTTGTGAGCCATGATCCAGGAGAATTACTTAATCTGGTGATACAGCAAATACTGACAGCCTGTAGTACTTTTTTATAGATTGGAAGTATTACCTGTATTTCTTCAGGACATGCCTGTTTTTCCATCTTAGAACAACATGGTGAATCTATTCTTCTCTCCTAATAGACTGATTTCCTCTAACACTCCTTCGGGAGTATTTTCTTACTGATAAAATTGATGCTTCATGGGACATAATTATATTGGTAAACAACAAAATACTATCAAAAAGACTGTGATGATAGCAAATCACCATTTGGTACAGTGGTAAGAAATGCGACTAGGAGATGGAATCTGTTTCTAGCCCCAACTTTCCCACTTCCGACTCAGTTCTTTTTGTTTATCTTTCTGGACTTCTGTTTATTTATTTGTAAAATGAGGTGAAACTAGATTGGCAGTTCTAAAGTGGGATGGCATCTAAATCAATTATGCAGCTCTCAAACAGCAGACAGGTAGGCCCCCTTCTGAACATCAGGGTCAGAGTTTCTAGTGGTCGGGCCTGGTCATAAGGGTTTTTATAAGATGTCATGGGTTCTGCTCAGTATACTGCTAGCTAAGAAGCCTAATTGTTTCCAAAGCACTTTTCTAGCATTATCTTTTAGGATTCTATATATGGCATATTAACATTAGAATAACAAGATATCAAGTGAATATAACAGTTAACTTCTAACAGATGTCACAGAATTTTAAATCCAGTTGTATAGCAGCAACATATCACTGCTATAATAGTTACCAAAACATGTATGGCTTACCCCTCAGCCAGATCAAAGATGTAGAAGGGAATTAGAGTTTGGGAAATTTTTGGAAAATGTGTTTTCTAAAATTTTGAGAAAATTTGTAGGAAAAAAACATGTTTGCTTCTTTGATTTGTTTTTAGAGAAAGCAGCTTTACAAGCAACATCACCTTCCCTTCCATGGGGAAAGAATGAGCTGAGATCCTTAACTAGGAAAGAACAGGCTTCAGCAAGATCTCTTGCTCAGAGCCATCATAGTTTGAGGAGTTGAGGGCAAGAAATAGGTGTGCCATCGTGATGAGACAACCATCAGCAAGTAGTACTGCGTTGACATCAGCTTGCATTCCAGAATGTGTCAGAGCAAAGAGTGGACCATAGTGTAGGGAGAGAGAGGCATTTCAAACATCCACCTGAGAATTCCATCTGAGGAGTGAAGGGATTTCAACAGCAGGCTACTATGGGTAGGGGTCTTTGGAGAACCTGAGTGGAGAGTAACCAGTGTGGGGAACAGAAAATCTGGCTACTGTGTGAGAATGATGGGTGAGAGCACCCCATGACAGGCAAATATGTCAGGACCTGAGAACAAAAGTCACTAGGTGGAGTATAAACGCCTTTTCTCATATGCTTCCAGCCTGGACCCTAAACAAACATTGCTAGAGCAGCTCTGTTCCTGAGGAGGAAGTTATCTCAGAAATGGAGCAAAGCCCACTATGCCTCCTTTCTCAAGGCAAGCAGTTACCCAGTGCTGCCTCAGCCCAGAGAAGGAGAGCGGCCCCTAGTGTGGGACCACAGCAAGAGCACAAATGGAGGCCCACGGGCCAAGGTCAAATGCCAGACGTACACATCAAGTTAACTGTGAAGTGAAATTCCTTCTCTTGTTCTGCTTTGACAAGTTGTTCCAAATGATGGTGCAGAACAAATATGTTTAAATTTATGATTTTATTCTTCTATCAGTTGGGACAATATCAAAGATGATAAAATTAGTTACTAGTGTCCGTGATAGGGTGTTCAGATGTTGGACCAGCAAAGTTAGGATGCGCAATAAACAAAAAAAAGATCTAGAAATTAGGATGTTTTTCCATAAAATGCATTTTATTGCCTTTATTTCAGCAGAATCACTGATATCTTATATTTCACATTTTTCATATAAAATGCTTTGTTGACAGTAATGCCAAATTAGACAGTCTTTCTGAGTTATTATAGATTTTTTTTTTTGTTTGTAAATTATTACTTCAATTCAGGGAAACGTCACTTAGCTGATTGTAGCAACTTAAGGTGATAAAATTATTAAAGCATTATTTTTATAAGAGCGAAATTGTGATAATGCATGTCATGTTTAAGTATTGTGATGATGTAATAAATTACTATAATGAGAAATGTAAAATAGTTTAAATATTCCCTATTTCCCCAAAAATAAGACCTAGCTGCACAATCAGCTCTAATGTATCTTTTGGACCAAGTCTTATATAATATGATATGATATGATATGATATATGATATGACATAGTATAATATAATATAACATAATATAATGTAATATAATACCAGGTCTTATATTTTTGCTCCAAAAGACGCATTAGAGCTGATTGTCCATCTAGGTCTTATTTTCAGGGAACACAGTTTTAATATATAAATTATAGTTTTTATAATTTGTAGTTTTTAGTCTCAAAGTAATATCTTTATGTGTTCAATATTGTGAAAAATCAATATCACATTTCAAGAATTCTAGGTCCATCTATATCTATCTGTTATTTATCTATGTATATGTCATCTTTATCACGGTATTAAGATACTCTGAACTGTTTATTATTGTAAAGAACTCCTCAGTCATCATGTATAACTATTGCAAATGTCACTTTAATTTATAAATGCTTCCTGGACCATCAATTGGAACATAAAGAAAGGCTAGAAAATAAGACCTTATTATGCAAAACTATTGTGCTAATACTTTCTTGAGGAAGATTGACAAATTTGTTGTTTTGTCTCTTATTGTTAAAGGGTTAGGTGGCTGATCTGCAACCAATTTCTTTTCCATTTTCAGGGCTGCGATGGGTTTGGAGGTGTAGAAGGCAGATGACTCAAATAAAATCTCTAGTAAACACACTAATAACAGATGTCTGGCCAACAAAGTAATAGCATTTGCTAGTAGGGGAGCCCATGTCTACGAAATGCTTCCAGCAGGATGTACCTAATCTGTATTATTAGTTCATTTACTCCAGCATTTCTGCTGCTTAAATATCCCAGCAATCCCAACTAGTATCTGTCTGACTTCAGCGATGGCACGGCCTTAAATCTTCATGCTATTTAGACACAGTATTCTTTTGTTTCAAGAACACAGGACAAGAGAGTTAGAAAAGTGTTTCACTGTGGCCTGGATGGTATTAATCACAAGAGTGGATGTTTAAGGTTAAGGATCGTGCTTTGCCAGCCCTGAGTGCTAGGTTCCAAGTCACAGGGCTCCCCCCGCCTGCATATATTCTTAAATAAATATTTTTGTTAGTATGTTTTTGTGGTATGTGAAGCATGGGATCCAGGACAGGGGTCTCTCTTGTCTGGATTTAAATAAAGCTGGTACTAGGACAGAAGAGACATCTTAACTTTGAAGATTGAAATGTCTGTTAATGCCTGGATTAGTTTTATTCTAATTAGTAGATCAAGCTATATTCTATGATGTAGAATTGCTTGCTACATAACATCTATTTAATAATAAACAGAATAACCAAGGATTTTGCCCAATTTTGCATTCCAAGACAAAAGATGTTGTCGCTGCAGTCTAAATTTAAAAGGAATAGTGAGAGAAATAGATAATAAAGTTACGTTAATCATATTCTACATGTTATGCACTCAAACATAGCAGTTATAAATAAATAGTATTCTCCCATTAAGAGTTTATTATCTATGATGAGGGAATTAATTGATGTATGAACCATCATTTCAAAGCCAATTGCCTTTGAAAGTACAATGCTTGATAGTTCTAGGCAAACCCCCATATCCTGGAAGTGCTTCTGCTACTTGGCAGAATAATGTTTAAGCATGTTTTAAGATTGTGTGACGTATGTAGAGCTAAACTAAGATATATGTCTCAGATCCTTATTTTAGCCAAATAGCTTCCTAAGCCTGGTAACTAGAGAAATAAATGGACAGTCTGAGTTCTGTATGTATGGTGACTAACGATATGCCCAGCATTGTTCTAGTGGCTTGAAATACATCAATGAACAAACCAAAGACCCTGTCTGTACTCATAAACCTTATATTGTAATAAAAAGAAAATACACTGAAAAAGATGTTAAAACTTATCATTTTATTCCCCAATAAAACTTCCTCATGCCTCAGCATCTTTTGAGTATAAAAAAAAAGTTTATATAACCAGTTAAATCTAACATTTCACAAATGTGAAATCTGTAACTCAGAGTTTTAACACTCCTTGTCTTTTGGAAATGCTATACACATTATTTATTTATCTGGAAATCCCTGGAGATGCCGTTTAGAATTTCAGAGACAGGGGATAGCAAGGTTTACGCAGCAAAACGATAGTTTTAAGAACTTATATTAGCTTTAAGTAATAGTATACTTATATTTCAGTTCTAAAATGCAAACCACAAACTTCTTTTGCCTTAATAAAAGAAAGAATATTTTGAGGAAAGTAATCATGGTAAGTAAATCTGAAGCCAGAAATAAGCTCATCCAAGTGTGAAATCTGACACCCTACTGGAAATTAAACGAGAATCCTATTTGCATCTCCTTATATTCAATATGATAAGATTTGTCTAAATACGTCAGGTGACATTTATTTAAGGGTAGTATTATGGATGGTTTGTTTTTTAACCTTTGCAATGCGTTGGAATTAGATATATTTAAATATTGCAACAAGCTTAGACAGGATATATTCAACTCCCCCACCTCCTTGATGTTCTAGAAGTGATTAAGGAATGAGCCTGCTAAAATGGAAACTAGCCAGTGAGTTTCTGGCCAGATCAGTGGGAAGCAGTAGCAGCTGGTGAACAGACTGTATTCAGGAGTCCAGCTGGCCTCCGGGAGATACGGACAGGGTTTCTGAGGGGTGGTGGTGGCGTGCCTTTCCTGGAAGCCTGTATAAATCAGATGGACAACCTTCTGTTTGAGTTGGGAAGGCTACTCTTCTGCTTGATGGATAGAAGATAACAGTAAGACATTCCTTCCAGTCATTGATATGTGTTGTGTATGTGCTATGTACCAGGGGATGGAGACCCCAAATGAAGAAAACCATTGCTCTCCTGGGTCCTGAAGCACTCATACGTCTCTGAAATAGTCAATAATGAATTGGTCTTTTGTAACAAGGACATCCCTCAGTCGGACATTGCTCATCATTTTACTGAGTAGTAGAGTGCTAAGTATAGCTTGTGGTCTTTTGTTTTCTTCTCTGAGTTGTCTAAATCAAATTTCTGAAGTAATGAAGCTTGTTAATATATGAAGAACCCTTTAAGAAAACCATTTTAATGGAGACTTGGTTCTCAGTTAACGGTATTGTGGGAGAAGTTTTACTCCATTAAGTTGCAAATCCTAAACTATTATAAATCTTTCTATGAAGGAATACGCCTAGGGCTCTGCATATTTTTTTCTGCACAAAAAGAGATTTGATACACAGTGTTAAATGAACCTCACAGAGAACCAATGAAACAGCAAATATTTTTCCTGCAGGGAGAATGCAATCTTATAGAGGCATTCCTGCTCAATTCCCACAGTGAATATTTTTTGCTTTGCTATGTTTAAAGAACCATATTTTTAAGAGCAATGAAAATTGGAACCAGAGTGAAGAACCAGGATGTGTAGTCATCAATCCTATTTCTGTTTGGGGAAGAAGGTGAATTATCAGAACATCTCAACTACTCATCTTCTCATGAGGGTTTAAGAATACCTGCAATATTGATTATAAGTTACATTGAACCATGTAACACATGGGAGTCTGTACCACTCTGCTGTGAAACATTTCATTCTCTAAACAACAGTTGAAATAACCTGGATTTCTTTAGCTCCTAGCTACCTGAGTGAACCAGAAAAAAAAAAAATCCCAGTTTTCAAGTTATTGCTAAATACAGGTTTAAAATAAAATATATGACAATTTTATAGTATAACCAGGTAGGTACCCACGAAGACAAACAACATGAAGACATAGCAAAATCAATATACAACACAACTAGATCTTTTAGAGTTCTACAAATTGACATGATAGACTTAGACTTTAAATTGTTATTCTTATAATGTTCAAAGGATAAATGACACAGCTTAATTTTTTGAGGAAAAGTAAAAATTATAAAACATAAAATTGTAACTGTGGAAATGAAAGATTATGAAAATAAAATACCAGTGGATAAGTATAAACAAATTAGAAAAAAGTCAAAGAGAAAAATCAAATAGGTCAGAAGAAAATAGAATAAAATTTGAAAGGGCAAAAAAGTGGAAAATGTGATAGAGTTGGAAATGAAAAGGGTATAGTGAGAATCTCTAAGATTTATATAATTTGGATTCTAGAAAAAGATGAAGAAAAATGGGATAAGAGTAATATTTACCAAGGTGAAGATTATTAACTTTCCAAAACTGATGAAAGACTCCGTGTTACAAATTTAAGATGTCCTCTGATCTCCAAGAAGATTATAAAAGGGAGGAAGACAAGAAGTAAGGAGGGAGAGGGGAGAGAAGAGGAATAACAAAATTTTCAACTAAGCATATCATAGTAAAAATGTCCAAAGGTAAAGCCAAGGCAATATCTTTAAAGCAGCTAGAGAAACAGATAACTTTAAATGAGCAACAATTTTAATTAGCAATTGACTTCTCAACAGAGATAATGATGGATATAGGGAACATAAAGCAAATAACTTAGAGTATAATTCTCAGTAATGATTTCTGCAAGAATGAAAGTGAAATAGACATTTTAGACAAAAATTAGAAAATCATAACTAGCAGACATGCTGTAAAGGTAATACAAAGAGGGTTTTTAAGTACAGAAAGAATGTACCCATGTGGCAATTCAGAGATGCAGGAAGGAATAGAGGACAGCAATAAATGGCATGTATGTGCATAAATATAAATGAATATGACTTTAAAATATAGGACTACAAAAGTATAAAATCAGACAGTGGGCAACAGGGCAGTGGTAAATAGAATTAGTATTCCAAATTTTTACATTGTCTGGGGATAGACAATATTACAGCTTACAGACAATATTACAGATAAATTACAGATTGCATTTAGACTAATAAGCGACAAATGCATGTTATGATCTTCTAGGTAACCACTAAAGTGGTTAAAGTGTATAACTTCTAAGTAATTATGGGGAAAAATGGGAAAGAAAAATACCCAGTTAAACACAAGACCAGAAACAAGAGAAAAATAGCATGGAACCAATGAGACAAATCCATATCAAACAGGAAAAGAGAAAATTTAAGCACAACGTGCCAGTAATTGTAGAAAAGTAATAGGGATCAATGTCCCAGATGAAAGATATATACAACGAGAATGAATTTTTTTAAAGCCCAGTTTGTGGTATTTGCAAGTTATATGCATATATCTAAAAGTAAATAATGCATAAAGTCGTAGATTAAAAAGTGGGAAAAGGTACCACATGCAAATTGTAACAAAAATTAAACTGCAAATATATTCAAATGCTTAAGGAAAAAATGTTATATAAACTGTTTTAGGAAGTAGAGAATTAGGAATATTCTGTAACTCATAAATTAATACAAGCCTGTCTTCTATATTAACCTACACTCAAAAAAACCTAAGCAAATATCAAATTGTTTTTGGCACTATAAGTAAAGTGGTAGTTTGCAAAAATGATCACAGTACTTTGCAGCAATTCCCATCAAGCGGCAGAGCCCATTTTCCTACCCATTAAAACAATGTTGACCATGTAACTTGCTTGGCCATTGAGACATTGACAAATATAATGCAAGCAGAAACTTACAAAGCCCTTGAGCATTGCATCTTGCTCCTCTTGCAAGCCTACTGCTACATGAACACTGTGTTCATCTACTGGATGATGAAGTACAAATTGCGAAGTCACCTCCGTTGTCCTCGTTGAAAGCCAGTCAATTGTCAGATTTGGGGGAGGGGGCATCTTTCAGGAAACAACAGCCCCGACCTGCAGATACGTGAGAGTCTAGCTGAAATCAGCCAAACCCATCCCAGATTAGAACAACTCAGAAAATGTGCAACCTACATGTCTGTTGTTTTAAGTCACGATTTTTAAGTGTTATAGGAATTATATCTGACCAAGTTGGTTTTATGGAGTGGCAGAGTCTTTAGGATTTCCTATACATAACATATCATCTGCAATCAAAGACAAGTTTACGTACATCTTCCTGTCTGATTTGGACTGCTTGTGCTTGTTTCCTTCCACGATTCCTCTGGCTAGGGCATCCAGACTATGTTGATAGGAGTGGTGAGAGAGAATATCCTTGTCTTGTTCTTGATCTTAGAGGAAAACTTTTCAGCCTTTTACCATTGAGGATGATGTTAGCTGTGGACTTGTCACATATGCTCTTTATTATATTGAGGTACGTTCTTTCTATATCCAGTGTTGAGTGTTTTCATCATGAAAAGATGTTGTATTTGTTAAACGCTTTCTCTGCACCTATTATGATGGTTATAGATTTTTTATCTTTTATTCTATTAATGTGTGTCACGTTTACTGATTTGTATACATATATATATTAACCATCCTTGTATCACAGGGACAAATCCTTTTCATCACGGTGTATGATTCTTTTAATATGCTGTTGAATTTAGTTTGCTAAGCTTTTCTTTGAGAATTTTTACATCTATATTCGTTAGAGATATTGGTCTATAATTTTATTGTAGTATTATTACAATAAAAATGTATGGGGAGTATTCTCCATTTTTCCATTTTTTGGAAGAGTTTCAGAAGGATTGGCACTAATTCTTTAAGTGTTTGGTCATGTTCACCAGGAAAACCATCTGGGCCTGGGCTTTTCTTTGTTGGGAGATTTTTTTTTTTTTTTTTTATTTAAGAGAAGTATGCCTTTATTTTCCTTGTTTCACAAATAAAGTTGGCTGTGTTGGTTGCTTTTTGGGCATTAGTCAAAGAGACCAAATCCCATATCCTCGTCCGACTCCTCCGACTCTTCCTTTGCTTCAACCTTGGCTGGGGCGGCAGCAGCAGCAGGAGCAGCAGTGGTGGCAGCGGCCACAGGGGCAGCAGCCACAAATGCAGAGGGATCAGCCAAGAAGGCCTTGACCTTTTCAGCAAGTGGGAAGGTGTAATCAGTCTCCACAGACAAAGCCAGCACCCGCTTGTATCCATTGATGATCGAATGGGGTACTGAGGCAACGGTTGGGTAACCAATCTGCAGACACACGCTGGCAACATTGCGGACACCCTCCAGGAAGCGGGAATGCAGAGTTTCCTCTGTGATGTCAAGCACTTCCGGGTTGTAGATACTGCCATTGTCAAACACCTGCTGGATGATCAGCCCAAAGGAGAAGGGGGAGATGTTGAGCATGTTCAGCAGGGTGGCTTCGCTGGCTCCCACTTTGTCTCCAGTCTTAATCAGCTGCACATCACTCAGGATTTCAATGGTGCCCCTGGAGATTTTAGTGGTGATGCCTAAAGCCTGGAAGAAGGAGGTCTTCTCGGGCCCCAGACCAGTGTTCTGGGCTGGCACAGTGACTTCACAAGGAGCAATGGCCCCAGCACGGGCAGCACCTGGCACCTTATTGGCCAGCAGCATGTCTCTGATCTCAGTGAGGTCCTCCTTGGTGAACACAAAGCCTACATTCCCCCGGATATGAGGCAACAGTTTCTCCAGAGCCGGGTTGTTTTCCAGGTGCCCTCGGATGGCCTTACGCATCATGGTGTTCTTGCCCATCAGCACCACTGCCTTCCCGCGCAGGAACATGCGGATCTGCTGCATCTGCTTGGAGCCCACATTGTCTGCTCCCACAATGAAGCATTTTGGATAATCATCCAGAAGTTGGATGATCTTAAGGAAGTAGTTGGACTTCCAGGTCGCCCTGTCTTCCCTGGGCATCACGGCGGTGCGTCAGGGATTGCCACGCAGGGTTTAAAGACGATGTCACTCTCACGAGGACGCCTGGCGAGAGCGGGAGATTTTTGATTACTGAGTCATTTCTTTTCTCGTTATCCGTCTGCTCAGATTTTCCATTTCCTCATGATTCAGTCTGAGCAGATTGTTTGTTTCTAAGAATTTATCCATTTCTTCTAAGTTGTTCAATTCATTGGCATATAATTGTTTATAATAGATTCTTATGATACTTTACATTTCTGTGGTATCAAATGTAATATCTCCTGTTTAATTTCAGATTTTATTTATTTGAATATTTTTCATCTTTTTTCTTAGTCTAGATAAAACTTCCCCATTTTGTTTATCTTTTCAAAACAGTAGCTCTTAGTTTCATTAATCTTTTCTATTGTTTTCTGGTCTAATTAATTTATTTATGCTCTGATCTTTGCTATTTTCTTCTTTCTTCTACCTTTGGGCTTACTTTTTTTTTTCTTTTTTCCAGTTTCTTGAGGTAGAAAGTTAAATTGTTTGTGATTTTTTTTTTTCCCTTAGCGAAGACATTTATTCCTATACAGTGTACTATTAGAAATGCAGTTGCTGCATTCCATAAGTTTTGGCATGTCATATTTTCATTTCTATGTGCTTCAAGATTTTTTCTTTCTTTCAATTTCTTCTTTACTGCATTGGTTTTTCATGAGTTTGTTGTTTAATTCCAATATATTTGTGACTTTTCCAGTTTTTTTTTCCTGCTGTTAACTTCTAGTTTCATATGGTTGTGGATGGAAAAGGTACTTGCTATGGTTCTAGACTTCTTAAGTTTACTAGTACTTTTTTTGTGACCTATTCTCTGATCTATCCTGGAGAATATTTCATGTTGGTTTGAGAAGACTATGTATACCACTGCTTTTGAATGGATAGACAACTTCTTTTTAGTTATCTTGATCAAGTCAAGGTACATCCTGACCTGACATTGGGATTAACTCATATTATGCAGAAAAACTGTACTTTGAGTTCAAAGTAGGGTCTGTATTTGAAACTTTCTGATTGTCTCCATTAGAGTGAGAGTGAATATGTTCTGATTATGTAAGGTTGAATAAACCAAGTATTTTCAGAAATCAAGTATGGCCTCTGGGAAACTGTACTACTCTTCTCCAATATCCACTTCACCTAATTTCAGGAAGATGTTACTTTCCTTGCTCTTTGAAATCATGCAAGGTTGTATGACAGTTTTGTTCAATGAAATTTGATTAGAAGTGACGTACGTCATTTCCATGTACAAGCTTTAAGAGCTAGTGTGTTCTTTGCCAATTTTGTCTGCATTCCCCACCATCTCTGCATTGGATAACACTCCAGATAGGAGCTGCGCTGTCAGACTGTATATCTTGGAGTGAGGATGACAATTCAAGTGATGACCAGTTAATCTGCAGTGGACATGAAGCATGAATGAAAAATCATCCTGTTGATTTAGACCACCGAGATTTGGGGAATTTTATAATCTTGGCATAGTGCATGCAGTCTTGATTGATACAAATCCAAATGTGTATCATCAGTAAAAAAGAAAAATAAATTGTTCTATAAGCAATCATACAATAGAATACTACATAGCAATTAAAATAACAGACAGACTTACCACGTGAAGAATAATTTTCATAAGTATAATTTCAAGCCATATTGAAAACTACATTCTATATAATTCAATTTCTGTGAAGTTTCAAACAGATAAAACTAGCGCATAGTGTTGTGACATGTAAGTTTACAGGTAAGACTATAAAGACAATTTAAGAAGTGATTCACACTGTGGTTATCTGAAGTAGCAGTAACAAAGTCATTGGGAAGGGGTATGAAGGGGCTTCTGGGATGTGGTTCCTTGATGTGAATGCTGGACTTCACATGTATTTGTTCAGTGATAATTTGTTGAGCTGTGCATGTAAAAATAATTTGAAACAGTAATTGCATAGAAATAGAAGGTAGTCATTATAGTAATTAGATTCTTATATTTTAACACCTCATCATTCTGATAAGTCTCATTAAAACAAGCAAGACCAACCATGTACATTAATCACCCATAATACCTTATAGACACATAAAGAAAGGAATGCCAAGCATATCATCTGATTTTAAAATTACCAGTGATTTTCAAACGTGTTTTGACCCTTTAATGATTGCTTTGAAGCTCTAAAATAGATACTATAAATAAGATTAATATAGAGCCACATTCCCAGTCAGTTTCTTTTAGTATATAACCAATAATTTTGAGCTGTTAAATGAAGAAAAGGTCACCATTTGTTTTACTCTATTGACTAGGAGAAATTGATGTGATTTTTTTAATCAGTCATGTCCTAGCAAAACTCTCAGAATATTGTTTATAACTTCTTCCTGTTTATATCCATTAGTTAATGAAAAACTTTGTCATGTGGGATTGTGACTGTCAGCTGGTTTCTGTGATATTCACCATAAAGAAATATTTTTCAATGCCTTAAAATAAAATGAACAAACTTTGATAACACCTTGGTTAGACCTTGTTACACAATGAAAGTCAACTTCATTAATGATCCTCTGCTTCAGAAATGAGTTCTATTTCGTTCCCTTACATTCAAAGCTACCCAACTTCTGAGCATAATATATGTTTCTCTTTTTAGCTCTGTCTGACACTAACCTGAACATATTCTGTTTATCCAACAAGACTCCTTTCATTATGCACTCATGAATCTACATATTCTCCTTATAAATTTCCATTCCTGATATGTTTTTGTTTACATGCATCATATACAAGTACATAACCATTATTTTCTTATTCAAAATGGCATGGGGATGATATTTTTTCCTAATTAAGATTTTAAACATTTGATTATCACAGTGCAAAATAAATGATTTCATTTTTAATCATAGTATAAAAACTATAAAAAATAATTGATTAGAGTTGAACATGGTGAGCAGTGGTTGGAATCTGAATATAATTGTGGGATGTTCTAAAAAGAATTAAGTTTTACTCTAAATTTGTTTGACAAAGTCACTAAAATATCAAGTTGTAGTAGAGACAAAAACAGATTTTTGTCTATTTGAAAAATAGAATGCTTGAAAGAGAGATTACAAAAATTGTGTGTTTTCACAATTATAAGGTTTGCTTAGGAACTTGATAATGAATGCTCTAGTTGGGATAGAGAATAGATTATTAAAGAAAAGAAGGTTATGAAGCTGAAGGGCTGGGTTATTGAGAGGATAATCTGCATCAAGATTGAAAGTATGGAAGATGGTGAAACAAAGTATTTCGAAGAAAGTGACAGTGCATTAGGAGCTAAATTACTTAAAGGAGGGGCAATTCCCTAAAGCTTGGAAGACCACTGCATCAAGATGGCACAAATGTGCAATGTAATTAGATGACATAAAATTCCAAATTGGCTTTGGGAGGAGGAAGTCAGGCAAGAGGCAAAATGGAGGAGGGCGGATATCCAGTGCACTGCAACAAAATACCATAGGAAAGTGAAGTGCTGGAGAATGTGGAGGGATATTCAAAGAAAAGGATGGGACATTTTGCTAATCACTGTCCGTGAAGTCCGGAAAGTGCAGCAGAAGGGCATCAGAAGCTGTGGAGGAGTGGGAGATGGGGTCAGCAAAGGGATTGAACCTAGGTTTTCAACATGGGTTGAATATAGTTTTTGAACACAGAGTGATGAGCAATATTCTAGGAGACCTTGCTTCTTGAGGTGACTGTGATGAGATTAGTTCCAATGGTGTCTAATTATCCGAGGCTATACATTTTGGGGGCTGGAGGCTGGAGGTCATGTTAATTGCACACAAAGTTCTGGTTCTCCAATGTTTCTGCTGTGAGTTATATGTATATGGACAGAAAGGCTTACATATCCAAACACGGGTTCCGTATTGACTTCTGGTCATGGAATCTTAACCAACTAACACATTCATCCATTCATTTCACAAATTCTGGGTTGTTTTTGTTTTGTTTTTGAGTATCCTAGGTGCTGAGGGTAGAGAGATAAGCAAAAACAGAAAGTTAGTGCTATTAATTACAGAGCTTACATTCTAGGTTGGTGGTGTCGCGATTGTGGTAGTAGTGGTGTTTGACATAATAAAAAACCCAAATAAGAAGAAAATACCAGATAATAATAGGTAGAAAATGAAAACAGGATAAGTGATAGACTATCAGGAGTTGCTGTTTTAGATGGAGACATCAGAGAAGGCCTTTCTGGACAAGTGACTTTTAACAGAAAAGTGAATGAAGTGAGAAGGTGAGCCACACAAAATCTAGGTTAAGAGCCTTGCAGCAGAAGAAACAGGAAGTTCAAAAACCCTGTGACCTGAATGTGTCATGTTCAAAAATGTGGCTATAAAACTAATGAAACACGTCTAGAGAGCGTGATTAGGGACAGAGTGATAGGCTGTGAGTCAGAGAGGAATGAAATTCTGTAGCTCAGAATTTCCTAATTTCAGCAGTATTGACATTCAGTGCCGTCCTTATGTGGTGTATTGGCTAGTGTATTGTGGGATATTTATCATCATCCCTGGTCTCTACTCACTATATGTCAGTAGTACCCCTTTCTCAAGATGTGACAACCAAAAATGTCTTCAGACATTGTGAAACACCCCTCGGAGGAGGCAGTAGGATCAAAGTTGCCTCGAGTTGAGAACCACTGCTTTAGGGTGTTATAAGCTATGCCATAGAGTTCAATGGAAACTATTGGTGGGTTTTATGCAAAGAAAAGGGGGGGGGACCTCATTTAAAATTTTTAATAGATAATTTCATTGCTGTGCAGAAAATGAATACTGGGAAACCGAGTTTAATATTTAAAAGAGTGTTTCTTTTTCTTTTTTCTTTTTCTTTTTAGGAATCCAGATGAACAAAATGGCACGTGGACTAGGATGGTGTTGAGTTGCATTGGCAGAGGTGACGATCTCGGGGCAACTGTGGGACATGGTTGAAGTGAGAATATCTTTTGAAGTTGCGGCCAGCAAGGCTTCTTGACATCTTTGCATGTGAGTACTGAGGGAAAGTGTGACTCGGAGTTTTCTACCTCAACAGTTGAGTATCACTTACTAAGATGGGAATAGCTGGGGAAAACAGGATCGGAGGTGGGTGGAGGAAGCAGGAGATCAGTTTGAGATGCCAGTGAGAAATCCACTTAGATAATCACTTATACATTTCAGGGGAGTAATGGAGCTGGAGATTTAAAGTTTTGGTATATCATTTCACATCAAATATGTATTTGTTTGCTGGGGAAGCCATAGCAGAGTACCACAAACTGAGGGGCTTCAACACAATCATCTGACAATTGTCTCTCAGTTTTGGAAGCCCGGAGTCCAAAATCGATGTTTCATTGGCAGGGTGGTTGGTAGGGTCATGAGGAAGGACCTGTTTCATGCCTCTCCCCTAGTTTCTGCTGGTTTGCTGGAAATCTTTGGCTTCCATTGGCCTGTAAAAGCCTCCTGCCATTGCTGTTTTCACCTGCACATGGTTTTCTGGTTTTCTCCCCATGTGCATGTCTGTGTCTAAATTTCCCCTTTTTATAAGGATACTGGTTATTGGATTAGGGACACCACTTCAACATGATCTCATTTATAACTTAATTACATCTGTAATGACCCCACAAAGTTTAATCAACACATTTAAAAATAACATGTGGTCTCCAGAAAAGTAGCAACTCATTTTTTGGGGGGAGGGAGGAAGGTCCAGAAAATCATTTTCAAATAAAGTCAGATTCTAGCATCCAGAAATGAGACAATACGTTTCTGTTGTTCAAGCCACCCAGTGTATGGCAGCCCTAGCAAAAAAATATAGATTTGATCTGAAATAATATACTTCCAATTGTGAATTTGGGGAGAATAAAATTTAACCCATACCAAGATGTAGTATTAATGGAGATTACATTTGAGGCAATGTGACTTGATAGATTATCCAGGTAATAACATAAACTATAGCAGAGATGGATTTGAGAATGGAATCCTTGGTATGGGTACACCAAAATGTATAGGTCAGAAATAGATGGTCAGAGCAGCACAAATTTTATGTAAAAGAGATGAACACAATGTTAAAAGAAAAACAAGAGAGAGTGTCCGGAAACCAGAAGAAAAAAAGTGTTTCAGGTACGAGGAAGTTACCACTTGTGAGAAATACAATAAGATGGGAATTGGGAATTGCCTATGGATTGACCAGAAGAGAGGACTTTGGCAAGCTACATAAAAGCATTTGAGATGAAAGTCTGATTGAAGAGTTTAGGAGGGAAAATGAGATGAGATGTTGAAGAAAGTAAATACAGAAAAACTCTTTTGAGGAGTTTTCCTAAAGAGAAGACCAAACTTACCACAATCAGTAGATGATTAATTTTTCCTAAATATTGTCTCTTATGGGTTTAATAATTATCTTCTAAAATCAGATGATTGCATTTTTACATTATCTTTCAGGTCACTAAATATTTTATATTCCCATATATTCAAACAAATTCTGAAAGACAAATCTTAAGTGAGTAATATATAGTGATAATTTAATAACTAAAGTATAATATGTAAAGAATAATTACATAGTTTTAAGAAGTACCTTCACATTAAAGGTCTGAAGTTTGATATATCCTTAAGAGTTCCTCATGTATTCAACTAACATGTATTAAGCACCTGTACGAGCCAACCAGGTTAAAATGTGGGCAGTTTTCTTCCTAGGCATAAAATTATAAAAGGACATGAAAAATATGCAATTATATATAATCACCTAACTATTATCAGATATTTAAAAATGATTTTATATGACTTATATTTACATTTAAATTTGGGAACATAGGAGAGCCCCATAAAATTAGTGACTGTTTGGAGAGGCACAGAAAATTAGTTTATCTGTCCTAACTCACAGGACGAAATACAAGCAAAAGTGTAAGCAAAAGCTGGCTTATGTCTGCTAATTCTTAATTTTATATTTCGAGTTACTTCTAAAATCATTAGAATTAGGCCAATAGGTCATTTTCCTTCTCTAGCTCACACCTGTGTCTTGACATTAATGCAACTGAGGAAGTTTTGCTCCGATGTGTTTTTCTTTAATTGAAAAAAGATACACTTGGGGCATCTTGATGCCAAGTTAATACATTTTGAGGAAAGGATTTAATATCAGAAACATAGATATAAACTTGAAATGGACTGAATTGGCTCCACTCTAGTGAACTGTAACACTTAGTTCATAATGGCAAAAATTGCAGCTTAAATCCTTGCTGATCAGAATGGAACTAAATTCCAAATCACTAATCATGACTTTCTCCTTATTCCCATAGAGGCTTTAAAAAATAATGCAAAGAAACTCACAGTAGGGCACACTGGCTTGACAAATCTCACATGCTTTTATTTAGCAGGGAAGGAAAATAAAGAAGAAAAATTAATCCCAAGTGAACTGTAAGTCCCTATTCTTACATAAGTGGCACTTGACTTTTCATGTCTGTGTGTGAGTGTATGGGGGTGTGAGTAATCAATGCTTTTTAAAAGACTCAAAGAGAGCACTCTCTAGCATTAAGTAAGTACATTCTGCGGAAACTGCACAACCTCCGGAAGACTATTGTTTCCCATATTTTTCTCTGGGTTCCAATGGATTGACTCTGCATGATGAGATTGCTAAGGTTGCCAACAGAAAAGAGAAAGGCAGCATCTCAAATACTGTAGGCGTGTGTTTGAGATTACAGGCAGCATGTGTGGAACAGGAGCTGTCTCTCTGCAGTAATTAGTCGTCACACTCACAGGTAGAGTAGCTAGGAAGCTGAGTTGACAGCCCTTCCACAAGCATGAAAGGGAAGGGGCAGCAGCCATGCCCAGTTCCAGACCTGTGTTTCTCCCATGGCCTGCTAAACATGGTAGTGATTTCAGATTTTCCTGACTCAACTAAGACAGTTATCAGTAAGACTGTTGTTCCAAAGCAGCCCTAAAGTTCTATTTATATAAAATGATCCAAAAGGAGCCCAAATGTTCCACATTTATAGAGGCCGGATCAGTGATGGTCTAATGTGGGGGTGTGGGGTTGGGGGCAGACTGCAAACCCGTTCAAGGGCAATGTTTGGGCTCATTGAAAAGTTATAAATCTGGGTGGAAATAATGGTTTCACAAATCTATAAGTTTACTAAAAACATTGCATTGTACCTGACAATGGGTGGAACTGGTGGTATGTGTCAGTATACCTCAATAAGGCCATATATATGGACATGGTTGTAGATTTCTTTGGTTTGTTAAAATTGTATATATTTAAGTGCTTATCTTAAAAAACATGGTACATGTAGGGTTTGGTACCATCCATACGGTTTCAGACATCCACTGGTGGTCTTATCCCCATGGATTGGGATGGGATGGGAAGGAGGGGAGCGATTGCAGTGATCTAAACTGAGATTTGTTCCCTTACGGGAAGATTGGCTTAGAATGTGTGTTTTAGTAAAAGATCTGCTTAGATTTTAGTATTAGTTTGGCCTCTTACATGTCAGAAGAGACCAAAAAAACATCCTTACTAAGCTATGTTAATCAAACCGTACCTTTTAGATGTAATTCTCAGAAATGTCAGGAAATTAAACATCAGAGTTCCCACAGCACCTCTCCAATAACATATGTTGCTTGTAAGAGGAGTCAAAGTAAAATTAAGAACCATTCCTTTCCATTTGCTTCTTTTCTTCTACCCCACCCCTTTCAGATTTTCCTCATTTCTGTATTCTTTCTTTCTTTTCCTGTTTTTTGTTTGTTTGTTTTAATTTTTATTTGGGGGGAACAGTGTGTTTCTCCAGGGTCCATCAGCTCCAAGTCATTGTCCTTCAATCTAGTTGTGGAGGGCGCAGCTCAGCTCCAAGTCCAGTTGCTGTTTTCAATCTTGAGTTGCAGGAGGCGCAGCCCACCATCCCATGCGGGATTTTAACCAGCACCTTGTTCAGAGCTCGCGCTCTAACCAACTGAGCCACCTGGCCACCTCTCCGGAAGCTCACCGGCAGCTCATTGTCTTCAATCTAGTTGTGGAGGGTGCTGTTCACTGGCCCATGTGGGAATCGAACTGGCAGCCCTGTTGTTCAGAGCTCATGCTCTAACCAACTGAGCCATCCAGCAGCTCCTGTATTCTTTCTTAAGAGCAGGCTTTCTGTCACTATCTACATCTGAGCTGGGAGAAACAGTATGGGGAATCTGAAAGGATCATACTTGTCATAAGAACCGTTTTGTAGTCTAACTGCACATTTTTATTACCATCATGACTTTGCAGGCCCATAAAATCATTAATATTATATAAATGAAAGAAACATTTTTCCTGGGCATTAAAAAGTATTTGACCTCTGTCCTTTAAGGTTTCTCACATCCTCTGAGGCCCTTCACCAGATCCTTCTCATTTTAAGTGTATCTGATAAGGAGCTTGGGAATATCCACATTCCAGGTAGAATGTTCTATTCTTTGAAATCTTTCATAGCTAAAGACCACAGATCTTATCAAAGTAGCTCTAAGCCCTCTGATAATATTAAACCCCACCATATCTTTGTGAGGGTAACAGTCAATCATGTTCCTCCCAATTTTACTTTTTTCTCATTTTATCGAGGTATTATTTACATATAGTAAAACATACTCTCATCAGAGTGCAGTTCCATCAATTTCACAGAGGCAAAATCCCGTAGCCATTACTGCAGTTAAGATAAAGATTCCCTTTACCACCTCAAATCCACTCATGGTCCATTATATGATTTACAGCATATACCTTTTTTTTTTTTTTTTCTTTTTTTAAACATTCTTTTTCTTTATTTTTTTTAGAAACAAAACTTGAGGTATTATTAATCTGTTTGTGTCCTGGAATCTGGGCAATGTGAATTTACAACAGATATTTACATTCGAAAATACATATACATTAAAGATATTTTTATATTGAAAATGTCTCTGCTACATTTATTTATTTTTTTTTTTTTTATAATTAATTTATTTATTAGTTTCAGGTGTACAAAACAAGGCAATACCCAGACGTTCATCATCTACATCCCCCACACTGCGAACCCCCCTCCCCCCATCCACCATCCCTCCGACCCCACACTGAACCATCACATTATATATATAAAATTATAGTTGGCATTCATTAATGTTTAGCTTCTGATGTACAATGCCATGATCAGGTATCCACAGTATCCCTGAGGTGGTCTCCCAGATAGGACTACAGCATATACCTTTAATCAATCACAGTATAACTTCAAATAGTATTATACTGCATCACATTCAGTTCAAACCCTTATAATTGTTCAATCTCAGTTTTTTCCTTAAATCTTAAGTGACATTTTTGCCGTTAATTTTTCTTTCCCATATGCTATTAATCAATTATGCTTTGGTATATTGATACCTTTTTAGGTTTAGATTGGACAATTTTTAAAAGAATTTCCATAAGTAAATTCTGTTATATTTACTGTCATTTTAACCATTTCCAGGAATAGCCATTTCTTTAGGCATATCTGTTTGTAGTAGTGTATGTTTCATATTTGTTCTGCCATAAAAACTTATCTTAATATTTTTTATAGGGCAATTCTACACTATGAATGAACTTTGTCAGTTTTGTTTGCCTAAAAATGTCTCTATTTCTCCATTATTTTTTAAAGATATTTTTACCAAATAAAACGATTCTGTACGGACAGATTTTTTTCTTTCAGCACTTGACTTCTGGATCCCATAATTTCTATTAAGAAGTGGACTGTAAATATTTACTTTGTTCCTCTGTATTTATTTTATTCATTTTTTTCTGACTACTTTCAATATTTTCTAATTTTGCTTTTCAGTAGTTGGAATATAATGTGTCCAGGTGTGTGTGCACATCTGTTCGTGTATCAGACTATGAGTGAGTGTGTGTTTGTGTGTGGTTTGTGCCTGTGTGTATGTTTACCCAGATGTGGTTCTTTGATATTTTAGATCTGGGATTTTGTGTCTTCACTGGTTTCTGAAACTTCTTAATTATTGTCTCTTCAGACATTTCTTCTGTTTCATTCTCTCTTTCTTCTTCTTGGATTCCAATTACACGTATGTTAGATCATTTGATATTTTCTGCCGTGCTATTTATTGTTTCCTGACTTTTTCAGTGGTTGTGTTACTCCCTCTACTATTGGAAACTTGTAGTGGTCCCCTCCAATAATAGTCTGTTTCCTTTTCACTTTCCTCAGCCACAGTGGTTTACCTTTCCTCTGTGTAGACCGTGGGATTTTCGGCCCTTCTTGAGTGAATGAAGACTTGCTTGTGTGTCATAGGGGATACAGAGAGGGCTTTGGCTGTGATTCATTTCCACCATGGTGTTTGCTTCCTTCTTTGAATCCTGCACCAACAAGTGAAGTTGCTTTTGTGTCCAATTTTATATACCCACTCTTCCTCAGCAGCACCTGGTGTGTTCTGGGAAGAAGAGGAAACCTAAGTGGATGTAAATTACCCTTGTGCCTACAGCGTCCAGGAATTCTATACTTTCATGATAATCTTTAATAATCATTAACAATTTTACCCAAGTTCTTCTTGCCAGTTTCTATGGCAGCTACAACTTTTCCACGTTCTCTGCCAGAGGTGAGTCAGTATTCATACTCCATTGCCCCTTGTAAACACCTGTTATTTTTATTCTTTTCCTCCGATTTTGGGGACATGGGTTGCCCTGTGATAATCTTTATTTTAAGAAAATACACGTTTTTTCTGAATCATCTGGCTTTTCCTTGTTATAGGGAGTGATAGTCTTTCCAACTTTATACATCTTAGGTGAAAGCCATTACTCCTTTCTCTTGACATTGTGCCTAAGTACTAAATTACTAGTTAAAGTATTTGCCAAGAAATATAACCATAAAAGTTGTTAAGATCCCCATAATTTGTTTTTCTTTCCAGAATTCATTTAAATGTCACTTAATATCTGTGTTGTGTTATCCTACCAGCCATGGACAATATGAAAATATATAGGATTATGTCTAGTTTAAATATCATTAAATATTTTGACTGCCAAGAAAGGCACAATAAATTAAAGTAATGTAGAAGCCTGGGTAGTTTGCAAACATCCATGACTAGACCAGGAGCCTGGGCTATGTGTTTCAAAATCCCCAAGTGTAATCTCATTTTGAGTTATGAAATTTTTGTAATAGACTGTAGCTTAGTGTGGCCTATTAAGTGAAATGAAAAGAATCACACAGCCATAGCCTGTATCAGAGATTTTGTTTAGTAAGTAACCCCCAAGAGGTGAGAGGAAATTGTCCTCTTAGAGATTTAAGATCCATGACCCAAGAAAGATTTATAATTTGGTACAGAAATATATTGAACTAAATCCATATTGTTAATGCATACTTTAATATAAAACTAATTGCTTATTTATATGTTATTTACTTATAGTGTTTAAATCAGTTCAACTTGCTAGAGTTATAAGGAGTTTTATGATTCCAGTTTAAAGTTGTTAGAAAATAATTGATCTAAATTTGTAATTTTAAGTAGAAAATCTTAAGTTGTAATATAGTGTTGAACACTTAATACAAGTGGTTCTCCATACATTTAAGTTTAATTTTAGGGGCTAAAAGAATTACTGAAGAGCTTTGGAAGTTTTATCACTCATATCATTGAAGTACCAACTTTAGAACGAAAATGACTATATTAAACTTATAAATGAGATTTAATTGTTAATGTCATATAATTAATTTTTACAATGGAACCAATTTTAATCAACAGCCTCTTAAAGGTGTTGGAATTTGCTAAAGTATAAATGTAGCAGCATGGATTACAACCAAAATTAAAAATTTTAAAGAAGAATACGTTTTTTGAATGTACAACTTAAACAAATTATATATTGATTTTTAAATAAAATAAAGCAGAATGATCTTCTCTGCACAGAACTAGGTCATGCCATATAACACCAAAAATCTTACATTTATCAGTTCTAGAAAGAAGGATACTCTTAGTAACCATTAACTAAATATGTTATGAATTTGTTTGGGAGAACTGGAGATTAGTTTATTAGACACAAATAAGTACAAGATTTGTAGTAATTGGTGATAAAAGAAAAATGTTAAAGTAACATGACATTGCTAGGTTAAACGTTTGATGTTGTATTATCTCATTTCTTGTTCTTAATGTGCGCATAAATATTCACTTCTAAATATAACACTGTGTTTTCCAGTGAATACAGCTGAACTGATTTTAAAGGCAGATGGTTATCTTTTATGCCATAGTAGAGATCAATTTATCTTTTATGCCATAAAAGAGATCCATTTATAAAATTGTGTGTCATCAATAAAGGCATCATGACACTAAGAATGTTACACTTTGTCCTTAGAATCTGGATAAATATCTAGATTAAATATCAAAATTAAAGTTTAAAAAAGACTATTATTAGTACTAGTAGTACAATTGCAGGTATGAAAAAGGAAAAACAATTATTCCATAGTCTAATCCATGTGCTATTAATGAATTTAATAATTTGTAGCAAATCCTTGCTGATAATAAATATGTAAATGTTTGTTAGGGTGTGTGCATGTGTGGGTGTAGTTTTATAGTAAATGGGATTGTAATGTTTACAACCTTTTTGTTGTTGTTCTACTTTAGTAATACTGTAGAAAGTATAATTTTTCCTGTGAGTAATACATACATAAGTGGGAGTGATATTAGATACACTTTTACAATATCACTCTCAATTATATATGTATTACTCATATATAACTGATTAGATATTTAGGTTGCTTATTTAAAGCATTTTTAACCCTTATGCAGAATTCCATAATAAGCATAGTAGTACCTAAATATTTATATGTAATTGTAATCATTTTATTAAGACCTAATTTTTGGATAAAGAGAAAATATTTTGAGCAAAAGGAAAGTTTCTTATCTCTTCTTAACCTTGACTCAATTTCCTCTGTTTATTCCTGAGACTGATCTAGTAAGTTCTGAACTTAGAAATCCGATGATTAAAATGGGGTTATTAAATTTTGACTTAGCAGTATTCCGATTTTAAAACCAGTGATAAGATTTCCTGTTTTATAATATCCAAACAAAGAAAATAAGGGAAGGGATTATGAAAACACAGGCAAAATATATTCTGGGATGTTACTTCCCACTGTAGCACAGGAAGGAGAAAGAATGGCTCAGGGATTAGTCCTCTTCCACCCTGAGACCATGGCAGTACCTTCGGTCGTGCACCATGGGGCAAAAGGTAGCATCTCATGGAAGGCTACAATGTGATAGTTGTTTCTTCTGATAGACTAACTTACTACCTGGCAGAAAAACGTGTTTATTCTTTTAAAATCTGATATCCGATGGGTCAGTGAAAGCTGATGTTAAGATATGAAGTCCTGCAATCCCCTTATGAAATGACAGTGATTCTTCCCATTTCTGGAAAGTCGCCATGTATACAGGACACCTTCTGTTTTAATGCCAGAGTGTAAATATTGTAGCAAGAAACGCTGGTCAAAAATTTAAATAAACTTAGGAGTGTGATGTGATAATACCACAGAAACACAGCTTGGTAGAGCTATTTGAAAATTTTTGATCATTTTTTACATTGGTCCTTAAAACTTTGCTTGGTCATCATTTGGGAGTGTAGAATAAATGAGGTAGTTGGGGGTGGAAGTACCATGTTTCCCCGAAAATAAGCCCTAACCGGAAAAGAACCCCTAGCATGATTTTTCAGGGTGATATCCCCAAACATAAGCCCTAATACATCTTTTGGAGCAAAAATTAATATAAGACCCGGTCTTATTTTCGGGGAAACATGATACGAGAAGGGAATAATGGCAATACTTGCATAAAATGTCCAATTCCCTTTAAAAGACTATGAATAAACGTTCAAGTTCTCACACAGATGGTTGAATTTTTATGAAGAGTCAGTGTCTCTCAGCTCACACAGCATAAATGAACTATAAGTCCACCCCATCATTAATTCTCATCATTACTCTTTATCCAGAACTGACATTTCCTTTCCTCCCAACTCTAAAATTTATATAACTTCTTCTGCTTGATCATGTTCCCTATTTCCCAAAGATTTTTCAAAGGATGAAAAATAGATAAGATAAAGGGATATACCTAATCTCAGAAATCATAGATGGTGTGGGTGACATGCTATGCCAGAGCAAGTAGATTTCTTAGTAGTCCCCACCCTAAAAATAAGCAGATTCAATATGACAGGGATATGGGAATAAAATATATACATATTTATAAAATACATACATCTGTAAAGGGAAACACTTTAATATTTTAATGTACTACATGAATCAGAAAAGGAGAATATCAAACAAGACAAGGAATTAAAATGTGCTTGAAGAAAATTCAAAAGCTACAGTTGGAGTTCACATAACTTCTCTTACATGTGAGGAGAATTTAGGATTCTGAAGTGAGTGACTTTTTTCAAGTGTATCAGTTCTTACATGAGTAAAACTTTTAGATTGTAAGAACATAGGGTTCTAGAGACAGAAAGAAAAACAAAAATGTTAGTGGATTACTTGGGATAGCTAGGGTGACATTGATTATTTGCACCACTCCCATCATGCAAGGGAACACTTTGTTCTCACTAGAACTACTCTTACACTAGATACAAATTTGATTTTTCTGTCAAGATTATTTCTCTTCACCATTATCTGTGAACTTGTAAATGCTTTATTCACCATCATAATATTCCTCCTAGCATTGACTAAGAAAAGGAAAGTTATTTTAAAGAAAATTAAGTCTGGCAATGAGCTGATGCTGGTAGAATTTCCTTGTCTCACTAGGTTCTTTATTACTCTGATGCAGCTGTGCTAATAGAATTGTGTAAAGGACCTTTGAAGGTCCAGCAATGAGCCATCTCAGTGGCAACATCTTGCAGGGTTAGAAGATTTTATGGGTCCGGGGAATCAGGAGTTGGAGATGGAAATGTTTCTTCTATTACTCCAAGAAATCCACTTACATTTTTTTTTTTCCTATCTGTCTTCACAAACCTATGCTCTTACGATCTAAAAGTCTTAGTTCCCCAGGGAGAAAAAACAATACCAAGGGACACAGTAATGGTTCCATGTAACTGGAGCCAGTGGGAGGTAGAATGTGGAAGCTTAATACATTGGACTCCTCCTGCCAGTGAAACCGCAGGAAAAGAAGAGGGTTATTTTAATGACTAGGGGGATTGGGCCCTACTGTGGAGGAGAGATTATTGATTTTCTGAAACAATGTGGGGGTGGGTGGGTATGAGAAAGATTAGCATCAAAAGCCAAAGATCCTCTATGTCACAGTTTGACACCCACCATGTCCTGTGATAAAAGTTAATGGGAAAACATAAGGACTGATGGTGGATCCTTCATAAATGAAGATTTGAAATATCTTACAGACAAGGAACCTTGACCACGTGACTGCTTCCTAAAAGCAAGGGGACTGTGAATGGGCAGTAGAAGAAGAGAGTTTTAAGTACCCCCTATGACCTTGTGATCAGTGCAGAAATGAGGACTATAATAGTTGCTTATCACCTTCATATTTGGGTGCAAAATTTTTGTGTATGTATTTCTAATTCTTTCTTTTTTTTTTCAATAGCTCTATTCCCCTATTTCTTACATAAAGTGTATTGGTATTATTTAACTTTACATCTCAGAATTTATGTCACAGGATATCATAAGGAGAATGTGATTCAGAAAAATCACAGAAAGAAACGTCACTCAAAAGTGGATAAATTAGACACGTGCGTGTGCAAATCATTTTGTAGAGTGAGTTAGTATGTTTCATTTATATGAAGAGTGGTTGAGTCATATTAGGAAGAATCAGGGCTTTTCTACTGCCTTTATTAGGAAGTTAAGTATCATTCAAATGAAGTATGCATAGATGGCATTTTGACAAGTGATGGACTCTTGTGACTTTGTACTAGGTCAATTCACCTAAGGTAAAATTATAGTTTCCAGAATTTCTGTCCCTCTATGGTTCAGACTTAGGTCTGGCCACAAGAAAAGTTAGTGGGAGATTTGGCAGGTGAAAGTGAGGGGACATCCAGGGTGCTCTGAAGTGAGGTGCTGTGACTCACCTCACTGACCTTGTCAGCCAGGCCCACAGCTCCTCTCATACCTGCATATTGTCTTCTGCAGCCTCCCCGAGTCCCAGGACAGGTGCACAGGCAGCTTCTTGGCTGGGCTTCTGCATCTGTTGGGTTTGGAGGTGGTGGGAGACAGCCGTGGGTTTCAGTTCATCCTCGTTGCCTCTGTTAGCTCTCAGAGGTTCCAGTCTGTCCCTGTGAGTTTCAGTGTGTTCTCACCGTCCGCAAATGCACATCCAGCTTTTCTTTCTGACCACCAGCCCGGCTATATCACAGCAACTCTACAGATGCAGAGAAATCAGCTTTCCATTGATTTCGTGGCCAAGTCTCAGAATTTTGTAAGACTGGTGCCCTATACTAAAATCTAACATCCCATAACATTCATAGTGGATTTGCTTCCCTATCAAACCATGATAATAATAGCACAGGTAAATGTTGGTCTAACATAAAAAGGGTGCAAAATCAAACACAAACAAATTGACAGTGAGAACTAGCCTTTGTAACAGGAAATGTCTGTTTTTCATGTTTTTCTTGCTTTATCAAGATATAATTGACATATAACGTTATGTAAGTTTAAGGTATACATGTTGAAATGATGCACTCACATGTTACAAAGCCATTAACACCATTGCATTAGCTAACACCTCTATCACAGCACATAATTATCTTTGTGTGTGTATGATTGGGACACTTAAGATTTACTCTCTTAGCAACTTTCACGTACATTATAGGGTGTTGTTATAGTCACTATTCTCTACATTGGATCTCCAGAACTCATTCCTAACTGGAAGTTTGTACCCTTTGACCAACGTCTTCTCCCAGCCCCTGGCAACCATCATTCTCCTCTGTTTCTACAAGTTCAGCTTTTGTAGATTCTATAGAAAACTGATATCATGCATATTTGTCTTTCTCTGTGTGGCTTATTTCACTTACCATAATGCCCTGAAAGTCCAGCCACGTGTTTGAAATGATAGGATTTCCTTCTTTCTCATGTATAACATTCCCCGGACTATATCGAATAATATCCTATTGTATGCATATGCCACATCTTTTTATTCATTCATCTGTTGACCAGCACTTGGGTTGTGTCAAATCTTGGCTGTTGTGAAAATCTGCAACATGAGTGCAGATATCTCTTTGAGATTCTGTTTTCACTTCTTTTGAATATATACCAAAAAGTAAAATTGATGGGTCCTATGGTCATTCCTTTTTTTAACTTTTTTAGGAACCCCCATACTATTGTCCATAGTGGCTACACCAATTTGCATTCCCACCAACTGTGTATGAAGGTTCCCTTTTTACCACATCCTCTCCAACATCTGTAAGTGTCATTTCCAAGTTATATATAATATAATAATGCATTGTGCTCTTTCTGAGCATAGAGGAAAAGTTGAAACATTTCCCTGTATCTTTCACAATGCTCCAAACATACTGAAGGATGTTTAAAATCGTTTTTCCTTCATTGATCAAAGGAAAATATTTTAATGAAGATTCAATCCATGAGTATGCTTACATTCCAATACTAACAAATTTGACAATAATAACCATCAGTCTTACTGAGCCAAATTTCACTCTAGGAGCTTCTAAAGCTAAAGAAAAATAGTGCTGGTTCTTTATTACCTACATCTCACTCTGTTTTATGGCCTGGATGTTCCTAGCTCTCTCTTTTGTAGGTCACTGTGAGGCTAACTGCAAAAATGTGCTTTCACCATTCCATGAACACCTTGGGCGAGGACAGAGGAGATGCTGATTGCTTAACTTCAAAGGATTACTGATATTAAAACTCATATATCTTGCATCCTGCTAGAAGAGAATACTGAAAAATACAATTGATCGCATCATTTGAGCAGCAATTAAATCCTAAAAAGCACAATGTGAGCGTTTTCATTTTAAACTCAATTGTATTTGCCATCATCAATCTCTCTCAATTCCACAAATGAATGACCTGCTCTCAGTTATTACACACCGTGGGGATGTTCTGGCTCCAGAGAACAGAGCCTATAGGTGGACTGTAGAGAATAGATCAAGCATTAGCCTGTGACTGTGATTCATTTTTGCGGCCATTGTTGAATTCCACAAATGGAAGAACATTTTGCAAAAACAGTGAAAGAAATTACCAATGGTTCAAGACAACTGCCAATTCTGCCAATTCCAAAGAAGCCAGTAGTTTTCCTCTACTACATGTGGTTTTGTTTATGTATTTTATTTATTATAAGATGTTATATGACATCAGATAATGTACATTGCAGGCATTTTTTTAATTTGGAGAGAAACACATCAGCAATTCACATAAAGGAAGCTTTCATATCCCTTTAGTTTTTCCTCAAGTTTCCTTCTGGTTCCTCCTGTGTCTGTTTACTCAGACATAGGCGTACATTAGGTGCCAATACTAGTTTGGCTATGTGCAGCATTTGCTTATGTTTACGGCAGTCATAAATACTTCAAATATTTTTATCTTCTATTATGTGTTTCCATATCAAATAACCACCCCAGGGCTCATGGAAAGGAAAACTTTTGCCAGAGTTTCTAAGTTCTTGGCCTCCCAATTTTCTTTATGCAAAGTATATTTTATGTGCTAATAATGAGAAGTATAAATCAGAGTTGTTAAATAAGGGTTTTAGGGTAAATCTTACCTCACTATCCTGTTTTATTATCTTTTCCTCCAGATCAATCACAAAGAAGGACATAAATAAAAACAACATCGCTTACAAGTGATGATATATTTCCTTTTCTGTCGACTCAATGAAAAATTATTAACATTAATCCCAATTTAGGGTGTTAGTTTTCACTGTTTGACAGACTGTATCACAGAATTCCTCCAAATAGCAAATATAGATAGCACAGAATTTTAAAAGATGACTTAATTTATAGCAAGCTATCAGGAATAAAGTTGGAATGTGCAATGTTATGTCCCTTTTCTGAAGCCATCACTGTCAGTCTTGACAATATTGAACTTACCTTTCATCATCTCCAACTTACATCAACCATATGTGTAGCAGCCAATGAAACTAGGAGATACATTCATGCTAATACAGCGAAAAGTATAAACGTGAGAAAATCTCCTTTACCCCGATACATGCAATGGCCCCTGTCTTAGTTCCTGAGACTGTATCTGTAAACTTGGGTCACAGTATATTCTTTCCTAATTCTACTATGGTCTTTATTTTGTTGTGTGTCTGTCAGACTTTCTAGTTATTTGAATAAAACCCTTATCTACTTCCTTCAGATGTTTTTCAACAATAAATTCATTTTCTCATTGACATATATATATATAGTTACACTTCTTAAAAATGCAGTATCTTGTTTCTTTCTAAAAAATATTTAAACCTCCTTTATGATACAGACTATTTTGAATTTTGTGTTTTTTACAATTTTTATGTACAGAAGTATTAAGAGAAAACAATTGATATCTTAATATCTAATTGTATCAAGTACATGTAAAACAAAGCATACACATGTACCTATGTTGATTTGTAATGTATTGCTCTTAGGAAGATAGGTTTACTTTGTCAAATATATCTTATATTTATAATCTAAGACTGCTTACATAAAAATCTGTACAGATAAAAGGCGAAGAATAACATAGTGCGTATTTCTGGTTACCTATCTGATGACTGTGAGCCTCTCAAAATTTTCACCAGTTTTGTATAATTTATGTCCTTGAAAATACCACATATTTTCTATAAGCTTTCTATGTGATTTATTTACTTAGAATATTCATTAATCACAGATTTTAGTCTTGCAACCCATATTTTATTGTATTTGATTTAATAATTAGAAATATATATGTCATTATTTTTCTTAGGTTTGAGACAAAATTAGAACTGTAGCATTTGCTTGTATTTTATTCCCACTTAGAAGTCTTTGACTGTTTTTCGCTTCTACATATTGATATGGTATAAGGTTTGGGGAATGAATATTTGTATCTACGTAATTGTAAATATGTTCTATATTTTTTTCTCCATTCTCATCTCTTCTCTTTAAAAAAAACCCTCACCAAATGTCTCATTACATAATCAAGTTGCTAGCCAGTGTGCTTCCTGTTCAAATAAGGTTTCTCTTAAAACTATTTCTTGTCGTTCATAATCACTAAATCAATAGTTTTTACTCTGTACTTTCCAGTTAACCAACTTAATTCTACAGTCTTGTTCAACTGAAACTGGTGATGTATATATTACTATGAGCTTGGGAATTTTCTTTAAAACAATTTCTTAACCATTTCTGCTAAAACTTTAGGTCTTTTTTCTTCCATTATATAGCAGAATCACCAAGCCCTTACTGATCTCTTTAGCAAATTTAATTCTACTTCTTAACTTGTACTGTGTACAGTGGCATTACCTAATTGCTAAAAATACCATGATTTGTTGTTGGTGGTGGTGTAATGTTTTGAATAATTTTGTATTCTCATCAAGATGTCTGCTCTCTAAATCTCTAGCACATTGTATCCTCATCCAACTCTTTTCTAATATCATTTAGAACATAACTTAGCTACAAACTCACTTCTCTGGTCCTGTAACATTCCTTCACCTCTCTCTTAGGAGAAAATATATTACACTGAATTATCTGCTTCTGTATCTCTTTTCTTCTTGAAGAAAGGCTCTTCAGTAATAGGAAATGAACTTATTAATTTATATATTCCCTACACTTAGCAAACAGTTGTTCATTATGCATTTGCTGAATTTAATTAAAGATGTTAACCTTGCCTTCAGATAGAGTAAAACTTAAATGAAATAAAGCATCACTTGGAAGGGAAGAGAACAGTCCAGAATGTACAGCCATTCAGAGTGATAGTAGGTCCCCATAGTTCTCAAGATTATTCCAAAGAAGGAACCTCTTGGAAGTCCTAATGCTTTTTGGGAAAAAATGCTGTACAAATAATCACATCTGCCTTTCAATGTATTCCTGATTAAACTACACATTGCCTATACACTGTGATCTCTGAAAAAGGGGAGATAAACAAGGTGAGTCCTTGACACCAGTGATTTTCCAACTTACTAGCTGTAGAGGGGTTCTTGGCTATATGCATAACTTGGCAATTTCCCCAGGTTGAGCAAATGAACTAGGAAGTCTAGAAAGGCAAAGGGAGCTTGAGTTATAAGGTAAAAAATCAGAGAGGAGAGAGACGCACAGAGATAGCAAGCTTCATATTTCTAAAGAGATTGCCCTTCCAGTCTTCATCTTTATCTCCAATTGTGTCCTTCATATGTATGAGGGCACAATTGGAGATAAAGAACAGGATGTCAGACAAAACGAATCATTACTGAGCACCCCATAGAACCAGGAATAGTCCATGTTCCCATACATCAACATAAAAAATGCTTTAATTTAGGGGACATTGGTTAGAGTCATCAGAAGGATATTGCCTCAGTAGTAAGATAAAATTTGAAATGTAATTGTCATTTGTGAAGGGGAAGAGAAGGATTAGAAAAACACATTTGGATAAATAATGGCCAGTAATTTTCTAAATTTGATGTAAACTATAAACCTACATTTTCAAGAAGCCCAGTGAATCTGAGGCACAAGGAACACAAATCAATACCAAGAAGTATCATATCAAGTTGCTTGTAACAAGTTGTCTTAGTCTACTCAGGCTGCTGTAACAAAATACTATTCATTGAGTGGGTTAAACAGCACAGATTATTTCTCACAGCTATGGTGCCCAGGAAATCCAAGAGCAAGGTGCCAGCAAATTCACTTTCTGCTGAGAGCTCTCTCCCTGGCTAGCAAAGGGCCACCTTCTCATTATATCCTCATATGGTGGAGAAAGATAAAAAGACTTTATCTGGCCTTTCTTCCTCTTTCTGTAAAGGCACTAATCCCATTTTGGGGACCCCACCCTCATGGCCTCATTAAAACTTAATCATGTCCCAAAAGTCTCACCTCCAAATTACTATCACATTTCAGAGTAAACACTTCAACATATGAATTTTGGTGGAACACAAACATTGCACTCATAATACAAGTGATAAAGAGAAAATTTAAAAAGTAGCCAGAGAGAAAAGAAACATAACATACAAAAGGACAAACATAAAAACAACACACTTCTCATCAAAAACAATGTAAGCCAGAATACAGTAATCCACATCTTTAAAGAAGTGAAAGAAAACAACAGCAACAAAAACCCAACCAAAACAAAACAAAACTGTCAACTTAAAATTCTATACCCAACCGAAATATCTTTTAGCAACAAAGGAAAAATGGAGACTTTTTCATACATTCAAAAGCTAAAAGAAGTTAGCACCAATAAACCTGCATCAAAAGAAATGTTAAAGAAGTCCTGCAAGTGGAAGGAAAATGACAGCAGATAGAAATGAGGATCTATACAAATAATGAATCACAAAGGAAATGCTAACTATGAAGGTAAATATTAAATAATAATAATAATAATAATAATAATAATAGTGTTTTTAAAATCCTTTTAAAATAACTTAGTTTTAATACACAAATAACAATATACTATGTGGTTTATAAGATATATGGAAATAATTTTAATTTTATTGATAAAAATATGACACAGCCAGGGAGGAAAACAATAGTCATGTGTTGTTGCAAGGTTCTTATGTTGTATGTGGACTAATGCAATATTACTAGTGATAGTAATCATGATTAATTAGAAATTTATACCATAACCCCGAAAGTAACCACTAAAAACAGACAGCAGAATGTTTAAATACAAATCATGATAAATTAGAAATGTATACCATAACCCCAAAAGTAACCACTAAAAACAGACAACAGAATGTTTCTCTTGTAAGCCAAGAAATGAAATGAAATGGAATTATGAAAAATACTTCAAAATTAGGATGGAACAAAGGGGAAAAGAGAATAAAATGCAAATGTGACAAGGAAAAAACAAAGAGCCAGAAAATAGTTTTAAATCCAAAAATATGCTTGTAAATGGGATAGACAGTTGATTAAAAGAGACATTCAGATGGATAAGGGATTAAGACTCAACTATGTGCTTCTATTAGAAACCTATTTGTAGTATGAGAATCCAAATGAAAGTTAAATGATGTAAATCAGAAGAAATTTTGAGCCACAATATTAATATCAGACAAAGTAGATTTCAGAGCAAAACAAAAAAGTAGGTCATTTCACAGTGACAAAAAAAGTCAATTTATCAAGTGAACATGGCAATCCTGAACACCCCTGCTTCTTATAACAAAGCTTAATAACACATGAAGCAAAAGCAGATTGAAGTGTGAGAACTAAAAAATTCACAATTACAGTTGAAGATTTCAATATGTCTCTTTCAGTAATTAATAGAATGAGTAGACAGAAAATCAGTAAGTAAATAGAATACTTGAACAACATTATTAACCAAGTTGATCTAAATAGCATTTTGAACATTCTTTTCAAAGCAGCACAATATATATAGTTTCTCCATGTACACTCAGATAATTTAACAAAATAAACATTCTGGGACATTTAACATGACAATAAATCCAAAATGATTTAAACCCTACATTTAAATTGTCTTATAATGGACTTATATTAAAAATCATTAACAAAATGTATCTGGAAAATCATTAACAGAACAATACCTGGAAAATATTTGAAAGCTAAATGTCATACTTCTAAATAATTTTTAGGTTAAAAAAAGAAATCAAAAGGGAAATAACAAAGTATTTTGAACTAAATCAAAATGAAGTACAATATATCAAAATTATGGATTGCAACTGTAAATCAAAATTAATTTTAGACTGTAATAAAGAATAAAAAGCGTTCATTGAACAAAAGAAGCTGCAGCCCAGGAGGCACAGATTAGGGTAGCAACCTAAATTTTTTTTCACAGAGACAAAGGGGAGGCTACTTTTATAGTGAAAATTCCGTCCCAGTTTCCCATTTAGGTCCATTTTATGTAAATGAAGCATGCAGATTGTGAAATTCTGATTGGATGGAGCAGGTCACAGTCTCTTGGCAGAAAGATGAAACCAGCGTTTTCCTGCAGTGGTTGACTCAGACAGCATATACAAGTGGGGCATAGTGCAGGAAACCCCGAGTTCAGTCTGAGGTTCTCCCCAGCGTACAGTAATCGAGAAACCCCTGTCAGCAACTGGCCACTAGGCTCTCATTCTTTATAAAATTTGGCTCCTCAGTTGACCATTGGGAGTCTATCTCAGCAGATAAATTCCTTCTAAAGGTTCACATCAAATTAATCTTTCTTCTTGGGATCCACACAACTAAGCAACACTTAAAAGAAAATTTATAGCACTAAAATGCTTGTATTAGAAAAGAAAAACATGTTTGAATTAATGATCTCAGCTTCCAAATTAAGGAACTGAGATAGAGGAGCAAACTAAACCCAAGTGAATAAAGATAAGGAAATCATATTCATAAGAGCATTAATAAATAATAAAAGAGAAAAACAATAAGTAAATAAAAATCAATGCAACCAAAAGATGGTTCTTTGAGGAGATGAATAAAATCAACAAGTCTTAAATCAGACTGACCAGGATAAAAGAGAAGATATGAAATATTAATATCAGTAATGACTGAAGTGACTACAGATTTTACAAATATTAAAAAATTAAGTAAATATTATGACCAACTTTGTGCTGCTAAATTCAAAGAACTTAGATGATACGGACAAATTGCTTAAAAGACAGAAACTACCAAAGCTCACTCAGAAAGAGAGAAAAAACATGGATAGGCTCCATGCATATTAAATAATATGAATCTGTGGGGGAGGAAAAATAATTTTCCATCTAGCTTTCTAGATTCTTGGCTTAGACACCTCTGGTATAAAAGACATTAACAGGAAAAATAAACAAACACAAATTTAATAGCATGAATACCTCCTATATACGTAGGAAAGAGCCAGGGAAACTGAGTAACTCTCTGAAATGCGCCAAGATATCACCTTAAATAGCATCTTCATACATAGACAAAAGAAAGATGTTGGGGGTAGGGGACCACTTCTGGGAGGTTACCAGAAAAAGCACAGTCAACAAGAGTACTGTTTTATGCAGATTTGTCAGTTCCTTCTTCATGAGTTTCTAGACTTTTGGTCATCCTTCCTAGAGTAAAACTAGGGAGACACCCTTAAAAGGAAGAGATTTCCCTTATTAATGTGAATATGTCTTACAAAAAGGTAACTTCCGCTTTGTTGTCAGGTCTTTTTCTGTGACTGCCCTTAATAAATAAATTAAAAAAAGGAATCAGCCTGAAAAAATCCTTATGTCAAAAGGTATTTTGGGGTGTTATAGTCTGCTCTCCTTCAAATTCAAAGAAAAACTTCAGGTACAGATGCCTATAATGTTGAATTCTACCAGATATTCAAAGAAATAATAGTAAATATAAAAAATATAAAAAATATGTATATATATATGTATATGTATATATATGTGTGTGTGTGTGTGTGTGTATATATTTATATATATATATATATATATATATATATGTATGTATGTATATGCTTTCAAAAAACTGAGAGGAAGAATCCACTCCTAAAATTGATTCTGTGAGACCAGTCTTAACTCTGATACCAAAAACAAAGATGTTACAAGAGAAAAAGAACTAAAATATAGTTCTCATTAGAATATCCATATCTATTTTTTGTTGCATACATATCCTGCTTGGTAATAAATGGGCAAGAAACAAAAGTATAGATAAATTCATAGACAGGAATCCTTAACTGAAGAAAATTTCTAATTTGTTAAGTTAAATATTTTCTGAAAATGGGGAAGAGACTTCCAAGGTGCTCTTTGAAAATGAGCTTATTTTAAAGACAATGCTCTAACCAAACATTTATCTCACTCATTTTCATGTAAAGAAATCAGAGAAAATCCAGATGAATTATTAAGTTGTTTTCAGAGAGCAGATAGACAGACTTTTAGGGAACCAGATTTAGTCATAGTTGTGGGGAGAAAAAAAGGTTTGATTTCATGGTTTAAATCTCTGGAATCATGTGAGGATTTAAACTGTGTTTAAAAAGAGAATACTTTTTAAAAAGCAATATATTCTGATAATAAAATTGCGAACAAATCCTGTGAAACATGTGATATGGGAAGAAAATCTGACACCTTTGATGAGATTAAATTTAAAAGAAAGAAATATTTAAAAATCAAAGTGGTAGCAAAGATAAATACAACAAAAAAGCTTGGAAGGCATAAAAAAAGGAAGTGTCAGTATACCTAAAGTGAGATTGACTAGAAACTCACTAATAATCCAAAGGAAAAGAGAGATTGTTTCAGTAAATCTAGGTGTTGATCACGAATAAAATCAAGGTAGTGATAGACTTGCCACTTAGGTGGGTGTAGGATAACGTGAAGGGATAACAAATACACTTATGCTGAATAACCTCATCACTCCTGGAAAAATGGCCACATTCATACACTGGCTGATACGGCCTATCTGCTCTACCCCTGCCTAATGTTTTAGCCCCATCTCCTGTCCTGGTCTTTCCTATCTGGGTGACAGCTTCAGTGTCCTTTTTTCATTCCCTGAATGGAACATACTGACTCACAGCCCAGGCCATTATCATAGGATGTTCTCTTAACCCATATTGTTCTTTTCGCCTCCTCATTTTCTACTCAGTCATTGCACGTATTACATATTCCAACTTGAAAATTGTTTCCTGCAACTGTACCAGGTTACCACTGATACATATATTTTTTTTCTAAAAAAATTATGACTTTCTTAACAATTATGGCAGTTTGTAATTATATACATTTTTGTAAATATTTGGTTTATACCTGCCTTCTCTATGAAGTAGTAAACTCCTTGAATACAGGGAGTGTTGTGTCTTCATTGTGTCTCTACCATTAAACCGACACAAAGTAGGAATTAACTAATATTTGAGATATCAATAACAAAGTAAAGGGTGAGTAAAGCTTGAAAATAACCATCATACTAGAATGAATAAAATGAACATTTAGTCAAACCTTGAAGCCAGATGTAGACTGAGGTAGTAAGAAAACACCTGTAAATCTGGTCCTCCTGCTTGAGAAATGTCCTAAGGTGTTGAAGAAGTTGTCAGAGAAGCAGTGTGGTGGAGACAGAAGCTTTGATCTTCCCTGCACGTAATTGTGTGTTATGGCTTGACTTTCTTTGGTCTGCTCTATGTTCTGTTATTTATCCTTTCCTCTCGCAATGTCCTTTTCCTTTACTTTCACACAGCTAGGACATGGCTAGCAGACAATAAAAGATAACATCATCAGCAAATAAATCGATGAAAGGCAGTGGTAAAAGTTCTCATTGTGGCCATGAATGCTACTCAATCTAAGTGAAGTTATGATGCCATCAAGCTATACAACACTCCAGGAGCCTAAAGCACAGCTCAAAACTTTCATTAACATCATTTAGTTTTTTTAATGGCATCAGCATGTCTCCCCACCAGCTATGACGTTTAGCCATAGGGGTAGGTAGAAATACTGGCTTGTAAAAATGTACTTGGTTATAATAAAAGAAAATCCCAGTAACCACTGTCATTGTGTTAGTCATGAGGCACACAGATAATGCAATCTTGCTGCTTAAATGATCATTGAAGGTCGCTTTGTACTTTGTTTAAATTCAAAACTTAGAGGGGGAAAAAAATCCAAACCCTTAGTTCTTTTTTGTTATACCATTCTGATGTACTTTTATTGACTGATAAACATTTTGACCCAAGCCATTATATTTATAATAATTAAGTGATAGACTATGTCTTTATGATTTTAATTATTTTCATTTTCATTAGATAAATTTGTTGAAAAGGTGGGGGCGGCCGGTTAGGTCAGTTGGTTAGAGTGCAGTGCTCTTAACAACAAGGTTGCTGGTTCGATCCCCACAGGGGCCACTGTGAGCTGCGCCCTCCACAACTAGACTGAAACAACTACTTCACTTGGAACTGATGGATCCTGGAAAAACACAGTTAAAATGAATAAAAGTACTAAAAAGAAAAAGAAGAAGGCAAAATAAACTGCTCTTAAAAAAAAAAAAGAAAAGAAAAAAAGTAGACCTCATTTCCTATTTATATTCCAAAGTCCGTGTTGTGTTTGGAGAAAAATTTACAACTATATATTCATAGAAACAATAGAATATTTTTTAAAATGGTATTTTTTATGTACCATGTAGTGCCATTTCTGAAAGTGTGTGGGCTTTTTTTATACATGTGTCCAATTTAATTTAACCATTTCATTTTTGTTAGTAGTGAAAAGGTCAATGTTTTTTCCATAATATCAGGAAAAAGACAAGATGCCCACTTTTGCCACTATCATTCAATATAGCATTGGAAATCCAAGCCAGAACAATTAAGCAGGTTAAAATAAATAAACAAACAAAGAAACAAACAAGCTCAAATTAAAAAGGAAAATAATAAAACTGTCACTATTTGCAGTTGATATGATTAATGTATTAGGTGAAAGTAATTGCAGTTTTTGCAATTATTTTTAACCTTTTAAACAGCAATTACTTTTGCACTGACATAATATATAGAAAACCCTAAAGACTATACACACACACACACACACACACACACACACACACATATGGACTAATAAAATCAGGAAACTTGAAGTGTACAAAAATAAAATTAAAAATCTGTTGCATGTTATACACTAACAATGAACTATTAAAAAGGTTTTAAAAAAATATCATTTATAATTGTATCAAAAAGAGTAGAAAATCTAGAAATAAATTTAACCAAAGAGATGAAAGACCTATACACTGAAAACTATGAGACATTGATGAAAAAATTGAAGACAAATAAATGAAAAAAAACATTACGTGCTCATGGATATGAGAATTAATATTATAGAAATGTCTATATTACTCAGAATAATCTACAGTGTCAGTGTAATTCCTATCAAAATTCCAATGGCATTTTTCACAAAAATAGAACAAATAATGATAAAATCTGTGTACAATCACAAACGATCCCCAAAAGCCAAAACAATATTGAGAAAAAATAAAGCTGAAGGCAACTCACTCCTGATTTCAAAGGGCATTACAAAGCTGTGGTAATTAACAGTATGGTATTGCCATAAAAAACAGACACATAGATCAATAGAACAGAATAAATAGCCCAGAAATACACCCACCCTTATAGGGTCAATTAATTTATGACAGAGGAGGCAAGGATATACAATGGAGAAAGACAGTCTCTTTAATAAATGGTGTTGGGAAAACTGGACAGCCACATTCAAAAGAATGAAACTGAACCACTATCTTATGCCATACACAAAAATTAATATATTTATGACTTGACTGTAAAACCAGGAACCATAAAATTCCTAGAAGAAAACATAGGTGATAAGCTTCTTGACATTGCTCTTGATGATACTTTTTTAATGTGACTCCATAGGCAATGGCAACAAAAGCAAAATTAAATGTACGGGCCTACATTAAACTAAAAAGCTGTTACACAGCAAGAAAACAAACAAAATAAAAAGACAACCTACTGAATGAGAAAAGATGTTTGCAAATTATATATCTGATAAGGGGTTAATATCCAAAATATATAAAAAGCCTCATTTAGCTAAATAACAAAACAACAAACAATCCGATTAAAAAATGGGCAGATATGAGTGAACATTTTTCCAATAAGATAAACAGATGGCCAACAGGTATATGAAAAGACACTCAACGTCACCTATATCAGTGAAATGTAAATCAAAACCACAAGGAGGTATCTCCTCATGCCTACTACCTGAATAGTTACATATTATCAAAAGGGCAAGAAATAACAAGTGTTTGGTTAGTACATGAAGAAAAGGGAACCTTTATGCATTGTTGGTGGGAATGTAAATTGGTACCACCACTACAGAAAATAATATGGAGATTCATTTAAAAAAAATTAAAACAGAACTACCATTTGATCCAGCAAATCCACTTGTGGGTATTTATCTAAAGAGAACAAAAATACTACTTTGGAAAGAGGTCTGCACCCCTAGTTCTTTGCAGCATTATTTACCATACCCAAGATGTGGAAACAACCTAAGTATCCATTGTTGGATGAATGGATAAAGAAAGTGTGGTATTTATATGCAATGAAATACTACTCAGCCATAAAGAGAAGGAAATCATGCCACTTGCAACATGGACAGACCTGAGGGTATTAATGTAAATGAAGTGTTAGACAGTGATAGACAAATTCTGCATGATTTTGTTTATATGTTGAACCTAAAAAAGGGTGGGAGAACCCAAAGTAAATGAACAAAAAAAAACAATACCTAACAAAACTCACAGACAACATGTTGGTGGTTGCCAGAAGGGAGAGTGTTGATGGAGTGGGTGAAATGGGCAAAGGGGATCAAAAAGGTAAAAACTTCCATGTATAAAATGAATAAGTCATGGGAATGTAAAGTGCAGCACCATGACTACAGTCAATAATACTTTATTGCGAATTTGAAAGTTACTAACAACATAATCTTAAATATTCTCATCACAAGAAAAAAGAAAGGTAACTGGTGACAGACGGTGGCTGGACTTATGGGGATCACTTTGCACTATATACAGATGTTGAATAATTATGTTGCACATCTGAAACTAATATAATGTGTGTTGATTATACTTCAGTAAAAAAGAACTTTTTGTAAACATCAACAACTCAAACGGACATTTGCCACAGTGACTTACATAAAAGCAACTTGTGGACAGAAAGACTGCTCTTGAATACAGATGACTGATTTCGGTTCAGGACAGTCAGGATGGGTATTGTATCTGTAATAATAATGGCACAAGGAAAGGAGAAGCTATTTTTAAAAGAATTGCCTGGAGGCCAGAGCATTACTCTGGAGGGGAAAAAAAAAAATCAGCATTTCCATCTTCACTTCTGATTGTGGAGCTCTGACTTCCCCAGTATAAAAACAGTAAAAGCTACACTGATGCAAATTAGTAAAATATGCCACAAAAAGTAGCAGTAAAATGCAGCCATACTGTTCTACATAGTACATCATTTATAAATCTGTGGTTAGTATCTGAGCAGCTTCATGTGGCAAAAAGAAAACCCAAAACATAAAGAGAGAACATGCAGCTAATTATCCTCAGTCTGTTGCATTGTTACCAATTACTGCCTTTGAACAAGGCATGCCACTAACTATCCAGGTCATGCATAATGCATAGTAGATTGGAAAACACATACTCAAACTAGTCATATTAAATCCACAACTCAAAATGCAAACCCTTTGCTTCCTCATGTCCCTCTACTTTTGGCATTTGGACTCTAATTTTGTTTTCATTTATTTGTAAACATGGGCTTATTTATTGGTTGATAGTCTTCAAAAGTAAAGATCATATCTGCAAGGAATAAAAACAACCCCCCCAAAAAAAAAACAAAAAAAAACGAAAATAGAGTACTTCAACCTGAACTAAATTGCTCTTCTTCCAAATAAGTTCAATTTGAAGTAACCTAATTATTCTATATATGATCCTTTTTCTTCCCAAAGCTCACATCAAATAGCAAGAAACATCTGTGAACAGGGAGGAGAATAATCAGGGATTGAGGGAGAATTTTATAAACACGGTGGAACATTCAGCCAGGGCATGTCAAAGACTCGGCTGTATTTATTCAGTAGAGTGAGATCCTGTATTCGGTGCCATCCTCCCCATTCTTTATGGAGAAATCACTTGTGTTAAAATGCTTCATCTCAGAGAAAAGGAAGTTGAGATAGAGATATTTAATCTTGCATCGGAGTTAAATGCAAAGATTGATAATGCCTGTCAGAAATATGCCTGTCAGGCATTTAAAAGCAAGGCATTAAACAATAATTCCATTGTTCTGAGGGTTTGGACATAGTAGACAGAAATCTGCTCAGTTTTCTATGCTCTGTTCTATTTTTTAATAATTTCACAACATTTTTGCTTTGGTTAAATTACAGCATGTATTATTAATAATAATTAATATGTTGAGTACTTGCGCCATCAAACACACTTCAAACACAGAACTCTTTTCTTTAAAATGCATATTACCTACTGTTTCCTGTCCTGCGTTGGTCATCACTACCTTTACAGATAGATTTCTTGAAAAAATATGTTCATTCATTCACTACATTTACTTGCATCTTATCCATTCTTTAATCAACTACAATTGAGCTTCCATGTCCAACTGGAAATCCAGTGATGGGTCTGCCAAATACAATGAATAGTTTTAAATCACAGTGTGTAAAGTATTACACAAGTACTACACGATTAAGGAGTGTCATCCCTTTAGACTCTCACTCCTCTTACCACCTGTGAGTTAAGCACTGCCAGTCGCTTAGTATCCACCTTCCTATTCCCCCGACCAACCACTTATATGTGTGTGCACGTAATACAAGCAGATTCAGCTGCTTTCCAGGCTTTGCCTTCTAATCACTTAGTGTATCGTGCAGCTCTCTCCATATTGATACATCATTGTATGTGCGTCTACATCATTCTTTCTCATTACTGTGGTGTGGAAGCGCCATGAGGTACATAACATCTCTGTTGCCAATGAGCATTTAAGTTATTAACACATTTATTTCTTTAAAATGTTTCAATGAACATTTCTGAATGATGTTGGTGAATCATAGGTAATGCACTTTAAAAAAAAAGTTACAGATACTGCTAAGTGCCCACCAAAATCATTCAACAACCGCTTTCACAAACAAAAAATTTAGAATGCACATTCATACTTCTTCATGTGAAGACATTTCTTTATTATTGACTATGTCATACTGAAAGAATATATTCTTCCACTGAACATTAGTGAAGTTAATCATCTTTTCATATATGTACTCACTGTATGATAATGTTGTTTTCTACCTTGTAATCTTTGCACAATTTTTATAACATGGTTTGTCAATGTGTTGATATTAGTGTTGTAGATTTTAACTTGGAGGACCTTTTTTTTTCATCTTTTATGTATTCTAAGTATTTCTTACATTATGCTATTCAGTTCTGAACATTTTATTGCTATATCATGTTTGTACATGAGATTGTAATCTTACACAATTCCATCTGGCAGTCTTTCCCTTTATGATATTTGGACTATGTGACTTGCTCCTAAAGATCATAAATATTACTTTATAGTTTATTACTCTTCTAGTTCTTTAGTCCATCAAGACAGCATGTTTACATATATATATATGTGTGTGTATAGATATATGTATATATATATATGTAAACATGCTGTCTTGATATATGTAAACATACTATCACCCCAATAAATTTAAGTAAATAAAGAAATCCAAAACAAAACAAACAAAAATAACTATAAATGGGAACTGCTTAAAAAAGAATGTGATAATTGAAATAATGTGGTATTCATGCAGACATAAGTAATCAGCACACAAAAAATGCTGAGTTCATAAACAGATCTATTAAATATGCTGCTTTTTGTAATAAAGGTAATGTTAAAAATTATTAAGCAATTTTAACAATTCAATAAATGGTTTAGGAGATTGTCGTTCCATTAGGATAAAAAAGTATATATACTGTCTCTGTCTTATCTATCTATCTATCTATCTATCTATCTATCTATCTGTCATCTATCTATCTATGTATATAATCAATCAAAGTTCTAATACTTTTTTATCCTAATGGAAAGACAATCTCCTAAACCATTTATTGAATTGCTTATTATATTGTATTATATTATATTATATTATATTATATTATATTATATTATATTATATTATATTATATTATATTATAATGTTATGTTATAGATACCAGGTCTTATAGTAAAATAAGACCGGTCTTACACTAATTTTTGCTCCAAAAGACGCATTTGAGCTGATTGTCTGGCTAGGTCTCATTTTCAGGGAAACACAGTAGAATTTTTGTATTATTTTTCAAATGCAACATTAATTTGCCTTACTCTATCTTAGTCATTTGATTTTAATTAGCTTACTCATCTGATATGTCAAAGGAAGAGAATTCATCTATCTGCTTTGTTTAGGAAGGTTCTCAGTGGTTGGAATAGCTGCTCCTATCTATTCACTTCTTTGTTTACTGATTTCCCTCCTCTCTTCCCCTCCAATCCAGTTTCTACACTCATTGCCTTTTATGACAACCCTGATTTCCATTTCCGCAATGCTGGTGACAACCTCATTCAGAGAAATTAATTTCCCATTCTCTTCCTTATTTTTCTGTAGAACTTTACTCTTTTCTAGGTCATAGGGGAATCCTCAAGCCAAACCCAGGAAATCTTTACTGATACTGATTAAAATGCCATATCAGATGCACTGCAGCCCGAAGACACGTGTTCTCATAAGTGGAGGCTTCTCTCTTCTGTGCTTAGAGCTCTGAGCAGGTGCACGTGGTGAAGAAGCGAGGCTGCTCTGGATCTGACGCTGATTCTAGGCTTGAGGAGTGTGGGCAGATAATTAGTACAATAACTGTAAAGAAAGCCATGATATTTTCTGCAAGAAGAGTCACTCTGTCAACTTCCATCCTCATAATATTATTGGCTACAAATTAGGGCTTAAAGGCTTAAACTGTCCTTCGATTTTCGAAGTTTTCCTTAGACTGCTCGGCTCATCTCCCATTTCTGAATTTGCTAGGAATAAATAGTTCATCATGTACCTCAGATCTCTGCGTAGCTGCCTGCATCCACTCCAGATAACCATGACCAGATTTGCTTCTGGAAGAATTTCTCATTGCATCAGATGAAAACATGTGAAAGCCAACAGCTTCTGTAAGCAGGAATGTCCATTCCTCTGAAACCTCAGGGGATTCACACCCCTGAAGAAAAATGTAAATGTGAAGCAGGAACCCAAAGAGCATACACTGCAATAACAAAAGCTGTCACTAGCCCTCAAAACTTAAATAGTTGAAGGAAGTCCACTTTGCATACTCCGATACAAGCAAAGTAAGTGGTATGGGTCACCAAGTAGAGAATGACAGAGAAAACTGTTCTTTACTTTTTATTACCTTCCCCCCACACCTGATTCCATACTCTGAGATTTTATGAAAATTAAAAAAAATAGGAATGTGTAAATACAGGATGGGAATGGGGATAACAACCAGAACCATAGTAGTTATAGTATTGGCTTTTGATGATGTTCCCTCTACCCTCCCAATTCGACTTAGAAAGAGATCCCAGGAGACGAGTGACCTCTGGCTCTGAGAAAACTTAGTCAGGTTTAGCAACTTCTCACCACTGTGTACTAGTTCTGCAGAAATAGATAAACAAAGTTCAGACCAGTCTCACAAGGATTCTCATTGTCAGGATGGGAAATATTTATTGCAATGTTGCAATAACATTTTGTAAAATATATTTCTTAAGAAGTTTATGGTGATTTTGTCAATTTGATTTCTATTTGCATAACAACGCAAACTTTCTGCACAGAACTGACTATAAATAGAACAAACAAAACTTAAATTTTCCTTTAGTTTAACCTTGTGTTTTTGTATTTTTTAAACACAATTTGGCTACTTGCCTCAAGGATTAAGAAAAGAAGCCAATGATTTCCTTCCACAGAAGTCTTGGAAAGGTCTTCAATGGTGTTTAGCTAACTAGTATGCCGCTAATTGAAATTAATTCTTGGGGACTCTTTGGGAAAAAGTATTCTTAAATTATAGAGGTGCGACTGTATGTTAGGGTTTGTTTATTTATTTAGGTCTTAAATCTCTTTAAAACATCACTCCTGGAAAATACAACTGTATTGATTATCTTCCTAAAATGATACCATCCCCTTTTATTAGACCATGTCTTGGAGGCAGTGAAAATATATCTTACGTGACATTCAGAAAAACAATCGAGAAAGCTAGGAGAAAAAAATCCAACAGTTGTTTAAAGCAATGGTGTGTGACCTTAATAATCCCTTATATCAGTTCTGTGGCTGTACAAATATTTGTCGGTTCTAATCTTTTGCTTTAGTCAAATTACCGAAATTAGAGAAAGATGAGACATTATATCCCTGATTCATCCAGCTCATTTTGTACCATAAATGTTAGCTTCTGTTGTGGAATGCTGAAAGAAAAATAATAATAAAAATTAATAATAAAATTGGAAATCAAAGAATGTTAAAGTAGTAAGCGTGATATAAATAATTAAAGCGACCAAATCTGTGCCTTTAGGGGTCTGATATAACAGAATTGTGCCTTTAGGGGTCTGATATAACAGAATTCTGATATAACAGAATTCTGATATAACAGAATTGGTGGTGAGGTTTTCTTTGATGGTTCTGCCCACAACAGTGGATGCAGCACTGAAAGGGAGTGATATGTTCAGACTAAGATGTGAAAGAGTAGAATCCAATCCACCTAAGTTCCATATAGAGCATAACCCTCCCACACACCTCACACCCAAAGCTTGAGATCAGAGGCCACGTACAGCGGAGGAAATCCTTTTCTCTACCGATTCCCTCTTCCTTTGCTTACCTACTTAGCTTTTCTCTTTTTCTTTCCTCCTCATTTATGATCAGATTATACAGAATGTAGTTGTAAATCATAGAGTTCTGTAATGGGGTAAATTGGGTCACACCAAATTCATGTAAACCTTAGGAGTGACCTTATTTGGAAATAGCGTTGATGTAGATGTAATTAGTGAAGATGAGGTCATCCTGGAGTCTGATGGACCCTAGTCCAATATGATTGTGTCCTTGTAAAACAAACAAACAAACAAACAAGCAAACAACAAAAACAGGAAAATCTTGATGCAGACACACAAGCAGGGAGGATATATGCAAACGCCCAGAAGCTAGGAGGAAAGGCACGGAAGAGATTCTCCCTCACGGCCCTCGGGAAGAACCAGGCCTACTGACACCTGATTTTCAAACTTCCAGCTTCCACAGCGGTAAGACAATAAATATCTGTTGTTGACTCCACTCAGTTTGTAGTACTTTGTTAAGGAAGCCCTAGAAAACCAACACAACTACCTAGATAGAGACACATTTCCCAGACTTACCTGATCATCAGAATTCCTTGTGAAATTTTAAAAATATATAGATTCTGGTGGGAATTTTCACCACAAATTCTGATTTCGTATGTTTGGCGTGGGTCTGGAAATATTTATTAAAACAAAAGAATGACTGAGCTAAGAAAGTCTGGTCTGTGATTCTCGTGCAGAGTTGGATTTGAGACCCTGTACTCAAGGAAAACCGTATGGAGAGACTTTTTCAAATGTCAAAAAAAAATTGGTTCTTGGTTCTAGTTTTTCTCTAATTTACTTGGTTGAGGTTAAAAAATTATTATTTGTTTTATTTCTGGGCCTCAGTTTTGTCTTCTGCAAAATGAGAAGGTTGGGCCTTATTGTAAACCACAGAAATTTGTTGTCACAGGGGCTCTCATTAATATTTTTTCCCTATTTTGGGCAGTGATAAGAATACATGCAGCAGGTCCTCAAATAATGTCATTTTGTTCAACGTCATTTCATTAGACCATTGATGAGATGCCACCAACCGAACTCTTTTATTGTTTATATCAATTAGCCTGTGGCAAAATTAGTTTCATTATGCATCATTTACTTCAGGTGACAGAACATATGGAGGACAGTCAATGAGGACTTACTGTATAACGCTTTCTCCATCACGGTGCACGTGCCAGTCGTTCCAACCTCTGTTTCTCTGTGTAGGTCAGGTTCCCCATGAAATAGACTCTTAGTTGAAGACTTGTGTGCAAGCAGCTTATTGGAGAATGAGGAAGTCAGGATGGGCAGAGAGAGAAGTAGAATAATCATGGAGACACAGCAGGGCCCACAGTCAATCCCACTCGTGACACTTGAGCTGCAGTGTCCCCTCAGCGACATCTCTAGTTGAGGTGAGAGGGATGGGAGTGTGGACCTCCACATTAGATAGTCCTTGGGTGTGGGTTGCTTTCAGAGCAGGTGTGGAGTCTGTGTGAGGCAGCTTCCATCAGATGAGGAGAATTCCAGGGGAGGAACCAGGCTGCGGCAGGTAAGCAGGCAGCGGGCTTGGCTGCTGGGGCAAGAGGTGCCTCCGTCCTAAAGATGGTGGTCTCTTGGAGGTTCATCTACTATACTTCACCTCTGTGCCATATGATTCTGCTTGCTTTGTTTATTCTCCCCATCTGAGAACAGCTGCTGCAGGGCTGCAATTGGCCTCCCTTCCTGTGGCAGCTTAAGAAACAGAGTGTAGCGGGATGAACTGAAGTCCTCACCACTTGGAGCTGACAACCCGATATTTCTCACTCCTCCCTTTCTCTACGGTTTAAATCCCCTCACTCTCATCTACCTCCTCTGCTGGTCTCTGGGGCTTGCCTGCTGGGATAAGCCCCAGGTCACCCAGTCTCTCTCAGGCCGTGCCACTGCACTGCTCCCATTGCCATCATAGTGGGATAGAGGAGAACCAAGAAATGTCCTGTGAATCACCGGGATTCCTCAGCGATGCACTATGGTACTCGCTACCCATCATTTAAGATTATTTTCCTTTCATTTTTCTTGACATTGGTATGCAAATTTTGTATGTTATGTTTATAACGGACATGGGAAAGAGGCCATAGTTAATATGTGTTGAGTCTTCACAGGAGAAACAGTTGAGGATTCCTCCCACTGCCTGTATCTCCCATATAAATGTAAAGATTATTGTGGTGGGCAAGTCGTGTTCTCAGTTTTTTGGAACTGAAAGTGGTGGCAGAGAATTAAAACGGGCGGATGGTGACGTGTCACATGGGGAGAGCCCTTTTTCTCTTTTATTTTTTTATATGATTTGTATCCAGAATTAATTTTGAGCTCAAGCACTATTTCCCATTGAGATACAATATTACTAAAAAATTCCTCGATTTTACATTCTAGATTATCATCTAAGTGAATCTATTCCACAACCCAAACAAGGCATGGTTACTGAAAATCAGGTTCTGATACTTCAGATAAACATCAAAGTCAAGGTCCTTTAATTCCACAGTCTGTGTATTTTAGGTAGATTTGCCTATCAAGGTGCCAGCATCACCAGTGATAAGGGAAACTAAATGGGGTCCAAACAATGCATGAAATTTGTTCTTTGTAGTTTACCTGCTCTGCATTTGAGAAATATATTCCATCTTATAAACTGACAAAGCCTTAGTGCATTGCTTTTATTGATTGGCTTATTACAGTTTCATGTTAGACAAAGGTTATTTCCAAATCTAATGACAAAACACATGATTATATATACATATATATAAATATGTATATATATATGTAATATACGTATATGTATATATTTTCAAGAGGTGTCGATTACACCATAGAGAATATAGTCAATAGTACTGTAATTGCTATGTACGATGTCAGAGGGGTAGTATACTTAGGGGGGGTTATCACTTTGTGAGGGGTTATAATAAATAGGAATTATGGTTCCTAGTGAAAACGAAATATCTTTTTATATACTGTTCTAGTAATTTCTCTCAAAACTCCTTACAATATTTTATTACATAATCTTAAGATGCAAACCAATGATGAATCTTGGACCACACATATAGTAGAGGTATTATTTTTTGTTTTGTTTTGTTTTGTTTTTGTTTGTTTTTACAAGAAAGAACTGCTTTTGTGGGTTACATTACTGAATGCAAATTACAAATGCAGTATGTCCCAAAATGCATTTTTACTAATCAGTGATTTCTCGCTCAGCACATATTTGCTTGTAGGGTTGATGTTGTACATAACACTTTTTTGTTGTTGCTATTAATTTCAGGTGTATGAAACGACATAATGATTAGACATTTACACCCCTCGCAAAGTAATAACCCCCCCACAAGTTTACTACCCATCTGACATCGTACATAGCTATTACAATACCACTAACTATATTTCCTATGCTGTACTTTACATTGCTTGAATGTATACAGGGGGTGCCAAATATATGTGTGTGTTTATATACACAAGTGACAAGTATATACAAAACATACAAATATATACAAGTGACACTTTGGTCAATGTTGCTCAAGCAGTAGTTTCCCATAATTAGAAGTGTCTGGATGCTGATGGTAACCACTCTGAGCACCTCTTGTGATTGCAGAAGTCAAACATGACTTGCATTCATCTTTTGTTATCCGTCTATATTGAGTATTACAATTTTAAACAGTCTTTCCATTCTTAAAAAGTGTATGCATTTTTTGGCACCCTCTTTGTGTGTGTGTGTGTGTGTGTGTGTGTGTACATATATACATATACGTATATAATGTATATATATACTATTTAATTATAGTTGACATTAAATTTTATTTATATTAGTTTCAGGTGTACATCACAGTTGTTAGGCATTTATATAATGTATGTAGTGATCCCTCCTATAACTCCAGTACCCATCTGACATCCTACATAGTCTTCACAACATTATTGGCTGTATTCCCCATACTGTATTTTACATCCCTGTGATTATTTTGTGACTACCAATTTGTACTTGCTAATCCCTCACTTTCTCTCCCATCCCCAACTCCCCTCTCATCTAGCAGCCATCAGTTTTTTACTCTGTACCTGTAAGTATATTTCTGTTTTGTTTGCTTGTTTAGTCTGTTCTTTGGATTTCAGATGTAAGTGAGATCATATTGTATTTGTCTTTCTCAGTCTGACTCATGTCACTTAGCATAATATCTTGTATGTCCATCCATGTTGTTGCAAATGGTAAGATTTCATTCTTTTTTTATGGCAGAATAGTATACATTATCCATTACTTATCCATTACAATTACTTATCCGTTGTATAAGTGTACCGCAATTTCTTTGTCTAGTCGTCTATTGATGGGCATTTCAGTTGTTTCCATGTCTTCACTATTGTGAATATTGCTGCAGTAAACATAGGAGTGTCTATATTTTTTCGAATTAGTGTTTTGGATTTCTTGGGATAAAATACCCAGGAGTGGAATTGCTAGATCATAAGGTAGTTCTATTTTTTAATTTTTTGAGAAACCTCCACAGTATTTTCCATAGTGGCTGAACAGATTTGCATTCCCACTAACATTTTTTATAGGGATTGTCTTGAATCTATATATTGCTTTGGATAGTATGGACATTTTAAATATTAAATCTATGAGCATGGTATGTTTCCATTTAGTTTTATCTTCTTTAGTTTCTCTCTTCAATGTCTTATAATTGTCTGAATACAGGTCTTTCATTTTCTTAAAAATTTATTAAACTTATTCCTAAGTATTTTTTAATGCAATTGTAAATGGGATTGTTTTCTTAATTTCTCTTTCTGATAGTTCATTATTGGTGTATAAAAATGCAACTGATCTCTGAATATTAATTTTGTATCCTGCTACTCTATTAAATTCATTTATCTGTTCTAATAGTTTTTCTGGTGGAATCTCTGGGGTTCTCTATATATAGTATCATGTCATCTGCAAATAATGACAATTTTACTTCCTCTTTTCTAATTTGGATGACTTTTATTGCTTTTTATTGTCTGATTGCTGTGGCTAGAATTTCCAGTACTGTGTTGAATGAAAATGGTGAAAGTGGGCAACCTTGTCTTGTTCCTGGTCTTAAGGGGACAATGCTTTTAGCTTTTCCCCATTGAGTAAGATGTTAGCTGTGGGTTTCTCATATATGACCTTTATTATGTTAAGATACGTTTCCTCTATTCCCACTTTGCTAAGAGTTTTTATCATAAATAAATGCTAGATTTGTCAAATGCTTTTCCTGCATCTATTGATATGACCATATGACTTTTATTTTTCATTTGGTTTGTGTAGTGTATCACGTTAATTGATTTACAGATATTGAACCAATCTTGCATACCAGGAATGAATCCTACTTGATCGTGGTATGTGATCTTTTTAATGTATAACTGAATTTGGTTTGCAAATTTTTTGTTGAAGAATTTTGCATCTATGTTCATTAGGGATATCAGCCTATATTTTTCTTCCTTTTTTTTTTTTTTTTTTTTGTAAGTAATGTCTTTGTCTGGTTTTGGAATAAGGGTAATGGTGGCCTCATAAAATGAGCTTGGGCGGCTTCCCTCCTCCTGTATTTTTTAGAATAGTTTGAGGAGAACATGTTTCCCTGGCAATGTGGCACCCTCTGTGCATGTGGCGGGGACCTAGGCACCACAGAGGTGGTGCGCACATATGGATTTCAGCAGACCAATGTGGTCACAGACTTGGCTCTTTGCGGGCACTCTTAACCATGAAAAGATGGTGCCCTCTTGTAGACCACACATGGGTCAGGCTCCCCACAGACAATGGCTCCTATCCCTCCAGCTCCTTCTCCAAATGCACTCAATTCAGTCCTTCTCCACATGTCCCTGAGCCTCCTGAACTGCTACCCCCTCAGCCAGACACCAGAGTGCCCGCCAGCAAGCAGGTCTGTGTGCCAGCTCTACAAAAGGGTGCCTGGGTTTCCAGCTGCCTTTTACCCCACCAGGAAAGGCAGACAGGGTCTCGCTCATTTTCACTGCCAAATGCTTTGAGAACTCCCATGCAGGACCCCTGGGAGGAAGAGCATGGCATGGGGCTGGGACTCCTCCCTTTTCAGGGGGGACTTCTGGCACCAAGGTGTCCCTCCCAGCATTCAGCTACTATCCATGGGTTTGGGATCAACCCATTTTGCATCTCCATCCCTCCTTCCCGTCTCAATGTGGCTTCTTTTTGTATCCTTAGTTATAGGGATTCTGTTCAGCCAGGCTACAGATGATTCTTGAGGTTGATTGTTCTATAATTTATTTGTAATTTTGCTGTGATCATGGGATACAATAGGCATAGCATTGACCTAACCCACCATCTTGGACCTCTCTCCCTATATAATGCTTTCATAAATCTATTTTTTCAAGACATATTTTTTTAAAAGACGTGTTTTTTTTTTTTCACATTGTGAATGATGTAAACATTATAACTAAAATATAAGTGAATAATGTTATTTTAAAAATAAGAAACATATGTGAACTAAATTTTGTTGTGGTCTAAATCTCATGTTGAGTTACCCCAATAATGGTGTTTATTAGGGAACTTGCATTTTAATTTCAAATTGCATTATTATAAAAGAAGTAAATTTTCTATCCTGCCTTCACGCCTTCCTTTTCTCCTTCCCTTCATGTCCCTCAATCCCTTCCTTGAAATTCTTCCCTTCTTTCCTTCCTTTCTTAAATATGATTGAGAATGAATTACACGTCAGGCCCTGTAATAGGCTCTGGGGGCGCAGAAATGAAGTAAACTTTCTTTAAAAAGCCCACAGTGGCAAGCCAGGCAAATAAATAATACGTAAGTAAGTAAAGAAAGAAAAAAAGTAAATATGTAAGTTAATTAACTGCAACACAGTTGCAACAAGCAAATTGGCAGAGGAAGATGCAAAAAAGAGAGAAGGAAAATTTATCTTAGGCCTGCAAAACTGTGCACAAAAATGTAATGCTACAAGTTAATTAGAATGAAAAGGGTATTTTTTTGTTGTTGTTGTTGTTTTTATTTTATCTGTGTATTGGAAAATAACATTACAGGCAGACAAAGAGCCAGTGCCAAGTATATAATACCAGCGAAGATGGGCATCTTTAGGAAATGCCAATTTCTCTTTGTCACAGAACTTAGCCCACAGTTGGAGAGGAGAATGAGATCAAACTTTACAGGCAAATTAGCAAGACCAAGTAGGTTGGGTTGCAATGCTAGGGTTCCTGGGTTGGACCCTCATGGCAAAAAGTATCAACAGAGTTGTTTTTGGAGGAATGACATTTTTGTAAGGAAGGTGCACACACATTCATGTGTGGGAAAACCAAATTTGATGACGGTTTTTAGGATGTGTTGTAAAGTTGGGAAGTTAGATAAGGTGGAAGGCAAAGATGTCAGTTAGGATGTTATTATCGAGTTTTGCCCTGCATAATTTTTTCTCACTTGTTTTAGGTATGTCAGCATGGCAATGGAGCCTTATTTATATTCCTCTGTGAAAGTGTTGCCATGTTGAAAGAGTGATATGAAAGGTGTTTGGCAAGCTTTATGCAATACTCAGCAAGCTACTTTGTGCAAATAGATCCATGATACCTTTGGGTAAAGACTTTATCATGAGCCAGCCTGAGGTTATCTATAAATGGACAATGACAGATTTTTCAGCACGTTGTCACCTATTTCCCTTCCACTTTCTCACTATCATCAGTGTAGCACCTCTGACTTTAAAGTGTTTTACAAATGGTAACTCACTTGTTTTCACACCCTGCCTGTGAAATACAATTGTGATGAGAAAACCTGCTATATTTTCAGAGGCAGGTGAGGAAAAAGAAAAACACAGATGATTCTCTTCAGTAAGGATGAGAGGGGAGAATTACTGCAGAACTCTTTTCAGATTGAATTATTTCAGAACTCTGCTCCTGCACTTAAGTTTAATGCCTTGCAGTCATTCCTTCATTACCATGGACCCTAAATCTCATCAATTTTACCAATTAAAAAAGTAAACTAACCCTAATAGTTATTCATGACAGATGAAGGAGCAGTTCTAAATGTCATAACTTGATGTTTCTCCTATTCAATCCCAAACAAAGCAAAGGGAGCTATACTTTTCCTAAAACCCTTGACTAGCATCTCAAGTCCTGTTCTAGGAAAACAGCACAAGATTACAGATACGGTTTTGAGGAAAACCATAGTAAGATAATATTTCAAATACAATTTATTTGCAAATTATTTGAGACATGAACATAAACAGCATGAGCTTTTTCAATTTCTCTCATTTATGAAAAGTCGGAGCTCTGATGGGCTCATCTATCACTGAATACAAGAATGCATCATTCTTAATATTCTCATTCCAACAATCGCTGCTGTTCCAGGCGCCGATTGACTCAGATACAGTAGAATTTTCTCAGTTCTTGTGCACCAGGGAAGCACATGTTAATTAAGCAGACTTCAGATTTTCAGATGTGCATAGAACCTGATATTGCTGGTACACATCGGTCATTATTTCAGGGGTGACTTTCAAAACAAACATTGTGATCCATGTTAAAGCATTAAACTTCAGATACTCACTAAAAGTGACTCACTCGGCAGTCAGAATTCAGCTGGGAAGATGCCAGAACTGAATAAAACAATAGTTGGAAATTTGTCATTACAAGCAATAGTTCCTATCACTTCACTGAGCCCAGGTTGGCCTGGATAGCCAGGCGCGCCCAGTGTCTCAAGAGCTGTCAATTCCAATTTCAGTTCAATTTCGTTTTTAACTGTGTAGCTTTGGGTATTAATCAACCTATTTGATACTCTGTTTCCTCCCATGCAAATATTGAGTATTTGGGTCAGCAGATTGTCTCAACACTGTTTCAGCAGTACGTTTGAAGAGTACTTCTCATGTGGCTGATTCACAGCCACTGCTGACTTAGGTGCCATCGCCCTGATTAGGTACCAAGTGTGCTCACAGCGACTGCTTGGCAGTGTTGCTGACAAGGTACACACAGCACCTGGGTTTAATTCTTACATTTAACTTAATCATGGGCCATAAAACATCAGTTAAGATTGTACTTTTTAATTAAATTATCCTGAAAATAGAGCAATTAGGAAGACCTTATTATTTCACATGACGATTATATTATTCTTTCCTGTTAAAGCTCTAGGCTAGTTGAACGCTAAGGTTATGGCTTGTGACACCTGCATGTATCTACAAGGATTATATACACCCAGACAGCCGGGGGCTCATTTCTCTCTCTATAGTTGGGCATTATAGGGTTTGAACTAAAGTGCCCACCCCCCCTTTGCCAAGAATAGGAAAAAAAAAAAAACAGTTCATTGAATATTTAGTATTTAGTAAGCAGCTTGCCATTACCAAAAACATACTGTTTGAAGCCAAAACAGAAATCTTACAGGTCATTGTTGTGGATAAGAGGTTGAGGAAATTATGGAATGAGCAGAGTTGACCTAAAGTACTACGTGTAACCTTATGTCCTAAGACCTAGCGTGCCAGGGGCCAAGGGCAAGAAAATCAGAGGAACAGAATCGTAGAAGCAACTTACTCTGTAAAGACCTTAGACACTGTTCACAAGACTGATTCAGATATATTTTCAGTCCATTTTAAAACAGAGATGTAAGATGTCGAGGTAGCTAAAGCATCAGTCACTCTGATGCTTTCAGCTTGGTGGAGGCCACAAGAAAGGAAAAGATAGCTGAAAGATAGATAATAATAATTAACAGAATTGTTCTTTAAAAATCATTAAAGGTTTTATTCTCAGTTATGGAAATATGATTTCTGCCTTTCTATTAAGAAAAAAATAAACTTTTAATAAACCACCTCTAGTCATACCTTATAAATACTTGATCATATTTCCTCCATGGTCTTCAAAGCTGTTTTTACCATTGAAAAGTGGGAAAGTAGAGACATAGTCTACCCTGTGTAGTCAATATCTCCTTAGTTTTTAATCATCTTTACTCTACTGAACTATTAAGGGATTAATTTATTAATCTAGAAGCAAACTCACCAAATGATTATACTATATTGAAGATTGGATAGATGTTAAGTTCAGAGCACCCATCCTCATTTTTTAGACTGTAATCAAAGATTCAGAAATTAAATTAATTATAGTAAATATCATTAAATATTCTAAATTCCAGTAAATCCTACAAAGTAAACTGCTGCAGTGCAACTGATACTCTCATACATTTATGGGGGAAGTGCAAAATGGTTCAGTCACTGTAAAAAGCAGTTTGACATCTTAAAAAGTTAAACATAGAATTACCAGAAGACTAAGCCCTCCCTCTCCTAAACATTTCCCCAAGAGAAATGAAAACTTATGGTCATGCCAAATATGTGTGTCTGAATGTTTACAATAGCTTCATTCATAAGCACCAAAAACTGAAACAACAAAGATAACCTTCAATTAGTGAATGAATAAACAAACTATGAATGCATGCATACCATGGTACGTCATTGAATAATAAAAACTATTAATTCATGGAAAAACATAATGAATCTTAAATGCATATTGCTAAGTGAAAGAAGCCAGACTCAAAGTTCTATGTACTATATGGTCCATTTTATATGACATTTTAAAAAGGACGAAACTATGGGATGGACGACAGTAAATTGGATCAGTGGTTTCTAAGGAATGGAGGGGACAGAGGAGCTCACTACAAAGGGGCAGTACAGAGAATAAACTGAGTTAGCTAAACTGTCCTGCATCACAGCTGTGATCGTGGAACCACAACTTGGTGCTTTGGTGCAAACCAATAGAACTATATACCACAAAGAATGAATTTTACTACACATAATTTTTTTAAAAAATCAAATCTGATATGAATAAAACCCAAAACAGAATATGAAGTACACCAAATAAACTATGTTACAAATGAATAACACTACAATACCAAAGGAGAATGTAGGGAAAAAAAAAAAAAGAACCTATGTAACTTTTTGGGAAACATTTTGATTGGGTAGTGGAAAACTAAAGACAAAAAACAAAAAGTACTGTAAACAAATTATCTATTCAAGTCAGAAAATAGTTTCTCCCAGGAGTATGATTTAGTAATTCTAAAACTTTATAGGTGGGGCAAGGGGCACTAGGTTTGAACAACTAAGTAAATATATTGTAGAAATTAGAGCCAGAGTCTCGCTGTTGGAGACAGTTAAATTTATATATTTTTAAAAAAGGAAACAAAGGGGGCGCTAAAGTGAACTCTTTATGTTAGATTTGAAATGGAAGCATCAGAATTAACTCACTTTTTAAAAAGTAGGTGGATATATAGGTTGTTAATAGACATACACACATACGTACACTTATGCATGTATAATAAATATGGATGTGCATGTAAACATGGCTTAGTCACCCAGAAATATTCCCTCAGCTCTGCCCACAAGGAGAGCCCAGAAGCAATGGCACCTTAATAGCAATGAGCGTATCGCTGCCAGACCTCGGTTTCTAAGTCTCATTGACTAATAAAAGAAACCCAGAAGAAGGATTACATTCCAAATCTGGGACAGGAAACATTGGCAAGTGAGCCTGGAACATCTTGTGGTGCCAAACAGAAAGGACATGTGCCATATATATATGGCACACACACACACATATATATACACACACACATAGTACATATATGGAGGTATGTCAGTGGGGCACAGCAGCCAACCTGAAAAAGTTCCTAATGCCCCAACCTAGGACATCGTTGGCCACACAAATAGTATTATAATGAATAATAACCCATCCATGAGGTATCTACAATTCCATATTGAAATGAATAATTCAATGAATAAGTAAATGGGGGATAAGACAAAATTTCTCCTTATAAAGAATTCCAACTAATAGATGGCAGAAGGAATAAAAAAAAAACATCGAAAATCATCATTAGAATTCCAGAATAGTAATTATTTCTGATCAGAGTTACCAATGGAAGCAAAATAAGTGAGCAAAATTTGAGGAAAGACAGGATACTTAGGGTTTCGAATCATTTATTCTTTCTTATGGGGAAAAGAAACAGTCTATTTTTAGTGGAGAAAGTTAGCCAAAGCTACCGTCGTGAGCTGATCAATGTTAATTTCACCATGAATAAGCTGCCCTCCTAGTTTGATGCCCCACGAAGGACACACTACTTCTGTGGTATTGTTCAAAAGAAATACGTAGCCTCAATAGCATAACTAAGTGAGGTATTTGTCAAGTACTTAGAACAGTGTCTGGCACAAAGGCACCAAGCTATACGATTTAAAATAGAATAAGAGGGGAAAAAATAAAAATAATGTCTTAGAAACTGAAAACTGGTTTGGGTTAGAGAGCACACATGCAAGCATGGTTTAAAAACACTTTACCAAGCGATATACGAAGAAGCACACGTGAGCTTTGCTACAAAGAGTGAGTACTTGAAATGCAGAGTAAGTGATTCCAGTCAAGTGGTTTTAATCAGGAAAAGCTAAAGCTAAAGCTTTTCTCTCATAAATATTGTGTATCTGATGAATCCATTCTCAAGGGTACTTCATCATGTTTAATAAAGACATATTCTATTTTATTTCTGAATAGTTAATACATTGGACAACTAATAGCGAGCACAACCACTGCCTCACTTGACAATGTCTCTGAACCAGCAGTTTCTGTAAGTTTTATAGCTTTGGCAGCTGGATACACCTACCGCAGTGGCAATTATCACCTCTTTTGGTGACTTAACCGCAATTCCTGATCCTTCTCCCAACACATAATGCAGTATTTCTACATAGACAGCCTGCCATGCCTCAGTTCTACTGATTTAAAGTTAAGATTCCTCATATGGTCCTTAAAAAAACAATCCTTTTTCCCACACTATTTTCTCCCCAATAATATAGTTGTGTAATACCACAGTTATTTTTGTTGCTTTTTGAGTTGTTAAATGATTCTTATTAGTTCTGCATATGTTAGTTGATGGAAAAATATACAGAACACTGACTAGTGCCAGTATTTGGCTAAATGTTAAAGATTAAACAGGGAACAAGATGCTGTCCCTGAACATAGGACGAGTAGTGGAGATAGAGGCTTACTGAGTATCTCTTCTCTTTCTCACATTCACCGTGTCACCATCTCACGTGCTTTGAGGCAGAGCCATGAGACCAATCCTGGCCAATGGGCTGTGGCTAGAATTGACACATCTGCCACCTTGAGCTGAGTGCAAATCCCACGTGTAATTTTCCAGGCACTCTCGATGTGCCATGACAGTTGAGAAGTTGTATTTTCAAAGACTCTGGGGTATTTTTGCATGTTGGAGATTTATTGGGGAGAATCCCCTTGGGGACAAAAGGTGAGGAAATGAAGGAAGAAGGATAAGGCAAATCCATTTACAACAAAGGTTTCAGCTCATCCCAGGGATTCCTGGAGTTCAGAGGACTTTCAGGTTTGTCCCAGTCTGAGGCAAGAGTGCTGAGCTTTTTTGGTCCTTCATCAACCAGGTATTAAATGTAGGCAGCTTGTGCAGCAAGGCAGCTATCTTTGGCCTAAGCCCAGGTCATTTGGGCATTTGGATTCAGCTGTAACTCTTCAGCAGCTAACAGTCTAGGTAGATGGAATAATGGGTGTTGTATGGTTGACACAATTCCAACTACTATGCTATGGAAATGCCATTCGCCTACAGTTGGAGTCGTTTCCAGTAGTTGACTGTTACAAATGAGCTACTGTATATATTCATGAGCAAGTCCATGGAAGGGCACATGTTTTTGCTTCTGTTAGGTAAATCCCTAAAAGTAGCAGGAATCGTCTGTGTAAGTTGGGCAAAAAATCAAGTGACCTTGAAGTGCATGTCACTTTTTTCTGTCCCATAGAAATATTTCTGTTTTTATACCAATATGCATTGTTTTGGTTTTTGTAGCTTATGTATATATCTTAAATTCTGTTAGTGACTCTTCACACTGTTCTTTTCAAAGTTATTTTGTCTCAGTATTTTTGCATCTCCATGTAAATTTTGACATCACCTTTTCAATGTCTGTAAAGCACTCTGTAAGATTTGTATTGGGATTAAGGTAGATGAATTTGTGTAGAAATGACATCTTATCATTACTATGTTATTCAATCCATGGGCATTGTGTATATCTATCTCCATTTATTTATGTGCTCTATAATTTTGCTCAGTGATATTGTCTAGTTTTCAGTATTCAGATTTTGTGAAACAGATTTATCTGAAATCTGTATTTCAGACTTTGATGCTATTGGAAATACATTTTTGGGTTGCAATGTCTGATTGTTCCTTGTCACCACATAGAAATAGAATTCATTTTTGCGTATTGACTTTATATTCTGCAAATTTCTGGAATTCACTTTTTAGTTCTAGTAAATTTATTGTGGATTCCATAGGACTTCCCACAAAAACAATATTATGTTGTCCGTGAATAGAGATAGCGCCTTTCTGGATATTTATTTATATTGTTTTATTGCCCTAAAACTTCAGGACATTGGTTGAATAGAATGGTGAGAACAGGTACATTATATTATTCCTCATTTGGGGGGTTTTTTGTAAGTAAGTAAGATGTTATTTGAAGGTTTTTACATTGTGGTTCTTTATCAGATTGAGAAAATTTTCTCTTAAAAAAGGGTTTTTTTTGTTTTTTTTTTTTTATCAGAAATGTAGATCTCATCAGATACTTTTTCTGCATCTATTGAGATGAGATTATTTTCTTTTACTTTCCATGGATGATAAATTACATTGATTAATTGAATTTCTGAGAAAACTGTACTTATATATTGACCTGTTTACATACTTTTAGATTCAGTGTTCTAGAATTTTGTTAAGAGTTTATGTCTGTGTGTTTGTGTATTTATGAGGATTATGGGTTTGTATTTTTCTCTTTTTTAATGTTTTGACTGATTTTAATATTATAATAATTCCAATATTGAATGTATTAGGTAATATGCTCTCTTCTTCAACTCTATGGAATAGTTTGAGTGTAATTATCTTATTCCTTTAAGTTTTGTTAAATTCATCTTGAAGACTTCTGGTCCTAGAGTATTTTTGTCCAAAGGAACACTTTTAAATGCAAACACAATTTCTTTAAGAGATGTAAAGCTATTCAGGTTTTTGTTTTGTTTTGTTTTCTTTTCTTTGAATGATCATTGCTAGTTTGTCTCTTTTAAGAATTTTGTCCATACCATCTAAATTGGGTAATCTTAATTGCTTAAAATTGTTCTGAATATTCCTTTATTATGCTTTTAAGTCTGTAGAACTTGTAGTGACGTTTACTATTGCCTCATGATAGTCATCTTCTCTTTTTTCCCCCATAGTCAGTCTGTTAGAGATTTATCAACTTTATCTTCCCAATGAGCCAATTTCTACTTTCATTGATTTTTTTTGTCTTGTTTTTTCATTTCATTAAGTTTTGCTCTGATTACTTCCTTTCTTCTGCTTTATTGTGTTAATGCTTTATTTGTTGTTGTTTGTTTCTTATGGAAGAAGTTTAGGTAACTGATTTGAAATACTTCTTGTGTAATACTGTAGGCATTTAGTGATACTGTGTTTCCCCGAAAATAAGACCTAGCTGGACAATCAGGTCTAATGCATCTTTTGGAGCAAAATTAATATAAGACTCTGTCTTATATTATGTAAGACAGGGTCTTATATTATATTATATTACACCTGGTCTTATTTTACTATAAGATTATATTATATTAATTATATTTATTTTCACTCCAAAAGACGCATTAGGCCTGATTGTCCGGCTAGGTCTTATTTTCAGGGAACCATAGTATCAGTTTTCTCTAAGTACTGCTTTAGCTGTGTCCTGCAGATTTTTATATACTATATGTACAGTTTCATTCTGATAAGAATAATTTCTGATATCCATTTCAATGTCTTCTTTGGCTCATGGATTATTTAGAAGTGTGTTCTCTATATTCCAAATATTTAAGGGTTTTCCAGATTTACTTCTTATGTTTCTTTTAATTCTGTGGTAAGAGACTATGTATTCTACCTTCTTAAATTCAATATTCTTAAATTTCTGAGACTTGTTTTTACTAAGAATATGGTTTCTCTTGGCAAATGCCTTGTGTGCTCTTAAAAAAAAAAAAAAAGGATTTATTCCACTGCTGTTTGTTGGGGTGTTTTGTAAGCATCAGTTCAATTGGTTTATAGTGTTATTCCAATCTTCTGTATTTTTATTGATTTTCTGTGTACTCATTCTATCAGTTATCAAGGTGCATTTAGTTCCCTTTGCCATTCCATCAATTTTTGTTTCATATGTTATGCATCTCAATTATTAGGTACTGAAACATTTAGACTCATTATGTCACCTTGATGAGTTGATTCCTTTATCATTTTGATATAGTCCTCTTTATTCCCAATAATATTCTTTTCTCTGAAATCTACTTTGTCTGATATTAACGAAAATAATCCAACTATTTAAAAAATTAACATTGGCATGATATTTATTTTTAGGGTTTAAAAAATGTTTATACTGTTTGCGTCTTCATGTAAAAATTGGTTTTCTGTAACCAATGTATTATTGGGTCTTGCTGTTTTATCCAATCTGATGTTGATTGCCATTTAACTGAAATGTTTGGACCATTTTTATTTAATATGATTATTGATATGAATGGCATTAAAATCTGGTATGGTATCTTGCTGTTTGTTTCTTATTTGTGTCATCTGTTCCATTTTCCTCCTTTTTCTTCTATCTTTTACATTGAGTACTTTTTATGATTCTGTTATCTCCTACTTTGGGATTATTAATTATGCTTTTTTTTAGTTATTTCAGTGATTGCTTTTAGGCTGTTAGTATACAACCTAAATTTGTCACATTCTACTCTGTTAGATGATTTCATACCACTTCGTATGTAAGAATCTTACAAAAGTGTAGTTCCATTTCTCCCCTGCTTGTCTATCTGCTACTTTTGTTAATCACTATATATAATGATTTTATATATATATATATATATATATATATATATGCAACACATTGTTATATTGTTACTTCATACAATTTTTATTTTAAAAGTTTATAAATCTTTTAAAGAGTATAATAAAAAAAAGTCAGAATCCTGGCCCAAAACTAGGGCTTTTTGTTAACACTGAATCTGTCTTCCCTGAGATCTAACCTCATGTTCCAGCCCTTCTCTTACAAGTGCTCAGTTGGGAAAACGGGGCATGTGTAGCTATGTATGATACTCACACATGTTAAAAGTGTTTTAATTGTTGGATCACCCCCATCCTAAAGAGAAATCATGTATTCTTTATGTTTTTCTCCAGGGTTGCAAATGTTGCTCTGGGGATTGTTGTCATTTCTATCTTTTCTACATATATAATTATTCAGGGTCCTTTTCTTTATTATGATTTTTAATAAGTAACAGTGTTAAAGAGTACTTAATTTAGATGAACCAAGCTAGTAGGCAACAGGAATTGAAATATCCTATAAATTATTGAAATTAGCCCATGGTAAACATCATTCATTAAGTTCCTTTGCCTTCTAGAAAATGCCTATACTCTCTGCATCCACTCCCTTTGGAATCTTACCTACTCTTCAAGGCCCAACTCCGAGGTGACTTTGCATAAATTTCCCCCATCCAAACACATTCTCTTCCTCCTTTTAACCCAGATGACACTTTGTGCATTGTGAAGCTAATATACTTTCTTATAAAATATTTATCTAGATACCTTTTCTCTTCAATTGCAAAATCTGTAAGTGGATTACAGTGGCACTTCTAAACACTTACATAAAAGTAATATTAATACCATTATCATTTTGTTTTGAATAAAGTTTTTATGACTTTTCTATGTTAATTCTTGCTGCAATCCTGTATATAGGCATTATTTTGAAGACAGTGATCATTGTGCATTATTTATCTTGAAGCATTAGAGTAAAATGGTCATGGTCTGTATTCCTGGATCCGAAACTTATTAGTTTTGTGCCTTTAGGCAAGTTGCTTAATTTCTCTGTCTTTTATTTTTCTCATCTATAAAACCAGAGTGATATTTATAGCTTCAAGTTTATGTATATATTTATATATTTATGTAATTTATTATTGCTGTAAGTATTGAAAGATTATTTACATGTAACATATCAAATGACCACAAGTGAAATATTTATATCATTTCTAGTGACATGTTAGACACAGTTTAAAACATTTTTCACTATACCAATTGGAGGCCCGCCGATTTCAAATTAATGTCTACTTGCACTTCACTATTGGTAGATAGGGCAGAAACCAAAATGAAGTGCAAAATCCTGAAAATTTATACCCTTTCTTTTTGTGGGGAAGAGCAAATCCCACAATGTTAGACATCATCAAATACAAAACAGAGTACACTCAAACATGTTAGCAAGTGTGCACATGTACACGGTACGGCCAAATACTCTGTATAAACATGAATGCTGTGAATCATGAGAGAAATATCAATCATGGAGGAAATGTCATCATGAAAGACATTATCAGTGAAACCATTTATTTAATAAATTCACTAATATAACAAAAAGATACTTTCAGGTGAAATCAAGACAAAACAGACATAGTGATCCTTCTAGATTCTTCTCAGCACCAAAGAAAATGAGAAAAAAAGCTACAGATATCACACAAGCAGTTTTTACGTGTATGGAACAGTGTTTCTCTCCTGTGCTCATTTCAACCTCTCTAATCACTTCTGTTGCAAGAAGGAGAGCAAGGTACAGGGTCTGGAGACTCCAGTTAAGTAGTATGGGTATGACTGCTGAGCAGGGCTTTGGCATTGTTTGAATATCAGATTCATTTAAACTCATTTGCCAGTAGAGACAACAAAACAAAACAAAACAAAACAAAACAAAACAAAACAAAACAAAAAACCACAAAACAAAATGCTGTTTTACTTAGGAGTGATGAAAACATCTGCTACTGGGAGTTGAACAGAGGGTGGCTAGTAAGATAGATTTCACAGAGGTCTGCTTAGTTTGGAGAGCAGCAGGCCACAGCTGATACTGATTGAGATGGATATCCGTATCGAGATGACCTATATCGTTTCTCAAGACAAAAATATTTTATTTTGTGGTTTTGGCATTCCTCAGGCCTGAAGTCATAAAATGGTAGTAATTTTCTGAAGGATGGCAAGAGCTGATGTTGCCACAATCCCAAAATGATTGCAAAACAAAACTATCTATGGGAAATTAGGTAATTCCATAACATATTTTGAAGTCCACACAAATCAGAATATATAGATAGAAACATGTAGGAATTTTGTTAATCAAAATAATATATTTGCCCACAAATAATATATTTGTCTTCCTATTGATGAAGTCTTGGATTGGCAGACAGAGGAACAGAGAAAAGCACAAGATTTTGACCTGGATAGAACTTACTCCTGAACCTGCGACTTTCTAGCTGTGTTGTCTTCAGAATGTACCTTGATAAAGATGACTCTCATTCTTTGGTACCTCTTTTATAAAATGAGTGCAAGATTACTTATCTTATATGATTGTTGAAAAAGAAATATTTCTTTATGTGGTTACACAGTGCCTACTGCATAGTAAATGCGCAATAAGTGATAGATTTCCAATATTATTATTACTGTAATGAGAATTGAAAAAATCCAGGAGTTGAAAAATCCATTGTGAGTTCTCATTCTCTTTCTGGCTTTTGATATTGAAATTTAATATTACCTTAATAATATGAGAATTAGGGTTAGTTGGAATGATTCTATAAGGTGCTGGATAATAATTTCCATTTGGAATGAAGAGTGGGGTGTTTTTGCACTCCTTTGTTTTTATGAACTCTGATGATTTGATATCACTTTTGGATGAGCAAAGTGTCCTTCCCTGTCCCCTTAACAAACGGAAATGGTACAAGCATTCACTTGAACTGAGATGATGGTTCTATTATCAAAAATTAGGGGTAGCTTCAAGAGATAACTGGCACTTCTACATAATTACTGTTAGTAATAATTATTTAAAATGAAGTATCCCAAGGTCAAAATCATTTTTGGTAAGTGTCCTTCAGCTTAGATTTAATGACTCCACAGAGTAAATCAATCCATTCAATTACCTGGGAGTACTTTCTGTAACCTGTGTATTTTAAAGGATTAAACCTGGACAGAACATTTTAGGACGTTACACGTTCTTTAAGTGCATCAGTCAAAGTGTGAGTTTAGTAGCCCTTAACATTTTTCAAGCTAATGCTATTACAACTTTGCCCAAAGGAAAAATGACAAAAAAAAAAAAAAAAGGAAAAGAAAGAAAAAACACAAAAAACACAGGGGCCTTAATTGTCCATTTATCATTTTGTTAGTGTGAACTTCGAGTTCCTGTCTGAGAAAAGTTTCAGCCCTGTTTGCCCACACTGCTTCAACAACTTCTCCAAGCTTAGATGAGTTGTTCAGGCATATTTTGACCTTTACTTGGCTGTTGGTTAAGTCTGGCATATATTCTTTTAATTGGCAGCACAGGATTTTATATTCCAGATATTATACAACACTTTTCAATAATGTTTTTGGAAGACCATTTGTTGGATAATTTATTTCTTTCAATTCTATCAATTTTTTTCATTTGGTAAAATCATACTATTATAAATATGCTACACGTATGTTTATGCAACAGAAGTTTGGCTTTAATATCAAATAAGTTATAGTTGTCATTCACTCCGCATGTCTTTTGAAGTGTTAGTTATAGCTTGTAAAATTCATTTTTGAGTATATTTTATATCTTAGTTTTAGAAATAGTTTTAATTCTTCTGAACAACTTACATATATTTATTTGTTGGCCAAATTAAATTATATAACCCGTTATATTTCCTTCTTTGCTTTGATTATTAAAATCTGAAAGTTTGTGATCCACAATACTTTATAGCATATTTTTGCCTACTGATCTTATCTACAGCTTCATCCTGAAATATTTGTATCTAGAGGTAGGTTTTATTCTAGTTCACTCATTATTTTTTTGTTTTTCATTATTTTGGTTGTATGTGTAATACTCTGATTTGCCTTTCACCTTGCACTGAGTTCCAGGATTTACCTCATATCTTGTGTGCATGCAGAGATTATTGGTTCCCTCCTTGAAATAAACTAGCTTCAGTACTTTTTTATCCTCCATGTATATATGCATTTTAATAATTTCTGAACTGGAAGGTCTCCCTCAATTTCCTCCTAGTCTAATAGTATATTTAGTATATTTGTGTGTGTGTACACAGATGCCTGTGTTCTGTACTAGACAATTTTCTACTATAACTCTCTCCCCCCAAATTTGCCAAAAATGGAAGTCCTAAAAAATATACATCTATAAAATTTGATTTAATTTTTATCATTTTAGGGGCAATGTCTGGGCAGATAAAACATCAATTCTGAAAATATCAAATAATACTTAAATTAATGTATTTTTCAACAAACACTTATTGAGAATTTCTTATTGCAAGATACTATCTAAAGATCTAGGATACAGAAGAGATAAGATAAACACTATACTTCGTAAGGCTTACTGTCTGATAGATAATAGCTGTTAAATATCATTACACAAAGATGGATTTGAATATAATTGTGATAAGTCTGACAAAGGTAAGGTACAAGGAAATCAAAGAATTAAAGTGGATCAAGGAAGGAAAGTGACATTTAAGTTGAGATTGGAAGCCTGATTAGAAGTTAGTCATTCATACAGAAGAAAGACTACATATATGTATATATGTATGTATGTATGTATGTTTATATATATGTACATATATATGCATATATATGTATATCATGTGTGCAAAGCTATTAAGTTTGGTAGAAACTTAAGCAGTTCAAGACACAGAAAATATGAGAAAACTAGTGAGAGATGAGAATAAAATGATAAATAAGAGCCAGGTCATGGATTTGTTGCTACTGCCAATCTGAATTATATTGAACTTTAACCTTCATCCATATAATAATTTATTCATTCAGTCAACCATTGATTTAGTAAGTCGATATTTACGGTGGACTTACTGTCAGGTCCTGCTTTAAGAAATGAGGTGACAGTGGTCAACCAGACTTAGAGAGTCTGTGTAATCAGAGAAATGAAAATTTAGTAAGGGGAGGCAGACTACATACAACCGAATAAGTATGATACATTTCACCTGTAACTCTCCTTCTGATCCCATTCATTTTGCCTGTCAAAATAATCTGTGGAAACGCCTTGACTAGAAAATTTCTATAACTATATGTGTATTCCATAAATACAAAATTATGTATAGAGTTGAGCAATATGATCACAGGCAGTACTGGTATGTTCTAGTACAGTTGGGCCAGTACTCTATGGCTTCCTCATATTTGATTGGTTCATATCTGTTCCCTACTGGTTATTAAATATTTCAGATATTACCTATGTTCTTCCCTTAAGATAAATGTGATATTTCAGTAGCTCAATTAGAAGCCAATTGCTGTGGTCCGCAGGAGAGTTTATGAAGTTTGGAATACGGTGTTCCTCAGAGATGCATAAGAGGCGAGCAGATTTCAGCTCTATTTAGGAGAGTCGGTAGACCTTGATGATGGGCTAAATATCAAGTAGATCTAAGATATAGGTAAAATAAGCAATCAATTTATATAATATTGGTTTACAGCTAGTTAGTGGTATGAAGTTAGAGAACACTGGGGCGCGGTTATTTTGGTGGAGAACGTGTATTTGATTATTTTTTTTGGAAGTGCTTGTATTATATCCATTTATTAAAGTGCTTAGATATGTGGAGAGATCTGAATTTGGCATTATTAAATAAAATATTAAAAACTGAAGCTGTAAGAATGGATGAGGTTGCTAGGGATAAAATATCAAGTAAAAAAACTGCCAGGAAAAAGCCTTAAAGAAATTATATTTAAAAGTTAGGTTAGCTGTGGAGAAAAAGGAACCCTTATACACTGTTTGTGGGAAGGTAGATTGGTGCAGCTGTTATGGAAGGTGGTGTGGAGGTTCCTCAAAAAATTAAGAATAGAATTACCATATGACCCAGCAATCCCTCTCCTGGGTATCTACCCAAAAAACCTGAAAACATTTATCTGTAAAGATACATGTGCTCCGATGTTTGTTACAGCTTTATTTACAGTGTCCAAGACATGGAAACAACCAAAATGTCCTTCGATAGATGAATGGATACGAAAGATGTGGTATATATACACAATGGAATACTGTTCTGCCATAAGAAAAGATGATATAGGAACATTTGTGACAACATGGATGGATCTTGAGATTATTGTGCTAAGTGAAATAAATCACACAGAAAAAGCAGAGAACCATATGATTTCACTGAAATGTGGGATATAAAACTGAAAGCAACAAAGGAACAAGACAAACAAATAAAAAAAAAAGAAAAACTCATAGATACAGACAATAGGTTAGTGGTTACCAGAGGAGGGTGGTAGATGAGGGTAAACCGCGTCAAGTATATGGTGATGGAAGGAGAACTGACTCTGCATGGTAAGCACACAATGTGATATATAGATGATATATTACAGAATTTTACACTTGAAACCTAATGTAATTTTACTAACCATGGTCACTCCAATAAATTTTAATAAAGGAAGGGAGGGAGGGAGAGAGGGAGGGAGAGAGGAAGGAAGGCAGGCAGGAAGGAAGGAAAGAAGTGCCAGGAAAGGCAATTGAGAAGGAAGGAAAAGAGGAAAGTATAATGTCATAAAGCCAAGCAATAGACTTTTTTTTTAAATTAAAATTTATTGGGGTGACAATGGTCAACAAACCTGCATAGGTGGTGTTGTTTTTTTGAGAAATAAGAAGTGGTTAACTGTCAAAGTACACCTGAAATCTATGTAAATTTACTAACAATTGTCACCCCAATAAATTTAATTTTAAAAAAAATTAAAAAAAATAAAAGCCAAAAAAAAAAAAAGAGAGAGAGAGATCAAATGACACAAGGATTTTTTTTCCCTATTTCTACAAAAAAACTATATATTAGTATACGAAACATTGCAAGCATTCCTTTAAGTTCTGGTAACACATAGATCATCTGATCTTCTCAATTTCCTAAGCAAAAATAATAAACAAGCAAGCATTTTGTATACAGTATACTAAATTATTAATATTATTGAAGAATATCTAGCATTAAGAACTGCAAAATATCAACTAAGATCTTTAGCGTGTTGACCTGTACAATTCTATCTTTCTGTCACTTAAGTTTTTTTCTGAATACTAGGCTTCAAAAGACTAAATAATCCTTAATATTTTTATTTTATTAAAATGTAATTTTGCATAATTATCTAACATAACACTTTGCAAATGTTAGGCATAAACTTAGTCATCAAATACTATAGTCAAATCTCTAGGGAAAAATGAACTCTTAAAATCAACTGATTTTAAATGAGGGTAAAATTTGGTGTGTTTATTATTTGTGCTATCAAGGGGGAAAAAGTGATTTTAAATGAAACCAGTATTTAAGATTATAAACTGCTTAAAAGCAGGGACTGTGCCTTGTTTCACAAATACATTAGTTTCTAAGCTCGATGCATGATCATAATACAAATATAATTCTTATTTAAAAACTATAAGTGGTCACATAAAATGGGAATATATGAGTTTCCTCTAATGGAGCTATTGTTAAAAAAAAAACTATCTGATCTCAAACTCATAAATAATCATATCAGAATCATTGCTTTATTATTAATAGGATAAGACATTAAAATAAATTAATGTAGTAATTTTTCCTGTTACTACTCTGTGACAACCAGAGCTACATTCTTTATTGCACTAACTTTAAATAATTCTCTTAGGAAATCGTAATCCATAGTACCTACATTTGTTACACGGTAGGCCTTTGACATTAATAAATTTAAATAATATGTTTCAAATATTTGTCAGTGATTCATGGAAAGTCCATAATGCAATACTTCATAATTTGCAGGAAACACAAATATGAATAGAATACACTGTGAATACTGCATTGAGGAGCAAGTCATTTATGTTCAAGTGATTCTATGTTGATACATAAGAAGCATTTACCGTGTTTCCCCGAAAATAAGACCTAGCCGGACAATCAGCATTAATGCATCTTTTGGAGCAAAAATTAATATAAGACCCGGTTTTATATTGTATTGTATAAGACCTGGTCTTATATTATACTAAAATAAGACCGGGTCTATATTAATTTTTCCTCCAGAAGACGTATTAATGCTGATTGTCCAGCTTGGTCTTATTTTCAGGGAAACATGGTAGCTATGTGCTCACTCATCAATGAACGTGAACTTGTGCTTTAAGAAAATACGTGGTTGGATTTTTTTTTATGACAGAAATTATAACCTACGAAGGTTTGTACAAATTTGGGATTTGTGAAGCTCTCCAGATTTGCCTCTTATTGAATGAAATATGGCGTCTTATGGGAATTAATCATATTTAAGAGAAGTCTAGGGGGGGAAAAAGAAACTGGAAAATACTAATCAAAATTATCCATTTGATAGGAAAGAAACAATGTGATAAATTGATAGGCTCTTGGCTGACACTAATAAAGACACTTTTTTTTTTTAAAGCCAGACTTCTGCTAATAAAAATCACCAGCTTCTCTGAATCAATAGAAGTGATAACACTGAGGTTACTACACCTGTTTTTTGTTCTTTGTTTGTTTGTTTGTTTCTTTGTTTGTTTTAATCTACAACACTCATGCATGAAGCCGTGGAAATCCTTGTATGGTGGTAGCTTATGGTTAGTAAGAAGGGTAAAGAGAAGTAATAATTTAAGATTGTGAAATAAGTTATTATATGGGAGTACCTTCTTATCATTGTCTAGTTAAGTGCCTAGTACCTTCATACGTACCTTCTTATTGCCCAGTTATTTACCTTATTTTTAATATATTTGAGGAATTCATGTATTATTAGTCTTAAAGCATTAATTTTATTAAAATAATATTTTCAACCTTGGTGAACATCAAGAAATCTCAATTTTGTTTTTGCTTCCTTCATTAGTTTCTCTTCAGATGTCACTCATTTTGTTTTTCCTCTAAGTTTCCTCCTATAGAATGAGAAAGTATGTGCCCTACCCTGGAGTACAATGACAATAAATGGGATGAAATATTAAATCAGGTTGAGAAGGAAATATACAGCAACCTTCTTTATAAAAATTGATTACTTCAAATGCTTAGATCAAAATTAACAGAAAAGATGCCACAGCAAGGATGAGTGGCTTGATAATTGAGTTATCGTCCATGTGCACGATTACTTATCAATGACTGAACATAAGTAAGTAGGTCAAGATGCCAAGATGCCAGAGTAGATGCCAGTATACCAGGAAGTGGCCTTAGGTATATCCTAAGAGGATGAGACTGTGCTGAGATTCCCCACTGTTACATTACTGAGAGAAAAAGAACAAAATGCTTTCTTACCTAGCACTGTGTTTGTTTTGGACGTTGTGTAGCTTAGTATGCAAACTGGGTGTTGTGACTTACTAGGATTTCCCAGCATTACTGAAGCTGGGAAGGAGAGAGAACAGTAGTTTTCAATTATGGAGCAGGGGAGAGATGAAATGAATGTTTCCATAGTTTATGCCTCAGTGTGGGGCGTCGTACTTACCCTGTTGTCAGTTCCTCCGAGAACACAAAGGTCATGTGTGCAGAGGGAGAGGGCATTGCTGCTGTCCTTGGCCTGTTCTCCGTTAGAGATTTCACTATCACCGTAAAAGTGACTTCCCTTATCTAGCACAGGCTCTGACCTCTCTCTCCAGAACATGTCACAACAGGTCAGTGGATTGCAAGCTGGCTTACCAACACTGACAGTGTCCTCTTTGTAGCAGTCTTGGAATATGGTATTTTATGTGAATATAGTATTTTAGGAGAATCTGGGAAGTTCACATACGGAGCTAACAGGACCCAGAAGAAGCATACACAAAGTGCCTCCCTTGACAATCTTCCTCTGCTAAAGGAAGAGCCTAGAAACTCTGCAAAAATAACAGTGACAAACCTAACTTTCCCAGTTTCAAAAATTACCATCGGACTGATACAGTGACTGGGCAAGACTATTGTGACAACCTGAAATATTCTGTTTTCTGCCTTTGCTTTTTTCCAATAAAAAATGGACCAATAGTTATACAGAACAGAGTATGGGTAGAATAAAGTAATATTGATTGCTCCTTGAAATCCCATCTTTTCTACCATTAAAAAGTCTGAGTCATTAAAGAGAATTCTTATGTGATGACTTAGGAAGGGTTATGGACAGCTAAATTCAGTGCATTTCTGTAGCTCTTTTTAAAATGTAATACTGTGTTACCTGATGCTAACTGAGTAGTCAGAGAACCAGCATGTATATGTGGGGAGAGGAGTGAGGAAGGTAAATACATGTGATGAGGAATATATAATAATAGTTTAGGCCCACTTCCCGGTTAGAAGGAGAACAGTGGCAGGATCACCACCTGCCTCTTTTTTTATTTTTTTTAATTTATTGGGGTGACATCTGTACAATTCTGTATCACATCATTTTAAATCCCATTGTGTGTTCACCACCCAGAATCAGTTCTCCTTCTATCACCATATATTTGATCCCCCTTACCCTCATCTTCCACCCCCACCCCCCTTATAGTCTATTTATTTTGATATTTAAAATGTCTATTCCTTGAATCAATCTGGTAAATAAAAATAATGATTGCTGAACTGTAATTTTTTGGTTTTCCAATATAATTATAGCCTAAAGAAGTGTTTTTCTGTTTGTTTCTTTGTGTTTTTTTTTTTTTTTTCCTCTCAAGACTCCAAACCTAAAAATGAATTCAGGAACTGAGCCAAAACAATGACCAATGTACACTAGAAGGAGTTGCCGATGATCTCAGTGACATAGTAGTACATACGAGGCATTTCTATCCTTTCTTTGATTTTATATTATACATTGATTTTAAAAGATCATGAATTTAGACTATCATGGCACAGTGAAAAGTGGCCTAAGCTTACAAAGGTACATAAAGTTTTGATATTTCTATCATATATCAGTGGCCACAATTTAATTTTTTCCTTTGGATTTTTGTCCATTATATTGTGGTAAGAGCAATCTGCAAGGCCTACATGTGATGAATGTATTTTCATTGAGTTACATTTTGGCTTAATTCCATAACTTTTATTGAAAAATTTTAAAACACACAGTATTAGAAAACTATTTTTAAATGTTGCATGGTGTTATTGAAAACAACATCCACCACATTTTTCTAAAACCCAAGTGAAATCTTTCTTTTAACTTTAATTGCTTGAAAAGATTTTCTACCCCTGAAAGAGCAATATGTTTCTCTTTTGTATTAAATGAGAAGCAAGTGACAGGTACGAGGAAGTTTTTGTTTTTGTCGTCTGAATATTTATTCCAAAATTTAAGCAGACCACCTGCCTCTTTTTAAGCCAAAAAAGATTTAGATTCTTTAAATCTAAATGCAGTTTTTTGTATCAAAGCCATTGCAAGATTGTAATAATAATCAGGGGGTGAGGACAAGCTAATCAGCAGGAAACGGACAAGGTGTTTATTATAATTATGAATGTACATGACAGTCTGTGATTTTCAAGCATTATATCATGGAGTCAGGCCGACTGGCTTTAAATTCCAGCTCATATACTTGATATCTGTGAGACCTTAGCAAGTTAGCTAGCTGCACTAAGCTCAGTTTCCTCATCAGGAAGTATGAGTCGTTGTAACAATAGTGTATACTTTACAGTGTTTTTGTAGGATTAAGTGTAATGATGTGCATAAAGCAATTAACTCACTTTTTGACACACACTAGACACTCAATGGGTGTCCCCTATATATTAGTGAACTACTTAATTATTATAAAATTAGCAATCTAACATTTGATAAGCCTTGTGACAACACATATCTATTCTCTTTAACAATACCTGCTTAAGATAAATGAGATCAAGTGTGTTTTATTGCTGAAGTCCATAACAATCAGAAAATGATATGAAATTGTAGATATTTTGGCAGCCCCAGATCTTTGTGTTTGTATTATGAGGACAAAGTACCTTAACTACCCTGCCTTATATTAGAATTGTGCAAAAACCTCTAGAAACTCAAAATGTTGTTGCCATGATACAAGCCAACAATAAAAAATCTTCCTAATTATGTCTTACTATCAATGAGAAAAGCAGATGAAACAACAATATATCGTTTTTGCTCTTATGGTACATTGGAGGTGGCATGGAAAACGATAGCCTATAAATATACCAGTGCTTTTGTAAATTGGTTCAAACATTTCTAAAAGCAGTTTAATAATATGTCTGAAAAACCTTAATAATTTTCATAACTCTGGATTCAAACTTTCTGTATCTTAGAATTGTTCTAAGTAGAGTCAAAAGGTTTTTGTATAGTGATTTTTGTATTTATAACTAATAATATTACTAATTTGGGAATAAGCTAAATAACAAAATTGCATACAACTATGAACACACACACACACAGACACATAAAATGTAATCCAGGTGAAATCTGAATAAAATCTGTGGATTGTACCAATGTCAATTTTCTAACTATGTTATTGTACCATAGCTATACACTTTTTTAGCATTTAGGTGGCACTGGGTGAAAGGTACAGAAAACCTCAGTGTAGTATTTTCCACAATGTCCTTTGAATCTTTAATTATTTGAAAATGAGTTTTGTTTATTTATTTGTTTGTCCTATTCCTTTGTCACTTTCAGTTTTATATCCCACATATCAGTGAAATCAGATGGTTCTCCAGTTTTTCTGTCTGACTTATTTCACTTAGGATAATTATCTCAAGATCCATCCATGTTGTTGCAAATGGCAATATTTCATCTTTTCTTTTGGCCAAATAGTATACCATTGTGTATATATACCACATATCCTTTATTCAATCACCCCAATAAACTTTAATTATAAAAAAAGAAAGAAAGAAAAGAAAAGAAAATGAAAAGAGAAGTACAGAAAACTCCTTTGTCAAGAAATGCATTCCAACTTTTGGTGCAGAAAATAAGACTACTGTATCTTTTGTCGGCTACATCAGATCCTCACTTTCAACCTAAATTTTAAGGTTCTCCCTGTCCTATCCACCCACCAGTCCTCCTTTTGCCGTAGGACTCTCCTCTGAGAATTCCTCTCCCTCTGGGTACCACCTCCCTGTACTGTCTTCTGCATGCTCATTTCAGCCCCTGCGGCTTCTGTACCTTAATAACTTAGTCAACCCAACTGTATCAGTCTTTCCTTATAAGACTGTCTATTGCATTTAGATTGAATTACACAGGAAACATTTTTTTCATGTTTTCTCATGTTTATCATATATATATTTATTTAGTATATATTTATATTTAGTATGTATATATGTGTATATATACATATATATATATATATTTATTTAATATATTTTTGTTTAGTATATATTTAATCAAAAATAAGATGAGGACCATTATGGAGAAGGCTGTCTTTTGTGATCTACTCAGAATGTACTTGATACAGTGGTTGAACTTATAATAGGTGCTCAGTAAGTGCTTGAGGCTGGTAAAAGCTTCCATAAAATTAATATGGAAACAGAAGATTAAGAAGCACAGAAAAACACTGTTGCTATTTAAAACCTTTACAAAAATCTTCTTTGTCTAAGAGTTTAAAAAGAATAAAGCTACAGTGGAGCAAATACAGCCTTCTCAAGATATGGTACTAGAACAACTAGACACACATATGCTTAAAAAATGAATCTTATGCCCTTTACAAAAATTAAAACCTCCTCCTGAAAAGGATAATGTCAAGAGAATGAGACTATAAGCTGTAGACTGGGAGGAATATTTGCAAAAGACACAAATACAAAGCTATTACCTAAAATATGCAATGAACTCTTAAAACTGAACAATAAGAAAATGAACATCCTGATTGAAAAAATGGACAACGGATCTGAACAGACACCTTGCCAAAGCATGGCACATAAGCATAGGAAAGTACGATCTACACATTTGTGATCAGAGAAATGAAAATGAAAGCAACAGTGAGATGTCACTACACACTTATGAAAATGGCCCAAATCCAAAATACTAACAACACATGTGCCCGAGGATGTTAAGCAATAGGAACTCGCATTCATTCCTGGGGGGCATGCAAAACGGTATACTTTGGGAAACAATTTGGAAGAATTTTTTACAAAACTAAGCATACATTCCAGTAATTATCCTTCTTGATATTTACCCAAAAAATTGAAAAATGATGTCTACAAAAACCCTTCTCATTGTTGTTATAGAAGCTTTATTCATAATTGCCCAAGCTTGGAAGCAGCCACGGTGTCCTTCAGTAAGTGAGTGGATAAATAAACTGTGGTCCATCCAAACTCTGCAGTCTTATTCTGAGATAAAAGGAAGAGCTATCAATCCATGAAAAGACACGGAGGAAACTCAAATGCATGTTACTAAGGGAAAGAAGCCAATCTGAAGAGGCTACATACTCTATTATTCAATCCAACTCTGTGACATTCTAGAAAAGATAAAACTATGGATACAGTAAAAAGATCAGTGTCTGCCAGGGAATAGCGGGGAGCTAGGGCAGGGTGAATAGGTGGCGTGAGAGGATTTTTAGGGCAGTGAAACTACTCTGTAGGATACTGCAATGGTGGACACATGTCATGATGTATTTGTCCAAACCCATAGGATGTATAACACCAAGAGTGAGCCCTGATGTGAACTCTGGACTTTGGTAATAACGATGTGTTAGTGTGGGTTCACTGATGATAACAAATGACCACTCTGGTGAGGATGTTGAAAATGTGTGGGGGCAGGAGACTTTGAGGAATTTTCTATACCACTCTCTCAATTTTGCTGTGAACGTCAAACAGCTCAATGTGTTTATCAATTATAAAAAAAATGATACCACTGTATCTCTCTTTTAAAGTCTTTAGCCATAAGGGGATTATTAAATGCTCTAGTGACAGGATATAATTAGTATAAATTTACTGTGACAGAATTTGATTTAACTAAATTTCTATTGTGTTTTTTAAAATATCCATGCTTATCACTATGTGAAGTTTTTGTCTATCTTTAAACAGGTGGGAACATTTAATAGACAATTACTCATTAAAATTTGGTCATTGTACAGAGTATTCCTATTGTTATCAATTAGATAAATAAAAACCCAATATATGCTCCTGAAATTGTCCATCTAAACTTTGATAGTACCCATTGTAATGTTTAAAAAGTACAATAAAATGGGAAAGCACACTTTATCATTTTTAGTATTCTAAATCTATGAATTAAAGTTAAAAAATGTTATGCTTTGAAACAAAGTAATTTATTCTCATGATGTACAAAAGGGACTCACAGAGAGAATACTTACTGAGATGTCACAAAATAATGATGAGGTTAATTACCCAAAACACTTTTCCAATCAAGCCACTTTGTCAGTGAATAAGATCATTCATTTGATATTTTCCACAATAATATGGGATTAAATTGCAAAGTGAAAATAAAAACTTATTCATGGTTTTCCATGAAGTAATCCCCAGCCGGGAATATTTCTGAAATATCTCCTAAAGGAATAATATGTGAATAATTGTTATTCAAAAATATATAGAGAGAGAATTCTTAACCAGAGTTTGCACAACTCTGTAGACGCAATCATTTAAACACTCATTTGAGCAGCAAAATTATTTTAGTTATTGAAGACAAATAAGTTACGCAGATCTGAAAGAATCTTTTCCCAAATTTCAAAGACAAGTACCTGAATTTTCATTTAAGTTGGTTGATTTAAACTGACCCACATATATAGTGATAATGTCATAAATGATAAGGACATTTTTTTCTCTCATTTATGATATATCGTCCTAAGATAACATGATATTTCTAAGTTCTTTTAACTAAGCAAAGAGTAACATCGATTAACATGCACAAAGACATAAATGCAAAGTGATCAGTACCGAATTTTTACTAAAATCCAAATATTTTTCAAAATATCAACTATTAAGTATAAAGTTCTTATAGATAATAACAGAAAGTAGGAATATTGTGGAAAATTTTGAAAAAGAAGGGCAACATGTACATACACCAGCAGATATCAAACTATTATAAACATACAATTAAAACAGTGTGGTACTCATACACAAATAGCCAGGTGGTCGAATACAGCAGTGAAAACAGCAGCAATAAACCCAAGTGCATGTGGAAATTTAGAACGCAACAGTAGCAACATGTGAAATTAGTAGAGAAAAGATGAAATGTTTCATAAATTGTGAGTCTTCAAAGTATTAGGGAAAAGAGAAAATTAGAATCATACTTTATTTCATACTCTAGCATGAACACCAACTGGATCAGCAAGGATAATGAGCTTAAACATAAAATGTGAAACTATTGAAGTTCTGAGATTCAATATAGGTGATGTTCTTGATACCTTGGAAGTGCAGGAAACCTCACTAACTGTGATGAAAATATCCACCATTAAGTGTAATGTTAATGGTAGAGTTTTTGTAGATATGCACTAGTTTTTGTAGATGTGTTTTTGTTGAGGTTTTTTATTTTTTTTTTAATCACAAATAGGTATTGGAATTTGACAAATGCTCTTTTTGGTTTGTTTTTGAGATGGTCTTTTTTTTTTTTCTTTTTTCTTTTCACACTGGTGATATTGTGAATACATTGACTGATTTTGATTTTCAAATGTTAAACTAACCCTGAAGTTTTTTTGAGGAAAAAAATCTCACTTGGTCCTGATCAATTCTTCTTTTAAAAAATGTCTGTGTTAGATTGCCTCAAATTGTGGTTAGAATTATTGCATATATTATAATGAGAGGAATTCGTCAATAGTTCATTTTTTGAAATGTTTTTGTCTGATAAAGATATCAGAAGTATGCTGGCTGCATAGAATGACTTGAGTAGTAGTCCCTTCTCTTTAGTTTTCTGGAAGAGTTTGTGAACAATTGTCATATTTCATCCTTAAAAGATTGGTAGACTTCTCCAGCGAAGCTATCTGGGCCTAGAGTTCAAGTTATCTATTTCTTAAGAGAGTTTTGTTAGTTCACCTATTTTAAGGAATCCGTAACTTTCCTTTAAGCTTTCCAGTTTATTTGCATAATTTTGTTAATAATGTTCCTTCATTATCCTTTTAATATCTTTGGAATCAGTAACCCATATTTCCATCATTTTGAAGTGACCCATATTTTATGGCCATTTTATATAAAGGTGGTGTGAACACACTGTAAATTCCTTTTTTTTTTTTTTTTTTGGGTGGATATATATACCCATTTTCCTTAGATATATACCTAAGATTTAAATTGATGGTTAATCGGCCAGGTATGGTTAACTTTATTGGAAACTATTAAACGGTTATTTCCAGGCATGTGTGAAAGTTCCATTGAATTTCATCATTGCTGAAACTTGGCATTTTCTTTCTTTTTAAATTGAATTCTGATGATTGTTTTAGTTATATTTTATTTTCATTTTAATGACAGAAAGACTATTTACATATGTTTATTGGTCATTTGGATATCTAATTTTGTGAAATGCTTAAGTCTTCTCTCCAATTTTATTAATTAGTTTGTATTTGTCATATTGATATATACAAATTTAATATTTGCAAATACCTTACACAGAAATCCTTTGCTGCATACCGTGTTGCCGCAAATAAGACCTAGCTGGACCATCAGCTCTAATGCGTCTTTTGGAGCAAAAATTAATATAAGACCCGGTTTAATTTTAATATAAGACCAGGTCTTATATAATATAGTATAATATAGTATAATGTAACATAAAATAACATAATATTGAATCATATTAATTTTTGCTCCAAAGGATGTGTTAGAGCTGATGGTCAGGCTAGGTCTTGCATTCGGGGAAACACGGTATACATGCATTGAAGATAATATTATCATCTGTTCATTTTCTTTATATCAGCTATAAAAGAGCAGAAAATTTTAATTCTGATGAAATATAACATTTTTTGTGTTTATTGTATTTTGAGTCTTCCCCAAGGAGTCTTTATTCACTCCAATGTGAAGAAGAAATTATTCTATATTTTTCTCATGAACCTTTATAATATTAGCCTTCACATTTTGGTCTGTGATCCATCTCTAATTAATTTTTTGGTAAAAAAAAGTAAGTAGTAATAAATTTGTAGTAAAAATAGATTCAAGATTATTTCTTTCATAAAGATATCCAATATTTCTAGCACTGTAATGGAAAAGAACTTTCCTGACTAAATCATATAAGTACCTTTGGCACAAACCTAACTTACTGTATGTCTGTAATTCTGTTTAGGAGTTACCTTTTCTGTGCTGTTAGTCTCCAAGTCTATCACTGCTGCAGTTCTACTGCATTACTTGCTGAAGTTTCAAGTAAACCTCAAATTAAATAGGACTCATCTTGCAAATGAGCGTCCCTTTTTATGTTAGTCCCTTTACGTTTCTTCATATCTGCAGCTCTCCAGTCCTTCCAAACATGATTTTTAGTTGATCTATGTTGTTTTTATGGCATGAGCACATATTTTAAACAAAAGTGAAATTTGAAATGAGGATTTCTTGAACAAGGCATAGAGATGCAAACTACAAATAAAAGTCTGGGTAAAAATTCAACTACATTCAAGTAAGGGCTTCTTTAATTAAAACATGATATAAAGAGAATAATAAGATAAACTCATCTAGTGAGAGATATGCATGTGAGCACCAGGAAAATGGAATTGATAGTTCATAGCAGCACTTTTTAAAACATAGAACTTGGAATCCATCCAGACATGATTGATACTAAAGTGAAAAATCAGTGTTGGCATATTCATACAGTGAAATAAAATTCAGCATTAAAAAAGTGAACGATAACCAACTAAATCAAAATGGATAAATCTTAAAATACCACTCTGTGTAAAACTAGAGTTCACAGAAGTACTGTATCTATACATCACTGCTATTCTATCTGAAAATGTTAAAACCAAGCAAAGCTATACAAAGGGCATGAACAGGGCATGCATGGGCAGATATTTAATGTTTACATAAAATATTAAACATCTGAAAAAATGTGCAAAGGGCATGAACAGAATTTAATATTTACGTAAAATATTAAATACCACCATTAATAAAAAAAGGAATTTTAGATTTCAGCCACATGTCTTCATTGATGAAAATAGGAAGTATTTAACAAGTACTTAACAAGGTTGGAAGGGGTATGATTTCTACTGATTGGCGGATGATTTGGTGAAGGGCTTTCCAAAAATAATTACGCAATTATTATCAACTCATTTTCAATAAAATCTGCTTTTATCTTTTCCTGAAAATTCTATTCTTAAGTATTTATCTTAAAATCATTCAGAGATATAGAAGTACGTATGTCTATGAATAAGAAAACACACTGTATTTTTATTTAAAGTTGTGTTAAATAGAAGTATACTATATATTGGTCAATTTGTTAGGTGAACAGGACATGACTGTATAATAGATTTTCCAATGTAAAACAAAGTGATAATACTACACTATAATATAAAATATTGGTTGATGTTATTTCAGAGAATCTTAAATTGAGACTCAGAAGATTTAAAATTCTCTCAAATAAAATCGACCAAACCTTTATTTTACAGTGCATTGCTTTCATTTTGTTTTCTAAGAGCTGATCCCCCCAGAATCAGAAATTTATTGTGATATCTTTGTGAGTAAAGCTGCTATGAACATTGCTATGAAATTAGTTTATGAAAATATGCCTTCATTCTTCTTTAGTAAATGTATCAAAAATAACCCCATGGTCTTCGGGTATACATATATATAACTTTATTAAAACTGCCAAAATCTATATGAGAATGGATATACAAATTGTGGTACATGCATACAATAGAATATCATTTAGCAAAGGAAAAAGAAATGAATGACTGCATGGGTAACTTGCAAAACCATTATGCTGAGCAAAAGAAGCCAGGCATATGAGTAGAAGAGTATTTAATGTACAGTTGTACTTACTTGGTGTTCTAAAATGGGCAAAACTAAGCTATGTGATAGAAATCAGATCAGTGGTTGCCTTGGGTGGAAGGAGATTGACTAGGAAGGGCCATGAAGTATCTTTTTGTATTGATGGATAATTTTCACATCTTAAATAGGATTGTGCTTACACAGGTGTATACATTGGTCAGAACTTCTTGAACTGTATGCTTTAGCAGAAAGAAGAAGGAAAAATGCATAATACCAGACCTATTTGACTTACTCATCCTGAAGTCCTGGGGATCAGTATTAAAAGCATAGCTCATCATATACATACACACACACACACACACACATATATATGTATATATATGTATATATGTATATATATGTATATATATGTATATGTATATATGTATATATATATATATATGCATATGATGAGCCATGCTTTTAATACTGATCCCCAGGACTTCAGGATGAGTAAGTCAAATAGGTCTGGTATTATGCATTTTTCCTTCTTGTGTGTATATATATATATATATATATATATATATATATATATATATATATGTATATATGTGTGTGTATGTATATATATGATTTCCTCACATTGTTAAGTTAATCTAAAATTAAAATAATAGTGTTGTGTAAATATATTTAGATGGCATTTATTTTTGTAATATGATATATCAAGAGAGAAAACCATACAAGTTAAGTTACATCTAGACAAAAGATGATATTGCTAGTATTATTGCTAGGTTGTGGTATCTTGGGTGATTTTCGTTTCTTGAAAATTTTCTGTATTGTATAAATTGACTGGAAAAAATATCAATTTTGAAATTGTGGGAGGTTGGTGAACTCATAATAAATATCTGATTAAGTTAAACGGAATCAGTTGCCAACATTATTAAATTCAACATAGAACGTTTATAGCATAAAAACTAAGAAGCGATGAGTATGCACTTATTCTCTTCTGTGATATTTCATTAAAAGTTTGGGTAAAATACTCTAGAGTGTCAAGTGATCTCTTTGCTGTTCTACCACAGAGTCTAAAATACCAGTCATTAGAGAATCATTATTTTAGTATACAAATAGACATGGGGAACATCTCAAATAATTTGATTACTAGTCCTAGAAATGTGAGATAGTTGAATACCCATGACACATAGACACTGGAGGAAGTCAGTTTGTACCGCCATTTTGCATGATACGTATGCGTCTTGACCTCCTCTAACCATTTTAGGAGTTATTTATCAATATTTTAGATGGAGAAAAATCTCCACTTGCTGTTTTCTTCCCTAGGTACACAAGTAAAAAGCAGAACAATTTTCAGCTTCTATCCCAAATTTCTAGTTGCAGTGCCTGTCTTTCCCTCCCAGGAAAGCTGGGGGAGAGAAGTAGGGAAGAATGCCTCAGGTCACTGTAACTGAAGAACTACCCAGCAACTGGGTAAATTGCATAGATTCAGTGATGCTGTGGGATCGACCTAAGACATAGTTTTGATTGTCTTAACTATTATTGAACAAAACTGTGATTCTGATTCATAAAGCCATATTTAATTATGAAGTCATCTAGGCTTGGGGAAATAAAAGAGAATAGCAGTGATTCCTTTTAACCTCGTCTAACAGTTACAGGAGTTGTTTTCAACTGTCTCAGAGAGAAGTTCTGGAAATAATCAAAATGAACTGGAATAGAATAAAAGTAGTATGTACCGTGTTTCCCCGAAAATAAGACCTACTTAGACCATCAGCTCTAAGGTGTCTGTTGGAGCAAAAATTAATATAACACCCGGTCTTATATTAAAATAAGACTGGGTCTTTAATATAATGAATATAATATAATATATAATTATATAATATAATATATATTATATTATAAAATATTAATATAGTATTATATAATTATATAATGTAATAATATAATATAATATAGTATAATATAATATAATACTGGGTCTTACAATAATTTTTGCTCCAAAAGATGCATTAGAGCTGATGGTCCGGCTAGGTTTTATTTTGGGAGAAACACGGTAGTTATGTATCTAATTAAACAGGGGTTGTGAGTCTATAATATTTAATGCTTATTGGTAATAAGGGAAATGTATTGTGTATATTGTAGTCTATTTTGTAGCTTACTTACATAATTGGAATGAGTCAGATGGCATTGTAGCTACAAAACCAACACCAGTTGCAGCAGGCTTCCATAGGAAGGCACTATACTGAGGGGACAAGCTAAGTAGCCTGCAAGTTCAGTAAATGCTTCTAGTCCATTACGGTGTTATTAAATGAGGTGGTCTCTAAGTGTTAATGCGGTATCTAAAATTGCCCAGCTCTCTCCTTAGACACCAGAAGTAACTGGGTCAATAAAATTTAAGAGCAGCTATACCAGAAGCAGAGCTCGATACGTCAGAGATTATAAAAGTAGTGCCATCATCATCATTGAGGTTTAAATTGAGAACTCAACAATATAGATCTGTTGCTTTCTTTGGAAGACCTTATAACCTTGCAAAAGATTATTTGAACATTTCAGGAGTCAGTGTTGGAAAACACGATCTTATGATGATGCCTGAGAAGAATGTGAATATTAAAGAAATGCAGTTGGGTAGAATCACAGAGTTTTAGAAATAAATGGAATAATGTGTTTCATAAAGGGATTTCTCGTTTGACAAAAAGATTTAGGTTGACCTCCTAGCCAGTGCTCCACTTGCTCTTTTTTTTTTAACTTTTTTTTATTAGTTTCAGGTGTACAAAACAATGTAATAGACATTTACACTCCTCACAAAGTGATGCCCCCTTCCCCAATTTACTACCCCTCTGACATCATATATAGTTGTTACAATACCATTAACTCTATGTCACATACTGTACTCCACATCCCGTGTTTATAAATATATACATATATACCTATATATTTAGTTATAGTCGACATTCAATGTTATTGTACTCCAGCTCTTCATGTTTGTAGCACATTGGTCACGTATCTACACAGTCTATGACGTGATCCCCCTGACAAGTCCAGTGACAACTGGCACCTTACATGATCTTTACAACATTGTTGATTATATTCCCCATACTGTATTTCATAGCCCCGTGACAATATTGTGACTACTAATTTGTGCTTTTTAATCCCTTTACCTTCTCCCCCATCCCCACCTACTTCCTGTCTAGCAACATTATGAGTGTGTTTGTTTTTTGTTGTGGTGGTGGTGGATGTTAGTTTGTTTTGTTCTGAAATTTCCCAGCACCAGAGCCCCGCCCAAGAGGTACCATAATCAACACAAGCAGAAGCCAGCTTCAGACTGAACCGGAGCACTACCTGGTTAGCCCTACAGGCAGCACACCCAAAGGGAATTCTCTATGGGCACAAGAGCCCTCAGGGGTGAAGGCTTCACTGAGGGGTCAGCCGTCATACAGCAATGCACACATTATCAGCATTACCAATCCTCACAGCTAGTCAGCCTGGGAGTCATTCCCACCCACTGACAAGCCAAAAGCAATCAAGGCTCAACTACAACAGGAGAACACACACAACACACAAAGGACACTGCTGCAATAGATGCACTGGGCAATTCCACTACAAAGGAAACACACTACATAAGGTCACCAGCAGACTGAGACACATAGGAATCCACTTGCTCTTTTAAAAATTATTATTCTCTCCCATCCCCTTTTTCCTATTAGAAAATACAAGGTAGTTTTTTCTAACCCTTTCATCATTTCAAAGAACAACTATTGGGGCAACATCTAAATGCAAATCACTGAAATATATTAATAATTTGAAACCCAAGAGAATAAGGCTTCAAAAATAATTGAATAATATATTCTATGTCATAAACCATTGATCGTGAGAATTCCAAAAGTAAGAGATAATCTTTGTCTATTTCATACTTGAAATATCTTGGCATGCTGGGGGAACTGTACCCATGTGGGAATGGCTAGAAACTATGATTTGAGATAGGAATTACAGGTTTAGGAAAAGAGTTTGGAATAAGAACTGGTCTCTAACTGCAAAATGACCGAAATATCAGGCACACTTTCTCTGCAAATAGACCTATTTAGCAATATGTTGCAATAATCCAGGAATTAAATATAAAGTGTCACAGGTAGGAGTAGGTAAAAGAGAAATAGGTTATTTGGATATGAAAGCCATTACAGAGACAAACACAGTAGAGGTTGCTATTCTGTCGATAGAGTGGTGAAAGAGAAGAAATGATAAAAGTTGATCCTGAGATTTTTGCTTTGGTTAATATATAGATGTTGGTGGCATTACTCTATATACAGAATAACAAAGGAGGGTGGGTTTCGAGAGACTTTAGACTTGTTCCTTGAAGCCATTTATAGTATATAATATTTGCATTAAATATTATAGAATATTTAATATTTAGAAAGAGGTAGCCAATGTGCATTTCATTTAGTTCCAGAAGTTGTGTAGATTGAAGATACAGATTTTGGCATTATTTGCATAGTGATCTGAAGTAAGAGTATGGACAATTATGAGCTAACGTGGGCTGAGTGCTGAGCCCTGGAGAATAGCCACATTGAAGGGGTGGGTATATGAAAGAGACAAGCAATGAAAAAGTGATCAAATGGGAGGTAATACTAAATAGTGTTCTGAAAGTGAAGCCAACTTTTAAGAAGGAAGTGCAGGAGAACATAGAGTTTTCTGAGAGGTCGTGTAGGAGAGGGCTTGAGACTAGATCTTTGGAATAGAAGTTTAGGAAACTACTCCTAACACCGCTGTGCAAGTTTCTGTATGGTCGTGTAGCAGAAGTCAGTTTGTTTTAGATGAAGCTGAAAAAGTGAGAGCCAGGAATAGAGGTTAGTATTATTCTACTGAATTTGATGCTAAAGAGAAAGTAAGATAACTGCAGTAACCTTCAGAGAGACAGCATCTAAAGATTTATTTGAAAGCCAAGGGAAGGTAATCATGAAAAGATCCAGATCAAAGGTACAAGTGAGAGAGAAAGTCAGTGATAAAATACAAGACAATCTGGTTGAAGAAATGGAAATCTGTGTGATGTTGGAAATAAACCATTAATATCAAGGACATCAGGAGTTGGAGTCAGTTTCCCATACGATAGTTGGGAGTTGTAGAACAGGGATTAAAAATAGTGTAGTCTCATCTATGCATTTACATTTCATTCAGACTATATGAGATGGAACGCCTCCGTTTCCTTTAATTCATGTAACAAACACAGCTGAATATTATAAAACCTGTAGTCAAGATAAGAAATGTCTACCCTTCAGTTCAGGGATTTGGCAATTCTATTAAAGACTGAACAATTTGAATGCCCAGACATCTGCATACAGACGTTCCATTGGTCCCTCCTGTAGATTAGCTTGCAGAGTGGTTTCCAGGTTTTAATATATAGGGATCAATGTAAAGGTTTATGAATAGAGCAACCAAATATACTGTACTCTGTGAGAGATTTAAGAGGTTTTCAATGGTAATTATTAGTATACACGAGTCTAAAATTTTCTGACTGTAGAAGCTAGTACAGGTAACATGCAATTCGACTGTAAATGTACCAAAGTAGGTCAGGTGTGTGAGCCCACAGAAGGAAGGGAAGCAGCACACATCATCCTCACAGACTAGGGACAAAAAGAAATCATCTGCAGGACAAAGTTACACCATTTGTTGTTTCACTAAGATTACATTCAACTCAAAGGTGAAGCATCACCAGGCTTGAGGCCTTCCCAGTGTGGTTCCAACTGCAAGGCTCGCCTATTCCCACGTTCTCATTTCTTGCTGTTCTCTCCCTTACTGACTCACTCCAGCCACTCTGGTCCTCTGGTATCTAGAACATGCCAAAATCACTCTTCCTTCCAGAGTGTTCACACTAGCCGTCCCCTTCGAGTTGTGCACAACTTGCCTCTTTAAATATTAGCTTTAAGTATTAATTTAAACACTGACTTCTCAAAACCAAGGAAACCCCAAAGGCCTCATCGTCATATATCCCTGTTTTATATTCTTAATCAAACTATTATTATGTTATTTTTTTCAATAAAATTTCACTGACTATTTTCTGTCTCGCTCTCAGAAAGACAAAGTCTTATATGTCCTGTGTATTACTATTGTGTATCCTCAGTTATTCATCTTAAACCATTGTCTGCATAATAGGTAGTAAACTTTATCATAGTATGTGTCAGACGATCCATAAATATGAAATATGTACTGCATGAAATATACCACCATAAGAAGAAAAGAAGGCCTAAATATAAAATGTAATGTGCTGTTTTTTTTTATGATTTAGGAATTAAGAATCTAAGTAGAAATCGGATAGATCAATTCATTGTCAGCAAATACACTGACTGGGGATGAAATCGGAAATCTAGATAAAATAAGAAGGAAAGCTTTAGTCAATGAAGAATATCATCCCTACATGGTGAGTGTTCAAAAGAGCAAAACATGAAAGCATTTAAGGATTTATCTGAGAAGCATTGCGATGTTTTAGTCATAGTTAACTGTCTCCCATCTTACAGGTGGGCCCACTTATCTCTACATAATATTAATAGAATTCTGGGCTTACAACACAGTCTTCTTGCAACTCATTCTTTCAGGTAGGAAAATTAAATACATATCTGAAAGCAATCTGAGACTGAGCAAATGTGAGTTTGTTATGCCAGGAACTTCGTGGTTTATCACATTATAGCATTTGTTTATTGTGCATAAGAAATAGGCATTTTGCTAAAAGAGGAGATGACACAGGGCCCATAGAGATGTTTCTTCCTTTTAAGTGTCACACACCTCATTTTACTCTGTTATATTTAATCACAGGCTTCATATCTATGCTGTGGAAAAAGTGATGAAATGAAAGTTAGGTCAGCTATTGTACAATTTTATTATTATTGCTTCTGCATTTACATTTGATAGTGCATTTTCAGAATGGCACTTTGTAAACCATAACATAAAGGCACCTCAGTTCTAAAATATGATGTACCAGTATGCTATCAGCTACCTTGCGCTGAGGTTTTCTTTTTCATTGTAATATAGCACGTATGCAGACAAATTTGTACAGTTCGAAGAAGATTTATAAAGCAAACAGCCACATTACCCACAATCAGAACAAGAATAGTCCAAGTACCCAATAATCTCTCCTGTGCCCCTTCTCTTTTACATTTCTTGTTTCTCTACTACAGATAAATGCTATATTGATTTTTTTGTGATCCTTTCCATGACTTTATGGAGAGTTTTAAATCTCCGTATGTATCCTTAAATAATACAATTCAATACGGCCACTTTTGGAAATTCATATAAATGGAAAAACGTATTTTTATCGTTTTTAAAATTTATTTTTAGAGCGGTTTATCATTTTTAGCAAAATAAAGAGGAAGGTGCCAAACGTCTCCGTATACCCCCTACCCCATCGTCACTATCCCCACCAGAAGGGACACTTGTTACAATTGATGAACCCACACTGACATGTCATCACCCAAAGTCCGTCATCTACATCAGGCTTCACTCTTGGCGTTGTACATTCTATGGTTTGGACAAATGTGCAATGACATCTATCAATTATGCTATCCTGCTGATTATTTTCACTGCCCTAAAACTGTCTGTGCATGACCTGCTCATCTCTTCCATCCACCCGCTTCCCCCAACCAATGGAAACCACTGATCTTTTTACTCTTTCCATAGTTTTACCTTTTTCACAATGCCGTGTAGTAGAATCATACAGTATGTAGACTTTTCAGATTGGCTTCTTTCCCTTAGTAACATGCATTTGAGTTTCCTCTGGTCTTTTCATGGCTTGATAGTTTATTTCTTTTTAGCACTGAATAATATTGCATTGTCAGGATGGACCACAGTTTATTTATTCTTCTACCTACTGAAGGGCATCTTGATTGTTTCCAAGTTTTGGTAATTCTGAATAAAGCTAAAGTATGAATACTCACGGGCAAGATACAAATTTTGAACACTTTTGGATAAACACCAAGGAACACAATTCCTAGATCCTATGCCATTTTGCAGTCCCACTAGCAGTGAATGAGAGTTCCCATTGCTCCACATCCTTGACCACATTTGTTGTCTGTATATTGGATCTGGGCCATTCTGATAGGTGTATAGTGACATCTCATTGTTGTTTTAATAGGCATGTCCCTAATGGCTTATAATGTGGAACATCTTCCCTTGTGCTCATTTGCCATCTGTATATCTTCTTTGATGATGTGTCTGTTAACATCTTTGGCCCATATTTTTATTGGGATGCTTATTTTCTTATTGTTCAATTTTAAGAGTTTTTTGCCTATTTAGGATAAGTCCTTTATTAGCTATGTCTTTTGAAAATATTTTCTCCCAGTCTGTAGGTTAAATTTACACAATGTATAATGAAATTTTTATATAATAAGAAAAACTACCTGTTGCTTTTGCTCCTTTTCAAAGATTAATGAACTATATTTATGCAAGAATATAATGAAGAAAAACAAGCGAAAAATAGAAGAATTAAATTAGCTACTGGTTCTATAAAAAGGCTAATGAAATTGATAAATACCTAGCAAAACTGATAAAGTAAACTGTATCATAAAGACAATGAGTGGCAAAACACAAATCATCAAAATCATGAATTACAGAGTACTGTCAAAAACAGATTATAAAGACACCGCAAATATAATAAATTGGTAGTATGAACAACTCTATTCCAATAAATTTGAAAATACTGATGAAATGGACAAATTCTTTGAACAAAATTTTACAAAAACTGGCTCAAGAAGAAAGAGAAAATTAAAAACTGTATCTTTTAAAGAAATTATTTTTTTAATAAAATGGCTCCTTCCAAAGAAAACTTTAGATCCAGCTAGTTTTATTGCTGTTACATCTAATATTTAAGAAAGAAATATAACCAATCTTACCCCACTCTTAAACTTTTTCAAAAAATAAAAGAAGAGGAAACATTTCTTAGTGCATTTCATGAGACCATCATAGATATTGCAACAAAATAAAATTAAATGCCAACACCAATCAAGAAAATAACTGTAAAAATCTTTAATGAAATAATAGCTTTTAAATCCAACAATATAAACAATAAATAATATTTCACACTCAAGTGTGATATATTTTAAAAATGTGAGGCTTCACATTCAAAAATAAAAGTTAACCAATGTGATTCACATTAACAGAATAAAGGACAAAGATATATAATCATCCTAATGGATACATTAGGATGCATTTGACAAAATTTAATATCTATGCAACATTTATTCATCATAAAATATGAAGCAAGATAAGAATAGAGGGAAGTTTCTCCATTGATAAAATACTGTATATGAAAAACTGTACAGCTCCCATCATACATGGTGAAATATTGAACATGTTTATACTGAGATTGAGACCAAAATTATGAAAAGTTAGTTCTAAACCTATCTGCTTAATATTATCCCTTGCTATTGTAATATTGTAATTGGCGAGGGGAAAAAATAAAGGAGGAGGAAATAAAAATTTTAGAGGAAAAATAAAACTTTTATTTCATTTCTTGACACCAATAAAATGATAGATAGTCCATTAGGGAATATTTATGTAATGATACATTACTTAGCAATAAAGGAGAAAAAAATATTGATACATTCAGCAATAGGGATGGCTCTCAAAAAGCTATATTGTGTAAAAGAAGCCAGCCAAAAAAGTAGAAGCTAGACAGTAAAATAAATCTGTGTCAATTGTACAACACGTAAAACAATCTATGATGATAGAAATCAGAACATTTTCCACCTAGGTTGGTAGCTGTGGTCTTGGACAGGAAAACTACATGAGGAAACTTTGTGTTATGATGGAAATATATCTTATGTGAGGTGTTAGTTAATAGATATACACATTTGCTAGAACTCACTGAATTGGAAATTTAAGATTTATCACTTTTATCTCAATGTAAATAAGTATGAAGATATCTGGGGTCTATCTTGAAAGTGAATTAGAGAATATACCCCATATTTTGTCACCATTATGCCCCACTTTCGGGATGATTCTTGTTTTTACTTATCTTGTGACCTGTAGAATTATTAGGCTTCCTCCTTATTTATTAAACTATAGCTTCTCAAACTACTTTTTTTCTGTAATGGAGCTGCTGCTCCCCATTCCAAGTAAATATACCTTCATGAAGTTAAAGGTTCTCAGCATTTCTCTAGTCTAGGTGACTGCGGGCTAACTACATCCCGCTTTGTGCCTGTGGATAATTTACCTCCGATCATACTGCACTACAAAGAATTTTTAAAGACAGTCCATAATGGTGACATTTTATAAAGAATTGGGGATAATATTAGATTCACCAGGATGTGTTCCTCTTTTGGTACACGCTTCACACTTACTATGATCTCTTAGGTGCTCATGTTGTTTTTGTAACTTTCCACATGTTCTGAACAAGATGAAGTGCCTGAGGTAGTGATGATGGAGATGGTTTGTAGAGGTCAGTCTAATACTAGGTCCGTTTATTAGAGCAGAAATAGATGTACCATACTAGATTATTTTAATACAAAGTGGATGTTGGTAGCATGTGTTAAAACACATGAACACAGAATATTTTAGAATGGTTTCATCAACTATATCCACACTTTGAACTTATTTAGACTACATGGTGGAGGAGTCAAAAGTTATATCTCTGTTGGTTTCTTAGATCCTTAAATTCAAACAGGAAATAGTAATAGCAGCAATTTTATTTTCCCAAAATAGCAACATTCAGTCAGAGTTCTCTAAGATGTTGATTCTAAGAACCTATTAAAAAAAAAATCTTCAGAGAATTAAATTATGTTTAAATTGAACAAGTGTCATTTTCTCTGGCCTTGCCTTGCCCTTCTAGCCCTGATTAAACTGAATGCAGTAACCTATGGGAGCTCTGGTCATGAGTTGAGTGTCATGCTAATGAACTTGGGTCAGAACTTCCATTTTCATCCTAGATGTACTTAAGCCTCTGGTGTTTCCAGACTTCAAAAGCTCTTAGCACAACAGGAGTTCTTGACCTTACATGATGTATGTTTATTTTTAATCCTTGTCTCTCCTTGTTTGACAGGCAAAGGCCCTGTGCCTGAGTCATTTTTCTGTGACTTTCTTGTTCTCCTTTCCTAAATGCCCAGCAATTGGCAGGTAATATGTACCAGGTCACTCTGACCTCCTGGAGAAAGTAATTTTTCTCGAGTGTAGATGGGGGGGCTGCAGTCAAGTATGCTCGCTAAATCATCGCCATGTTTTAAATCATGTAGGTAGGGAAAATGTTTTAAAGGTTCACTGAGGTTCAACTTCAAACTCCATGGTTTAGGTGAATCCACATTTGACATATTCTCTTGACATACTAGACTGTGTCCCATAGATTTTATTTAAATGTGATTAGAAGTATCCTTCTGTGCTTTGTGTTAAAATAAATTTCCATAATGTATTATGGTGGTACCAACTCTTAAAAATAATGGGAAGAATGATAGTAATATCTGGGGGGAGGACTAATTGGCATAGCAAGTATGATTAGTACCACGTGCAAAACTACCAGCATGGACCAGTAGCAGCTCCACAGCAAAGAGCTCTACGTTACTCTACGTATCTCCTCACCCACTAACATTTTTAAAACAGTCTATTCATATTAAGGGGAAATTTAATCTGTTATTTCAATTGCTCTTTTTTCACTTTTGAAGAAATTACGTATGGTGAGGTCAGAGTTTTGCTAAGGAAGAGATTGCCGGCTCGCCTCAAAATGGCCCCCTAGAATAGGAAATTATCTGGACCTGGGATTGGTCTTCAATACTTGAGAACCAGAATTCTGATGTGGACAGGCCACAGAGAGGAGGTTCATGTCTTAGAACTGGCTCCTATCAGCCAGAATCACTGTATTAATGAATTGTATTAAGGTGACATTTTCTCACTTTGTATTAGAAACATGAACAACGGCATGCTTCCTTTCAGGACCAGTTATTCTCTTGCCATAGACAGTCATACATGGAAAAATCAAGAAAAAACATAACTGATTTCTAATGAACCAGAACAATGAGAATTATTTCTATAAGTGAAATGGTTAAGATTTTCACCTATATAATAAAATAGTCATAATACGTGAAATATAACACTTGCAGTTTATGGGCTGATTCCCTGTCTGTTGTAGTGTTTACATAGATTTCAGCAACGTTTACCTCCACATCTCTCACTATTTTCTAAGTGACCTTCATGTATTATTTTTCTGTTTGATACATTATTTTCCTAAATATTTTGTCACCCCTAAGTGATGAAGCTACTGCTGACCCGGGAGCCCAGGGCTTGGGTGGAGCACTGCCACCATCCTAGTTATAGTTCTGCTGTTGGAACCACAGTCGTGACCCTGTGTTGCGGGGCACTCGGCCTCTTACAGACACTGTCAGGTGCCAATCGTGGCTTCCTTCCAGAAACTACCTTCAGAAGGACAACAGCCTTCTTCTTTCTGTCTCCCAGTCTCACACTATTGCACCCCATTGAAAGTCTGAGAAAAGTAGTTTGCACGATATAATCCTAATGGTACCCAGAGGAACATCCGTATAAATGGGCATGTTTGGAGCTGAGCGACACTTGGTACTCTGATCCAGGGGGAGTAAATATGAGAATCAGTTGTATTTTGACATGAATTGATTTTGTACATCCTGGTTCGGGCTTGGAAAAGTCTCTGTGCTTTCAGGAAGAGAGAAGGCAAATGATACAGTTGAATATATAATGGGTTTAATATAGAATTAGGGGCTGAAATGATTTTGGAAGAGTTGGAGGAGCAGAAGTCAAGGAAACTGCCTCCTAAGTTTATGGAAACTACTGCTGATGGACAGTGAATCCAGCAACGAAGATTTCAGCCAAAAACACTAAAGCAGATAGTTCACAAAAAGCATGTCACAATTTTTTTACAGTTCTCAAAAGACAAAAAAAAAAAAAAAAAAAAAAAAATTAAGAAAACAGAAAACAAAACAGAGGTTCTCACTAGCTGCCTCCATCTGCAAGACTGAGGTGGCTTCCAGACTGTCATGATCAAGCTGTTGGGAATCTCACTCCACCCACATCTGGCCGCAACAGCATCCTGAGAGTTTTGGTTTCCGCTTCTTTTCTATCTTCTAAATGTCACACAGTTTCTTCTCACTGGCAAACTCCTATACCAGGAAAAGGATTCTAGAAAATGTAGCTCCTGGCTTTCCCTCAGCAATGCAGAGGAATTCTTATAAGTAAGTAGTGGTGATCTGCGCTGATAACAGACCACACAGGGCCGGGCCGGAGGAGGGTCACAACTATTGTCTTTTATGTTGGTTTGCACCCATAGCCATGTCTGTGATTAAGGCTGGGTGTGTAATGTGGTCGTCTGCTTTATGCATTCTCACCCTGGCTTCATATAAGAATTTTAAACTAAGTCCAGTGTTCTTCCATTAAAGCATACTCAAGGTTGTTACAGTCCCTAACAATCATATGATCATATTAATAGATGCAGAAAAAGCATTTGACAAAATCCAGCATCCATTTATGAACAATATTCTCTGCAAAGTGGGAATAGAGAGACCGTATCTCCACATAGTTAAGGCCACATATGACAAACCCACAGCTAACATCATACTCCATGGGGAAAAGCTAAAAGTATTTTCCTTAAGATCAGGAACAAGACAAGGACGCCCACTTTCTCCACTTCTATTCAGCACAGTATCAGAAGTCCTAGCCACAGCAATCAGACACAGAAAAGAAATAAAAGGCATCCAAATTAGAAAGGAAGAAGTAAAATTGTCATTATTAGCAGATGACACAATACTGTATATAGAGACCCCAAAAGATTCCACCATAAAAAACTGTTAGAACTGTTCAATGAATTCAGTAAAGTAGCAGGACTCAAAATTAATATTCAGAAATTGGTTACATTTTTATACACCAGTAATGAACTATCACAAACAGAATTTAAAAAAAAAAATCTCGTTTACAATTGCATCAGAAAATAAAATACCAAGGAATAAATTTATTCAAGGAGGTAAATTATAACACATTGAAAGAAATTGAAGAAAATACAAATGAATGGAAGCATACATATATCATGCTCATGGAGAGGAAGAATCAGCATCATTAAAATGTCCAAAATATCCAAGCAATCTACAGATTCAGTGCAATCCCTATCACAATATCTATGGCATATTTCACAGAGCAAATAATCCTAAACTTTATATGGAACCACAAAAGACCCTGAATAGCTACAGGACTCCTGAGAAAGAACAGTAAAGTTGGAGGTATCAGGCTACTTAACTATGCTACAAGGCTACAGCACTGTACTGGCTAAAAACAGACACAAGATCAATGGAACAGAATAGAGAGCCCAGGTATAAACACACGCCTATGTGGTCAATTAATATATGACAAAGGAGGCAAGAATATGCAATGGAGTAAAGAGAGTCCATTGAATAAATAATATTAGGAAAACTGGACAGATAAATGCAAAAAAGAATGATACTAGACCACCTTTTTACTTCATATACAAGAATAAACTCAAAATAGTCTAAAGACGTGAATGTAAGACCCCAAACCATAAAGCTCCTAGGAAGAAAACATAGGCAGTAAACTCTCTGATGTTGCTTTATATATATATATATATATATATATACATATATATATATATATATATATGTATATATATATATATGTATATATATGTATATATATACACACATATTTATTTATTTTATATATAAAAACATTTTATATATAATATATATTTATTTTATTTTTTATATATATTTGTTTTATTTATATATATTTTTTTATTACACATACATATATTTTTTTCCTGATATATCTCCTTGGGCAAAGAAAACAAAAGAAAAATAAAGAAACAGAACTACATCAAACTAAAAAGTTTTGCACATCAAAGAGAACCATTGAGAAAAGGAAAAACAAAAGCAAAAACAAAACAACCTACTGAACGGGAGAAGGTATTTGCCAATCTAGTAAGGCTTAATGTCCAAAATTCATAAAGAACTCAACAAATTAACACCAAGACAACAAAAAATCCAATTAAAAAATGGGCAGAGGACCTGAAGAGACATTTCTCCAAAGAGGACATGCATATGACCAGACATGTGAAAAGATGCTCAATGTCACTAATCGTCAGAGAAATGCAAATAAAAACCACAATGAGATACCACCTCACACCTGTCAGAATGGCTATCATCAATAAATCAGGAAACAAGTCTTGGCGAGGATGTGGAGGAAAGGGAACCCTCGTTGTATTGTTGGTGGCAATGCAAATTTATGCATCCACTATGGGAAACAGTATGGAGGTTCCTCAAAAAATTAAAAATAGAACTGCCTTCTAATCCAGCAATTCTTCTCCTGTGTACTTATCCAAAGAAATCCAAAACACTAATTTAAATTTATATGTATAAATATATATAAATAAATAAATATATATATATATATATATATATATATATATATATATCCCTATGTTTACTGCAGTGCCATTCACATTAGCCAAGATGTAGAAACAACCAAAATGCCCATCAATAGATGACTGGATAAAGAAATCAGGGTACATTTATATGATAGAGTATCACTCTGCCATAAAAAAGAATGAAATCTTACCACTTGCAACAACATGGAAAGACCTAGAGGATATTATGCTAAGTCAAATAAGTCAGACCATAAAAGAAAAATACCATATGATTTTACTTATTTATTGAATATAAAAATATAAACGAACAAAAAAAGGAGAAACAAACTCATAGATACAGAGAACATGTTGATGGTTACCTGACCCAGGAGGGATTAAGGTGGTAGGTGAAAAAGGGGATGGTATCAAATTGTTAGTTATGAAAACAGTCACAGGAATGGTAAAGTACAGCATAGGGAATACAGTCAGTAATGTTATAAAAACTGTATGGTAACAGATGGGTACTAGACTTACTGGGGTTATAACTGCATAATTTACATAAATGTCTAAGCACTATGTTGTAATGTCTAAGCACTATATTCTTATTGAATTTCAACTGTAATTGAAAAAAAATTTAAAGAAGAAAATAATCACATTTGCTTCTTCACATTTGCTTTCAAATTGATAACATTACTTCCTTTGAAGGAGGTGAACTGTACTAGACTAATGGGGGGTTCACTTCATAGATTCTGTAAATGTCTAACCACTGTGTTGTACACCTGAAATTATTATAAAATAATATTGAATGTCACCTGTAATTGAAAATATTGCTTTTTATTATTTTAATTAAAGTATAAGATAAGAATTTACAAAAAAACCACACACTTGTTAAAAAAATAATGATAGATAATAGCTTTTTACACATTAAGATTCCTTAAAGTTCTTTATAAGACTTAAATAACTGCTAACACATAGTAGGAAACATAACTGCCTTGGAATGGAAAAAAAATGTCTTTTGTTTTACCCTGATACTAATAAACAGTTTGGAAAAGAAAGATAAACTCTTACATGAAAATTTTAGGTTATTCTTCATATAATCTTGTCTTATGAATAATCAGCTAATTTTTGAATACTTCTTTGAATGAAAGACACTGGAACCTATTAATCAAATATATTTGTTAATTTACCTTAGAAGTCATTTTGGGATTAGAGAGCTGTAGCTCTACTCTTTAGGATATGTTTTTACTTTGTTTTTACTATCTTTCTTTACTTTATTTTACATTTGTTGAATCCCTAGTAACATCTAGCTTTGCATATCTTTCTAGAAGCGCAGCCAAAGTACACTTCAGTTGCATTTCCATTTTAAGTGTCAGAGTTTACAACCTTGTGATGGAGGTCCAGAATAGTCAACACTTTCTCTTTCTGTACTAAAAAAGCTGCAGACAATAGTATGTAATAGTGATGGAGAAGAATGAACCCCCACTCCCACTAAAAAAAAAAAAAGAAAGAAAATATTGTTGCATTCTTTATCTAAATGATTTTTTCTCAAGGATCATGTATTAATATTATCATTCACACTTAAAAGGAGAGTTTAATCTGTCTCAAAATGAATCAATGGAGAAAGGATTTCCAGCCAGTATTTCCTTAGAAATACCTTCATAAATGGGAATAGTTATGTATATCATATATATATATATATATATATATATATATACACACACATATATATACACACACATATATACATATATGTATACATATGAATATATGTATACATTATATATATACTTTTATACATGTAATCTTTTTTGAAAGTGTAAACATTGTGAAACTAAAGTCTAATTAAATCATAGTTAGCAACACTCCACAACTTTTGACAGAAATAGTCATCTTGCAATGAAAGTATTTTAGTTATGTACAAATAACTAATGCTTACTTAACTATCCAACATGTAATTGTCTTTATGTGGGAGTGAAAGAACCTGAACTTCCTCAAGTTTTTTTCGAGTCAAACTTCAGTTTGACTCCAAGATTTCACTCCAAGATGCATTTCTAAAGACAAAAATTACTGCTGCGGGACTACCTCTATCCATATGTCCCATATGTCTTCCTTTGTGGTGTGTTGTATTGCTCACCTGTGGCTATGGAATTTTTCTGTTTGTCAGACAAGGCTAAAAGAAATGAAAAAGAAATGAAAAAGAAAACAGGGCTTGGGAATCTCTTCTTTTGAGTTACCTTACTTATTTGTCCCAGTTTCCATATCTTTGAGAAAGGAAACTGTCCCAGTAAACAGCACAACTCTGTCTTTTCTATGTAGGATGGGTTCTATTTTTAAGTATAACTCCTTTAGAAACCAATTTATACTAGATATCTGACCTACATAATAAAATCTGAACTCCATGTTTGATTTTTCTCTGTTTTGTTTCTAAAGCAACACTATCTTTCATACATCTTTGCATCGATTTCATGGGTAATTTTCTTGATCTGTACATATTGCTTGAACCAGATTTCCAAAAAAACCCTTTAATCAATAATTTTGAGAAATGCCATCTTCCATACCGCTGGAGTTCATTTTTATATATTTGAACTGTCAGAGTTATGTGTCTGTAACCTCCTATGTTGATCCTGCAGTGAAGTTGCCAAGCATATTCTCCCTTTAGAAAAGTTGTAAAAAAATTTACAAACCAAAACTGTGTTACTTATCAGTTCCTCTGTTCTAAACCTGTGCTCTTTCTTTTTCTTCTGACTTCTGCATTTTCAGTGAAAAATGCAAGTCCACTGAGGACCTCTGCGATCTTACTCTTGGGTATCTTCCACTGTGACCTCTGTGTGGATAAACAATCACCACATTTAGGTTTGTTCCACCTATGGGTCTCTGCAATTTAAAAGAAAGTCTTGTTTTCAAAGAAAATTTCAGTGGCTCCACCAAAAGGCAATGATCTCTGGAGGTGAAATTTTCAGCATCATGCTTAATGCTAGGAAGGATTTTGTGAAGGGGAAAACTATTCAGGGACCTTGAAATTGAGACATGTGTGCATAAAACACTGGCTATGTTGTAAAGAAAACACTTTTAAAGGAAAGCCCAACCTTTTATATTTCCTTGAATCCTCAGAAGAGCCGACATTTTGCTGACTCACCTTGATGATCACATGATATTATTGGACCACAGCTTTTTAGATTCCAAAATGATTTCTAGAATTTTTGTGATTTCTTTATAGAATCGTATTCATGAAAACAAGGTTGACCAAAGAGCTTTATGTCTATGTATCTGCTATTGATACCGTTATATTCTTCTATTGTAATATCTGTGTATCTTTGAGAGAAAGGGTATTGCTATCCAATCACCTCAGAAAGTTCTGTATCTAGAATACATCATGGGTGTTTCCCTTTCCATAACACCCCATACCTAGCTAAATTCAGATTCCTTTGGAATTTATCTTCCACATATAGTAATATGCTATAATGAACGGCCATGCAACTTATCTTAAGTAATTAAACATATTACTACATTCCCTGATAAATGCATGCTTCTCCCTGCAATATCCCCAAGGATAATATCTTTCTTGAATTTCTTGTTTATCATTTCCACTGCATTTCTTGTATTTTAAATATATACATAAATTGTTAAATACATACAAATATATATTACATTGAAACATACTGCATATATTATTACATATATTACATCTAGCATGTATTACATATAACATTTATTAAATTGAAACATTCTACATAAATCGAGTTCTCCTGTATTATAACATGTTTTTTCCACTCAAAAAAATGCATTTTTGCTGATGGGGATATTCAGTAGACTTTATTTTCCTAAATGACTGCGACAGTCTTTCCCATTCATTATTTTCTTCTTACCCTGTGACTTTGGCAGTCCTTTGGAGAGGTGTCTGAGGGTTCCCTCCCCTTGAATCTGGATGGGAGCTTTTATTACTCTGACCAACAGACTATAGCAGAAGTGAGGCTGTGTGACTTCTGAAGTAGATCATAAGAAGGATTCAGCTTTCATTCTACTCTAAATTTCAAGATGCTTGCTCAAGGGAAACCAGTCACTATGACATGAGGATACCAAAACTAGTCCATGTGGAGAGACTCATGGAGAGAGGCCTCATGGAGTAAGTGAGGTGATCAGAGGACAGCCAGCCTCAATGGACTTCGGAGTGAGCTTGCCTTTAAATAATAATCCCCAGACATCTACTCTTCCACTGAGGCCTCAGAGAAGATAGAGAAGGGATAAACTATTTCCTCTATGCTTTTTCTAAATTCTGAGCAATGGAAACCAAGAGCATAATAAATGGTTGTTTAAAATCGCTGAGTACTACAGGGCTATATTCTGAAACCACTGTAGGTGGAACAATATGTATCTTTCTAGTTCATTTATTATGATTACTGTATATTAAATTATTTGTAGATATCAAATTTTATTTGTTAAAAATGTTATGATGTCTTGATTGACAGTTTGTTTTACTTCTTTGCTACTGTATGTAAAGCTGCTATAACCTTCATAAACCTATCTCAGGTACATATGAAGGAGTTTCTCTGGTACCATATAATTAGGAGTGGAATTGCTTCAATCTCAAAATATGCATACCTTTAATTTTATCAGATTTTGTCAAATGTACAGTGGTATTTTACTAATTTATACCTCCATCTGAAATGTATGAGTTCTTACTATCCCATACCATGATTTTTCAATACAAGTTTGATATTTTAATCCACCTTTCTCTTGATTACAAAACGTCACCTTTGGCATAAAGTTTCCTACTTTTACTCTTGAGGTGAGCATTGTTTTATATGTTTATGTTATAGTGGATATAGTTTATATATACTCTAAAATGAAAAAATAATGAATCGCTTGGATAGACCACAGTTAATCATATATTTTTCTATATATTGACTCTTTTAGCTTGGCGATTTTTTTTTTGTTTTTCTACTATTAAATATTCATATTTATATCTTAACTCCATAATTGAGATTTGACACCAGTTTTTTCTTTCTTAAACCATAGTTATTTGCTTATAATATCAAGTCTATATTAATATCATAATATGAATTACACAGCGATCTTGGTTTTATTTTTTCTGAAATTGGCCTTTTCCTTTAATGTTTGTTTAACCAGTTTTACTTTTAAACATTTCTAGGCCATATTTCATTAAAATATGTTCAATGATAGATTTAAATACTTTAACAATTATAGATAGATTTTCTTGATTCAATTCAGTATATTATACATTTAAAGTAATTCTCCACTGAATTTCTGTTCAGATTTATCTAGATGTCATTAATTTCTTTCAGTAATATTTTATAATATTTAGAATACAAGTTTGCATCTATTTTGTTACATTTTTCCTAAATATTTTGTTCTTTTTTGGTGTTACTTGAAATGATTTGTTTTCTTAATTTTATTTTCATATTGTTCATTACTAGTGTATAGAAATACAATTGATTATTTTATATGTTGATCTTGTACCCTGCAACATTGCTGAATTTATTTTTTTACTTATAATAGCATCTAGTATTAGTATAGTAATAATAAATAGTATTATATTAGTTTACAGCAGTGGATTCCTTAGGATTTTCTGTATACAAGATGATGTCCTCTGAAAGTAGAACTACTTTTACTTCTTACTTTTCAATCTGGATTATTTTTATTTTTATTGTTGCCTAATGGTTCTGGCTAAAAGCTTCAGTAAAATGTTGAAATGATAAGAATAGATATCCTTATCTTGTGCTTGATGTTAAGGTAAAGCATTCAGTTTTCATTACCAAATGTAGTGTTATTTTTGGGTGTTTTGGTAGATAAAGTTTATCAGTTTGAGAAAATCCCCTTCTATATTTAATTTGTTGAGTTTTTTAAATCATAAAAATCAGGATGTTGAATTTTGTAAATTGCTTTTCTGCATCTGTTAAGATGATGATTATTTTTTCCCTTATTCCATTGATATGATATAGTATATTAATTGAGTCTGGTTTTTAAAACAACCCTGTGATTATAGAATAAATGGTATATAATCCATTTGATATAATTCTAGATTCAGTTTGTTAGTATTTTGTAGAGGATTTTTTTCAATCTGCATTCAAAAGACGTATTGTTCTGTAATTTCCTTTTCTTATGATGTCTTAGTCTGGTTTTGCTCTTAGGAGATAATGTCCTCACAGAATGAATTGAGAAGTTTTCCATTTTCTAGTTTTTGGGAGAGTTTGTGAAGAATTGGTATTAATTCATCGTCAGATGTTTCATGGAATTCACCAATCATCTGGACCTTGGATTTTCATTGTGGAAATTTAAAAAAAAAATACTATTCAATCTTTTTATTTGCTATCGTCTATTTAGATTTTCTGTTTATTCTTGAATCAGTTTAGTAGTTGTCTTGTTTCTATAAATGCAGTTTTCAATTTCCTGTCCATTGTATCATCTTGCGATCACTTTTATTTCTGTGTGGTTAATAGTTACATTTTTTCTTTCATTTCTGATTTTAGTAATTTGGTCTTTTATCCTTTTTTATTTGTCAGTTTAGCTAAGAGTTTGTGAATTTTGTTTATATTTTCAAAGAATCAGCTTTTGGTTTAGTTGATTTTCTCTAGTTTGTGTATTCTGTATTTCATTAATTTCTACTCTAATCTGTATTATTCCTTTCATTCTGCTTGCTTTAGGGTTAGTAATCTGCTCCATTTAAACCAAATGTCTTAAAGTGGAAGACACATACTGATCTGGGATCATTTCCTTTTTGTTATGGGTATTTAAAGATATAAATTCTCCTCTAAGCACTGCTTTAGCTACATCCCATAAATTTTGGTATGTTGTGTTTTCATTTTAGTTCATATCGAAGTGTTTTCCACTATGCTTTGATTTGTTTGTTTACCCTTTGGTTACTTAGACGTGCGTTATTTAATTTCACATAATGGTGAATTTCCCAATTTTCTTTTTGTTAGTAATTTCTAATTTTATTTTATTGTGGTCAGAAAATATACTTTATGTCATTTTAATCATTTTAAATGTATTTTGCTTTATTTAATGACCTCACATATAGACTATACTGGAAAATGTTTTATGTGCACTTCAGAAGTATGTGAATTCTGCTTTATTTGGTGGAGTGCTCCATAGATGTCTGTTTGGTCTAATTGATTTATAGTGTTTGTCAAGTCTTCAATTTCCTTGTTGATCTTCTGTCTCTTTATTCTACTGATTATTGAAAGTGAAGCATTAAGTCCCCAACTATTACTGTTGAATTGTTTGTTTTTCCCTTTAAGCCTGTAGGATTTTGCTTCATGTATTTTGAGAATCTGGTATTAGTTGCAAAATGTTAAAAACCATTATACTTTCCTGATGTATCAATCTTTTACCATTATAAAATGTCCCTCTTTATCCTAGTGATATAGACTTTGGTTTAAATTAAAGTCTATTTTGTTGCATATTAGCATAGACACTCTAGCTTCTTTTATTTTTGATGTTTGCATGATATACCTATTTCCATCCTTTTACTTTCCCTATTTTTTAATCTAAAGTATGTTTCCTGTAGTTATCATATTATTGGATCTTGTCTTTTGATGAAACCCTTTAAGTAGCTGCCTTTTGGTTGAATTATTTTAAATAATATAATCTTTTATTGATAAAGTTAGATTTATGTCTGCTAATTTATTCTTTATTTTTTCTATGTCTCATCTTTTTTATTTCTCTGTTCCTCCTTTACTACTTTCTTTTTCATTAAGTGAATACCATGTTTCCCACAAAAATAAGATCTACCCTGAAAAGAAGCCCCAGTTAAGATTGTCAGCCAGATGGATGCATTAAGTATGTTATGACGGTGTTCCAGAAGATGACATGACTGTATTTGAATAAATGTAGATTGTTGTACATGGAAAAATAAGACATCCCCTGAAAATACATCCTAATGCATCTTTTGGAGCAAAAATTAATATAAGACCCAATCTTATTTGCAGGGAAATACAGTATAAAACCTGGTCTTATTTTCGTGGAAATATGGTATTTTCTAATTAATTAAATTCATAATTTAATATTGTAATTTATAAATAATTAATTATGTAATAGTTAATATTAATACTATTAACTATTAATGTTCTTAGTTAATATTAATACTATTAGTTAATATTAATACTAATAGCTAATATTAATACTGTTAATAATAGTTAATATTAATACTAATGATTTTTTTCACTGCATATTTTGAGTATTTTTTTTAAATTCTTGCTTTAGGGTTCTTTCCCTTAACACTTATTCTACACTCTTATCAAAATCTACTTAAGATCTACATTAACTCAGTTCCAGTAAGGTAAATAAGTATTATTCCTAAATAGCTCTATTTTCTTTCCCCCTTTTTTTGTGATGTTTTGTCATACACATTGCTATGTTGTAAACACACAGTACATTGTTATAATTTTGTTTACATAATTAAAAGTGTTTTAAAGAGATTGAAAGAAGAGTACATATTTATATATTTTATGTTACCTTCTTGTGTATCATTTGTTGTTCTCTTCATTAATTCCTATGTATTTCAATATTGATGTCATGTCATTTTCTTACTCAAATATAGCATTACTTCCACCCACCTCCTCTGTGCTATTATTGGCATGTAGATTAAATATCTATATTTTAGTCCCAATAATAAAATGATATATGTATCATATAGTTTTTAAATCGAATAAGCAGAGAAAAACGAAAAAATATACAGTTATACTTTACTTTAAATTACCTGCATTATTGCCTTTACTGGCATTCTGTGTGTGTGTGTGTGTGTGTGCTTATGTGTATTCAAATTATGCATGTGTGCTTATGTGCATTCAAATTACATTCTCGAGTCACCTACTTTCAGCATGGCTGAAACTTCCTTTAGTAGTTTTGTAAGGTGGGTCTGTTAGCAATAGGTCTGTTGGGTTTATTTTTTCTTATTAACCTGGGAATGCCTTTATTTTGCCTTCACTTTTTAAAGATAATTTTTGGATGTGGTTGTGGTTGACAGTTCCCTCACCGCAGACTCTTTGAATATGTTATCTCCCACTGTGTTCTGGCCTTCATTGTTTTTGATGATAAGTCAGCTGTTAATCTTATGCGGGTTCCCTTTCTCATGATGGATTATTTTTCCCTTGCTTCTTTCAAGATTTTCTCTTTGCTTTCAGTATTTTTGCCAGGATATGTCTATGTGCTGATACCTTTGCATTTAAAATTCTGCTGAAAATTCACTGAGTTGCTTGTACTTGTATATCAATGTCTCTGAACCATTACATCTTGGAATATTTTTTTCTTCTTGTTTGTCTTACTCCTCCCCTCTGGCACTGTCATTGCATTTATGTTGGTGGACTTAAATATGTCCCATATTTCTCTGAGACTTTCTTTATCTTTCTTTATTTGTTTTATCTGTTTTTCAGATGACATGATCTTGATTATACCATCTTTAAGTTTGATGACTCTTCTGCTAGCTCAAATCAATGCTGATCCCCTTTTCAGATCCAGATTTCCATTTTTCATTATTTCTTTATTGATATTCTATATTCATGTAAGATTGTCATCATATCTTCTTTACTTCTTTAAGCATGGTTCCTTTAGTGTTTTTAATAAATGTATAATGGCTGCTTTGAAGATTTTGTCTGCTAAATGCAACACCTCAGCCCTATCAAAGGCAGTTGCAGTTTCCTGATTGTTTTTGCTTTTTTTGTTGTTCCCTGTGTATGTGTCACACTTTTTCAGTTTCCTATATGTGTCATACTTTTTAGTTTCTTTGCATATTTCATTTTTGGCTGCAAATTACATGTTTCAGATAGTATAATACTTTTGGATAGTAATACCCTGGGGCTTGTTGTTGCTTGTATGGTTTTTATTTGTTTGTCTTGCTTATTTGTTTGTTTGTTTAATGGCCTGGCTGGCATATTTCAGTGAAGTCTGTTTCTCCTGCAGTTTAGAGCCTCTGATGTCATCCCTTAGATGACACAGGCTGGGGTTTTCTCTTATGGTCATCCTGGGATGACCACAGTTGTAGCAAGGTTGTCTGTTACTGTTTCTTTCCTTGATCTCTCTGTTAAGCTGTATGCTCTTGTTGGTATCACACCCAGTTGTTTTTTCTACAATAAGTACCAGCTTACTCTTCTGTTGCTTCCAACAATATTATAAGCATAAATTGTTACACAGTATGGTCCAGTTAAATTCAAAATCCTTTGCAAGGATAGTCATTGAGACTTGCTTTTGAGGCTTGTCGCAACCACAGGAGAGCTCTTTTTAGCTGTTTCTTTCCCTGATTCTCTCTGTTAAATATATTTCTGATCTATGGTTGAGCCTGTCTTATGACAGGCTTGTCTTATGGAGCTACCAGCCTTCTCTTCATTGCTTACTACCAAATTTCCACTGCTTTCAACAGCATCCTTACACTTGAAGTTCTTCACATGCCGTCTGTTCCAAATAAAGTTATTTCTCTTGGAGAGAGCTTCAGAGCTCTCTGTTCTTACAGCCTGCCTCACCCTCTGGGTAGGATATCTATACCACTTCTCCAGAGCTGGGATGGAAAGTGTTTCAGTTCTCTCAATATGACTACAACTTTACACATGGGATGCTAGGCAGGGTGGAAGCCTTTGGCCTTCATGTCTCATGTATGATGGACTTCCATCCTTTGAGTAAGCTCAGACAAGAGTAATTGGGACCCAGTGTTCTCCACCTTCCATGCTTGGGGTAAAGCTTCCACGTTCTGCGTGGAAAGGCTGAGTGGAGGAAGGGAGCCTATGTTCTCTCAGCCATTCTTGCCTGGAATAGAGCTTCTGCAGCTGGGAGCTGGGGTTGATGCTGGAAGTGAGAAATGCTACTTCATAACAGCTGCTTAGCCTCTCCTAACGTACTGCTTAAAAATCAGCAAATTCTTTGAGAGGAAATGCAGCTTGGAACGGTGGTCCCACTTCAATGAGTCTCTCATCTCTTCAGAATCTTGGATACCTAAATAATGCTGCTTTGATAAATTTGTAAGATTTTCAAATATGTGTGTATGCATATGCACAAGTACCAGACTACGCAGACACACCACACACACATATATATGCTTGCATTCAGCTCAAACATTTGATTTTAATGAGAAGTTTAATATAGCTGAAAAGAAAAACCAAGTTCAGAACATTTTGATACAGAATATTTCATTAATTTCTACTTAATTTTATATTTCTTCATTGAACCATAAGCTATTAAAATTAATTTTATTTTCAAGCTTATCAATTTTTGTATATCTTTTATTATTTAGAATGTTATTAATTTTTTGTATTCAGGAAATAAATCCTGATTACTACTAATTCATGGAACATTTTTGAGAATCAATTTACTGCTTACTGAATGGTCCATTTAATCAAATATTCTATGTATTGAGAAAAAGATGTATTTTCTCTAATTGTTGATTAAAAAAATTAAACATATTCTTAGGTTATTCATTTTACTTGGATTCTTCAAATAAATTGTTCTGAGGGTAATTATTTGTGTGTATCGTCTATCAATAACTTTGAGAGTTATGTTAGAGACTCCACATATCATACAAGATTTATCAGTTTTGGGGGGAGATTCTGTCATATTGTGGTTATATATTTTGAAGCTTTAGTATGAGGATGAATACAGGTTACATCTCATGATTCTTTTCTTTAAAAAATAATCCAAATTATTATATTGTATACCAACTCTCTTTTGGATAACATTTGCCTCATGCTTTCTTTCTCTTTTAAATTTTGAATATTTAGTATTTTAATATTTCATGGATATTTCTTGAATAATAGCTACATTTAATTTTTTTAATGTTGCTTTAAATGAGAGTATGTTTTGTATCTTGATCATACATTAAATGTAGTTTCTGTTTCTTGAAAAACTGAATATCAGTGTTTACAGTGTGTGTGTGTGTGTGTGTGTGTGTGTGTGTGTGTGTTGCTAGCGACACTTTGGAAATGCAATTCTTCCTTTTTTGCCCCCTGCTTATTTATAATTGAGATGGTTATTTTCTCTAGTTTCTCATCTTTAAAAAAAAATTTGGATTTTGTACTTAATGCTTACGAGAACACTATTTTTTTTGTTTGTTGTTTTGTTTTGCTTTGTTTTGAAAATAATTTGAAGACTGTGACAATGTAGAAATTTATAGAAAGATTTTAGAATTTTTTCTCCCATTTGTGTAGACTGCTATAAATAAGTGATCGATTTAAGGTCACGCCCGTGTTTAAACTGTACTGGTCCATTTAGCTAATATGAAACTGAATATTAAGCTTCCAGAAGGCCTGGACTACAGTTGTAAATTCTGACAGCAGGAATATTTGTGTTCTCCCAGGGCCTCCTGTAGACAGAAAAATGATCTAGTCTTGTGCTTTAAAACTAGACTGATTTTTTTTTTCTTAACTAGAACATCCTTTCAACACGATGTTGTCTTTCTATGACCCTTCTTTATATGAGGTATCATTGTCAAATCCACCCCTTGGAAAGACATGAGGCTTTATCATCTCTCTTTCTCTTTCCCAACAGGTCATTAAAATCGAACCTGTAAGTTACAGAGAGAAACAGATATCTCTAGGGAGCTATATCATCAATGTAAGTTTGCTACACTGATTTTTTAATTCCCTTGTCATTATTTTTAAGCTAGCATTTCTATTTATTTCTATAAGTTCAGCTATGTTTTACTTTCAAACTTTGGAGGATATTTACAATATCTAATCCACCATGTTAGATACATGGGTGTCTAAATTCATTCTACAGAGAACAGCCAATGTAATCTTTTCAAAAGGAAAATCACAAGCTTAAAACCCTTGTAATGCCTTTAATATTTCTTCTAAACAGAGCAGACCAGGCCCTGCATGCACATTTCTACGTATGCTGTATCTTTATTTTGAACTATACTTTATTTGACACTTTGTTATCCAGAAATTACAGCCTTCAGTCACAATTTCCAGTGCTGTCAGATGGCTTTTCTACATGTTGTCTGTCTGTTGAATGTTCTTAAGCCTTCCTTTCCTCTGGCTAATTTCCACTTCGCTTTCAGATCTTCATTTAAGCTTCACTCTCTCTGGAACGCCTTCCCTCATTTCCTGCCTTGGTCCTTTTCTCTCTTCCCGCAGAGCACTGTTTACCTCTCTCACTGTTTATCTGTAGTCAGACTTACATTTTAAAATTCCACATGTGGATACAAAATTATTTGATTTATACCTGTTTTTCTACTTGGATGGTGAATTCTCAGAAGGCATATATAGTGTATCTGTTTGTTTGGAGTTTTTTTCATCTTTTTTTTTTTTTTTTATCCTCAGCACCTGAAATAAGGTTGACTCTAAATATATATGTGTATATTGAAATAAACAAAATATGACTGTGGGCTACTTTTGAATAGGGAATATTCAATTTTTAGTTTTGCCACTCAGGAAATATTCCTATTGTAAAAGAGGCCAGAGATACCTCTAGAATTAACCTGCCATCTGAAGTTAGGCATTTAAGCTTCTTTGGTCAGAGCAATATACAAATCTTTTCTTCCTTTCACCTCTTTCACTCTTTAATCTGTGACCACATATTTCTACATGGTCGTGCAATTTGGCATAACTTCCCTCCTCAGGAATCCTGGGTACTCAGAACTCCAGAGTAGGTATGGACAGTTGGTATCCTCTAACCTTATTGTGATGACTATCATATATGGTGACAATTCAGAAACAATGGCAACTCATTCACGACAAGAGTGCAGATGGCGTGCAGGAGTGTTTTTACATACTCTGGACTCACTCATAGGCACAGAATATGTGTCCAGGAGCCATAGCCTAGCAAATACCTTTAGTTCCATGACATGGGCCTGGCAAAGTCTCCGAAGAAAAAATCAGAACTTTGTTCAAGCTGACATCATCTCCAGAAATAGAGGAAGTTTAATCAAGAAAGTATTCATCATAGAAGAGTGATGGAGATTCAAAGTTTGCATGGCTAAAATATATGGGTAATTAGGTATATAATCATACGTGCAGTTCTGTAGGCAGAGAGTGGAACCATCCATGGGAAGGTACCTTGGACATGGGGAGAACATCAAAGCCAAACAAGAGTTCCATTTCAGATGACTGGAGACATCTTACTGGAACAAGAATTCAAGATAGTAATATTACACAAGTGTAGTGGATTGGAACTTGAGCACAAAAGCACTGTTATTAGAAGAGAGACATGAGTTGAGAGTTGGAGATCACCAGGTATATCCACAGGTTAGCACTAACGCTCCACAACCCACTGCATCCTATTCTGAAAAATGACTCTATCGTAAACAAAGCAAGATTTTCAACATAATATTTTGGTCTCAATTTCATGGACAGAAACTCTTTATTTTCTCTCCCCTCTTTGCTTCAGCTAGTTAATTCCCACTTTCTTTCAAATGTCAGGTTGAGCTTCACTTTCTCAATGAAACTTTTTCTGACTTCCTCACTAGGTCCCATTCTCTTTCCCCCCATGTTTCCATTAATAATTTTAACATATGATTAGTTTTCTTATTTCTTGGCATACCTCCTACAACACAGATAATAACTTGGAAGTTAATGATAAAGAATTGAATGACGTAGTATCTTTGTCTTGGGGGTTTATCAATCTAGAACACCTGACTATGACTCTTTGTACCCAGAGAAGAGAACTGTGAGCTTTGATGTATGTATGGTGTTGGAGGGACAGCTGGGGAAGACCAAAGACAGCAAAAATGAATTTAGGAAATGTGACAGGTAGCATTTGCACAGTTTGGAAGCTCATTGACATAACCTTCAGGTTTGTCGATCCCTGAGGTTTGTGTCACACAGGAAAAGCAAAAGGTGATAGGAAACCCACGGAGGCCTGCAGATCTGTCGACTTACATTGACCATGAATTATTTCTAGCAATTCGTAGTGCCCTAAAAAACAGAGCTATTTAGGAGAGGCAAATTTTCTATACTTCAGAACAGCTTGAGTTGGGAGATTTTTTGACTCATAATATCTGAAGAAAAGAAAGAAAGAAATTAGTTGCAACAAGAATCTGTAGGAGCAGTGATTTAAAAAAAAAAAAAAAGAAAATTATATGGGCATGGGTTGAGGTTAGCCAACAAAAATTTGATATTCTTGTTCATTTTTGAGCTACACTGGTAAATGTGCAATTAGGCAAAACACTCTCCATCCATAGCAGGCAAGAGAAGAAAGCACTGATTCTAAATACAAAAGCCCTCCCTCTTCTGGCATGGGGCCTTCATCAGGACGGACCAGGTTGGATCGTGACAGAGGCCTTTTTGCCAGAGCCTGGTTTTTCATAACGTGAGAGACGCTTTCTCCTTGTAATTACCAGTAATGTTGCCGGGTGAGCCCAAGACACATGGAACCGTGAATTAGATAGTACAGCTCTCTGTTGCATGTCATGTAAGGCAGCAGCCTTGCTATTTGCATCCCATGGATTTCCAAGGCAATTTTTGGATCAGCACACCCTGTTCTCATTCTCACTGTTATCCTTTCTCTCCTCATTTGCCCTATGAAATATCCTTTGCACATTGGCACGTCATCTGCATTGTTCGGAATTGTTATTCAACATCAATACCACTACTTCATCTAAACTCTCCTCTCAGAGTATTTGTCATTTGCCAGCTGTGAATAATGAAATAACTACCTTATGTTTTTAGGTTTTGCTTATCTTACCTCAGGAATGACTTAAATCCATCAAAATGCATAGCTGCTTGACATTTAACCTAGAGAAGTATGTAGCTATGTTTAAGTTCATTCAGGCAACTATAACAGAATAGCTAGACAGGCTGACTTCCACTACAAATATCTATTTCTCACAGTTTTGGAGGCTGGGAAGTCCAAGATCAAGGTGCTCACTGATTTGGTTCCTGGTGAGAGCTCTCTTCCTGGTTTGCAGATGGCTGCCTCCCTGCTGCATGTCTTCACACGGCAGAGAGGGAGAGAGAGAGAACAAGATCTCTGGTCTCTCTATATTTGGACAAAATGCCATTATGGGAGCCCCATCCTCATGATCTCAATTAAACTTAATTACTCTCCAAAGGCCCTTCTCCCTAAGCCCATCACATGGAGGGTAAGTTTTAAAATATCAGTTTTGGGGAACACACACATTCAGTCCATAGCACACTAGGAGAGCAAAACACCACCACTCTGCTATCGATCTGTCTAGCCGTTCAGAGTCATGTGGCCACTTAACTGACCGATTCACTGATACGTAAACTCGGGGAGACTGTTTCCCATGGAGGGCATTTTCGGTGTGTGGGCTTTCAATATATCTTCAGAACTTTTCCTTGGAATCAGAAATAAATGCAACATTTACTATTCAAATTACTTCAAATATATTTTTTTAAATTGTTAACTCTACAAAGCTATAAGTATGTCTTATGTAGGGAGCCCTTTCACATCTTCTGTAGTGAAATTTTTTTCTTACTTTACAATCAGTTGTCTATTCCTTGGACCACTTTTTCTAAATGTCTCATGGACTTTTATTTCTATATTTAACAACCTGGCCCAGTTTTTCCAGTCTAGCTATACTAAAGAGTTCAAAGGTTACTCTGAGGTTAAAAAGCTTACCTGACCCTGCTTTTAAAGTTTTTTGAGACTCATCGAATTTGAAAAGCATATATGACTATCCTTTCATTAACCAGACCTTCCCACTAACAGAACTGTGCTTAATTCTAACCTTGCATCACTTGAAGTTTGATAGGTACAAATATATATATATATATATATATATATATATATATATATATATATATATATATATATATATATATTTCCTTTCAATCCAAATTGCTACTGAGAACACTGACACCTCCAGATGCTGTTAGCTTTTCTAAAATTATGACTGATCCCTTTAGCATTTGCAACTACAGAAAGAAAAGTAATAGGACACCCTACTGAGCTAAAATGCAGTAAGGGAGGGAGAGAGAGAACAGTTAGAGCCTCTTGTCCATTTCCTTAAATTAATGTAGGAGTGTGTCTTATATTAAAATTCCAAGGGTTGTATTCAAAACGTTTTTAATGAATGTAAGCAGCAAAACAAAGGGAAAATAATGTGCACTGGTGCCACTTTTTAGCATTCTCTTGAAAAATAAGGAAAAGTATATTTCACTTTATCTGATTGGTTTGTGTGGAAGAAATCTAGAAGTCCTAATATCTCTGCAGGAATATTAATTCCTGTTTCTCTTATTTGAATGAAAATAATATCAAATCAAAAATACATTGCAAAAAATCCTGAAAAACACTCTCATGAAGAAATTACTGAATTATGTAATATTTTTCTTCAAATAAAAGCTCCATAGGTAGAGCAACTATAATGCAGTGAAATGAGACATTACAATTTTTATGTTTATCGTTTATTCATTATATATGTGTGTGTATATATATATATATATATATATATATATATATGAGACTTAACTGTAATCCTAGTTGAAACATTTCATAGACAAGATTTATTTGCCTTGAAGAGTAAGCAGAGATGCTTAATTGGATTTATTCAACATAAGATTTTCTTCTTAAAGCTGCACTTTAAATGCAGGTAAATGCAGACATCTAGGTTAAGATGGCTGATTGAAGCCATATCATAGAATTTCTCTTCCACAATAACCAATGAAAACCAGAGCATATACCAACAACCTCCACAAGAAAAAAGAAAACAAAACAGACCAATGAACCAAATTAACAAACAAATCAAGAAATGGAATGTTCTGGAAACAAGTGATTTTTAGTCACTTCCTGAGAGTAATGCTCATGGATTACCAAATTCCCCAAATGTGAAAAGAGTTAAAGTATCTGGACACCCTTGCTTATCCTTTCAACTGGGGAGTAAGGAAATGGACATTGGGAATGAGGATAAATGAAGAATAGGAAAATAAAGTAGATATTTTATAATACAAATAATGATTTTAGAGCTGCCCAATTAATTGTTAAATAAATCTGAAGCTTGACAGTATCCCTCCATTGAATGAAAGATGTCCTCCAACTATGTAAAGTGAATCTATATTTAACTATTTTACAAGTGAGAGTGGAAGCCAGATATTCTAACAATAACAAAATCAACAGAAATCATACCATAACAAAAAAATCATATATAAAAACATTTCAAAAACTAATGAATAAAAATAAAATAATATAAAAAGAGCAATAGATCTAATTTAATAGATAAAAGGCCAACGTAATTTCCCTGGAGAACAACATTAAATTGGGATTATCAGAAACCATTATTAAATTTTAATAATTACAGGAAAAATCTTGAGAAGATGCAGATGAAAAAGACAAATATGTTAAAACAATCTTAAAAAATTACTAGCTTTGAAAAAAAAATTAAGTGGGTATAATCAGTATCTTTAAGGTAGAGAAACCAACAAATGAAAGTAAATAATGTAGAAAGTAGAATGTAAGACAATTTTCCTGACATAAATATCTAAATTTACTGCTTAAAAGATTGTGACGTAAAAGAAGTAGTCCCAGACATTTAAACCCTCTTCAAAAGGACAAATATCGCGTCAACCACAGACCTTTTCATAACATCTTTTAAAGCTAGATGATAGGAGAGCTGTTTTTGTAGAGATTCAGAAATATTTTTAAAAATATATTCATATAGCAGTGAACAATGAGGTTCACTTATAAAGGAGCCAATTTTGATTTTCTCCTAAGTTACTCTTTTCTGATTTCACAACATGGTTTCCTCATTTACCTGACAATATTTTCCCACCCAGATCAGTTCTCCATTGTTTAACAATGACTGATAGTTTAACACAAAGATGTGGTCAAAGTCCAAAGATATTTGAGATTAACAATGTTGTTTTTATTCAGGAAACCAACAAGCAAACGGACAAAGGTACAAGACAAATAAGAATAACAGTGAGTAACATCTATCTGTGATGAAAAGTCTCAACAAAGATAGTATAGGCCATATGTAACAAGCTATAACTAACATCATATTCAATGGTGAAAGCTTAAAGCTTTTCTAAGCTCAGGAAAAAGTCAAGGGTGCCCATTTTTACCACTTTCATTCAACATAGTATTGGAAGTTCTAGTCAGAGCAAATAGGCAGCAAAAAGAAATAAAAGATATCCAAATTGGAAAGGAAGAAGTGAAACTTACTATTTACAGATAACATGATATTGTATATAGAAAATCCTTAAGACTCCACCAAAAACTGTTAAACTAATAAATGAATTCAGTAAAGTTGCAAAATAGAAAATCAATATACAGAAATCTGTAGCATTTCTATACACTAATAACTATCAGAAAGAGAAATTTAAAAAAAAAATCAAATTTACAATTGCACCAACAAGAATAAAATACCTAGGAATAAATTTAACCAAAGACATGAAAAACTAAAATCTATAAGACATTGATGAAAGAAATTAAGAAGACACAAATAAATGCAAAGATATTCAATGTTCCATGTTTTAGTAGAATTAATATTGTAAAAATGTCCATACTACCCAAAGTAATCTGCAGATTCAATGCAATCCCTATTAAAATTCCAATAGCATTTTTCACAGAATTGGAATAAACCATCCTGAAATTTGTATAAACCACAAAAGATGCCAAAGCTTCAAAGCAATATTGAGAAAGAAAAACAAATCTGGAAATATCACACTCCCTGATTTCAAACTATATTACAAAGCTGTATAGTCAAAACAGTATGGTATTGGCATAAAAACAGGCATGGTAGATCAATGGAACAACATGGAGAGCCCAGAAAGAATCCCTCACGTATATTGTCCATTAATTTATGACAAAGGAGCCAAGAATACACAATGGGGAAAGGGTAGTCTCATCAATAAATGGTGTAGGGAAAACTGGAGAGCAACATGCACAAAAAAGTGAAATTGAACCACTGTCTTACATCATACACTAAAATCTATTCAAATGGATTAATGTAAGACCTGAAACCATTAAGACCCAATTGAAGAACTAATGTAATATCTAAGACCATAAAACTTTTACAGGAAAACAGTAGAGATAATCTCCTTGACATTGGTTTTGGGAATGAGTTTTGTGCATTTGACATGAAAAGCAAAGGCAACAAACTAAAGCAAAACTAAACACGTGAGAATACATCAAGCTAAATGGAAACCACCAATTAAATGAAAAGACAACCTATCAAATTAGAGTAAATACTTGCAAAGTATATATCTGATAAGCGGTTAATATCCAAAGTATATAAAGAACTCAGATAACTCAATAGCAAAATAAAAACAATCTGATTGAAAAACAGGCAAAGGATCTAAATAGACATTTTCCAAAAAGACATACAGATAGCCAATAGTTATATGAAAAGATGCTCAACATCATGATTAGGGATAATCATCAATATTATGCAAATCAAAACCACAGTGAGATATCACTTAATACCTGATAAAATGGCTGTCGTCAAAAAAAGCAAGAAATAAGAAATGTTAATGGGAATGTGGTGAAAAATACTTGTAAATCCTTGTGCACTGTTGGTGAGAATGTGAATTCCTGTAGTCACTATGGAAAACAGTGTGGAAGTTTCTCAAATTATTAAAAAAAAGAAGTACCATACGATCTAGCAATTCCACTTCTGAGTATATATCCAACGATAATAAAAACACTAATTGAATCAGACATGCACTCCCATGTTTATTGCAACATTAATTACAATAACTAAGATATGGAAACAACCTAAATGACCATCAGAGGATGAATAGATAATGAAAATGCCGTGTGTGTGTGTGTGTTTGTGTATGTGTGTGTGTATGACATTGTTCAACTATAAAAAATGATGAAATGTAAAATGTTACCATCTGCGACAACATGGATGGACCTTGGAAGCATTATGCTAAGTGAAACAAATCAGGCAGAAAAAGACAAATACTGTTAAATATCTATATGTGGAAGCTTAAAAACCAACTAAAAACAAAAACCAAGCTCACAGAATATATTGGTGGTTGCCAGAGGAAGTTCTTATTATGAGGAAAATAAAATTCTGTAACTACATGTGGTGATGGATGTTAACTAGTTATTGTGATGATCATTTAGCTGTATTTATAAATATCTAATCATGGCACGTTAAACTTGAGACTGATATCATGTTGTATGTCAATTATATTTCAACTTAGAAAAAATGACTGGGAGTAGACACAGCTTCAGGGTACGTGCCTAGGTCCTTAAATATCAGAACTGATTTGGTGATTAGTGCAGCCTGCATAGAGCAAGGGTCTCAGTACGTCAGAGGAACTGAAACCTTGATCCCATTGCCTGTTATTCCATGAGACTGGAGGGTTGGCGTTGGGGTGGGAAAGCCACATCAACTCCTGATATCAATCTTTGTAAAGACTTTCTTGTTTTAATCTCACAATGAAACACAATTGTTCCCTAGTATCTATGTATCTTCAGGCCTACATTGGAACTAGTTGTGTCCTGTTGCAACATGTATTATGCAGCTTTGAAATTCATGGCCTATGCCTCCGATGGTCCTTAAGGCTACACAGGAATTATTTGACCTAATTCATTAACTTTCTGTTCTATTCCAAACCTCAAACATCTCCTCCCAACATCCTCACTTTTAGATGGGAACTTCATTTCTTACAACAAATGGAGAATAACCTCCAAATTCCACCACAACATGCACTCACTTCCAGCATTCATTTTCTCTGCTTTTTAGCCTCTTATCACGTAGGAATTTTTCATCATATCTCTGAGATCAGTCTTTCATTTCTAGTAGTTAGATTCCATCCCTTCTATTATTCCTTATACAGTGCACACATGCTGTTTTCTCCTATCTTAAATAAAAGCTCTCTCCTGAATCCCCTGGCTCTGCTTCGTTATTTGTATTCTCTTTGCAGAAAAGCTTGCAAATGTCGTGTGTACAAACTCCAATTGTTGTCTTTCCAGTCTCTCTTAATCTACTTCTGTCTGTATTTTCCCCTCACCACTGCACTGTAGCTACTGACTGCTCTGCTCCTCATGTCAGTGAACGACACTCAGTCCTTTTTAGCAGCATTAGACACAGGTGACCACGCTTTCCTTTTCCATAGACATTCTTCACTCGGATTTCAAGACTTTGTTATTGTTTTCATTTTGCTCCCATCTCACTAGTTGTCCCTGCTCCCTCTCCTATAGGTTCTCACACTTATCTTTTTTACCTTCTTAATAGGGAAGGGCTCAAGTCCCTGATCCTTTTCTCTTTACTAACAATTCCTTCCAATACCATAGCCTTTTCAGTAATTGCGATAATTCAAAAAATATATATATTCTCAAAGCAATTAAACTTACTGTAAGAGTTATATAAATGATTTGGAAAGTCATCCATAATTTTGAGTTATCACTATTCTTTCATTAAGTCAAAGAATTGAAAGTTGACTATAAATGAGACACTTGGGTTATAATAAGATGTCCAATGGTGGTAACATGGAGGCATTTGGAAAGAAAATACATACATACATATATATTCAAGGCTGAATTAAATGTCATGGAATTTGAAGACTTTCAAGTAAATCAGCTAGTCATTTCTTGAAGGACATGGGCCACAGTTTGAGTACTTTATTAAGAAGCAGTTATCCATCCACTCCTCCTTGATATGAGTATAAATATCACCTAAGAAATTGTCATGTTTCATGAGAGGCTACACAATGGTGGCTCTTGACAATTAGAAGATATATAAATAATAAATCAAAATCTTGAACTTTTTATTTGACTCCTCATAATTTCAAATGTATGGACCTGTTAAAAGTAGTGTGTGTTTTTTTCCTGTTTTTTTTTTTTTTTTATTTTCTGTCCTTGGGGAAGCAGTTTAAAAGTTCAGTAAGTTTATCAGAAAGCATTTTTTTATTTTTGTACGACAGTTGCTTTCAAAATGGGCTTTCTTCTTCTCAGGAGGGAAAATATCAATGTCATGTGGTGTGTCAGTCGCTATGGTAACTATACCTTGTTATTTTTTTAATAACAGTTTGAACTGGCTCTTAAACCTTAGCAACAGTCTGACCTACTGAAGAGTAAATCACTGCTTCACCAGAGTGCAGTTTTTAAGCCCCCACTTCCACCTCTCTCTTCTTTTTGTCCCCCACTTCCAGGTGCTTATTTAAAATTTATTTACAAATACTCTTAGTGCTCTTGATTAGCCATGCAGTGCAATAAGAAGTAGATTAGTTAAATATGAAGAAATGGGTAAGTTTTAAACGTACATCTTTTGGTAGAATTAATGGAAAACTTTACTTCTGATAAACCTGTTAACTCTCTTGACTTAATGTATCAGCTCCAACTCCACTTTGCCCCTGACCTCTGGTTTGAAATATTTGACCACTTTTCTCTACTGCAGCCTCTATAATGGCTATTTCAATACAAGTGAGGGTCAAAACTGACTTCAGTTCGTTATAATTCCTGTGTTATTAAAATGAAGCTGAGACCACCAAACCTCTAGGGTGGAAAAAGTAAGGTACCCTTTGACCAAAATCATAAGATAGCAATAGAGAAATATGATGACTTCTGTCCCTTGTTCTTTTTATAGCTCCTTGTGAAATAAATCATGAAGTATTTAATAATACTTTATCTTAAGATCATGGTCTTTAAAAAATGAACTTTGATTTCTTTCATTGAGATGCATAGACCTGTCAGTATTATAATAGGTTTTATTTGAAAATTGCTATCAAAGGAAGTCACAGTAGAATATAAATGCAACATAGCTCATTAATATAAAAACTTGGCTTTGAGTACCATGTCTTTCAAAACAAACTGCATAAAATAAATCTGAAATTAAATTGTAAAATAGAGGGGTTATGTACTATTTTTATAATGGGTTATACCATATAAAATATTGATATTCTCACATATATGATATTGCTATAGTTGAGTCACATTATATAAAAAATTATTAATATATATTCACATAGGTCTTGAAAATGATATCATAACCATGAATTGTTATATATATATATACATATATATATATACATATATATGTATATATATATATATATACATATATATAAACACACATACATATACACACAGATATATATGTGTTCCAAAAACAGTATGCACATTTTTAAGAAAGGAAAAAACTGTATTAAAATTACACTGATAGTAACCACTTTGCGCAACTGTAATTGTAGAAATCACACAGTCTTGTATTCATCTTTTGTTATCGGTATATAGTATTAAAATTTTAATACAGATTTTTCCTTTCTTAAAATGTATATATTTCTCTGGCACCGTGTGTGTGTGTTTTTCAGTAATATATGACCTATCCAAACTTTTATGATTATATATGCATATAAATATACACATTATAAAACATAATCATAATTTGGGGATCTAAATTTGGAAACTAATAGTAATTGTGATTAATATTTATAAGAGTAAATCAATGTATATCTTCTTGAGAATAATTCCTCATGGCATTTCCGTATGCTCAAAACTTATCAGACAGTACAAACTAACACATAATGATTATCAGACAGCCTGAAGATTTAGAATGCAATTGAGGGCTTCTTTAACTAAAGAAAGATCCAGCATATGTTTTTCAGGCCAATCATAGAGGTGCAATAAATATTACACCTCTTCCCACTCCTGCTAAAGGCCCCTTGGGATACATGGCCTTCCAAGACTGTAAAGGGCTTGCTGACTCTAGAGTGTGTTGTGTGGTACTTCTTCTTCAGCCAATATTAATTTCAAAGAGCAACATAGAGTGGAATAGCCCTTACTGTAATATAATGCAACACCCAGTGTATTAGTCAGGATTCTCTATAGAGAAACAGAACCAATATCATTATACACACACACACACATACACAGACACACACACACACACACACAACAGGGGGTGCCAAAAGAAATATATACATTTTAAGAGATGTTATATTTGTATTGCTTTTAAAGTTGAATTGAATTACGTTTGTAATGTGTAGTGTGACGTTCAATCAAAAGATGTTTTGGAGAATGATCTATTTTACTTCCAACAAATATTACAATTTTAATATAGTTTTTTTTTCCTTAAAATTTGTATACATTTTTTGGAACCCTCTCTATATAATGTATATATAAAATATATATTTAATATATATAATACAATACATATAGTTTATATATAAAATATAAGGAATGAAAGAGAGAGAAAGAGCAAGCAAGAAAGAGAAAAGCACTGATTTATTGTCTCATGTAATAATGAGGGTGACAAGTCCCAAGATGCAGGGTGAGTCAGCAGTCTGGAACCAATGATATTGGTCAAGTCTGAATGCTATCAAGAGCTGATATTCCAGTTTGAACGCCATCAGGCAGGAATAATTCTCTCTTGCTCAGATGAGGTCAGACATTTTGTTCTATTCAGGCCTTCAGCCGATTGGATGAGGCCCACCCACATTAGCTAGGGCGATCTGTTTGACTTAGCCTTCCAATTCAAATGTTAATCTCATCCAAAACACCATCACAAAGACACCCACAATAATATTCACCAAGTATCCTGGCACCCATGTCCCAGTGCAGTTGACACATAAAATTAACCATCATGCCTATGTTCTCTTCTGGTTCTGTTTCTACTTAGAAATTAAAATTTGCCATTATTTTAACCTCTATGGTGCTCATTTCATTACCTGGAAATAAAGAAATTTAGTAAGATTAATTTTAAGATACAAATTTTTAAATATTATATTCTCATGTAGGTATACCTATTTTGACAATATTCCTTTAATATCTCATGGAATCAAATAAATGAGAGGATCGGTACCAAACTACAGATGTTTATCATCATTAGGTAAGAAATACAGATGCCTATTCATTCATTGGTCTTTATTTTTATTTTAATGTGTGCAATCCAAATAAACATTTAAATAAATTATCACAGACAGGACCAGGGACACCTTTGGGATGTTGAAGGTGATATAAAAGATAAGTTCAGTAAGAATGAGAGTGTCTTTGTATTAAAATGAACCTGTACAGTATTCGAACTTCTATTCATTTCCTTCTCCATCTTGAATAGAATCTTATTATCAGTGGAAGTCCTAGGAATTGACACAGTTATAAATATTTAGATGCAGATAAACTTGCAGTATAAATGTCATGATGATAACAACAAAGAAAGTCCTAGAGGTAGTGTAAGAGATAATGGAAACCAGGCACTCAGCTCAAATCTCAACCAGTAATGTGTGTCTATAGATGCGTGTATTAACATGACAAAATAATTATGCAAGTCCCTCAGGATATTTGCATAGTCAAACAGTATTTGCTCTTAGCACAAACTTAGGAATCATTTCCAGCAGTTTCGAAATTCTTTGTTTTGCATTTCTCATCAGTAAATTTTTCTGAGTGTGTTCCCAACAAATATTTTACTTACAAATAGTATATAATAGAATAATCAGAATATATTAAAAGAGAATGAAATCAAAATAAATCATATTTGTAATTTTAGCATTTTCTTCTTACCTCCAATAGAGCATCTTTTACAAACACATGAGTGGTACAACTATATTTATATAACTTCATGTCATTTTTGAGTGAGATTTGTTTGTAAAAATTGACTGGGAAAAGAAGGGGAAGAATGGGACTGCAGCTGTGATGGAGATACTTGTTTCCACAAAGAATTAATCATACTAAATTATGATGAGAAGTATTTAGTAAAGAGGAGGAAGTTCAAGGGAAATGGTCAACAGGAGTGGAAGGTCCTTGAAAAGGCTTAACATGGTGGAATAAAGGACAGGCCCAAAGCTACCAGAAGGAGAAACGAGTGAGAGTCAACCCAACAATTTGTTCAAGTCGTGACTTTGGGCAGCCTCACTCCTTACTTCTGGATAAGTATGATCACCTGAGAGAAGGTGTGAGGGCTGCAAAGCCAAAGAATCTCAGAATGACCCCTGGAAAGCTTTTAAAAAAAGAGTTTATTAGACCATGTCCCATGAATTCCCAAGGGAGAAAGCAGTGAGATCCTACATTGACTATTTCAACAATCATTGTTCTTGAAATAAAATATAACTTTAAAAAAAATCTTTAAATCTGTCCATTAGATTTAGGAGAGAACATTCGATAAGCTGCCAACCGTTTAATGCATGTATATATGTTGAATGTATAATGCTTTAAAAAAATGCTAGCTCTTGTTCTTTTGTTGTTTTTGGTTTATATACCACATATCAGTGAAATCATAGGGTTCTCTACGTTTTCTGTCTGACTTATTTCGCTTAGAATTATACTCTCAAGATCCATCCATGTTGTCACAAATGTTCCTATATCATCTTTTCTTACTGCCTAATAGTGTTTCATTGTGTATATATACCACAACTTCTTTATCCATTCATCTATCGAAAGACATTTTGGTTGTTTCCATGTCTTGGCCACCATAAACAAAGCTGCAATGAACATTGGAGCACGTTTGTGAATGAGAAACAAAAACTCATAGACACAAACAATAGTTTAGTGGTTACCAGAGGGTAAGGAGGTGGGGGGAGGGAGATGAGGGTAAGGGGGATCAAATATGTGGTGATGGAAGGAGAACTGACTCTGGGTGGTGAACACACAATGGGATTTATAGATGATGTATTACAGAATTGTACACCTGAAATCTATGTAATTTCACTAACAATTGTCACCCCAATAAATTAAAAAAAAATGCTAGTTCTGATAGTGCAGGAGGAAGAAGCAGGTTGCTACTTGGCCTTCATTTGCTTTTGTCATTGGGAAAAAGTGTTTGTGTGAATACCTGTTTATGAATCACAGGGGTTTATGTCTTTTGTTGTCACAAAACTTCTGTTCGTTAGTTACTAGGCAGGCCGATTTGGGACTGCAAAGGATAGAATTTCATAGGTTCAGAATCACAAGCCCTTCACTAGGAACCCTCTCCACTGTTCTCCCACAATCTTACCTACTGGCATTGACTCCTCCTTAAAACTGATTTGTCGGAGAGCTGTAGAATGAGGGACCCAAAAGATACAGCTCAACTCTTTCACATACTATTGAAGAATTAAGTCAAGATACATCAAGTGCATTGCAAAAAAGTCACACTAAGTGAATTACATTAAGTGAATTATCGAACCAAGAATGAAATGTGAATCCCCAGTTCCTGTTTGAGTTTTCTCAATAAATCTCCTTAAGGTTTATCATGGAATATTCTTTTCCACTGATGAGATGCACTGGACCAGGAATCACACTTTGGATCTCAAGGAGTGATTCTCAAATTTTAATTGCATATGAATCCTCTGGAAGGCTTTGAGATTCTGCACTAGTTCCAGGTTATTCCAACATTTCTCGTTGTGAACCAAGTTTTTAGTAACAAGAGTTAGGGCAAAGTTGCCAATCTTTGTCCATAATTACTTGCTCATAATAAAACCTTTTGTGTGGATATGAAAATGTGCATTTCAAAAAGGAAATATAAGTAATAGCTCTAGATAAGTAAGCTTAAATAGAGAATCCTTAACCTCTTATTTTAAAGATTTCTAATTTTTTTTTTTTAATTTTTACATTTCAATTTGAAGTACTGTCATTTAATTATGGAGTAGGACAATCATTGTAAAACATATGGATGCCTTAAAAAGATCACACTAAGTGCTAATTCATAGTTGAAGAAATTCAGAAGTTTTTTTGTTTTACTGTAGTAACTTAAATATGCTAAATGGAGAAAAATACTAACAGAACAATAATTTTTGAGCACTTACGTGTTACCTTACACTTCCCCTTTCAAGTTTCTGTATCCGTGATGTTAGGAAGAATCCAAACCATATAAAGGAGGCATGATGAGTAGAAAACAATTTCTGTGTTATGAGACCCGATTCCAAAGGCAAGAGACATAGCTTACAAAGAAAACAGTTTGACTTTAAAAGAAGAAAGCTGACTTTTAAAGTTCCTTGTGATTGGGAACAACTCAAAAATAGCAGCAACTCGGAGCAGCTCTGAATTAATACCCTCTAACTCATTACATCCTCTTTTTCTACCCTATACTGTTCTTTCTACATGCCTCTACCTCAACCCTCCTCCTGAAGCTGATCAGGCTTTAATAAGCTCCTTGTCACCGTGTCCTCTTAGGGTCTGCGTATACACTCCATCCCTAGGATAGGATTTCCTGGGGAGCTCTTACAATCAGCTGACACTTAGACTTCCCCCCAGATCAATTAAATCAGACTTTCTAGGGTTAGTCTTAGACACTGGCATTTTCAAAAACTCCCTAGATGGTGCTGAAGCATACACTCACTATTAAAAGGAGACAAATATATGGGACACTGGTTAGCACTTTAATGCAAATTAGGTTTTCCCAGTGTGTGCTGTGGACCAAGCAGTGGCCATGGCCTCTGTGGTTCTGACTAAGAAGCCCTCTTAGGAGAAGCACTGTTGGCTGTGTGTCAGTAGATGGAGTAGAAGCAGATGTACAGAGCATTATCACCTTTGGCTCATGATGGAACATCAAAGCCCAAGAGACATTTTGGAGAACGAAGCCTTCTGGATATACTTCCACTATATGGGCTAACTACAAAGGGGAGGAAAGAGGTGAGCTCTAGATGTCTAGTGTATCACATGCTCTCGCACCTCCTGCTAGCACTTCATCTGCCCCAGCGCACAACACAGATTTCCAGCCTGGTTTGCCCGTCGCTGTCCTTTCTCATCCCCCCCCACCCACCTCCATAACCAAACTGAGTCTGACCAGATGGAAAGCAGCGCCACCAGCATCATCACTTTGGAACTTTCCCTGATCTAGGAACAGCACCCCCAAACTGATACAGTGCACTTCCATTCGGTTACCAGATCTTTTGGTCTAGTTCTTAGAGCTTGAATTCACTCTTAATTCTCACACTGGAGAACGAACTCCTGTCATCTGCGTGGATTGTCAATAGCCTCAATGCCTAGCGCCCTGCTTTGTGCCTCCCGTCTGTAATTGCAGTGAAAGCAGACCCGTCTGACTTCTGCCCACCAACGAAGAGTAAAGTTTCAGGACTCAGACTCTCTCTGTATGCCTGTTTTACTCTAAGCAGTTGCCCTTTCCCAGGTGATAACCAAGACACAATATTCCGAGTACAAATTTGTGCAATCTCATTCATAACTTTCACACAGGACTGCTGTGGAATTTCTCACCTCCTGTCTCTCACTCTGGGTAACTACCTCTGAACAATGGCGTGTATAGCACTCTGTGTCCATGCACAGGAGCTTCATTCTCTATGAAACTACAGAAGAGACGGGCCAGCTGACCTCTAAGAAGCACACCCTGGCTCTTTAAGGTGGCAAAAGGCCACTTTAATATTCTTCACTTATTGCCCTGACGCCCACATGATGAAAATCAAATATTAAAGTATGCACATGCATACACAAACACCGAAGCAACACTACACAAATTATTCAGTATTTACTTCCACACACAGTTGGATTAGATAATCCTTAAAAAGCCAAGACTTTATCATGAATATGATTTCTTCTTCCAAAATCACAACCTGCAAAAGTTTTACTTCTTTGCCAGTTATGTGAATATGCTTTTCCTTAGATGCATGATTGGGTCCTCACCTGTCTAGAGTTATACTGGTAGTGCTCTAAAAATTGTTACACTTCTAACTTTACTTTTACTTTTTCTCCAGTGGGTAGGTATTATTTTGCTTTGTTTTGCTTTTTTTTTTTTTTTGCATTGTTGCAATAAATTATACTTCTGCAATGTTTTATTTTAATATGCAGTTAACATTTTTTGGTTACGAACATTAAATATTAAGACCAATCTATGATTTCTGTAATTTAAATGCAAATCCATCTGTTTTTACTACATTAATGACTAAAACAAATTTGGAAATAATGACTTTTGTTTCTTTAAAAGGAAACGCATTTCTTCGTAGATAAGAAAGCATATTCCCAGCATATACGTGTATGAACCATTTGCTGAAATCAAAACTAACTTTTCTACATTTTCTCAATGTCCCTTAGTTAGATTGGTTTTGGTTTTCTGCTAGAGATGCTCACAAGTGATTTCCTGCTCTCTGTCAGTGTCTCATATGCATGTGTAGTTAGGAGGTAATTCCTGTATGGAGTAAGCACTCTTGGCAGCTGAAAATGAGGCATCTCTTCAAAAGCACACACTTTACCAATAGCACAAATTATTGACAATTCAGTCAATGAGAGAGTATAATCTGGGAGAGTTTATAATCTGAGAGTATAATCTGAGAGTATAAACATTAGCTCTTGGTGATGTAACTTAAAATATACTACTATTCAGATGCGTTAACAGTGCAATACTGAATGGCCAAATCTTCATTTATTTTTTCATATAAGTGCTTGTCAATGATAAGTGGTAAAACATGCACAATGATTTGAAAAAACAAAGCAAAAACAAAAACATGATTAGTTTTTCTGTCTAATAGCCACTTGTTAATTATAAATAGAAAGCAGAAGATAGTCCTGAATCATTTACATAGGGCTTATGTAATATACCACACAATTACAGCCCATGTTTCTTCTTAATTAGTCTTGGTTTAGATAAAAATAAATAAATAAATAAATAAGTTTAGTGAAAACATCTCCAGAGAATTGGAAGTGTTATAGATAGTAGAGTAGTGACTGTTGGAGACGCTTGAATATTCTTCCCTAGAGTATTCAGGCAATTAGAGTGCCATGAAGCACTTAGGGGATTAGACAAGATGCAAAACATTACTGCTGGACTTTGAATGATGGTTTATGATAGTTGTATTCTCTAAAGCTGTACTCAGTGATTTAAGACCTCCAGACGAAACATCTGTACCATAGTGCAATGAGAATGAGAGAAATCCAAAGAGCATCTTGTGCAAAAAACTCTGAAAGACACTTGCACAGAGACAACATCACAAATTTGTTCATGTCTGGGATTGTGGTTTTAATGATTTCTACATACCTGGTCTCTATCCTCGAACTACTGTAAAGTTATCTACATATTTATGTATTTATTTAGTCTCAGCTGGAACAAACTCCTAGATTTCCTTCTGTCGCTGCATTTACTTAATCTATCTTGATTTGCTTTTATTATTTGTTCCCAGTCACAAAATTCACCGAACCTTAGTTTATATTCGCTCTATGTTCAAAATATATTGGATTCTACACTTTTCTAGTATCCTGTCGCAGTTCCTTGAAAAGTCTCTGTGCAATAGTAATGGTAGATTTGGTTCATCAAACCAATATTATAATGGTTTTAACTTTTTAGAGGAAAAGGGTAGCTTGAAAAGTTAGCTGGTATAAATAATAAATATGATTAGTTATAATATTTATCATTCTTACTTTTAATTGCATTATAATTTTGTTACCAGATGCTGCTGCTTGAATTACTTTGTATAAATTATCCTATTTTTAGCCATAAAAATAAAGATATAAGTACTAATCTTTTATACATTTTATCAATAAGGAAAATAGTTTTATCTCTTTCTGCATACAATGTAAATATATATGTATAACTTATACATGTATATATTACACTGTAGTGTATGTATATATTGTACTATATTGTATAGCAATACACTATAGTGTATTTTATATATATACATCTCATATTAACAGCATTTCAACCTACGTAAAGCTAAGACTAATAGAACAAAAAAGAGAAACAGATTCTTATTTATAATTGGAAATTTTAATATTAATCTCTCAGTAAGTGATAGTAAAGTATATAAAAATCAATAAGGAGACAGCTGAATTGAAAACTAACATGAAACAAACGTACGTAATTGACATTTATATAGAATTCCACCAAACAAAAACATAATATAAACTATTTTCAGGGAACATGAAACATTCACAAAGCTAGAGTTTAAGTTCAACCATAAAAGAAATCTCAATACATTTGGTATTAAGGAAACTATACACATATGCTCTGCGATCATAATAAAAATCAACTAGAAACTATTAAGAAATAGTGGGAACATTTCTATCATACTTCTAAATAACTCTTGTGTCAAAAAAGGAGTTAAAGGGGAAATTTGAAAGTATTTTTAAAAGAATGGAAATAAAAGCAAAACATCAAATTTATGGGAGTCAGTTAAAACACTGAATTTTAACTTTAGAAGTTGATTTTAGAAAAATCAGAAAGGGTTAAAATCAGTAAATTAATCTTCCATATTTAGAAAACAGGAAAAGAACAATTAAATCAAGGAAAATAAAAAAATGAAAGAAATTAAAGTAAGTAGAAGTCAACGGAATAGAAATGGATAGTGAAGAAAAGACAAAGAAATCAAAAGCTTGTCTTTATAAATATCAATAAATTTGATGAATCTCTAGATCAACAGCTAAGACACAAGTTACTAATATAAGGAATGAAAGTGGGGATCACATTATAGAACCGACAGGCATTGGTATAATATTAAGGAAATATTATGTACACATTTATGCCAATTAATTTAAAACAGATGTAATGGCCAGATTCTTTAAAATATATGAACTTATTCAAGAACAAACAGATAATCTGAATAATCATATATGTATGACACAAATTGGATTTGAAAACCTTCCTACAAAAAAAACAAATTCCAGGACCACATGTTTTACTTGCAAATTCTATCAAATACTTAAGAAAAAAATATCAATCTTATTTACGCTCTTTCAAAAAATAGAGGCAGAGGGAACACTTATTTGATGAGAACAACAATGTCCTCATTGTACCAGGTCAGACATTACAAAAGATAAGACAACTACAGATCACTTCCCTTCATGAACAAAGATATACATTTCCTTGAATAAATATGAGGGAATCAAATTCAGTTATACACAAAAAAGAAAGATACATTATGACTAAGTGGAGATTATGTTGGGAGTGCATAGTTTGGTTTAACATTTTAAAATCAATTAATATAATTCTTCATATTAACAAAATAATGGGAAAAAGTTAAATGATCATCTCAATAGTGCAAAAAATTGACAAAATGCAGCATTCATATTTTGGTAAAAACTACATAAAACTAAAATGAATGGGAACTTTCTAAACGTGACTGAAGTCATCTACAATAAAACAAAAAATAACACATTGTAAGTCAGGCATTTGGCTAGCATACCCACCTCATGCTTCTTATCCAGTAAGTGCTAAATGCCCTAGCCAGAATGATAAGGTAGGGGGGGAGAATAAAATGTATGCATATTGGGGAAAAAGAAGTACAACATGTCTTGATTCACAGACAAAATAATAGTGTACATGGAAAATTCTGTTTTCTGTAAGAGATACTAGAACGGATATTTAACAAGGGTACAAGATTAATGTACAAAAATCAATTATATTTCTGTACATTAGCAACAAACAACTGGAAATAAATTTTAAAATGTAGCATTATTTACAGTGGCATCGGATGTCGTGAAATAATTAGGTATACATAAAACAAAATACGGTGTAAGAATTGTACAAAGAACATGGCAGAGAATCGTTGCAAGAAATTATAAAGGATCTAAATACATGAGGAGATATACCACGATCACTGATTTTAAGATATTAATTCTTTCCAAGTGGATATATTAGACCAATGCATTCCCAATAAATATCCCAGTAGCTTTTTTTGTGGAAATTGTAATGTTGAATCTAAAATATGAATGGAAATGCAGATGATAGGTAGTAGCCAAAATAATTTTGGAACAGCAAAAAACAAGTTGGATTTCAAGGCCTGCTATAAAATGACACTATTCAAGACAGTCCGTGGTTTTGGCATAGGAACAAACATATGGACAGTAATGCCAAATTTTTCAGCAGGAATAGGGTTATTTTTTTAACCGTTGGTTCAGGAAACTATAGGATATTTGTATCCATATTTATGTCAATATCTCTATCTACTGTCATAATTTCCTCATATACAAAGTGTAAAAAAAAAATCTATATAATAGATCTCACATTCCAGAACATTTCTGAAAGAATAATGTTCTGTTAACTTGGTTATAGTAAATTCAACACATTATATATTTCTACAAAAATGTCTTCTGTGATCTTTTCTGTTTAATATATCTAGTCATGCTTTTTTTTTTTAATTGAAAATAATAAAATTACCCTCAGGTGACTGTGGTAGTGGGTTAGAAGGAAAATATCAAGGAGTATTCGGTTTGGTAGTTCTTGAAAATTTTGGAAAATCTGTTGAAATGTATATCACACAATTTTCAGCACAATTCCAGGGATTATGGAATCTCTGAAATCCATTCATGGATCTAATTTCAGTCAGTGCATTTGCTGTAATTTAATTCTGTGCTTTGCGTTTTGTCATGCTATCCAGTAGTAGCAATAATTATGCTTCACCACTCTCACTGGTATTAGAATATTAATATTTTCAAAATATAGTTAAAACCCATGCTGAATTAATATTTACTCAAAATGTCATTAGGCTAAAACTCATCCAAACCAATAAGCCACTTAAATAAGCATGGCATCGTTCAATATATCCAAGAATCATGGGAAAAATTGAGCAACCTGAATCGTGGAGTGGGGTCAGGGGATGCTTGATTTGAGTCTTCATAAGGTGTTACACAAAAGTAAGAAGGTTGAGATGATATAAAATTGTGTTTTATTAGGTAATGTATTTATTTCAGAAATGTCTCATTGGAACCAAATTATTTGAACTCCCTGGGGATATTCTTGATATACGGATTTTACTATTGCTATCAAGATGGACTTTAAATTCATTCATTTTACTGAGAATCTGCCATGCAATAGATGCTGTGTTTAGGCTGCGAACATGAAGATGAATGAAAGACAAAATTAGAGTTCCTGCTCTCAAAAAACTTGCAATAATAGGAGCAAAATGTACCCAGCACAATAGAGGAAATGATTCAGTACTGGTGAAAGTTAACTGTGGAACACTGGGGAAAGACTTTCTGGAGGAAGTAATCACAAAAGTGGGCTTTGAGGATTGATTAGGTTGTTTTTCCCTTGAAGAAAATTAGGGAAAGCATCTGACACTAAAGTAACTGATTTGCTGAAAACAACTGGTGACTGAGTTACCACCCATCCTTTTAACTGGAAGCTGTGGCATGTAGAAGTCACTGTAATGTCATTATAAAGCTTATTACCATGAATTAATTAACTCATTTGCATTATACAGCCTCCTATGCAAGAGAAAGCTTGTTGTTCTTAAACTACATGACAATTAAATGTAGGAGCTCTGCTGTGGAAGAGAAGTGTTACAAAAAGCCTTAAAGGTGTAAATTGTTTTATTGTTCCAATGGGAACATTATATAAGGAAAGACTGAATCCTTAATGAATGGCAGGCAGGAGTTAATGTTCTTTTCTTTCTTTCATTTTTTTTTTTTTTTTCTGTTCTACCTATTCCCCTGTAAGGAGAGACCAAAATGGAGTTGTGTATGAGTATATGCAGATATTCTTAAAGCAAGTAGGTAACTGACAATAGATCCATGTGACATTCTCACAGTAGGCTGGTCTGTTAAGAACCATCATTCAAGATGCCAACCTCTATGTAAACTAAACATACTGTTGTGAATAAGCTAAAGGCAGCAGACAATAGATTGCAACAAATAAAATCTTGATGTTTCTAAGCCATGAATCAAGGGCTTTGTATCCTACAGAGACAACAATGACCTTCACCTTCGAAATGCTTGGCACAATAAAAATAAATCCTAGTAGCATGACTGATGTGGATCACACTGGACGGTTATAAAATTAAACTATATTCTCTGCCACAACACAAACAAAGAAGCGCTATTTAGTAAATTATCGGATCTAAGAAAATCAATGCTTCTGCATCTGAGTTAAGCATTTAAAAGATCTGCAGGCATCCAGAGTTACACTTCGGACAATCTCTTCCTTTTATTAAAGAAAGAGAGGAAAATTAAATTGGGGTCAACTAACCATTGGAAACCTTATATTTTCATTCAGCAAAATAGTTGAAGTTGTGTTTTAAGTGGTTGTTCTAAGTAAAAATGAAAGCTGTGACAATGTGGAAATGTCTAAAATTAAAATGAGTAACTATCAAGCAGCCTTCCCTTTCTTATTACAGCTTGTGTCATGTTGTTTTAATGAGGAGTGATGAGACAAAATCGAGCAAAGGGAAATCTAGGCAGAATCTTTGGAACAATTATGTAGTAGTGAGCTGTGTTAAAAAGTGGACGTGTCTCCATGGGGAGCCTCTTCACCTGAGTTATTTAAATCCAAATTGGACTGAGAGTGCCAAGTACATGCCACAAATACAATCGTGTACTGCAGCTAGGCATACTAGATAACCTAGTAGTTCTTGGTTTGTATTCACTTTTAAAGAACATGAGTTTTTGATCACCAAAACTTCTTTAGGTAGAATATCTATAATTCCCAGTATGAGTTATAGAAAGATGTAAGAGACTTCTGCTTAGGGTGTGATAGAGCTTGAGTTAATTTGTTGGCCAATTGTAGGCCAGATGTTATGCTAGGTTTTTTCCTACTAAATGAATATAGTGATAGAATTGTTATCTCAATATTTCAGATGAGGATGCTTATTGTCAGAGTAATGTAACTTGCACTGCCTGGTAACCAGATGAAGAAATAAATAAATGTACATTTCTGCGTTACATCATCTATAAATCCCATTGTGTGTTCACCACCCAGAGTCAGTTCTCCTTCTATCACCATATATTTGATCCCCCTTACCCTCATCTTCCTCCCCCCACCCCCTTACCCTCTGGTAACCACTAAATTATTGTCTGTGTCTATGAGTTTTTGTTTCTCATTTGTTTGTCTTGTTCTTTTGTTGTTTTTGGTTTATATACCATATATCAGTGAAATCATATGGTTCTCTGCTTTTTCTGTCTGAATTATTTCACTTAGCATTATAATCTCAAGATCCAGCCATGTTGTCACAAATGTTCCTATATCATCTTTTCTTACCAGCGAATAGTACTCCATTGTGTATATATACCACAACTTCTTTGTCCATTCATCTATCGAAGGACATTTTGGTTGTTTCCATGTCTAGGCCAAGGTAAAGAAAGCTGTAATGAACATTGGAGTACACCTGTCTTTATGTATAAATGTTTTCAGATTTTTTTGGTAGATACCCAGGAGAGGGATTGCTGGGTCATATGGTAATTCTATTCGTAATTTTTTGAGGAACCTCCACACTGCCTTCCATAGTGGCTGCACCAGTCTGCATTCCCACCAACAGTGTATGAGGGTTCCTTTTTCTCCACAGCCTCTCCAACACTTTTGTTACTATTTGTCTTGTTGATGATAACCATTCTAACCGGGGTTAGGTGATATCTCATTGTGGTTTTTATTTGCATTTCTCTGATGATTAGTGATGTTGAGCATTTTTTCAAATGTCTACTTGCCATTTGTATGTTCTTTTTGGAGAAATGTCTCTTCAGGTCCTCTGCCCATTTTTCAATTGGGTTGTTCGTTTTTTTGTTGTTAAGCTTAATGAATTCCTTGTATATTTTGGATATTAGCTCCTTATCGGAGGCACTGTTTGCAAAAATCTTCTCCCATTCAGTTGGTTGCCTCTTTATTTTGTCGATGGTTTCTTTTGCTGTGCAGAAGCTTTTAAGTTTCATATAGTCCTATTCATTTGTTTTAGCTTTTACTTCCCTCTATGTAACTTTACTAACAATTGTTACCCCAATAAACTTTAATTAAAATAAAAAGTGAATATAATAAACAAGTGTTATAACCAAGAAAAAAACAAGCAGTACTATATTATCAACCTTAGGATGATTATAGTTTATTTAAAGCATCTGTTTTATTTCATAGGTGATCATATAGTTGATTAAAATATTTAATAATGTTTGGCCAAAAAAAAGGAAAAAAATGAAAGAAAGAAATGAGTGCAAGCTGGTATTGAACTAGTCTCTCTGACATTAATATTAGCTCTTCCCGTGGTAGGATTTTTTGTCATCAGAAATCAATCTGGCTGTATTGTTGGAGTCTTTAAATACTGTGGAACGTAAATTGACCAGAACCCACCCTGTAGATGACTACCAAATGTCCCAAGCTGGTCACTGTAACTGTGTTCCATAAATCCCCAAATCACATTTAACTGTCATTTGTTTCTCTGTGGTGACAACTCTGATTATAGGATGGGTAACTGAGACTAATATCCCCCACATGGGCTAAGGTGCTGAGAACAGGGATGTAAAGCATTCACAGATCAATGAAAAGTCAATGATGCTGTCACATTCTCTCTCATTCAAATACTTGAGAATAATAAACCACCCATTTGTTGCATGTATAGAAAAACCATGGTTGCCCAACTGTGAGAGGAGAAAAAGGCAATTGTGATCTAAGAGTTCCTTATACGTACTTGTAACAAAACCACCTGTTTTCAACTCCACTACTCACATATACTGTTAGGAACTGAATGAGATATAAATAGAAAACTGTGGTAATGTTTTTAAATTTTAAATTGAATTGAAATTTATGATAATTTTGATACTGTAGTTAAAAGTGTAAGAATAAGAGGACAGCTCCTTCTGCCATGAATAAATAAATCATGAGGAAATGTTATAGCCATATACAAAAAACAAAAATGAGAGAGAGAGAGTGAGAGAGTGAGAGAGAGAGAGAGAGGTGGGGGGATTACACTTTTGCTATAAATAAGTATAAACAGAGAAAGAAAAATGGAAAACAACTGTTTTCAGACTTTGGGTAACAGGCTGCACAGGATTGTTATCCTTTAAAAAGGGAAAACAAGTGAAGTAAGCCCAGTATCATAAGGCTTCTTTTCCCTGGGTGCAACTCTGGAGCTGCAGTGCAAGGAGAACCCAAACAGAGCCTCACAGTCGTGCTGAATTGAAGAGACCTGTCAGAGATCTATGATACTGAAGAGGCTACAGTAAACCGGGTGGAATATCTGAAAGGAAGAACTTCTGCACTGACAATATTCCTAAAAAAATTACAGAGCTTTTTTTAAATTCTTTCACTGAATATCAATCTGTTCATATAGATTTCTGGGTGTTTTTTTGTTTGTTTGTTTTTCTTTCAGTGCTTCAACGATGTTACTCCATTGTCTTCCAACTTGCATAGTTTTGTATCATAAGTGTGCTTTACTCTTCTCTTTGTTCCTATGTATGTACTGTGTATTTTTTTGTCTGGCTTCCTTCAGGATTCATTGTTTATCTTTAATGTTCAGCAGTCTAAATATGATGTTTTGATGTGTTTTTGTGTCTTTTGTGTTTGTTTATCCTGCCTAATTTACTTGTTTGTCCTGTTCTCTGAGTTGTAGATACGTGGTTTATGGTCTTTCATTAATTTGGGGAAATTATTGGACAATATCTCTTCAAATATTTTCTGTGCCCTTTTCTGTCTTCTCTATCTGGGATTTCAAATATGCACATTCGACATTTTTATATTGACCACATCTCTTGATAGTCGAAAATCTTTAATGGTCTGAGCTAGTCATGTTTTCTCTTTCCTCCTCCAGTGTTAGGGTCATTGCTGTTGTTTGGCTGGTTTTAGTTTGTTTTCCCCAGCTGCCAAGGATCGCTGCTCTTTGCCCAGTGACATCATTTTTTTTTTTTTTTTCTGTCAGGGAGATAGAGACATGGGTACGAGGGGATCACACTCTCCTTGCAGGTGCTGCTGTGCGCAGCCAGGGGCCTGCCTGCGCTGTCCTAGTCTTGAATTGTGAGGTTTGTGGAGAAGAATCTGGGAGTTCACAGCCCCTCAATATCTGTGGCTTCGAAGGTTTCAACACTCAAGTTGGCCTACTCCCAGCCGTTAGCAATTCATCAGTAGGTTTCAGTTTTTAGCTGATTTCTTCTTATGTGTTCGTATTGGGTCCAGTATCTGCCCAAGTAAGCAAGTGCTCACATCCAGTGTCTTCGTGAAGGTGCCTTTTCTTTTTGTCTTGGTTGGGGGTTATTTTGTTGCCTTGGGACTTCAGCTCTATGATAAAAATCGTTGATTCTGAAGCAAACAAGCAAACAAAACACATTGATTTAGGAAAAACATTAATTATGTAAGTAATCTGCCATTTTATGTTGAAGGTGTAGGTGCAGTGCTATCTCCAGCTAACCTAAGATGAAGCTGGAATACTTTTAAGCCACTAAATTTTAGGTACTTGGGAAGTTAGCAATTGATAAATGAAACATGTATCTGAAACAACACATTTCTTTTGTGGACAAAAGAAATGTGTTTAAAGTTACACTTTATCCTCTACCTAAACTTTATTTGTATCACATGATTGAAACACTTGGTATTGTCATGATTCTTTAGTTATAAATAATTCATAACTTATTTTGTTATTTATTTTTTAATGTATGTGTATTTAGGAGCATATTTTTCGCAAATGCCTTTTATTTCCTCACAAAATTTGGATTACACCAGTTGAACTCCAAATTCAAATGTGTACGTTTTTCACTTATCAGTGTGACTTGATTGTATTTCTGTACCATTGTTTCTCAAAATAATGTTAGTCTCATAATATTTTATTCCAAATGCCATTTTACGTAAAAGTAATAGGAAAAGTATATTTTTAAAAAATTGTTAACTTTTTTGATAGTTTTATCAACTTCAAGTTTCTTTATAAATGATCACCATTTAAGTGCCTATTAAAAATATGTTCACTGGTTCTGAAGCAAAGATTGTAAATATGTTTTATTTAAAAATAACACCTCAGACGTGAGTAGACATTTCTCCAAAGTAAATCTGCACATGGCCAGTAAACACATGAAAAGATGCTCAACGTCACTAATCATTATGGAAGTATTAGGGAAATACAAGGAAATGGCAGCAACTCAGATATTTGCCCCACCAATGTGCAGAGCAGCATTATTCACAAGAGCCAAAAAGTAGGAATGACACAAATGTCCATTGATGGATGAATGAATGAAAAAAACTGGTTTAGAAATACAATGGAATATTATTCAGCCTTAAACGTGAATGCAGTCCTGTCACATGGATGCATTCTGATGACATTATGAAAAGTGAAATAAGCCAGAAACAAAGGATTAAATATGGCATGATTCCACTTACATAAGATGACTAGAGTAGTCAAATTTCACAGAAATAGAAAGTACGTTGGTGGTTGCTAGAGTCTGGGAGAAGCCTAGAATGGGTAGTTACTGTTTAGTGAATACGGAGTTTCAGTCTGGGAAGATTGGGAAGTTCTGGACTTGGATAGTGGTGATGGCAGCACAGCAGTGTGACAAACTGTATATTTAAAAATCATTAAAATGGTAAATTTATGTTATGCATATTTACCACAGTACAAAAAGCACTTCATTCAAGTATAATTACGAACAAACCTTTATTTGTTATTACTAATAAATTATCACCAAAATTTCAAATAAAAACAACTATTAGCCATTATGTAAGATATCTGGCTCGTAATACCCAACTGTAGTAATACTAACTATGATTTTCTTCTGTATAAGAACTAGTAATTCTTTTCTACCATCACAGAAAGAAAGAGGACATTTTATTTTATTTAATGCTTGCCTTAAAATAGATTTTGATTAGATATGTAAGAAGAAATGGCCTACCAGTACAAAAGCAAATAATTCTTCCTTAAATTTGATATTTAAAATTACAAAGAGGAGAGAACATTCATTAAATGGCCAGTTAGGAAGGACTTTACAATTTTGAAAACTTAAGAAAGTTCTTAAATATAATTTGAACATATTTGTGTAATTAGGTAAATCATCATATATCTTAAATGACTAGGTTACATTATTAAATCTAATATAGGAATTATAGGAATACATTACTGTCTAAAGGCTGCTAAGTACTTTAAACTGAAAATATTACCTTAATTGTATATTATGCACTGCTGGCTTTTTATGTTTTACATCTTGATGAAACCTCTGCTTTTTTAATTTTTTATTTATTTATTTTTTTAACAACTTAGTTTAAGACAGGCTTTTTGTTTCCTTCAGAGACTATTCTAGGTTTGATACCCAAGTTCCCCACTTCCATCACCATTTTCCAAAATAGATGTTATTCTTGAAGAACTGGTTAATTTTATAATTATATCATTAAAGCTTATAACTTCATTATTATAATTGTAATATTTTATAAAATCGATAAGGTTTGATGAATGGAGAGCATAGCCAAATGAAACTAAAAAGAATGATAGTGGCTCATCAGTAAGATTAATGTTTCAGAAATCACATAACTGTTAAAGAGCTTCATTCTTTCTCTAAAGCTCTCCTTGCCCATTCTTGTCTGATCAGCATCTTGGTCCATTTAGCAGTAGCATTCATTTCTGACCATATTCTAATACACAGATTATAGTACCCACTGAGCAATTTTATACTTGGAATAGTCCCAGATCCCTGTTGGGTGAACTTGTGGAGTGGGGACTAGTGGTGGTGTGGAGAGACTGGCACAAGAAGAATGAAATATACCCATTATTTATCACTATACTTATATATCTGCTGTGTTCCTATAATATGTTTTTTTTTTCTTTTTAAATATCATATATCTTTATGTTGATAGGAACAGAGAAACATTAAATTGATCATAAATAGTTGAGAATTCCCATATAGATGGTAAGTAAGCAAGGAAAAATCAGAAATTATCTCATCAATCATGCAGCCAGACCTCACTGATAATTGGAGTTATTATCATTCAACAATAAGTGGCAAGATTAGTTATGCAAGAGAAATTCTGAAAACCTGTTCATCTTGCCACTTTTCTCACCTTAATAGTGAATGCTTTTATTCCATCAGCTCAGCCATTCATCTCTGTCTCCATTACCCTTTATCTCTACTTTTATTAGTTATTCTACTGAACCATCTGCTTCCAAATCTTTCTCTTTCCTTTACATTGAGGACTCTTGGACAGAAAGAAGGACTGTTAACAACATCCAAAATGGATCATCCCTATTGAACATAATTATTTAATGGTATAGTACATGCATGCTGTGGCTGGCTTATTTCTGTAGCATTCAGTTCATCCTGAAAGTTAATAATTATGATAATAAAAGCTTTTTTGGTGAATTTTATATGCCAGAGACTCTTTTAAATATATCACTTAATTTAATGGGTGCCATAATACTATGAAGTTGTTGCTATTACTACCTCCAGTTTTCAGAGACAGAAAAGTCTAAATAAATTATCCATGGTTGCTTGCCTAGTAAGTGCCAAACCTGGGATTTTTTTTACTCAACATTTTGCCTCCAGAATTGTAAGTGTGAAACTTCACGGTACACTACTACCTCAGGGATTTATTTGTTCCTCTGTAAAATAAGAATTTATTCTAACACTTAAGTGTCTACTGTGTTTCCCTGAAAATAAGACCTAACTGGAAAAGAAGCCCTAGCATGATTTTTCAGGATGACATCCCCTGAACATAAGCCCTCATCTTTTGGAGCAAAAGCTTAACATAAGACCCGATCTTATTTTTGGGGAAACATGGTATGCACATGTTACTGTTCATGTTATACTGAGTTCTGTCTCTTAGGCTTCATGGACCGCCCGTGCTGACTTTGCTCAGAAGACTGCTGGGCACAGAGCAGGTGCAACTTCTTTAGATGGAAGAATATCTTTCTGCATTTTAATTTCCTTGATGATACTAACTATATTTTATGTAGTTTTCATACCCAACATGCTCAGTACAGAGGGTCCTGCTTGTAGACAAAAAAAATAATAATTCCTGGACAAATGAAGGGAAGCGACTAGCTTGTTAAATGCCTATTACACCCAGGCATAGACCTGGGTACCAATTAAACCTAAAAAGATGAGCATGCCATGATCCCTTTGTCAAAAACCGACAATTTCCCATTATCTATATTCTGCAATGAGAGAAAGAGAGAGGAAAAAATACAAAGATGTATAGTAACTTAACTGGATCACCTCATTTGTAAAATAATGGTTGTGTGTCTCTTTAAGCCAGTCATTCTGCATACTTCATGTACATTTATTTAATTTTTTCAGCTTTATGAGGTGGGTATTATAAACCATGGATTGTTATTTACCAATATAGCCTTCTACATATAAAGGACCGTTGCATTACAGAAGAGAAATCAAAAAAAAGAAAATGCGAGATTTGGAAAGCAGAGAGGAGAGTCCATTATTCTTAGGATACCGTGGTGGGCAGACACAGCCTCTCTTCCGACATCTCTGTAAGCTCTGGCTTCTCAGATGTCTTAGTGAACATCTATTTTGCAATTGTGGCAGCCAGATCGTGCATTGTTTCAGTCTTCTGTGAGCTTCCTCTTCACACTCATGGGGGCCAGATGCTGTGGAATCCCAGATTTGTTTGTGAGTTTTGACTGTTCCATCTGGTCAGCACATCAGGTGGAAGACCTGTGAGGCTGGCTATTTCTCTGGTTCTGCCACTGCAGCCTTCTTATCTAGACCTCCACACCTCTACCTTCTCCCTTTTTTATACCTCCACCCCATCTCTCTCTTAAACTGCTTTATTCCCATAGCATTGTATTGAATGTTTTTTTGTGTTTTGTTTTCCCTTACTGAACTCATTTTTTATATTCATTTTACAGATAGGGCAACTGTGTCAGCTCAATTAACAAGCTTGCTAATGGTCATCAGTTAGGAAATGGTTAAAGTGAGATTTAAACCCAGCAGTGCTATCCCTGGTGCCCACCCCATTACACTAGAAGATATACTGCCTCTCTAGTAATATAAGAATCGAAGATCCTCAACCAGCTTCAGCTGACAAAAGATTTTGATCTTTTCATCACACTACTCTTTTCTCTAGGCAAGTAACTATTTCGTAGAGTTAAATGTGAACTTACTTGTAGAAAAGGATTTGAAAAGCATTTGTTTAATCAGAAATTTTCTGGAATTTGGGTGCATACATTGGTAATAATCTTAATATTTTGACCATGACATTCCTTGGTCTATTTATAGCTTTCTTTTCATTTTTTTCTTAATTTAGTTGAGCATTCATATACATGATAACTGCTTTCTTGTGCCCCCTCTGTATACCCAAGAAAAATACTGGCACATATGTAAGGAAAAAATATATAAACCACTCAAGACCTATAAAATAGATATTGGATTTATTAACTGTAGTATAGTCACATATACTATAATGCAAACACAAATGGATGGATCTTTGCAATGCAATATTAAAAGAAAAATGTAGGGCCTAAATTATTTTATAAAAACAAATGCAACTTATATAATGTTAAAAATTGTAGATAAGTAAAACAATCTTTAAGAATGCTTATAGATGAAACCACATGAAAAGGAACGCAAGGAAATGATGAGCTGTGGATTTCAGTATGATGGTCATGGTCAATGTGGGGGTCAAGGAGATATGACAGGGAAGCCACAGGTCACAAGTAGGTTATTTTTTGTTGAGTCACCATATTATAATAGTAAAAATAATCAACTTTTGAAAATTCACATTTTGCAAATATACTTACAATTTTTTAAAAGTATTTTATTTGGTTAACATATGCACTCACTTATACTTTGTCTCCTTTTCTAGCCTGTATATTTCCTAACAATGAGAATTTGTGGAAAGACTCATGCCTATCAGAATTCCGTAGAGTCACTGAGTTGAAGAGTTTATATAAAAACCACAGGCATAAGAGATTGCGCCTAACCTATTCTTTGGGTGACAGCCCACCTTTCCAGGGGGTACTCTGAATTTCCCACTTTAGTCAGGTAGCTCAATTGGAGGCTGCCAATAATGGTACTGAATTATCCAGGAAATAGTTATTGGTCCAATGGTAGGCATGGGACCCAAACCACGCATATAAGAATATATCCTGTGTCTTTTTCTAACTGGAAGTTGAAGAGTTTCCTTTATTCTATAAGTGGAGGGCAGTTTTGATATTAGTTTGGGCATGCCTTATGAGGCTCCAGTCTTATGAAGACAGCTGGCCTGGACCAATGAGAAAACAGAAGACAAGCAATATGTGAGTTTCAGTGGTATAAGTCCCTGATTCCACCCATCCCTAAGATGCCTCTACTGCATTTTTGGACTTCTAATCACATGAGCTAATCCTTTTTTGTTGAAGCAAAGATTTTATTGATCTTGTAACCAAAAATACCTGTCTAGTATAAAGCATCCACCCAATTCCTCATTGAAAACAAAATAGTGTAGGTTTTCTTGTTCCTCATAAATATATCCCTATAAAATCTCACACTTTCTCATAACCTATTATTTTCAGGCCTTCAGAAAGTGCGATAAAAGGACTTACTATGAAGCCAGTCGTCTCTGTTTAAATAGCGTTAAAGAAATTCACAAGTTTTGGAGAAGGGAAGCAGAAGAGAAACTGAAAATGCTCTTTGTGGCTTCTGTACTTTAAAGAACACCAAAGTGTTGTAATAACACTGAAGATAGGAACAAGATAGAAAGTTTATCTTATTTTTAACTAGTCTGAGATTTGTTGCTCAGGTTTGAAGCATGTATGTATTATTTACCTGATGGATCAGAGTATTTCCTTCATAAGAGATGAGTTTGTGATGGAAATGCTGGTACATTCTCAGTCACAAGAGAAAGAAGATGCTAATTTATTAGCATCTCTTTTGCTCTAAACCCTTATAAAATTATACCCAAGGATTTATGGTCTCAAAATATTATAGACAATATTGTCCTCTTCCATCTTCTTTACAGAAAGAATCCACAGGTCTGGGGCATTCTCATCGATTGGTCCATTTATCCTCTTTTCCTCTAAAATTTCTTTCCAACTTGAAAGGTCGATATTAACATTATTTCAGCTACATTTACCCAGTGATAAGATTAGAGCAACCATATGTATCCTCCTAATTATATTTCACTTCATTGCTACATTTTACCTAAATTCATACTTTCTCATCAACTCAGAAGCAGTTGGTAACATCCAGAACAGGCCTTCTGATGGCATTGTTGTTTTTTTCTCTCTAAGATTGTTGGAGAATTTATGCCAATACAATGGAAACACTACTTTTAGACTCTAGTAATAAAGTACTGTTTATTAGCTATGGGAAGAGTAGATTCAAAACAAAATACAGTAGTCACCAATTTTTGAATATGTCAAATTCTAAAAGTTCACGTATGATTGAACTATCAAGAGATTGATCTATCAAGTTGAGTCATTAGTTTCAAAGTATCTGTTTTGTACAATACTGATCTGATTCTTCTACCATTATTGTAATACAAGTTGACTTCTCCCCATCTTTAAAAAATATTTATTGTTTTAAGATGAGTTATATATTTATTTGCATAGATTTAAAGGAAAGATTTGAACATGCAATGTAATATCCCATAATATTTTAAAGGATATTTCCTTAAGTATAAAACTTTAAGAAACAACCTCCAAACCCTTCCATGTACATAAAAAATATACCTTTAAACTCTACTAATGAAAAATTGACAGAACTAAAGGGAATAATAATGACCAAACATATAGTTACAATGGGAGACTTCAACTTACCTCTCACAATAACTGGAAGAAGAAGCTGACCAGTAATGTAGAAAATAGATCCTTCGAAAATAATAAGTCAACTTGATAATTAACATGCATAGAATGATGTGCAAAAACAGTGACAGAATACACATTTTTTTCAGGTGCATATAGAACATTTGGCAAAATTGACCAGAGAGCAGTAATGCAAAAAAATAATAAAGTTGATTTAAAAAGCATAGGATATGATTTAAATTCTAGCTTTCCCAGCTAGAAGGCATAGAACCTTGGACAACTTACCAGGCCTCCCTAAACCCTGAAAATGTACGTAATACTAACAGTACCACTCATTGGGTTGCCGTGGGTTAACAACTCAAAGCACACGCACCAGGTATGTGTTAGGAAAATATCTATTAGATATGTAGGGATGTCAATATTTCTTGAAAGTTACTGAGAAGAAAAACCTTACCTGAGATATAATAATACAGCTGTCGGATGTTTAAAAAGCTCTTGCTGGGAAGTGTCTATGGAACTGGTATAAGTAGCAATGGAGGGCAAAACAAGTGGGAAATTGAAAGCGAGGCCTATTTTGACACAAGGTAAGTAGCATAATGACTATGAGTGAGTTACTCCTAATCAAAGTGGTGGCCGCCAGTAGATGAGTTTACTGTCACTGTAGGTGTTGAACAAAGCTGCATGGTACCCCTCCAGGGTGTGAGGGAACAGTGGCGTCCAAACTGTGCCTTAAGGGCCTGGGGGGTGGAGGCAGGGTTCGCTCTTCTGTACAGAAAGTTGTGGGAAAGAGGAAGATGATGGTCGCTTCCCCTGCTCCCAGACAGAGTAATTCAACTTTTATGTATATATATATATATATATATATATATATATATATATATATATATATGCTAATATATGTATTTAGCTTACAGAATTTATAAGTAGAATTATTTTTGAAGGAAATGTTCTGCTATTAAAATAAACATTTAAGCATTACTGCTACTGATGGCTTTACTGCATTCAAAGAAAGGTTAAATTGAATAACCTCTAGATTACCTCCTAGTTTAAGGTGCTACATAAATTGCATAGGTTTTTCCCATAAGCCAGAATGCAACTCAGTCACCGTAAAAATACAAAGCTGAGAGAACTCACAGGTAATGCAGTATCCCTAAATGTGTCTCCCCTCAAGTTCATACAGCATTGTCAAGTAGAGGCAGTTTCTCCCTTTTGCAACTTTGAATTTCACCTTTACGGTAGACCCACATTCCTACATTTAGTCTTTCATTTTAGCTCTTGGAGACTACTCAGGCAGAGAAGCTTATTGATGGCACAATCCTGTCATCTAAAGCAAAAGGGAAGAACTTCAGGCTATTTTTCAAAGTGCTGCTCCATGTTAATGGAAGGATTTTCAGATGCCACAAGGGAAATCATTAGAAAGAAAATGAAGGTGCTGATTAAGCAAACCTGGACATTTTTTTAAAGAGAATAATTTAAAAGTCTTTCCAGATTCTTAGAAAACAAACAAAATTATTTAATGATTCACTATCTTTAGCACATTAATTCTTCATAGCTGAAGTATGACTGCAAAGATTTATGCACATATGCAAAATTTTATAGCTTTGGGAAATAATGTTGCAATCGTGAATATTATGGAACCGATGCATGTATTTTCCTCTTTGATGACGCACTAGTCTATAAAGCTGGGTCGTTAATGAAGAAAACAACACCCAACTAACCCATGATAAGCTTGTTCCTATGTGCAAATAATACTTGCTTTCTGTTAATTCACTTTAAGCCTTTGTTTCTGGGACTAACTAGTAGTGCTAAAACTGAAAGCTTTTCTTCTGAACTACTTGTCAACGTGACACTGCATTCATTTTTAGATTTAAGGATTGTAAACATAAAGATCACGTACTTATTCAAGCTTAGAGTGCTCCAATATCTTTAAAATCATTTTTCTAACAGCTGTCATTTTCTAACTCTAAATTTAGATTTAAATGATTTGTTTGACAGTTTCACTATATTAGGCGACAGTTTTCCAGGTACCGCAGGGCAGTAAGAACCAATCAAAGGAGAGGATCCAGCATGGTAAATCTTACTTTGCCTTAACTTTGACGAGATTTAATGGCAATCTGGTCCCAGTATGTGTGTGTCCAATGATCACTAAAGAAAGTAAATATCATGTAACTCAGCAAAATATTTCTCAAGATTCTGGAACACTTTTTCCATTACCTCCTAATCAAGGCAAATATTTCACTAAAATCTGTGAGTTAATTTAAACTAGTTTCTAGTTAATAGTAGCTATAAAACGAACAAACAAGAAAACAAGCAAAGCTATGTCAGCCTTATACCATGAGCAAAGAGAATTTTTTTTCTCTGCAATTAAGATTATTTCCTTTTGATGATGCAATAAGATAATGAACTGCATGACAAAGCACTGAAAACCTTTGACCTTTAAATGCTGAGAGTTAAAATATGAAAAATACATTTTAACCCTCTTCTGTATAGTATACATAGCATATTCTGAATAGAGGATAATATAGGTAATAATACAGAGGATGCCAAAAAAATGTATACATATTTTAAGAAACAAAACACTGTATTAAAATTATAATGCAGTGAATGACGTTAGCATTAATTTAATGCCATCTTGTGAGTTAATGTCATACTACACATTGCTACCGTAATTCAATTCAACTTTGAAAAGTAATACATAGATAACATCTCTTAAAATGTGATCTTTTTTTTGGCACGCCCGGTACGTCTGGTAAGTGAATCTCAGGCTTTATTGGTTCTTTCAGTAGAATGAAGCAGAACTGGGTTTTGAGTGTCATTATATATGTCAAGTTTAGGCAAGTGACCTGGCTGCTTTGGTTTGGACCCTTGGATTGTCAGATCGTCAACTGGAGACCAGTATGGCCGCTCTGTTATTCATTGGAAGGAAACAAATGAAACCTCCAAGTTCTTTGCACTTTGACACTAGAAAATGTGCTGTAGGACTTGCAGAATAAATGTACAATGAAGAAGATAGACACAGTGAGAGAAAGAGCCCTGTGGGGTTAGATCAACATCGGGCTTCCAGATATTTTACTCCATTTGCATGTTTATTAGATTACTAATATATTGGTTCAAAATCATCTCAGTGTTTACCTGGTCTTAAGCTCTGTGGTAGATCTTAGTAGGGGAAAAAACACACTAGTAAGTTCTGTCTTCGCTTTTTAAGTATTTTAAAGTCAAAAGCATGTTAATGGTACAGGATTCCTTGTTCCTGACTCCTGGCATGCAGACTGGTGACACATGTTCCATTGGGTTGAAGAAATTGTAAGTCTGGGAAGTACGTTTTTGAATCAGTCCACTTCTCTGGACACTGTGCATGTCCTACAATCCTTCTTAAAACAGCCAAGATTTACCAGTCACTGATCTAGAACGAAGTAGGCTTTATAAATTACCCAGTGAAGGAATTAGCCAGGAATCTAATTTTTTTCTAGTGTTCCTTCATAAATCATTTCAGGATTCATTAGGGCCACCACCAGAAGATGACCTGGAAGGGGAGAAAAAACAAAAACAAAAACAAAATCACACTTTTATCCTTAGAAGTAATGTAAATTGTAATGATTGAAGTAGTTGAAACTAAAAGCCAAAATACAGATTGAGTTGTCAACAAAACTGGCTATTGGAATGCCGTGTTTATACCTGTCTTACAAATATGACCATTTCATCACTTTATGAGCATAATTATTTTTTTATTCCACCCCTGTTCTGGTTCCAGTGACTTGGAAACTAAAGAAACACTAAGTGCCTCAAAACTGATGTTTTTGTATAAATGTATGCCTATGCTAGCAATTCTCTAACCAGATTGATAAAAAGTACTCTCAAACTGAAATGGCACCTGAACATTAGAAAAATAATTACAATGAAGGAAACAATTTGATCATCTACGGTTCTTTTCATATCAAACCCTAGTGAACCATTGGCCCACCCGAATCGCTTCCTTATTTATCACCCACATCTTGGGTGATATTGTAGAGCTTTCTTTCCTATTGCAATATAAGCCCCATTATCCTTCACACTAAAAGCAAAGAACAGCAACTACTTTACATTTATTTTGGATGCTATTAGCTTTATGGGAAGCTGGATGGTTGTTGCAGTGTTTTTCAGCTAAGCTCATTTCTTTCTGTTCCCATCAAATATGACTTTAATAACCCCCTATAGTATGAGTCATAGAAAATAAAAACCATTAGGTACCTTTTACAGTCTTTTTTGCAGGTTGTTTAAAAAATGCACTGGATTATATGAAATAAATTTTCCAGTGTCAAACAAAAAATAATTTTTAAAAATCCACCAAAGGATTTTATTTCAGTGATTTTAAGGGAAAAAAGAATACATGTATACATATTTTCTTTGTTTTCCCTTAAAATCACTGAAATAAAACCCTTTGGTGGATTTTAAAAAACATATTTTATATTGGCATTAGATACTATATATATATATATATATATATATATATATATACTATATATTATATATTATATATACTATATAATATATGTAGTATATATAATATATGTAATATATGTATATATAATATATGTAATATATATAGTATCTAATGCCAATATATATCTAATGCCAATTATATATATAATATATATAATATTTAATATATATTATATCTAATATATTGTATAAAATATATACTATATGTTATATATTGTATAATATAATTATATATATATATATATATATAATCTAATGCCAATATAAGATTTTAGAGAAGACGGGCAAATAAATCTTTGGTGGGGTAGGAGAATGAGAGTAGTACAAAGAAACGTGGTAATGTGATACCTTATTCCTACAAACCTAACAGCTGACCTGAGTACTGGGATAACTTATGTCACATGACTAGTGATACTTTTATCTATGTCCTATGCTTAAACAACAACAAAAAAAGCCCTTTTGATCTTTGTTGTCTAGGGAATGCAGCTTTAAAAAGAAGGTTCATGTAGATTTTATTCCCTAGTTTTTCAGAGAGAACTCAGTACAAAGATGTTTTCATGGTGCCATGACTTTTGTTGGTACCAATAGCGATGCATTTCTTCACGGAAGGGCTGGTCTCCACCAGCAGACCTATGAATTAGTGTAGATTGGTTTTGCTTACCCTTGCCGCAGATTTTCTTTATCCTTTAAATTCCAACTTTCTATGAAACAATGTGTTTGAATCATATGACTTCTATGTATTTCCATATTTAATGTCCTATGATTCTAAGTTTTTTTATTTAACTTATATAATGACAGTGTGATAACTGGTTTACTTACTGTCTTCAAAGTATAATGTGCAATTAGCATCTTTCCTAAAATGTCCCAACTTTCACAATTAAAATAACTTATTTTAATGAATATCTACTATGTCCATAGTACAACTCTTTAATCTACAAAGGATCTCATCTACCACCTAACTAAATCCCTTTCTTTTTTTTTTTTTTTAGAAAAGAATCAACTGGAAATCTTTTATTCTCTAAGATTTCCATAAAATTTGTCCAGAAGAGAGTTTTCCTACCTCCATATTCCTGTTGACAAATTTAAAGTTTATGGGGAGAGGAGGAGAAAAACTCACTCGCGATGAGTCCATGCCTTATGGCACAGACTGAATACAATATTTCCCTTCAAACACCACGCAAGCTGTGCACACACATCCACATCAGGGAAGAGTCTGAGATGTAGCATGGAATGACTTTTTTCAAAATCACAGAGTGAGATCCCAAATCCAGTTTTTTTCACAGTGTTGCATCGTGATAACAATTATTGCAGATACAAATAATATCTATTATGGGAATCCTCTTAGGCTATACATTTTTTAAGTGGAAAATTATGTAGTTGGACTTTAAAAACCATGCATGGTGGAATCAGAATGACCAAGCTTGAATTCAGTGCATGTCACTTAGTAGGCCTATGATATTTGACAGTTCATGTAATATTTATGTCTCAATTTCTCCCATTTAGAAAAGAGGTTAATAACACTATTTGTCACAGAGTATTATTATTAGGAGAATTAAATAAGATAATTTATATTACGCATAACAATTATTAATAACACAATGAATACATACTAACAATTATATGTATATCATTATATATTTAGCATATATAATATATAGCATATATTAAGTGTTAATATGTATGATATATTTCTTATATATTTTCCAAATTTTAAAGTCAAATAGTTTTCAGAGTTAAAAGAAAAAGTCACTTTTTCTTGCTAACTCAACTTCAAGATTCATATTTTTGTCAACAGAGGATCAGAACAAATGTTTTGAGCAGGTTATAAGGTTGGCTTTTCCAGGAAAACACTAACACTTGAGAATGTTCTACTACAGAATGTCTACGTATAGGTCTCAAGCATCACCCATAAATCATAAAAAATGAAAACACTCCTTTTTAGATGACAAGTAAATCTGGCATTTGCTTGAACATCTTGCCTTCACTGACTACTCAGACAAAAAAATACATTTAGTCTCTCAGTCATAAGAAGTTCAGTGTCTCCTAACTTGCCACTTGACAATTCTGAAGAGACTCTCAGTCTATGGTAAAATACATTATGTTTGAAGATTTTAAAAATATGTAAAATTAGTCATCTTTTCCCTCAGCAATTATAGCCACGAGAAGTGTTTATTGCCACAGCCTGTCTTGAAATCAGAGCTTATTTCCTCATACACTGGCACTTGCTCCTCGTTTTATCGTGCTATGAATCATAATGCCAGACCTGCATGTTCCCAGGGCTACTGTGAGCTCACTTCAGAATTATACCTGAGAGTAAGATAGATAGGGGTAACGAAATCCTTAAGTGAGGCAGTCCATATCTTCAGACAGTAAATCAACCAAGGCCTCTTGTCTCCATAATGGATGGAAGCTTTATGTAATTTCCCCAATAAATACTTGCTCTATTAGATGCCACTGTAAAAGGATATACTGCAATAAATGAGTGGCTTTACATAAGACACTTTTAGTTTAGTTTACTTTTCTATAAAATGGATATATTAGTTTGTTAGGACCGCTGTAATAAAGTACCACAGACTTGGCAGCTTATAAACAGAAATTTCTCACTATTGTGGACCACAGGGTCCAAAATTCAGGTGCTTGTAGGATTGGTTCTCTCTGAGACTTCGCTCCCTGGCATGTAGATGGCTGTCTTCACTCTGTGTCTTCACACGGTCTTCTCTTTGTGCATGTCTGTGTTCAAATTTACGTTTTGTAGAAGGACACCAGTCATACTGGATGAGGGCCCACACTAATAATGTCATTTTAACTTAATCACTTTTGTAAAGATCCTATATACAAATAAGTTGTATTTTATGTATTAGGTATTAGGACTTTATGTAAATTTTGTGAAAGACACAATTCAGCACATAACAGTGGGCATACCTCTTATTCCAGTATCTATAAGAATTTTCAGTGATTAAATGAAATAATACCTAGTAAAGAACTTTCTATAATACAACCAAATAAATACCAAAAATCTTTAGCAATAATTACTACTTCTGACATTTTCATATCAGAAATTAATATATCTTGATAATTTTATAACTGTATTGAGATATATTTTATACCAGAAAATTTACCCTTTAAAATTGTACAACTCATTATTTTTTGGACATTCATGGAGTTGTTAAATCACCTCCCTATCTAATTTTCATATATTTCTATCCCCCCAAACAGAACCCTATACCTATTAGCAGGGACCCCTCATTTTCCGCTCCCCCCAGATCCTGGCAACCACTTATCTAGTTCCTGTCTCTCTGAACTTGTCTGTTCTCCACATTTCCTCTAAATGGAATCTTACACATGTGTTCTTTTGTGACTTAGCTTCTTTCATTCAGCATAATGTTTTCAAGGGCAATCTATGTCGAAATATGTTCAAAAGATAGCTTTGCCCTCATTGAATTGTTTTGGCACATTTACCAAAAATTAATTGACCATAAATTTAAAGTTTATTCCTAGAATCATATTTATCTTCCATCGATCTATATGTTTCTCATTATGTCAGTACCAAACCTTCTTTGTTACTGTAAATTTGTATTAAATTTTGAAATTGGGAAGTGTGAGTCATCCAGCTTCAATTTAAAAAGCTCAAAAGACAGTCAATATCATGTCTTCCAATCCATGAACATGAGATGTCTTTTTAGTTATATTAGTCTTTAATAGCATTCTACAAGTTTTTGTAATTTTGGATATATGTCTTGTACTTAATTAGTTAAATTTGTCCTATGTCTTTTATTATTTATACAATTGTAAATGGAATTGCTGTCTTAAGTTCATTTGGGGGTTATGCATTACTAGTGCATGGAAATGAATTTTTTTTTTATATTGAACTTTAACCACAGACCTTTTTGAACTCACTATATTTGTAATAGTTTGATAGTGGGTCCTTAGGATTTTCTAGATGCAAGATCACATCATCGGCGAGTCAAGATAGGTTTGCTTATTTCTTTCCAATCTGGATGTCTTTATGTCGTATTCTTCTCTCGTTTCCCTCGCTAGAATTCTGGTAGAAGGTTGAATAGAAGTGGAGAGAACAGACATCCTTGTCCTGTTTCTTAGAGGAAACCATTGAGTATGATAGCTGTGGGTTTTTCTTATATGCCATACTTCAGGTTGAAGAAGTTTATCCCATTGCTAGCTTTCTTATGCTTTTATCATGAAATAGCGATGGATTTTGTCAAATGCTTTTTCTGTATCTATTGACATGATCAAGTGTTTTTGTTTGTTTTTTATTAATATGGTGCATTCCAATGATTGATTTACAGAGGTTAAGCTCACTATACATTCCGGGAAAAATCCTAATGGATCATGGTGTATAATCCTTTTTTATATGATGCTGGAATTGTTTCATTCTTACGTTATTGAGGACGTTTGCATTTGTAATAGTTTGGTAGTGGGTCCTTAGGATTTTCTAGATGCAGGATCACATCATCTGCTATGTATGCTGTAGTTTCTCTTGTCAATTTATAATTCAAATTTATATACATCCATTTCTCCCTCTGATCACTGAGAAATCAAAAAAGATTTTAATATCTAATGTGCAACTTATAAGCAATCATTAGTATTATCCTTGTTTTAATATGTCATACTTCTTTATTTAATCTTTTCTTCTCTAATAAATGTCATTGCATTTTAACAAATCAACACAACCATAGTACATGCCATTACTTCCTCTTTTCTCTCATTTCCAATAGAGATAAAGTTTGCAGTTTGTAGTACTTGTCTCTGTGTATCAGAAACTCTTTTCCCCTATATCTTGCTAAAGCAGTATAAATTAGATAATACTAGACATCTTGGTTTTCTCTTCTTAATGAGTAGCTTTCTTCAAATAGGAGAGCAATCAAAAAGGTCTGTTTCTCATGGCAATTTCTCTTGCCCCCAGTATTGAAGTCCTCTCTAATGAGTTACGTCAAGCTGCAATACAACAGAAGTACTGATGTCTCTTCTTTTCTGGAGACTAGACTAATGTGGGTCAGATCAAATCCCTCTACTCTGTCAGCCCTCTTGATCCATTAGTTTTAACTAGAACTGTACTCAATGAGCATCATCTTTATTGTGATATAAGGGTTTATGATATAGGAAGAACACAGTCTAAAGTTCCAATCTATGTGAACTTTCTTTTACACCTCACAAGGGAAGACCCCTCCAGAGCTGCATCTTCCCATTGAGCTATCCCTCTGTATTACTGAGCAGGCTCTTCTGTGCTCAGGTTGTGTCACACGCCCAAACACATAACTCTCTTTAAGTTGGCCATATAATATTCCTTACCCTGACCTTAGGAGATCCCCACCATTCCTTAAGAAAAAGTTATCTCTTCTTGATTTCCTTCTGATTCCCCAGTCTGGAACAATTCCAGGTCATTAAGTCCAATTGATATTTCTAATGTCTTAGATTATTGGTGGAATGTGCATTGTGGTCCAAGTATCTGTTCTTTCACTGAAAAAAAAACACATTAATTCCTTGTTTCCCTTATTTGGTGACATATGGAGTATAAGTGATCCTTTAAAAAAAGAAAATTCTCTCTGGAATAAACATGCCATACTTGAGTAAGTCTCAAAAATCTACCTCTTCAGGAAAAATGAAACACCAAAATGGTGGTGAGGGACGCTGCCTGAGACGACCCAGATGTTGAAACTGTTTCATTTTGAATTTCAACCCCACTTAAGTCTGTCAGTAGGGCTTGCTCATGTTCCGATTGTCCTTGGAGTTGGTGGTATCCCACGTGAAGAGGTCAAGTCAAAGTGAGGTCAAAACTAACATCTGTACGTTTTCCAGTTTATTAAGTGCTTTCCTGAGAAATTAAAATAATAACGTGAAGGATGACCAAAGGAAAATTATTTCCCCATTAACTAACACAGAAACTAAAGCTTGGGAAGATCACAAATATCTGTAGCAATAAACTAAAACTCAAATCTAGTTCTGTTGATTCCAAAGCAAGGTTTTTACCAGTATACCTCAGATGCTTATAATGATGATATCGGTATTTGTGCAGTGTCAACTTTCTAAAATACATGTGTTAAGGAAAAGTTTGTGGTGCATAAATTTAGGAAAGCTGAGTTAAATGCAAATAGTTAAATGCAAATTTGAATAGCCATTTTTACTATGATTTCCTCTGAGCCCTTAACATAATAATATTCATCATGAAGCTGAAGGAAGGAGATGTAGGATGAGGGTTTCTCCAACTTACAAGGTTTTCCTAAGTGATCTCATGGGCAAATTTTCTGAGTAATGCCTTTTTGCAAACACTGCCTTAAGGTAGTATTTGAAACTGTTAAAGGGGGCTTAATTCCTTTACTTTCAGTCCTCTTTCCACTTCATATCTTGTCTTGCAGAGTAGATTAGGACGTCTTTAAGGTCCGCCCATCACCCCTTCAGCTTCCCTCTCCATTCTCCTGTACCTTAACATTTCATTTGTTAGTTTAGATCATGTTCTTTATTCCATCCTCATCAGATCTCACTCTCCATCCCGCAAAATACTTGTTGATTTTCAGAAATTAACCTTAGGTGTTCAATCTCCTCTTCCTATCTTCATTTTAATGCAGAATTCTTTGGAGAGTGAAAAATAAGTCAGCCGACAAAGAATGAATTCTAATGTGGCATTTCAGGCACAGTATCGGATGGTGGGAAAACTGGTTTTGAATAGGGAACCCTATTTATGCCTATGAAACCACAATACCTGGGGCAATGCTAAGGCTAGCCAGTGATGAGGTTAAGTCTGTGATTCACTTTCATGCCCATCAGAACTTAGGGATGTTGGAGACTGCAGCACTCATTCACAGTCAAGGAAAATTGGGTGAAGAATGTAATAAGTTAGGGATAAAATCTCCGAGGCCATGAACTATCTGCTCTTCTAGACTAGATGATTGACAGAAAACCAGCAGCATTCTCTTGTTATTGAATCCTGCATGAAAATCATGCCTTCTGCTATTCAATTTTATCATAGAATGGATGATGGTAGTAAGTTTTAGTTGTTATTTTTTGTTTATTTGTCTATGTCTTGTTTCTTGTAATGAATTCTCTGTCCTGAGCAGTAAAATTAACAGTAGCCTCCACCCACAATCTAAATTCAATAATTGTTGAAATTTTCTATAGCATATTTTTCTTCCTGAAGATTTTGTGCTGTGGAAATGATTGTGAGGAATTCAACTGAGGCGTTGTGCAGAACTCACACTTTACAACTGTGGAAACAACATTCAATTAGAAAAAGGTACGAACCAGAGAATTAAGAGTACTTTACACATACCTTTCATCCAAGGATTTCAAGAAAGCTACCAAAACAATCACAACAATCACAATAAGCTCATAGTATACCTGCCAGTAGGCATATTGTTATCTATCTTTTCAGAAAGATAAGTTAGTAGATTAGAAAGGTTTATTGTGTTGTACAGGTAAAGGAAAAACTCAGAACTTTCTCTGATCAGTTGGGAATTTGAATAATAAAAAAGATTAGAAAAAATTCAAATGTAGTCCATTGTTCTCTGTATCTGACGTAAGAGTGATGAGGGCTTTAAAATGTAATGTCTGATGTTGAATTGACTCTAAATCATACCATTTGTTTTAGAGGCTAAATCTTTTTAAATCTTATGTCCTTAAGGACCTTCAGCTTTAGTCCATAATGGTGTTTATGATTCCATACTAGTCATTTTAAAGTGTGATGACCTTTATTTCCTTACCTGTTTCTACCAAAATAGAATCTGATGTCCCAGTAAGTCTCTATGTGCTATCCCTAATCCACTTCCAGTTTTCAGCTAAGGCTATTTCATCACGTTTTCCCTCATTCCTCTGGATTTCTCTTGTTTTTTTCCAAAGAGTTTATATTTGTAGTAAACTCCTGGGGCCATACATCCCTCCTTGATCTAGTCATGCAGTTCCCATAAGCTCCAGTGAAATTCCACAAGAGGATTGGGGATAGTGTTAACCCCAAGAAGAACTCATAACTGAACTAGCCAGTCCATCTGGCTTGGAGAGCTCCGTTAGAAACTGTGACGAAGAAATTAGTAAAGACAGACAGGAGGGAGGGAGTGTCAGAGGGATGGTCTTTCCTCATATGCTACTAAAACAAGACCTGAACTGAACTGCCTATTTCTTGCTGCAACGAACGTTAGCAGCAGACCAGGAAATATTTGAAAGAATTTCTCAGCTGCAAAATTTCACTCGAGGGACTAGGTCTTTGAGTAGACTCTGGCTACTTAAATCAAAAATGAAATTAAGCATTTTCAGAGATTTTTCAATTCCTCCCCTACCAGCGTTTCTCAGATTGCCTGCAGTAGCATATGAGGTGCTTGGTATAATGTGGCCTTGAAAAGACATGCCAGCCCTTCTCCCTTCAAACAGTAGTAGCTGTTTATTATGTTTCGTTCAAGGCTGTCATATACACTTTCTCTACTGTGACATAATTTAGAAGTTGGGTTTTTTTGTTTGTTTTTTAAAAAATCTATTGGGGTGACATTGGTTAGTAAAATTACCATGTTTCCCTGAAAATAAGACCTAGCCAGACATTCAGCTCTAATGCGTCTTTTGGAGCAAAAATTAATATAAGACCTGGTCCTTATTTTACTAAGGAATATAAGACCCAGTCTAATATAGTATAATATAATATAATATGATATAATATAATATAACATAACAACATAACATAACATAACATAATATAATAAATATTGGGTCTTATATTATTTTTGCTCCAAAAGATGCATTAGAGCTGATTGTCCAATGAGGTCTTATTTTTGGGGAAACACAGTATGTAGATTTCAAGTGTACATTTCTATAATAAATACATTATCTATATATCACATTGTGTGCTCACCACCCAGAACCAGTTCTCCTTCCATCACCATATATTTGACTCCTTTTACCCTCATCTACCACCCCCCCTCTCCCTTTACCTTCTTGTAACCACTAAACTGTTGTCTGTGTCTATGAGTTGTTGTTTCTTTGTTGATTTTCAGTTTTATATCCCACATATGAATGAAGTCATATGGTTCTTGAATTTTTCTGTCTGACCTTTTTTGCTAAGCATAATGGCAGTAATTCATTTTGCTTATGGTCTAGTAGTATTCCATATGTCTATGTGCCACATTTTCTTTATCCAATCATCTATCAAAGGACACTGGTTGTTCCCATGTCTTGGCCACCATAAATAATGCTGCAGTGAACATAAAGGTACATATGTCTTTATGGATAAATGTTTTCAGGTTTTGGGGGTAGATACACAGGAGAGAGATTTCGGGGTCATATCGTAAATCTAGTCTTAATTTTTTGAGGAACCTCCATACTGTTTTCCATAAGGGCTGCAACAATGTACATTTCCATATTGTATGTGGGTGCCTTTTTCTCCACAGCCTTTCCAACACTTGTAATTAATTGTCTTATTTATGATAGCCATTCTAACTGGTGTGAGGTGGTATCTCATTGTGGTTTTGATATGCATTTCCCTAATAGCTAGGAAGTTGAACATCTTTTCATATATCCGTTGGCTGTTTGTATATATTTTTGGGAAAAGTGTCTGTTCAGGTCTTCTGCACATTTTTTTAATTGGATTGTTTGTGTTTTTGTTGTTGAGTTGTAGGAGTTCTTTACATATTTTGGATATCAGCCCCCTCATCTGAGGTGTTGTTTGCAAATATCTTCTTCTATTTGATTGGTTGCCTCTTTGTTTTGTTGATGGTTTCTTTTGCTGTGCAGAAGCTTTTTAGTTCGATATAGTCCCATTCATTTACTTTGGGATTTACTAGAAGTTGTTTTTATTTTTAGTACCTTAAAATTGGACTGATACAATAATGACTCAGCTGAAATTTCTAACAATTTCAGATACTGTGATTATAAGTGAGAAGATATATCAACAAGAGACTTTCTGAGATGTTTGGGATTAATTGCAAACAATATGTTATTTAAAAAATTCACATATTGATGTGCCTTTGCTTCCATCTAATTGTGTTCCAAGACAATGGTCCCACTTAAGAATTCTTTCAGACTCTTAGTTCTGTAATAATTTCTAATTGCTTTAGAGCTAGAGTTGACTTCAGGAGTTTTTAGCTTGAATTTATGTAAACTAAATATTTTAAGATATGCAAATGGTATTTTATTTTCTCTTCTTAATAACTAAGTTAAAAATTAACAAGCAAATAATCTTTATCTACAAGACATGAATTTCTTAGGGGCATGCGTGTTTCTTCCCAGTACTTTCCCATTATCCTTAGAATAAAATCCAAATTCTTAGCCATGTTTTAAATGAATTCTCTCATACATAAAATGGTTCCTGGTGACCTCATTCTCCACCACTCTCCTCTTTTCTCAGTCTGCTGCAAGTATGCTTACCAAATTGTTATTCCTCAGATATGCTAAACATGCTCCTGACTTAGGTCATATGGCTCCATTCATTATATTTTGTTTCCTACTCAAGTATTATTTCCCCAGAGGGTTCTTCTATGACCATATGATCTAAAGATTATTCATTCTTGTAAACTCTCTGTCTAGATCAGATCGGCACATAGTGGGTTACTTAATCAATAATTATAGAATAAATACATTAATGAGTCAGTGTAGTCATCCCTCCCCTATTTCACAATCTAGATTTGTTGATGGTTTTCTTATGATTAGACTTAGGTTAAACATTTTGAGACAATTACTATATCAGTGACACTATATATTTTCTGTTACTTCACATCACAAGACATATCAGTTTGTCCCAGTAATTATTAAGATGATGATTGCCAGAACTCCCGTATAAGAACTTCTCTTTTGTCTTTGTTATTAACAAGTAGTTAATGAGCAGCAGATTGAGATGATGTAAATATTTTATCCTTTAATAATCATTCACCCAAAGAGCTCAATATCCTTTGATGGTCCTTGCCTTAATCAGTTGTATTCATGGTTGCAAAAGAGTGTTTTACTTAATTCTAATTCTACATGTATCCCTTCTAAGTACATTAGCTAACATTTTTCTGTAAAGAAGAGCTTTCTGTCTCCATTTTGCCTTTTTTCTTTTTTCACTTTCCCTATACATTTTGAGTATTCTTAAGTTTGGGTTTTTAACATATTTTTTCTATTGTATTCAATTATAAGAATTTTTAAAATGCTTTTATTGTCTAAATTTGGCCAGTGATAGTTTTTCTTTTTGACAGTTCCAACTAATTTATTCTTTCCTTTTTTGATTTGTTTTTCCTGTTTCCTGTCTAACACAACAAGATTTTGAAGGCTCAACTTGTGTTTTCTTTAGCCCTGTCCTAGAGTCAGCCCTTGGTCCATGGGGCTCTGGTTTCTTTAAGTAGTGAATGGTATTTAGACACCAAGATATGAAAACTTATTGTGCCTATTGAACTGAAGTCTTATGCATCTAGGCAATTTAGCCAAACAAAACTAGGGAATACACAAAATTATAAGATTAAATTATAAGATTATACAGAAATCTCCACTACAAGTACTATACTATACAGAGTTCTCTGCTCATCTTCCCCATTCCTTCCACACCCTCGTCTTTATTCACAGTGAATCCTGACTCTGAACAGTTAATAAATATAGTTACTCACTTGCTCAATTCTAAACTTTATAGAAGAATGCATAATTATCAGATTGCTTCAATACCACTACTACCAATCAGCCTAGTAATGGAGATTCAGATTTTTATTTCAATATTTTTTCATTGAATATGTCCTACTAAATTTGTACAATTAGAGCACTATGCTCATAAATTATATAAATTTTTTCTGTGGAATTATATTTTACATAATGTTGTTTCATTTTTGTTTGTATTAATATTCAAGGTTTGCATTTCCATTCTTTTTTACTTAATTTTATTTTTTATGTGCTAAACCCGGTTCACAAGCCAACATTATATAATATAGACAGATTTACTTGTTTACTCAGAGAAATCTTACTCTCATCTCCCTTTCCCTCCACCATTATCAACTTCCCACACCCCAGTGTAAAAACAATTGTAAATAAGACATTTAGGTGATGCAAACAAACTTTAACACTTCATGTAGCTATTCTCCACTTGGAGAACTGCAAATGGAGCAGAAGACAAGAAGCTTTTATAGGTTACACAGTAAAGAACAAGAAAGAGAAGAATAGAACCTCTGTGACTGGCTGGGGCCACACAGTTGACCTTGTTTGGAGTGAGAAGGCCCAGAGCTGCCTTGACCTTAAGGGACTGGCTGAGCAGATATACACATTTCTGGTCACACAGAGCGCCTGCAGGGACAGGAAAGTCATCTAAGTTTTGGTTTGCTGATGTGCCCTCCCCCACCCAGCAGGATCTGCGCCATCTTCAGCCTAGAAAATCATTTCAACAGCATAACACTAGCAAAATGAATGTAATAAATTTGAAAATAGTTGGTAAACCAGTGTTATATTAAAAGACCTATCCAGTGCTCTCTGAGAAATGTTTATTCAGTGTGTGTCTCTGACCATGACAGCAAGTTCATATTTTTATACGTATTGGTTAAATCGTGGCAGACTGTGATATCATTATTAATGATCTTGTCTTTCCTGATGCAATTCAGTAGAACAACTAAGAAGTATAGCTTAAACTGCTCAAGGAGATGGATGTCAATAATGTGTTCAGCCCTAGTTTCTGAGACATTAAGGAAGATTGAAAGCACCTCTACTTAACAGGACATTGCGTCATAACCTGCTCTGTTAGCATCTCAGTGCACAGGCTTCTTGATGTGGGCCTTACCTCCTTCCTCTTCATCATTTAGTATGCAGTGGATGATGAATTTCTTAAGCAGTGATATTTTGTGCCATACCTCTCCTTGGTCATTCCTGATCAAGCCTTAGCAGGGCTGTTGTGTGCTTATGCTGGATATTTTCCCCTCATTTTCAAGTTTATTTTCAAACCCTGGTTCTACAAATAGCTCATGATGATTACCATGTCTTTGTATGTATAATCAAAACTACAATGATTTAGGTACCATACATAACCAAGGTTTTTGATTGAATTCCTGGGAGAAAATACTCACTGGCAGATGACTTCAAAAATATTGCCTAATAAGTGAAGGAACGTTCTTAAATGTGCTTCTGAGTTCATTTATTCTGTCTCTACCATAGCTCTAAAAATACTTTAAATAAAACATGGCATACAATTTGCTACTCATGTTGTTGGAAAAGATTTAGAAATAAATGGTAAAGGTTTTTAGAATGAGAACCACCTTTTTAATTGCTACCAAATTCCAGACATTCTGCTATGATAAGAAATGGTTAAAAGAAAGGGGAAGAAATCTGTCAAGAAAAGATAACTCTCATATATTTTTGATGAGGTAGGAAATGTTGTAACGTTAAGAAATTGTGTAACTAACAGCATATCTACATACACATTTACCCCTTCAGTCAACAATACAATTTCTAGCCATTTACATTGAAAATAAACATTCAATAATACAAAACTATAAATGCACAAGGTTGTTTATTGCAGTAATTTTGTAATAGAAATATACAGGAAATAATCTCAATGTTCAACTACAAGAGATGAGTTGAATAAAATATAAATGCATATAATAGAGTTATAAGTAGCTTAAAGAATGAAAACTCTCTGAACTTAAGTGATATGCATATATTTTTTAAAAGCAAAGCAGGACACAAAACTTAAGCTTAATAATGAAAGGAAACAACACTATGTTTAAGAACCTCACTTTTTTTTTTCAACAATAAACTCAGGAAGTAAGCCAGAAACTATTGAAAGTGGTTACACGGTTTTGACATAACCCCTAGGACCAAGATGGAGCCGCTCTTACAAACCAGGGTGCCATGTCAGCAAACTGCAATGTAGAACTTTTGTGTCCCTGTAAATGTTCTACTTGATCAGAAATGCAGTATATCCAGTCAGCCAATTCCCAAATGCCAAGCCAACGCTAGGATCTCTCACTTCAAACAAAGTTGGCTATGTGGCCATAGCCATCATCTATATTTCATTTTTCTCCTTTCTGTTCTTTATTCTTTAGCCTATAAAAGCTTCTTGCTTTCCTCCTCTTTTTGCAGTTATCCAAATGGAGACTGTCTGCTTTATGAAGTATTGAATAAAGTTTGTTTCCATTGCCGAAATTGTCTTTTTAAATCATTCTTTAACCAAAGGAATGTTTATTCATTTAAATATGTTTAACAGTTTTTGGAGATGACAATGGGATCCAAAGCTGATTGCTGGTGGCCCACAGGACAACGGAGACACACACGTAAGGTACCTTTTGAAAACTTTGAGCTCACTGTTCCTCTTATTGCTCCTTTTGTCATCATTCTGCATAAGTCACTCTTGGATTTGAGCTCTGCTCCCTTCATGCAGCTGTCCATTCAAACAAACTTTATTTGAAATATAAAGTGTGTACACACACACACACACACACACACACACACACACACATCCCAGGGGTACCAAAAAAATGTGTACATATTTTAAGAGATGTTATCTATGCTCAAGCAATAGTTCACCATTATCAGAAGTGTCTGGACGCTGATGGTAACCACTCTGAGCACCTCTTGTAATTGCAGAAGTCAAACATGACTTGTGTTCATCTTTTGTTACCGGTATATATTGAGTATTACAATTTTAATACAGTTTTATTTTCCTTTAAAATGTGTGTACATATTTTGACACTGTGTGTGTGTGTGTGTGTGTTTGTATATATAAATGTGTATATATGGCTTAAAACATAATTTTCCTCCCACCTTCTGAATTCTTCTAACTGTGCCAATAATCAGATTAACAGAGATAAGTTAATAAGAGAAAATGTCCAAAGATTATTATATGAATGCACATTTTGGGACACCATAAAAATGAAACCCAAAATATATTGGGCAGTTGAGGTCTATATACCATTTTAGACAGAGAAGAAAAGACGATTTACAGGTAACCAAGACAGAGCTAAACACGTGGTAAACAAATTCCTGCTAGGCAAACCAGAAATAAGGAGACACAGAGAGGGAATCTCGTGAATAGGCCACTGCTTGTATCATTCCTATCAGAGGTTAAGGTGAATATGCTAAGATTCCATTCCTGGAGCAGGCCTTTCCATGTGAATCTCTTAGTCAGGAAAGGGGGACGGTCAAAGATTCTGAGTCTTTTGTTTCTTAATAACCAGCTTAAAATCAATACCCCAAAAAGCCACATTTTGGGGAGACAAAACTTTTATATGTATATAAAAGTATATATATATATATATATATATATATTATGTTGTACCTTCTTTTCCAAATTCAGACTCTTGTGAATGTGGTTTGGGGTATCCATTAATTATTGAACTTCTTTCTCTCAGGGACAACTATTTCTTTCTTGTTTGTCTCATTTTGAGTCCTGAGAACTTGGCTTGACTTTCTGCCTGTGTGGGGCACACAGGTTGTTGGTTCTTATGTACATAGGGAGCTCAGCTATCAGGTTGAAGATGCAAAACCATGGCCAGACAGAAATATGGGTGGCACTCCATTTTGTGTAGGATGCCAGGGACTGTTGTCAGGGGAATTGTCTAAGTCTTTCTTTTGTTATCTTTGGGAGTGTCTCTGGATTTGGGGAGGGTAGTATTTTGTGTATTCTCTTTGGGAATGCTTCTTGCATAGGGTCATTTAGTACTACTTTTATAGGATGACACTTGACAAGATATTTGGAAGGATTTTTTTTTTTTTTTTTTTTTTTGTATCTCTGTGATTAGAAGTTGGCCAAATTGGAAGCTGATATACAGCACCTGATAGAAACTTCATTTTTAGGCCGTATCCCCTAAACTGCAATAAAACTATGTACCCATAGAGAAAGAAAACCAGTTCAAAGACAAAGAGCTCTAAATCTGAACATAGGAATATTTTGATTTATCCTAGTTTAAGATCTTCTCCCTGATGAAAAGAAGCAAATTGAATATAATTTAGTTGGATATGTTGCTCAGCTCCTTGGTATCATTCAGGACACAACCCAATTCTTTGTGGAATAAATAAATGTTCTACAAATCTAGGATAACTTGTACAACTTGTCTCACAAATTGAGTCTTTACAAGAACAGAAAAAGCCTCCCAGAACCTGTGTTTTTTCTCTGTGATATAAATGTTCTACCTGGTCTCCTCTAGAAACTGAGGGCCATCTCTTTGAAATGCAAACTTCAGGGAGGTAATTCTTTTCAGAAGGAAAAACAAGAGTTGTTTTAAAAACTAAGCCTATGAAAAATCTTAGAAATATTTGCTACATATTTTAGTGAAAAGTTTAATCCATCTGAGCAGATACCTTAACTTAGTTCATCTGCCAGAAACACAATTTGGATTCAAGTGCTCTTTTTTATAAACTAGTAAGTTTTGCGTTATCATACCTGGCCCATGCCTAAAAGTTTAAAACAAAAGCTATAAGATCTCTGTGTCTGTCTGTATGTTTATACATGTCTCTGTTTATTATAAATGAGTAATATTTTTTCTATGTTGGGTGGTATGGCCAAAATATATTTGTAAAGGGTTTTGCTTAATTGCCTTAAAGAAAAATTAACCATTTATACAAGTAAAGTATACTCTCAGAAAAATAGAAACTAACTTAATTTTTTTTCTTGTTTGGTTTGCTTGTTTTGTTTTTTTTAAGTTTAAATGATTAAGGATAATCTTTGATAAATAATGAGTTTATATTTTTGGTTCAATTAAAACAGGCATGTCTTTAGAGCTATTAATATTAAATATAATACGAACAACTTTTATTTTACCCATGTTTATTAAAAGTCAAAGAAGCTCATGATGTTTTTGTTCCAGAATTTGTCAGCAAGAAAGATAACTTTAGATGACAGCAGTTTAATGTCTGCTAAAACTTCTGTGAGTGATCAAAACAAAATTGTTAAAAAAAAAAAAAAAGTCAATTAAATAGATTTAAGTACAAGGAAAAAGTTTACAACAATAAGTATGCTTTTCAACAATAAGTATGCTCCATACTTATTTACTTAAAAATAGTTTCCAAAATCATTTTCGTAACTTGAAACCTTAGTGTTATGCTGAGATAAGTTATATGATGGATATTCATTGAATACCTAGATCATGTCCAAAAAAGATTAAAAGCTGAAACACAATTACTTAACATAGGTTTATGTACTTTGGCTTTCTTTTATACAGAGGAACTAAAGATATTTGGTTTATTAGTAAACAGGTTTGTGCCAAATTGAAAAGAATGTATTATGAGGAAGAATATACTTTTAGAAATTATGAAATATAGTTATAAATTTGCCAGTCCACAATTGTATTTTTAGTTTTTACTACGAATTAAGTGTTCTAAGGGTTGAGCATTTTAATTAATACATGTAATTAAAACTACTACAAATGATAAGGGAAACATCTCTATGGAAGGTAGGATGTATTTTTGGTAAGAAAAGATGTGTTTTTATTAATGGAAAACGAGAGTAATTTTGTCCTAGAGTAAAACAAATGATTGTTGCAGATTGAGAAAGAAGAAAGCAAAAAATAGGAAGAAATCTGAATGAATATAAAACAGTTGTAGAAATAAGTTGTGGAAAAGTTTGATAAAAGAATTTTGTATCTGGTCCAGTTGGCTAGATTGCAATGGATTTTATTTATTTATTTATTTATTTATTTATTTATTTATTTATTTATTTATTCATTCATTCATTCATTGATTCATTCATTCATTCATTCATTCATTCATTCATAAATCAGTTTCAATATTAAATGTATACTGGTGCAAAATTCAAATTTTCTTTTCTCTTTGTAAAAGGACAGTTTTCTTAGCTCATTGGTCTACTATTAATAAGAAATTGTAAACAAGGGTTTTTCTTTACTTTTGAAACAATCTGTCTGGAAAGCACACATTTTTTTTGTCTCACCAAAATAATTAACTGTGCTTCACATTGTCTTTATAAGGTCCTTGATTACTTAAGAAAACCCAGTCTTCTAAACATTAAAAAAGCTATAGATTATTTTACAACCATGTAACTTTCTATGTTTGTTTTCTGAGTTTTTAATTGTCACTTTGATTAAATGGATATTTTTGACAAATTTCTCAAAAATCAAAATCTAAACAAATTTTTTTTTACCTCAAAATAATCTTAGGATTTTTAAGAGGATCCCTAGAACATCACAAAAGGTTAGCTCTCTCTCCTTATAAAAAAAAAGTGAAACTAACATATCTGCTCTCCTTGGTCAGAAATGCAATGTATCCAGTCAGCCAATTTCTAAACACCAAGCGGACTCTGGCCTTCTCAGCCCAAAAAAGGTTGACTGTGTAGCTACAGCCAATCAGGTATTTCCTATTTTTTCTCGTTTTGGTTCTTTGTTCTTTATCCTAGTAAAGCTTCTTCCCTTCTTCCCCATCATCAGTTCTCCCAATGGTGACTGTGCACTTTATGAAGTGTTAGAGTTTCTTTGTGTCACTTAAATTGTTTTCTTTATCATGTTTACCAATGTTATTTCATTTTACACGTTACATTCAAATACTGACAGTGCATATTCTTAGGAAACTCTGTTATTCACTTCGGTTTAATTCACAACTAACCAGATGGTGCCAATTCAGATTTTAGGTTCAGTTACTTTAGTATGTTGTACATCTCAGTACCTGTCATCAACCAAAAGTTTCTTTGTTTTGTTTATATGTGTAATGAATTTTTGTGGCAATTAAGTTATCATGAATTGCTATGTTATTGACCTTAGCAAATATGTCTTGCCTGTATCATATCACTTAAACTATTAAATTGTAACTTTCAACAAAAATGAAGTTATTATAAAAATAAATACTTTAAGACCAATTTTGATTTTTCTTTCAGTAAGTAGACAATTTAAATTTGAGGAGTGGGGCAGTTTGCCATCGTAAATAAATCCAAGTCATTTTAGTGGACATAAGGTAAAGTGAAAGCAACAAAGTATAAGTTACGTTTTTCTCCATCCTCTTAAAGGTACTCTTGCTTTGGATAGTTAAAGACGCCCACCCCCTTTTTTAATGAAAATTTTATTAAAAGAAACAAAAGACAATTTAATAATTTCCTTCCAAAAGTATTGACTTCAATCATGTTTTACCACAGATTTTAGCTATCAACATGTCTTAGAAGTAAGTTTCAAAAATGTCTATTTCAGTGAAAGCTTTCACTGTATATTGTCATTAGTTTACTATTCCTTTGCTAACAGCTCCCTCTATGTTCCACAACACACATGCTTATTGTTCAAGATCTGGAAAACTAGCTGTATTGTTTTGTGACGAATACCCTCTTAGAAAAGAACTTAAGTTATTTTGTATTGCGTGGCAGAACACTAGAAACAGAGGTTATTAGTTGCCTCTGTTGCCAAAAAAATGTGTCATTGTTTAAACTACACTTTTAGTACTTTCTTAGCATTGATTCATTACACTACTATTTTAATTACATTTTATACAAACAACTATCTTAACTTACAAAAACCTGGGATCATATAGGCTAATGTAATGCAGTAACAGATGTGTTTCCTGTTACCTTAATTCATGTATATTCTCTGTTCGTATCTGTGTTTCACTACTAGGATACAATTAAGCTGGCTTAGGCCTGTGAAATGAAATATGATGAGAAGGGGAAAATCTTTGTTACTGGAAAAAAAGCATATATGTCAGCAAGTGGAAAAAACTGACAATTCAATCTCAGTGGCCACTGTAAGAAATTGTAATAGGCTTGCCTCTGTGAATTTAAACATTTTGATGGTGATATATGAAATAAAATTTCACAGTTATTTTTGCTTATAGTCATGGGTGGCAAATCCCTAGCAATAGAACTGCCCAACCTGTTTCCTACAGTGTCATTAAGCAATCACTGCTGTATTCTGTTGAGCTAAGATGTGACTTCAGAATCCTTCTCAACATAATATCGTTACAGTCACAATGTTTAATATTAGGTAAAAGCTACTTTTCATTTCTGTTAATATTTCCCATTGGATAATACATATTAAAATTTTGATATACCAATTTGGAAGTTAAAAGTACAATAATTGCGCTAGCTTTATAAAAGAGATTTGTATTAGAGGTTTTTTTTTTTTTTATCTAAAATTTAGTTTAAAGTAAATTTGAAACATTTTCTTTCCCTTATATCAAGATTCCAATGTGATCTCTAATAAGAAACTTGTTCTAAAATTAACTTCCTTACATAGAACTGTAAATACAGAAAGGCATTGCACCTTAGTGGGATAAAACTTACAGAAAATTGACCATTTTAATGCAAATATAGAGGGTGCTAAGAAAATGTATACACATTTTAAGAAAGGAGAAATTGTATTAAAATTGTAATACTCAATATACTCGTATACCAATAACAGAAGATGAATACAAGTCACATGGCACCCCTGGTATTTTTGGCACCCCGGTATTTGTATACACATAGAAAGCAAATTTTGTTACACCTCCTGTTGTTATTTAAAACATTTTTTTTATAACAACCTAAATAAAAAGGTATTATTTCTATTTTTACAGTTGGTAAACTGAAGCTCAGAAAATACAAGTAATTTATTTAAGTCACACACCTACTTTATAGCAAAGTTGAAATGCAGCCTAGATTTCCCTGATTTCCAACACGATGATTTTAACCGCCCAGTGGCATTTTCTCCTTTTCTTTTAAGTATGCCTATAATGTATATCAACGTTAATGGAAAAACACACCATATATATTGTATTTAAATATATAAGGCATATAAAATTACTATAAAAATAACTTTATACACTACTTTATTTAAGCAAAATTTTACTAGAAGAAAAGATTCACATGCATATCAGTCAAAGGCTTGTCGCTAATGTAAAAATGAGCCTTACAAGTGAAATATCCATATTCAGATATATCAGCAGTAAACCAGGAAACATGAACACAGAATACACAGAAGAAGAAATACAAAGAGCTTATCACCAGAGCAACATCAACAGTAGTCCAAAAACAATAAATACATCTAAAAATAAGATGCTATATATTGCCTTCCTATTGGAGAAACATTTTTATAGATTTATAAAAACTTTTGTATGTGAGGATGTAACATGAAGTGGAGCCTTATACGCTGATATCAGAATTATATTTTTATAAACTTTTTCAGGAAACGATGTATACATTTTAATTAAATTACTTTACTAATCTATCTATTAATATGCAAAATAATGTGTACCAAGATACAGGTTGCAACTTTATTTTTAAAAACAAGCAAAAATTGTTCAAATATGAAAAATGTTTAAAGAAGATATTGATTATGCATGTGGTAGAATAAAATAATGGGGAGTATATGTAAACTTTGATGAATGTCCATAATGTATTGTTGAAGGGGAAACAAAAATCATAAAATATGCAGAGTATTATCTTGTGTTTAACTGTTAATTACAATGATCATTCATAGGCAGTAGAATTAGCAAAGGATAAAGAGAATGGTAGGACATTTATTTACATTGAACTCTGCTTCTGTGATTTGAAATGTTCAAATATACATATTTGTATTAATTAAAATCAGTAACCGTTTAACGTAATGTTTTTTTATTGGCGAATGGGTCTCTTTACATGAACTAACACTAACACGGAAAAAGTTAAAAAGTTCCAAAAGAAGTACCAAAGTTAGGTACACTTTTTACTGAGAATCTAAATATATCTGTGTATATGCAAGATTACAACAGAGCAGAAAGGAAAAAAAATAATAATTTTAGAAGAAAAGCATGACAGTGTGAATTTGAGAGCATTGCTTCTCAAAAATACAGAAATAAATGACAGCATTATATAATCCAGGAAAGTAAATTTAATATAGAACAAATTTAGCACCATTCTAGAGAGGAAATGTTGTGTCATTTTTACCAGAATATATATTTCTTTTTTTTCTTTTTTTTTTTTTTTTGGTTCCAGTTGTAGAAAACAATGAAATAGACATTTATGCCCCTCACAAAGTGATAACCCCCACCCCTGATTTACTACCCCTTTGATGTCATACAGAGCTGTTACAATTCCATTGACTATATTCCCTGTGCTGCAGCATAAAATATACTTGTAGATTTTGAATGTTTTAGGGAAACCTAGAAAATTAAGTGATATTTGAGCTATCACCAAAAAAAATAAAATAAAACAACAACTTAGCCACCCAATAAAACAATTAAGACATACCTAAATGCTAAATTTCTAATCTTCTTTTCTTATTTCCATCTCTTATTCATTTTTTTTCACATAGTACATTCCACTAGAACAAATCTCCATTTCCTTAAATCCTAAGACTTGTTCAAAAGGTGCTTTTGTCTATAAGACACCCTTACCCATTCTCAATAATTATATTACTAACCAACTTTCTCATGGTTAAGCTACTTAACACACTCAAATGCTCAAGGCCTTACAATAACAAATGTTTGTTTTTCAAAAGGCTTATTTATTTAGTTTTTAGAGCAGTTTTAGGTTCGCAGCAAAATTTAGAGCAAAGTAGAGCGATTTCCATATACTTGCCTACTCACACACAGCCTCCCTCATTGTCAGTACCCCCACCAATCCCCACCATGATGGCACATTTGTTATAAATCATAAACCTGCCTTTACACGTCATCATCACCCAAAGTTCATGGTTCATGTTTGGGTTTATTCGTGGTGTTTTACATTATATGGGTTTGGACCAATGTATGATGATATGTATCAATTGTAGAGTATCATGCAGAGAGTTGCACTCCCCTAAAAAATCCTCTGTGCTCAGCCTATTCATCTGTCCCCTTCAACCCTTGGTGACTACTGGTCTTTTACCATCTTCATTGTTTTATCTTTTCCAGAATGTCATATAGTTGGACTCATACCCTATTTGGTCTTTACAGATTGAATTCTTAAACTTACTAATGTGCAGTTATAGTTCCTCTATGTGTTTCTACGGCTGGATAATTCATTTCTTCGTAGTACTGAACAATAGTTCATTATCAGGATGTACCCCAGTTTATCTATTTTTCTGCTGGAGGATATCTTGGTTGCTTACAAATGTGTATGTTTTGCTCAAGTTCCATGAGGATAGAGGGTGAGCTACAGTTGTCCTGGGCTCTGTGGGCTTTGCAATCTGGAATCCACGTGATTGAGCATTTTAGAGTCCAGACTGGAGGACCTATGTCTGGCACATGATGATCTCATGGTTGAAGGGTGGAGCAAAAAGGCCCCCTCTATGTCAGACAATGTCATTTAGAACTTTTGCTGTGATGCTCAAATGTCATGTCCAGTCACAGCCCATTGGCCAAAGTCTTTTTCATTCCCCAGTGAGGCCGTTGGGTGGAAAAGCAGGAAAGAAAGGGAAGACCAGCATAATTGTGACTATATATTACAATCCATCACTGTGATTGAATTTTAATAGAGCAGGTTGATCCTTTTTTATTGTCCTATATATTTTTTTATTCTCTAAAAAAATCATTCCAGTTTTCAAAGAGGCAGTTAGATACAACACATGCATGTGCACACACACACACACACACACACACACACAGTCAATCACCAAAAGCTCATCTTCATATTTACCATAACTAAAATGTCAAATAATAAACATTGGCTCCCTAAAGGATGGCGTTTTATTTGAAGTGTTGATAGTATTAACCAATTAGAGCAAGAATTAAATGAATCTCTAGTTTGTGTTCAGTGAATATAAGATTTGGAAGGAGAGTCTGTTCCATGAACATTATCTCTCCTGAATCTAGAATTGTTTTTAATACATGCCCGGCAATTCTCAGCTTTAGTCACTGTCAAATATGTATTTCTTGGTAAGCTTATGACCATTCCCCAGTCTTCATTGTGAGACACCTTACATATCCCATTGATAACTCAAACACACTTGTGTAAAACTGAAGTTTCAAACCCAAATAATTAATATAGAAATTTTTATGTTAGAACTATGAGGCAGTATTCTATAATTAGCATTTTAAATGGTATCATTTGTTACATTTTACTGTCAAACATTTGTCTCACTGCCTTCTTAACCTATGAACTAAAAACTCAATTATGGTTATAAAATACATGTGAAGACTTTAAACATGGTTCAAAATATAGATTTGTACTAATTAAACATCATGCATTCAGAATTTAATTAAGCAGAGAAAATACAAATGAAAAGAAATATTGATAACAATATTAGAGTAAAACTTTTGAAAGTAATGTTTTAAAGAGAACTGTGATAGGAGATAGAAAGTTTTGGGGATATCATTAAAGGAGGGACAACATCTCATCTTTTCTATTTTTCATTAAGCAGTTTCTAGTGTGTTATGAATTATAATCCATTTTAGTAAATATTTAGTAAATATTTGTAAGCTTACTGATATGAATGTGAAAGAGAAAAGATTGAGTTATATGGGTTAAGATTAAAGATTAAAAGTTATATGAGTTGCCCTAAAGGTATTAAAGTTTAATTTGACACTTACTGATCAGCAAACATCAGCCAGGAAATCATCTTGGAAAGTTCTTAGAAATTGAATGTAATTATTACCTAACCCCACTTCACTATATCCATGTGACATGGACTGTACCAGATATGGCGGACCTGTGTTTCTGGCTAGAAGCAACAATGCAGATCATAGTAAGAGCATCTGAGGCTCATTTGATGTAGATAGATCTTCAACTGTGGTTAACTTAAAAGAGAAGTAGGGTTTGCTTGAATTATAAAGAGAAAGGAAGTGAGCCTCAGGTATCTATTCAGTGAACTTGTTTTTGTGGTCTCCTACAGGGGAGAACACAATGAGTTACTGTCCTACTCAGAACACACCCCATACAAGTCACATGACACAGCAAAGGTGAAACCAAATTCAAGGTTATACATGGAGACATAATAGGTTTCTTCAGATGAAATTCAACATACAAGGGCAATCAAGGTGTTAAACATAGGTGGTAGAAGTACCAAATTCCAAGTTCTGAAAATAAGCTCTAATTAACTAAAGGAACCAAATGTTGAAGTCTTAGAGGGGGAAGTTTAGTAGAGCTTAACATAATTGTTGAGGATTTGGTTTCCTTCTCTTGGACTATTTTTTCTAAAACATTCTTAAACCTTTCTTAAAGCCTTTTAAAATTTATTGGGACTTCTTTTCAGCAATTTAGCAGGAGTGATTCAGGAATGATAGAAGTGGGATTTATGCATAAATAGCTTAAAAGGTAGATGAAAACTGAAAAACAAACATGAAACAAATGGGTGTAGAATATGCAAGTAGTTTAAAGAAGGGAAAAGTGAGAGTTTTGTGTATGTGTGAAACAGAGCAGTGCAAACATTATAACAGGCATGGTGTTATAAGAGCTGTGTTTGAGAATAGAAGGGACCGAAAGCCTGCAAATATGCTTAGAAGAAACAGATATTAGAGAAGGAGACTTTGAAGATACAGGAGAAAAACTGTTGGAACAATGTCCTTGTCTTCTCTTTGCTGCTTGGGTCGAAGTCATGGAACCATATTTGGTGGCTCTTTTTTATCACAACCCACATACAGTACATCAATTAACACTATCAGTGCTTCCCTCAAAATAAATCCTGAATCTTACCGGTTCTCTGCTGCTAACACTTCTCATTCTGAGTACTGTTGTAACCTTCCAATTGACCTCCCATTTCCCCACTTTACTCCCAAAGATCTTTATTGTACATATTGGTCTTAGCCTAAAGCAGATCCCGTTGTGCTCTATTCAAAAGGCATAATGGCTTCCCATCATACTTAAAAAACCAAATCCACTGTATGGTAAGATTCCTGCCTGTTTTCCATGTTTTTCATTTGTTTATTTATTTTGTGTGTTTTGTTTTTTTTTCTTGGCATATTCACCCTCACTCACTTCACTCAAGCCTCTTGGCTTTTGAATGTTCCTTGAGCCTGTCAGCTATGTCTTCACTCAGATCTTTTCTATTTGCTCTCCCACCAGCCTGTTTTGCCACATAACTAACTCACTCCTCCATTTTTTCAGGACTTTATACAAATACTAGCTTTTCAAATAGGCTTTCTCTGATCATAAGAATCATTATCATCTTACATTACAGTATTTTTCTTTATAGTACTTATCGCTACCTGACATTATCATGTCTGTTTATACAATTATGTAGTAGGTATTTACTATACTATCTTGTCCCAATAAGGGCAGAAAACTATTCTGCTTGGTATTGGACTAAATGAGCAGCACCCTGAAGTTTATATATAAGCAGGACATCTTTAAGAAACAAAATACAAAACTATGCATAAAAGTAAGTTACAAAACTGAATATTTATTAGAAATGAAAAGGCAATCACAGACTTGTTTTTAATTATTTTAGTCAGCTTTATTGAAGTATCACTTATGGACTATAAAATTTCTAATTTTAATTGTGAGTTTTAATGGCTATGTGGTCTAACAATATCCACCCCAATCACAGTATCACCCCCAAACTGCCCTTATGCCCTTTACAGTCAATCAGCCCACCCAGCCACTAGCACTCCCAGACCTGGGCGGCCTCTTATCAGGTATCAATCCTAGTTGTGCATTTCAAGCTTTGCATATGAATGGAATCAGGCAGCATGTAGTCTGGCTTCTTTACTCAATGTTTGTGTCTGGCTTCTTTACTCAATGTTTTTGAGATGAATCAATGTTTCAGTTGTTCCTTTTTGTTCAGATAACTTCTAGAAGAAGCTCATTAGCTGATCCCTAAATAATAGATGGAAGTTAGACGCTAAAAGTTGATAGAAAGGTTACAGAATAGTAAGTCTGAACGTGGGAGGAGGTGTGGTACACTGAGAAAGGTGGGAGTAACACGAAATCTGGAAGCACTGTGTGAGCAGTACATGGGTTTTTGAGGAGACAAGTGGGGTCCATGTAAGAAGGTATGGTATATGTACGTTATCCTATAGCGTTCAGATATTGTCATGCAAACTAGGTGGAGACATGGCAGGGTTTTCCGTAGTGGACATGACAATTTTGCATTTTAAAAAGCTCCCGTTAGTAGCCATGTACAAAACAGATTACTGAGACTCAGTTGACACCAGATGCCAATTGGAAATCTGTTGCTATAATTGAGGTGAGAAATGATATAACCTTGAGCGGAGCTGGTGACAATGAACATGAAAACACAAAATTGAGCAATTACTATTAAATAGATACTCTGCTATGTTTTTTGGAATAGCAGTTAGAAATCATAATCTTTCAGTAATAAAGAGCTCATATTATTGCTAGAAACTAACAGGTAAACAGACAATGTAGAGTGCAAAGTATTATATTAACTAGATGTGTTTAAAGAACACTATAGTTCCTCACACAGGCAGAAATGGTAACAGACCTGAGGGTCTGTTCAGACACTGGAATGAGAGAAAGAAGATTTATTTTACACTCTTGTCCTTATCAAACATATTTACCCATTCTATCCTTTCTATGTCAGATTTGTAACATGTTTCCCAAATGTGCCTTTCCTCTCATCCATTTTCACTACTAGAAAATCAGCTCAGTGTATATATACATCCTCCATGAGGATTTTTCTGCTGGTTTTCTTCTTTGGAGTTCCTCCTTGGAGTACTTTGGAGTTGAATATGTACTTATCACTAGCTAGTCTCCATGCGAGTTTTGTCTTCCCTGTTAAACTCTAAAGGTTTTTAGTCTCTTCACAGGATTTAGCTCCTCACTAGTTAGTTTGTCTGCAATAAGTGTACTTGATGGGTGAATGGAGAAATGGATGGAGATAAAGGACCACTGGTGTAGTCTCACAACTAATCCCTAGTATTATTGATTTAGGAAGAAAACATGTTATAAAAATATGATTGTCATCAGAATGATGAAATCAGTTGGATTCTCAAGGCGTATGGGCATTTTTCAGTACCAACATTCTCTTCCTATAAAACAATCACTTGATTAAAGTGTTGCTATCCTCAGAGGAAATACGTAAGACATCACTGGAGGGCCAGTTCATACAGAAAATCAAACATATTTACAAAAGAAGCTTTATTGTCATTCTGGGCCTCACAAGTATCTATTTACCATTCTCTTTCCTAATCTTTACATCACAATATCCATTATTCTTTCATTGTGAAACTGTCTATAACATCCCTAATTTGGTATCATGTCCTTTAATCTTTTGTTTTCAGTATTTTCACATTATAATCTTCTACTCCCCTTTCTCCTCATTATGTTAGTTGACCTTCTTACATCCGTGGATTAGAATCATTATGCATGTGAGATTCCTAGCAATTACTGCTTTGAGTGTTAATAAGTATTTATTCTGATTGTATTAAGAATAATGTCATGATGATGTTGAATTATAGAAATGTGTGAATTGGTGGTGGGCCTCAAAAGACAAAGCCTCTGAAACTGTTGCCAAAAGCAAAAGTAAATATGGCTAGCTTCTTTAACAGTCCTTACTAAAAATAATCATACACAGGTTGTTAAATAAAAGTACTAAGGAAAGTAAGTTTTCACCTACAGTGAGAAGAGTTATTAGGTTGGTGCAAAACTAATTGTGGTTTAGAAGGTTAAAAATAATTGGAAGAACTGCAATTACTTTTGCACCAACCTAATAGAAGGATAAAGAAATATGACATTCTCTCTACCATTTCTGGGTGAAAATTGTTCTAATAGCTCCTAAACACTTTTTTAATGTGTTTATTTTCTTTAAAAGAATGTTCCGCAGCCCTAGCTTAGAATAACTATGACATTTTTTTCTTTCCCCTAGAGATACTAGATAAATGGCTCTAATGGACAGAAGTGGTTTGTTCCCTAACCTAAGACCACGTACAGACACACAGATTACTAAAAAATTTATAATCATGCCTAGGTATGGGATTCTAAGTCATGAATGTGAATAACAGTTGGTCTCAAATATCAATAAAATGAAAGGCTAGCGACACAGAATATAGCTAGAATGCAACATGATGACTGGCTTTAGAGCAAGTGAGTTGTGTGAGAATTTTTTTTCAAATGAAGTGTTTGGTTAGGTGGTCAGCCCACTTAGATCCCAGTAGCGAACAGTCTGCCAAGGTATCAGTCGGTAAGCTTGTACATTGCCAATTTTCATGAGTTCTGTGATGAAAGAAACTTGTAATGCTTTTCCAGTCACTGAAATAGGTATTAGTTTTAAAAATGTGAACTAAGAAATGAAAATTTGGGGGATTTCCATTTTACCCTCTGCTACCAACTACTGTGAGGCCTCTATTAGAGAATTTTAACCTCATTGCATGTTTTTAATATGTATGATGAAAACGATAATGACGGAGAATTCCTGAGGTCATGCAATTGACTAGCATTTATAAAATGCTTTAAAGAGAGGTGCCACGTGAGAACAAATCGTTTAATGTAAACCAAGAGACAGCTTAAGCATACCATCTGAAGGAGAACACTGTATTCACCGAAATAGCTGGATGTGCTAAAAAAGACAGCTGGAATTTAAAAATAAAAGTTTAAAAATCTGGCATTTAATCCAGAATTCACAGGATATGCAGATCGCTAATTATCATGACTTTGCTCTTCAGAGCATATTGTAACAAGCTATAAGTTTTATTTTGATCATTCTTTTCAGTGACTTGGCTTCCACCCACAGAAGAAAGAACAAAATAAAAGATCTTCCAATCAATCCATTGCAATAATACCATATTCCCCCAAATTAAATATATATATATGTGTGTGTGTGTGTATATATATATGCACTCCATATATATGTATATATATACATATGTATATATATGTGTATATATGTGTGTATACACATATATATGTATATATATGTATATATATATATATATATACACATATATATATATATACATATATATGGAGTGCCAAAAACTGTGTACAAGTGGACACTTTGGTCAGCGTTGCTCAAGCAGTAGTTCACTGTAATCAGAAGTGTCTGGCCACTGACTACTTTGAGCACCTCTTAATTGTAGAAGTCAAACGTGACTTGTATTCATCTTTTGTTATCGGTATTATAATTTTAATAGTTTTTCTTTCTTAAAATGTGTATACATCTATTTAGCACCCTCTTTAATTGCAAGAGATGGTTAGGCAGGCAGAAGAAAAATGGAATGATCTGAATCTGAATGACCATCTGAATGATCAATAAGAAGTGAATAAGAAAGGAGATAAATGACTTCCTGTTTAAAGTGAACCACAAAGTGACGTACAGAGGATGGTAGAGCTGACAGCCATGCTTAGTAATAACGTGGAAAAACAGGACTCCCAGCGAGTCAGCAGATTGGCTCAAGTAGGATGAAGAGGAGCATTCTGTATGTACCCTGTCTCTGCCACCTTGTCTTGAGCGCATCCCTGACAGCTACTTCCCCATCGGGGACAAGGAAAGCAGCAGCGCCATCTAAACGTTAGAGAGCAGCCCCAGCGCAGTACCACCTGGTGCCCTCAAGGCTGGGGAACTTGTGCCGATGAGCACAGATGGGTCCACGGGCCCCAAGAGTCTCTTCCTGACTTTGTCCCTTGTTCTGACTTGCAGGCTCCTTACCATAAATGGTGCCATCAGCCAGATAGAAACAGTTGTGTACCATTGGAACTCCAATGAATTTTAATTAAAAAAGAAAAAAGTGTGCAATTCAGAAAACCTAAAAAAAAAAAAAAAGTTGTGTATTGGGAAGAGGTACAAGAGCCATTCCTTGGTTGATGGCAGAGACTGAGCTTGGTAAGTGGGTGAATAGAAATTGATTGACTTATGACAGCACTGAAATCTTTTGGCCTTGAGACATGCCCACTTCCACCCCTTCTGTTCTCTAAAATCAAGGGTAATTGATTGCCACAGAAACTCATGGTCCTAAGGGAACAAAAGTTCATAAGGGTTATTCATCGTATAAGTGTAGGGCCTACATACTATGAAGCAATGATCTCAGGTAGAATTGCCTATGCCAATGTAACAAATAAATGAGAAAAAAAAAGAATCTAAAATAACATAATAAATATTCTCAGAAAAATAAAAGCAACATCGAAACATGAAGCAGAACCAAATAAGGTAGAGTAAAATAGATATAAAGGGTACGTTAATAAATATAAAATATATGAAATAAATGACACAATGGATGGGTTGAAGAGCAGAGTGGATAGATATATTCGAAGAAAAAGATAGTAAACTATATAATCAAAATATATAGCAAACTATATAATCAAACTCTTGCAAAACACATGAGGAAGATATGAAAAGATGGAAAGAAGGGAAGACAAGTTAAAGGACACGATAAAGTAAAGTAAAAATACTTTATTTTTAAAATAAAGTATTTTAAAAATAAAATACAGAGGTATCAAAGTAACAAAGAGAATAAATCGAACACAGGAAATATTTAAAAGATATTAAACTAAAGAGATAAGTAACTTCAGGTTGAAAAGGTTGGAAGAGCCAAAGAAAACTGCTAACAAAATACATGTTCTAGTGAAAAGAGAAATACTCTAAAATAGTCTAGAAAGAAAGAAAGAGGAACAAAAATGATAACAAAACTTTTCTCATATAACGCCAATTGAATAGGAAATCTGTGTATCTACGGAAGTAAATAAAAAGACAGTGGAATTATAGCTTCAACATACTGAAGAAACATAAAATTTTAATCTATAATTTTATATTCAATTAAAGTATATTTTCTTATAGAAAACATATAGTTGGCTCTGTTTTTTACTGCACTCTACAATCTCTGTCTTTACTTGGTATATTTGCACTTTCATGTTTAAAGTGATTATTGATATATTTGATTTAATGTCTATCACGTTTGTGGCTGTTTTCTACATACCACATTTATTCTTTTTTCTGTTTTCCTTTCTTCCTGCTTTCTCTGGTTTTAATTGAGCAATTTATATGATTCCATTGTATCTATTGTTTTGGGTATCAACTATCCTTTTTTGAATTTGTTGTGTTTGCCCTACAGTTTCCAATAGTATACATTTTTTACCTAAGTCCGCTTTAAGATAACACTGTACTATTTCACATGTAGAACTTTTTAATGAAGTATTCCCAATTACTTCCATCCATTACAACACTGCCTTCATTCATTTCACCTATCAATATGCTATAATCACCCAGTATATTGTTACAATTATTACTTGAAACAGTTAAATTTACATCAACTAAGAATGAGAAAAATAAGATTTCACTTTATCTTCACTCATTCTTTCTACTTCTCCAACGGTGTTATTTTCTTTATGTAAATCTGAGTTTCTGACATTATTTTCATTATCATTTCTTGCAAGGATGGTTTGGTGGTAATAAATTCCCTCATTTTTTGTTTGCTGTGGAATATCTTTATTTCTCCGTTTTGAATGATAATTTTGGTGGATGCACAAGACTGTGAGTTATTATTGTCGTTTCTTTTTTACTTACAACACTTCAAATATTTCACTTCACTCTCTTCTTGTCTGTGTGGTTTCTGGTGAGAAGTCCTATGTAATTCTTATCTTCCATGCTCTACAGATAAAAATTTTACCCCCTGTGGCTTCTTTAAAGATATACTCTTTGTCTTTAGCTTTCTGTAGTTTGAATAAAATATGCATAGGTAAAGATTGTTTTTCTTCTTTTTTCTTTTTTTTAAATTCTGGTTGGTGCATGATGGTCTCTGAGCTTCCTGTATCTGTAATTTTGGAAAATCGTCAACCATTAACATTTCAGAAAGTTCTTCTCTGTTCTCTATTCCTTCTCCTTCTGCTATTTCTATTGTGTATGTGTTCCACCTTTTGAAATTGTCCCACAATTCTTGAGTGGGGTTGTTTTTTTGTTTGTTTTGTTTTGTTTTTTGTTTTTTATTCTTTTTCCCCTTTGCATTTCAGTTTGGGAAGTTTCTCTTGACATATGTTCAAATTCACTGCTTCTTTCTTCAGCCATTTACTGATGGATGCATCCAGCAAAGACATTCTTCATTTCTGCTACAGTATTTTTTCTTTATAGATATTTTAGTACGTCCGGGACAGTATAACAGAGGTCACAGACTGGGTAGCTTAAACAATAAACATTTATTTTTCACAGTTCTGGAGGCTGGGCATCTGAGATCAGGGTGCCAGCATGGGGGATTCTTGGTGAAGTTTCTCTTGCAGGCAGCCGTCTTGTGGAGTCCTCGAATGGCTGAGAGCAAAGAGAGAGAGAGCTAGCTCTCTTCTTCTTCTTATAAGGACACTAAATCCCATCACGAGGGCTCCACTCTGACCTAACTACCTCCCAAAGACACCACCTCCAAATATCATCACATTAGGGGTTCAACATATGAATTTTAAATATTCACTCCATAGCACTAGTGTTTCCTTTTGATTTTATGGTTTCTGAATTTCTACTGGCATCAGCTATCTGATTTTACATGTTGTCCACTCTTTCCATTAGGCTTTGATGTATTTTTTTTTTTATAATTCCAATATCTGTGTCATATTAGAGTCTGATTCTCATGCTTATTTTATCATTTCAGATTGTGATGGATATTCTTCTTACCTTCAGCATGTCTTACAATTTTCTGTTGAAAACCAGGCGTGATTTGAAATGTATTAGAAATTGAGGTAAATAGGCCTTCCATGTGAGGTTTTATGTTAATTTCTGGGAGTTAGGCTAGTTTAATGTTTGCTGTATCTATAGTTACTGTGTTCTCTAGTATCCTTAATTTTTTGTCTCTCCTCTTGACTTTGATAACAACATTAAGAATAAAATAATCACTAGATTATTTCAATAGATACAAGAAAATGATGTCTTAATACTCAATAAGTTTATATTAAAACTCTCAGTAGACTGGAAATAGAAGAAAATTTGATAAAGAACTTGGTACTCTATGTATAAGAAAACTCTAACACAGACTCATGCCCCTACAGCTGCCAGGGACAGACATGATTATTATGTTCAAGTCACTCTTCTTATTTTACTTTCTTTATGTGGAAACTTACATCATTAATTTAACTCATCACACATATTTAAGAGAAGAAATTTTTTGAAGTATTTTGTTTATAGTAGTAACATTGAAAAGATATTAATAGTTGCTATTGTCTTTACTTTTTAAGCAGTAATGGTGGCACTACCATAGAAAAATAAAGGTAACAACTTGTTAAGAAAAGACTAAACTGTTATTATATGAGATAAATAAATAAAAAATATCAGGAAATGGAATGCTGCTGTGTTGTTCTTCAGCCATAAGTTTCTCAGTCAGTGCACCTTCTTTTTCCAGGGTATTTAGTTGTATTTAGAGGGAGAAGCCAGGGAAACTGATTCTATGCTAGCCAGTTTGCAGCCAGACTACACTGGTGGTTATTTTCTTTCATCACATTATAAGTATTATCCTGCTTTCTTCTCTTTCCCATTGTTGTTACCGTTGTTGAGAAAAGGGCTTTGAGCAAACTCTTACTTTGAAGGTGATGTGTGTTTTTCTTGAGATGATTTTACGATTTTCTATTTGTCTTTGGGTTTTTGCAGTTTTGCTAAGATTCTCTAGATTTGTTTTTTGATTGTGTGTTTGGTTTTTTAATCCTATTTTGACTTTTCTGGAACCTGTGAGTCTGTAAGTTAGGGTCTTCAATCAGTTCTGGAAAATTCCCAAGTGTTTTTTTCTCAAGTTTTCTCTCTCTCTCTCTCTCTCTCTCTCTCTCTCTCTCTCTCTCTCTCTCTCTCTCTCTTTCTCTTTCAATTAAACATATGTTAGAACTCCTCACTCTATTCGGAACGTCTTATAATCCTATTTTAAATACTTTTTTTTTCTCTTTGTTCTATGATATGTATGAAGCCTTCTCTTCTGTTTTCTACTTTACTAAGTGTGAAGCTCACATGTATGCTATTGACAGATTCTCTTGGATTAAAAATTATTTCAAATTTTAATGTTATGCTATACAAACAACATTGTAAAATAAATTGTACCTATGTTTTTTATCATATTTATCAAATATGAGATGCTATTGAGAGTAAGTTATAATAAAATGTAAAATACATGGGTGCCAAAAAATGTATACACATTTTTAAGAAAGGAAAAACTATTAAAATTGTAATGTGCAATATATACCAATAACAAAAGATGAATACAAGTCATGTGGGTACATTTTTTGGCACCCCCAGTATATCCCAACTTAAAGTGAAACAAAACAAATATGACTTAGAGTCAGAAAACAATGGTAGTGCTAAATCCCCTTCCATTCATAGTTTTTCCATCTCTGATAATCTCTCATAAGAAAAAAATGTCAATAAGACCTTTATAGAAATTTTCTAAAATGGTGACATAATATATGTAGGACTTCTTGTTCCTTGTCCTCCTTCTATCCTCATTTCCAGGCAACTTGTATTTGAAGCAGCACCCTCCTTCTTTATCCTAACTTCTCCTCCGATCGGAGGAGATTTGACCAACCCCCATCAGTATAACACATCTATTCTATACATTCTATGGTATTTACATCGTAAGTCTCACAAAGAATCCAAACAAATGCCTTCATAAGGAAGAAATTTCTGGCAATAGGAATATCTGAGAAAAACTAGTTAGGGAATGAGGAAGCCTGGGGAAAGTCATATTTTAGTGGAGAGATAGCATCACTGCTTCTTCATAAGGGGCCAGTTTGTTACAATAGAGCTAAGTATTCTTGTTTTATAAATACTGTTGGGGTTAATGATTATTTTCCTGATTTCAGAGTGAGTACCTACTTTATTTATTTATTTATTTATTTATTTATTTATTTATTTATTTATTTATTTATACGTTATTTATTTATTAAAGTTTATTGGGGTGACAACTGTTAGCAAAGTTACATAGATTTCAGGTGTACAATTCTGTATTACATCATCTATATATCATATTGTGTGTTCACCACCCAGAGTCAGTTTTCTTTCCATCACCATATACTCAATCCCCTTTACCCTCATCTACCACCTCCCTCCCCCTTTACCGAATGATTTCACTGATATGTGGTATATAAAACTGAAAACAGCAGAAACAAGAAAAACAAATGAAGAAACAAAGTTCATAGACAGAGACAATAGTTCAGTGGTTACCAGAGGGTACTTCATTTTTTTAAAGTACACAGATTGACTGCTCAAAACATTTTTCCAAAACTCATCTTCTCCCACTATTCTATTGTACTATCAAAGAAAAGAAAACATCACTACCTAAGCTCTTTGGAAAACTATTTCATAATAGCACAACAAAAATAAATGGCTTACATATTATTATATATGTATAATAATTTATAAAGTAGAATCACAATTTTAAAGAGCTTTCAAACTAGCAGTAGGGCATGATTACAATGAGAAAGCTTTTAATTATGTTGTAAAGGTCTGGTATTCCAGGAAAATGTCACTTCAAAATAAACTTCTAACAGTTAATTATCAGTGATATTTAACTTGTACAAAAATTAAATATCACCATATAATCCCGTGATCATTTTATTGCTTTTGTAGACATTTTAATATTTTAAGGGTTTCCAAGTAACAATGAAAACGGCTTGCCACTGAGCCCACCTCTTAGTTTGGTATGAAAAAATTCTTGTGCTTTGTTTTACAAGTCGAATTAAAAAAAAAAAAAAAAGAAACATGAGAAAAATAGTGCATTATCACCAAGAAATAAACATAAGATTATACAGTATCCTTTAAGTTGTTAAATACCCAATAATTAGTTTTAAATATGAAATATAATACTAACTACAAAACATAATTTCCCAGTTCCAGTGAGAGCCTAGCCAAGATCATATCAGTAAGAACTGATAACAGCTGTTTCAGAAGTGAAATCCTGTGAATAATGTGAAGTTTATGAGCAGTTGCATGTTTTGTGGTTGAAGTGACAAATGCTCTATATTATTAACCTTATATATGTAAAATAAAAATTGTATAAAATACAGTATATAAATGAAAATATAAATATTTTGAGAATAAGCATAAAAGACAATTATTCCTCATTGATTTGAATACTTAGTAGGAATTTGATTACTGGAAGTACAAAGAAGTTGTACATGTAATATATACTGTGTACTATATGTATGTGTACTATGTGTACTATGTAGAAACTACCTCATGTTTCTACATTTCCATGTAGCAGACTATATGGATATTCTACATGGACACTCTGGACTTGACCGAAATCAGTGCCATGATAACAAGTAACCACAAGAACAAGTTCAACCAAACAATCACTGGCCTCAGTAAACATGCTTCTGCAATTCATCCCAGCAGTGACAGTCTGTTAATCCTGAATATTGGCCAATCAGGAGCAGGCTCATTCTAATAAACACACCTCTGTCTCACTTCACACACAGCAGTCTTACTTCACTAACTGTGTTTCCACAGAAATGGCGACCTGTGTAACGCCTGGAAAACCACCATCCCTTTAGATATGGAGTGCATTTTACTCTATGAATACTAAAAAGAAAATGTAAGATATGTGAAGACCCTTAATGTACTGATGTCTAGTTTTCCAGTTTGACCAGCAGCATTCTCTTGAGTTTCTCCCTTTAACATTTTAACATTGCTCCCTTATTCTTTAAGAACTTCATTTTGGGATTAACACCATGTTTCCCCAAAAATAAGACCTAGCTGGACAATCATCTCTAATGCGTCTTTTGGAGCAAAAATTAATATGACTCAGTATTACTATATTATGTTATGTTGTTATGTTATGTTATGTTATATTAATTTTTGCTGCAAAAGATGCATTAGAGCTGATTGTGCACCTAGGTCTTAGTTTTGGGGACACATGGAAGTTAACTTCTCAACAGTGTGTGTGAAAATTGTTCATAGAGGAAGCTCTTTTAATTTTGATGCTTCTCAATTCATACCCCCTTAGTTACAAAGATCAAAACATTTATGTGACGAACACTCACCCTGTACCCAGTAATGTCCCATAATTTAAGTTTTATGTATAATACACCATTTAGTGAGACTGGCCATGTCCTTCCAAAAGGCATTTTTTAAAGGTAGTGACTCCTTCAAGCTTTCTGCTGGTGGATATTAACGCACATATTCAGGGAGAACTGGTTGTGATTAGTCCTTGGGGAATACTGGAGTCTAGAATGGCTGAATCACTGACTGTGTTAATCGTTTCCTTCCCTCTAAAGTGTAAATGTCCAGAGCTGAAAAAGCCCTCAGGACATCAGTACATTCAGTGCTGTCATAATTCTGCATGTTTATGGAAATAAATAATGGTGAGATTTCCAAATATTTTCATTGTTTTGAGCTGGAGGGCTAATCCAAATAAATTACCTGGCATACAACTGGAGGAAACCAGAATGAAGGAGCGTGAAGAATTTGTCTTTGCTCTGTCCACCCAGATTTTTGTTTAATGGGGGAAAGAATATTCAAAATAAAAATTATAATTGTCCCAATTGGCTAGGGTTTCCTATAGTTAGTTCTGTTTCATCTCTTGTTTCTTTAACCTAATCCTTTTATGAGTTTTATTAGTTTGTGATAAGATGAAATCAATAATGAGGATCAGGTATTTTGAGATGTTGCCACTGAGAACACATTGTTTATTAAAGCAAGGTGCATTTGCATAATGAATTAATATCTTATCATAAAACCGACATTTGATTAAAGAAAAATATGGCTAGAACAGAGGACATCCACGAGACGAACATCGAAAACAAACTTCTAGAATTTTCATCACCAGGCAAACATGTAAACAGGATATGTAATAAATAGCCAAGAAGTGTCAATGCCTAAGAAGAAAGATATACTTCTTTTCCGTCTGATTTTGTGTATAACTCAGACCGGAGACTACAAACCCCTATGTTGAACTGCCAAACTGTTCTCTCTGGTATTCTCTGTGCTTGCTCCATCATTTTCTCAACAGCTTCCCTACTTCCTGGAACTCCACAGCTGTACGTGCTCCAGACTAACACTGGCCTCAGGAAGCCACACCAACTACATCAGCCTTCCAAATCCTGATAATGAAGTTTTCCGACAGGAATTAATTACAACTAGGAAATGCAGCTGCAGCATATTCACATTGCTGAGGTGATATTTGAAAAGAGTGTTGGTTTCTTCCATTCATTGGAATTCATTCTTCCCACAAGACAAAGATGAATTATTTCCAAGCTTCTTCAGGATGAAACAAGAAAATACTATCTTAATGATTAAAACCAAAATGAAATAAATGAACAGAAAAATCTATAGATCCATAACTTTTATGTCCCTATAAACAACATGAAGTTATATTTTTAAGTTTCTTTGCTATGTGTCTTTTTTCTCTTTTTACTTCTTTTTATATGGCTCATTTTTTTCCACTTACTCAAATTTGTTTTTCATTCTAAGTGGACTTTCTTTTTCATTCTCAAAAGCAGTGCTGATATTCTTAATCTCAATATAAAACATATGAATCCTCTGATTTAGTTATATACATTTATTATTAGCTAGTATATTAGTATGTTATACTTTAAATTAAATACGGCATTCATTGAATTTCTTTTTAGTACTCTAAATATAGGAGATTATATTATGGTGAGTACCATCTATGAAAACTTTAGGACTAATTAAGGACAGAGTGACTTATAAAATGAGGAATGATTATGTGAAGAAATAATTTATTATGAGAGAATTTTCTGCAAGTGTTACTTCTTGAATTCAATAATTCCTGCCCTTTCTTTTCCTTTACTCGCTATCTATTGAATTCCTTTCTCAAATTCTATTAATTACTTGTCTAATTACTAAACACTTGAGGTTTTCAAATGAAGTGAATCTAAATGTGAATATTTAGAAAAAAGGGGAAAAAATCTAAGATTTTATCATGTGCAGTTATTTGTAGATGATAGCAAAATGCAGTCACAGATTTAATCATCTCTTCTGTAGATGAATGTCACTCCCTGTGAGTAAATTTTCATGGCAGCTAATTGATATTCCCGAGTATTAGATTCATAAAACTGTGCTACTCTAGAGTGCCTTCGATCTGAACTATTACTTGCACTCAAAAGGCTAACTCATTTATACTGCTAAAACTTCACTTTCTTCCTCTGTAGAGTCTTAGATTAATAAAACAGGAGTTAAGAATTTTTCGTCCAAACTATATACAACATAACATCTGCATAGGATTTTATGTTTTTCAAAGTGATGAAACGTATGTTCTTGAATCTCCTCAACAACTCTAGAGGTGGGAAGATCAGATATTATACTTCTTAATTTGCAAATAATGAGACTAAGAAAAATTATAGTGACTTTCATAGAGTACTATAGCATCTACCGAGAACTAAGAAAATCGCTGTTTTTCCAAAGCATAATATAATATTTTAAAAAATAAAATTAGATTTTTTTTGTATTTACTTGATTCAGTCTTCACCTCTTCTGTATACATATTCAGAAACTTTGTAAAATTGATTCTTGACCTCTATGGTATGTAATTAGATAACTGTTAATGTTTATATATATCCTAATATATTGTTGAATTTCTGCCTATTCTATTGTTTAAATATTTGTATTTCTAGATACCAGGTTTTGCCTGAATTTGTCATTATAGAAAGTGGTATGTTTTACAACAGTGAGAATAGCTAACTCACAGAATCACAAAATAACACAATGTAGTTTTCTATTCATATTGATGCCTTTGGATGAACGCACATTATTAGTCTCTACAGTTCAGTTTGACCACCTTAACCCAGTTATAAAGGTTAATATATGATGTAGTGCTGGTCAGTTTGAGCCCCCTACCTGCCTGGCGCTAGCACTTGTTTCAGGATGGACAGGCAAGCCACAATAGCTCACCATTAGTCTGAAAAACTTTTGCTAAAACTCTTGAGATGAAGCTTGTATTGATCATAATTCTCCAGAGAACAGGACCAACACAGAGTGGGTATATATAATCAGAATAATCCTGACTCTTGGTATAGATTGTTCCCAGAAAATAAGAGTATATTTGAATTTGTATGTGAGTATTATGAAATTAGGGCCTGGAAAAAGTTGAATATGGACACAGAGACAAGCAGCCATAGGTTTTATAATAGCTTCAATAGGGAACCCTTAGAGTGGGTAAGATATACAGATATACCTCCCTACATAATATATTAAATTCACGGAAAACATTTTCTATTCATACCAATGTATCAGGAATTAAATTTTATAGATACTTTTCTAGACGATTAGACATGAGGAAGCAAATGGAAGTCTCTCATGCTTCTGACTTCTAAACCCATACCTGGTGCGATATCTCTTAGTGTGTTCATTCATGAGGCAGCTTTGTAAAATCATCAAGATTCCGGGTCCTTTGCTGGGACCCATGGTTTAAAATAATAAGTATTAAGAGGATAACTCAGATTTACTGAGCACTCACCAGGCAGCATTAAGTAAATACATTTAGTCCTCAAAATAATATTGGGATGTAAGAACCCCAAAAGGGATGGATGTGGGAAATCTGAAAGTTGAGATACTAATGATGTGACTGGCCTGGGAATCATCTGCTTCCTGCCTATATCTTCCATTTCTTCTAGTCCATTCCCCACCTTTCTCTTTTCAGCTCAGATACAGTATGCTTTTCTAAAGTCCTGTTGAAAATGCCTTTGCTCTCTTCTGCCTTAAGACATTCTCTTGTGTTCTTCTGTGTGGAATACTCCTGGTATTCGGACTGGCTATTTCCTGCTCATAATTTACATATAAGTATCTCAAATATAATTTCTTTTAAAGTAGTTCTGACTACTACAGAAATGTTAGGTTGTCTTTTTATATGCTTACTTAATGATGTATATTCTTCCTTACCAACATTTCCTACTCTTCTGAATACGTATTAATTTATTTTCTGTCATCCCTGCATGTCTATAAGCCATATAAGATTAGGAACCATGTCTGCTTTTTGCTTTTTTTTTAAATCTCTTTATCTCAAATTCTTGACACAGTACTTAGAACAGATCCAGCATTCAGAAATAATAGTTGACTTATAAACTCTGGCTACCAAAGCCCTCTAGTTTTACAGACCTAAAGGCTATTATTTCCAAAGTTGATATAACTTACATAGGTTTATATAATGTAAAACATGTGACTTCTACCTCTAGTTATGGCAAAGTAACTGGTGGCAGACTAAACTATCCACTGTGAACAAACGTAAAATTGGACAAAATATACAAAACGACTGTCTTCAGCACTAGACAGTTGTCCATGTGAGAATGTAACTCCTGACAGAAGGGAAACGTGTCCAGTCCCACAGTTGTCTTGGCCGTTGGCCTGGGACAGTGTCCTGACCTTGGGGCATCAAGCTGGGGTCCAGTCTGCATATACTATTCCAAAGGTGTTGAGAACAGATCAAGATCGGGGCGGCTTATGTGTTTGAACTCTGCAGAGGAGGGTACCAAAACAGAGGGAACTGCAAAGAGGGGATGCCCAGAAGCTACTGTGGGCGTCCCAGGAGTACTTGGCTGAAGGATGTGCTACGCATATGCACGTGAAACTCTCCAAGGCTGACCATCTGTTATTGGGCTGAGTCACTAAAAAACTAGAAAACTGTTTGAGATCTTGGCGTTCCAACCCAAGTCGAGTGGAGAAACCACCGTAACACCTCCTTAGCACCCTGAGCATCAGAAAGACTGAATTTAGGAGTAAGAACTATGTATACAATAAGACCGACTCTAGATCTTCACTGCATAGGTGAAAGCCATGCCTTCACTAGCTCCATGGGGAGAGACAGTTCAGAAATTGAGCCCAGCTAAAAGCTTGGGAAACAGCTTGAGATTTTCACAGATCACCTAACAAAGCACAAAATCAAGCATATAAAGTGGAAGCTTTATCAACATATATAAAACCACGTCTAGACACATGAGTGGTGAGAAGGGATGTCATGCGGTGCTTATTGCCAGCCCCAGTGGAAGACTTTTGGTGCACGACCCCACTGAAAGCAAAGAGAAAGAGGATACCTGGAAAGCAAGAAGAGAATAAAGACACATTATATGCTGCAGGACAAAATAAAAAATTATGTCTGCCCTCTCATCATAAACTGAGGAGTCCAGAAGTAAATGTAATGACCTTTTAATGGCTGACAGAAAAACAATAAAAACTATAAACCCCACATTCTATATTCAGTCATAATATCTTTCAGAAACAATAGTGAAAAAAATACATCTTTAGGTTTTTAGATGAACAAATGCTGAGTGAACTAATTGCTAATGGAAATTCACTGTAAGAAATGCAAAAGGATACTATTCAAGCAGATAACAGAACACTGTGTTATAAGCATTGATAAAGAGCACAAGTAAATGTAAAAGAAAATGTATTATTATTTTTCTGACTGATAAGTTTTCTTAAAAGATAACAAGTGATTTAAAGCCAGAGCAATCAAACTGAAAGGTGGATTTTATAATATACATAGTGATAAGTATATGATCAAGTACCAAGATGATGGAGTGACATAAGTCAGCATACTGTACTTTATTGTGTTTGCGATGGAGTGTAAAGTCGGAAGTGGGAAATGTCAGATGTAACACAAAAAAGGTAGAGAGTGAAGTAAAACATGGATAGTGTTGTGTGTGGAATGTGACGTGAAACAACATTGACTACAAATAAACTCAAAGTTAAGGATGAATATTGCGAGCCTTAAAGCAAACACTAAAAAAACTACTTCCAAAAAGTGCTGTTAGGAAGTCTATAGAGAACATAAAATAAAATACTAAAAATGTATTTCTGACTTCTGGATAGTTGAAGAAAACAGTTGCCACCTAAATGTATGCCTTCACACACAAGAAAACAAGACGAACAAAAAGAAAGATTATAGACAGAATGGGAAAGATTCAAAATAACTTAATAAAAAATGGAGAAAAGAAATTTTTCAAACCCCCTAAAGCACTTTCTCACATACTTCCTGTAAACTGTGTGGCAAGTGAGAGCTTTCCAAGGAAAGCCATGGGAAAAAGATGCAAGGGGCTTTCATCTGGCCTAAAATTGCTCTAAAACCACCGGAAAGACAAAGTCCACTCTAACTGGTAGGAAATGTATCTTTGTAAGTAATAGGCCTGATTACAGGGATGGGCATTTCAATTATGTGTGATTCGAGTGCCATTGTTTGAAAGGGGGAGCTTGAGGACAAAAAGGCAAGAAAGGAAAAGCCCCCTTTATCAACTGTGTGATGAAGCTGGAAAACACAGCAAAAGAGGGAAGTTTAGAGTCCTGCCACATGAAAAAATGTCGGTGGACGCTGAAGAGTTCCTCTCACCACAAAATAATAAAAGCACAAAGGAAACTGAACTTTGCTTGTAAAAGAAGAAAAAAATAAAAAAGGATTTTTATGAGTCACCCAGAATCCAGATTATAAAATTATAAGTTTACATTTAACCTACCCATTTAAAATTAAAAAGATTTTCTATTTTACTTGCAGAGTAAAAAACCAACTATATGTTGTAGATAAGAGAGACACCTAAGTGAAGTAATTCTGTAAGGCTAAAAAGGTATCTTGGGCTAAAAAGGTATCTTGGACAAATGGGAACAATGAGAAATCAGGTGTTATAAACCTTAAAACAGACTAAGTACAAGTCAATTCCAAAAGCATTACATATGATAATGAAAGACAATTTGTAATACAAAAAGCCACAATTCATTATGAATTGAATATCTGTGTGCCAAATATCAGTATCATATGAAGCAAAACTGTAGAAGATAAAAGAAAACATAGACTGAAATGCACTAACAACATGTGACTTTACCTCATCCCTCTCAGTATAAGACAACTTAATTGGACAAAAAATAATTAGAATGAAGATGATGTAATCAATATAATCAATAGGATGGGTCATAATAAAATACATGAAACTTTATACCCTCATCATATATTATGCCACAAAGAAATCCTATTATAGAAAAGCCAAATAAAGTAAAAATATTACAAAGGATACAACCTAATTTAAATAAAATAAAACTAGAAATTTTAATGTAAAATAGTGTCCCCTTTCTCTTCCTATTAAACAATCCTTGTGTGGAAGGGGAAATAGATCTAAAACTAAATAATTTCTTTAAATAATGATAAAAAGTAGCCTTTATATCATAATCTGTGGAATACCTTTAAGGCAATTATCTGAGGAAGACTCACAGAATAAGACTTTCATCAGTAAATATAAAGGAGTGAAAACAAAGAAGTAAATTCAGGTGCAATAAAACTAAAAGATCAACAAAATAAACCAAAGATATCATAAAGAATAAAATAATGAGATGAAAGCAAAAGCAAATGGCATAGAGAATAGAAACAGAATAGATTTAATTCTTGAATCAAAATTCTACTTTGGAGGGAAAATTATTAACAAAAGAGAAAAAAACTGTACACATTAATTGGTCAGTTGAAAAAAGGAGAAAGATCTAATGCACAAAATGACAAGAGAGAGAAATAACAACTGAAACAGGAGACATTTTTGAAATATCATACGAAAGTGCTTTGCAAATCTTTAACCAAGTGCATTTGAAAATCTAGAGTGAGCCCAGGAGAAACAGAGTGTTTCCTCCACAATTTCCGTGGAGGAAATATATTTAGTAAATATAAAAAAGACTGTATGATGGTTAATTTTATATGTCAACCTGTCTAGGCCATGGTACCAGATATTTGGTCAAACATTGTTCTAGATGTTTCCATGAAGGTGCTTTTTAAAAAAGAGATTAACATGTACATCAGTAGACTTTGAGCAAAGCAGATTACCATCCATAATGTGGTGGGCCTCATCCAATCAGTTGAAGGCCTGAGTAGGAAAAAACTGACCTTCTCCCACCCACCCACCACCACCACCAAAGGAAGAGGGAATTATTGCCAGCAGATAGCATTTGAATTTGAACTACAACATCAGCTCTTGCCTGGTTCTTCAACCTGCTGGCCTAAGCTACATAATTAAAGATTTGCCACTCTCCAGAATCTCATAAACTAAATAACTTAATACAGTCAATCAACACCTCTCTCTCTCTCTCTCTCTCTCTCTCTCTCTCTCTCTCTCTCTCTCTCTCTCTCTTTCTTTCGCACACACACACACACACACACACACACACACACCCTATTGGGTTTCTTTTTCTTTGGAAAACCCTAATACAAACTGAATTCTAGATGTTTCCAAAGAGAAATTTCATCAAGCCTGTTATCTTCCACTATGCTATAAATTGTTTCCAAATTTTGAAATAAAGAATGTTTTCCTACTTTATTTTTAATCATTTTTGAATATAGATGCAAATAAAATAAATAAAATATTAAAAAAAAAAAAATCCCATTTACAGTAACAACAAAAATTACCAAATACTTAGGGATAAACCTAACAAGAAATGTGAAAGCCTTTACAAGGATGTTTTTAAAATACTCCTAAACAACACAGTATTACCTATGAACAAATGGATAGACACCACAGTTCCTAATTAGGATGGCCCAACATCATCAATATGTTTGTTCTCCTTATTCATTAATTTAGTGCAATTCCCAAAAAAAAAAAAAAAATACTAACAAATTTTCTTTATGTGACTAAACAAGTTGATACTAAAATTCATATGGAAAAAAAAAAGCATGCAAAACAACCAGGAAATCACTGAAAAGGGGAAAAAAAATCAAAAGGGCAATAGCCCAGTCATACTTTAAACCATACTATAAGGTCTCATAATTCAGACAGAGCAGTACTGGAGCATACATGAACAGACTACCAGGGGAATACAATAGAATCCCCAGAAATAGATCCACATACATACGGAAATATAGTAAATAATATAGGTGGAATATTAAATAATACAGGGAAACATAATCTTTTTAGTAAATGGTGTGGGAACAACTGGATAGCTGTTTAAAAAATTAAATAAAATAAAATTAGGTCCTTCCGAAATACCAGACATCAAGAATAAACTCCAAATTCTGTCTCTTGGACATTGGCTCATATTTGGTTAAATTATTTTATTTTGACTTGTGCTGCTTGAGTTGTCACTACACCTTCAGAGACCCAAGTCAGCCATAGACTTTGGCATACCCATATGCAGAAGGTGGAGCTTCCAATCTCTGGCTCTCCTTACCATTTTTCTCCCTTACCTCCCAGTGGCAGATATCCTTTTTCTCTCTGGCCAGAAATGATCATGGGTTTTCTATTAGAAACATTCCTTTTTCTCTTTTGATTTCTTCTTTGACCCATTGGATTTTTGAAAACATGTTATTGAATCTCCACAGATTTGTGAATTTTCCAGTTTTCAGGTTGTCATTGATTTCATGCTTGATATGATTTTAGTCTTCTTAATGGCAGATGTACCATGTGTGCTTCCAAAAAATGTACTTTCTGAAAGCTGCTGTTGGATGAAATGTTCTGTAATTATCTGTTAAGGGCATCTGGTCTAACATGTTCTTTAAGTACAATGTATTCTTACTGACTTTTTTTGTCATAATCTATCCCTTTTTGAAAATGAGAAACTGAAATCCTTAACTATTATTGTATTGCTATTTCTCCTTTCAGGACTGTTAAAATGTATTTGCTTTATACACTTAGGTACTCCTATATTACATATATAAATATTGAGAAATGGTATATCCTTTTGTTCCTTTGACTCCTTTATCATTGTAATAAGCTTCTTGTGTCTTGTTTAGGTTTTGACTTAAAGTCTATTTTGTCTGATATAAGTATTGGTGCCCTGCTTTCTTTTGGTTTCCTTTTTCATGGAATATCTTTTTCTATCCATTCACTTTCAGTCTGTGTGTTTCCTTAAAGCTGAAGTGAGTCTCAGAGATAGCACATAGTTGTGTCTTATTTTTTTATCTGTTTTGTATCTTTTGATTGGAGAATTTAATTCACTTACATATAAAGTAATTAATGGCAAGACATCATCAAAATGGCGGTGAGGTGAGCCTCTGTAAATATCCCCTAGAATTTACAACAAAATGAACAACAATAACTCCACAAAGGCCTCCCTGCAGTGCAGACAGGCAAGACAAAGAGGCCCACTACTGAATTCACCTAAAGGTGGGCAAATTGCCCAAGCAGGGGAGGGGAGAAGGGACAAGTACAGAGATGGAGCTGCACAGGTGCAGGACGCAGATCTAACTCAGTGCTCCGAGCTCGCTGCATCCCAGAACTACTGCAGCTGCGGGAGAGGGAAGAACTCGGACTGCTAGGGCTCTGTTTATGGCCCACAGAGCTGAGGGGGCAGCATATAACACGACTGACCCCAACGCTCACGGCAGAGACCTTGGAGCAAAGACTGAGGGAAGAAGGCTGAAAGCGGTAGTTTAAGCCCTCACTGTTGCAGAGAATGGAAGCCTTAGGCAATGCGACTAGCTGCCCCCGCCCTACTCTCCCAGATCTCACCCCACCCCCACCTTCCCAGTGCTAGAAGTGGAACAGTAGCAGTGTCAGATCAAAAGAATAGAATATTTGCAGTTCTGAGAACTGTGGTCCACAGATACAGATTCACAGCCCAACTCGTTCCAGCAAAGTGGAAAGAGCTGTGGAAGCGGGACTGGCTGTGGTGGTGGTTGCTGCCCTAGCTCTGGGCCACCTCTCACACCTCACCCCTCCCCTGGCCCCACCTATCTGGGCAGATCCCTGTAGGAGTAAACAGAACTGATGAAACACAAGGGCTCTCAATCTGGTGCAGAAGATCTTTGGAACTTCAAAAGCTCTCTGCATCCCCCCACAGGCGCTGCACCTTATGACCCAGGCAAACTGTTAACAGAGGAGAATCCCACCTCCCAGAGAATCCTCCCATTGTGTGAGAAGCTGGAATAGTGCAGAGAAAACATAACACTACATAACATAACACTACAAAACATAACACTGTGAGAGAGAAAAAAGGCTGCAGTTGGAGAGAAATTAAAACATTCTACCAACAAGTACTGGAAAACAAAAGAAAGACCTCTTCCTATCAACCTGTTGCTGTTTAGGAAGAGAAATAATAAATCAGTAATTGCCATAAATAACCAAGGCAACAAGACAGCTCAGAAAGAAAGTGAAAAGTCTCCAGAAAAGGAACTTAAAGATATGGAAATATGTGACTTAAATGACAGAGAATTCAAGATTGCAGTTCTGAAAAAACTCAACGAGATGCAAGAAAACACAGAAAGGCAGTTTAATGAACTGAGAAACACAATCAAAGAACAACATGAACATTTTACCAAAGAGAATTTCTGGAGATTAAGAACTCATTAGAAGAAATTCAGAATGAAATAACCAGCTTAGGTAGTAGAGTTGACCATATGGAGGAAAGAATCAGTGGCATCGAAGATAGAAACCTGGAAATGACACGGATGGAAGAAGAAAGATACTTGAGACTTAAAAGAAATGAAAGAACTCTATAAGAACTCTCTAACTCCATCAGAAAGATCAATATAAGCATAATGGGCATACCAGAAGGAGAAGAAAGAGAGAGGGGAACAGAGAATATATTCTAACAAATTGCCAATGAGAACTTCCCATATTTGTGGAAAGAACTGGATTCTCGAATCCAAGAAGCAAATAGAAAACCCAATTACCTCAACCCCAACAGGCCTTCTTTAAGGCACATTGTATTGAAGTTCTCAAAAATCAACAACAAAAAAAGAATCCTCAAGGCAGCCAGGGAAAATAAGACTGTAACCTACAAAGGAAAGCCCATTAGATTATCATCAGATTTTCAGCAGAAACTCTACAAGCGAGGAGGGAGTGGAATCAAATATTCAAACTATTGAAAGGGAGAAATTATGGACCAAGAATAGTATACCCAGCAAAGATATCCTTTAGATGTGAAGGAGGAATAAAGACCTTTCCAGACATACAGAAGCTGAGGGAATTTTCTAATACACGACCTGCACTACAAGAAATACTAAAGGAGATTATTCAGCCACCAGCAAGAGGGACAATTTGTGGCAACCAAAACATAAAAGGGGGAGAGTAAAGGCCTGAACTGGAATATGGGAATGGAGAAAGTAAGTGTGCTGAAGAAAATGGAATACTCTAAATATCAAACTTTCTTTTACATAAACTTAAGGGTAACCACTCAAAAAAAAAAAAAAAGAAAAAAAAAATCCAGAACTGAAATATATACTGTAATAAAAGAAGAAATAGAGGGAAACATCATAGATGTCACCACACAGAAATAATAGACAACAACAAAAAAGCAAAGAAAAAATGGAAACACAGCCTTACCAGGAAACTAAAGATAGAATGACAGGAAATTCTCACATACCAATAATCACCCTGAATGTAAATGGACTGAACTCACCTGTAAAAAGGCACAGAGTAGCAGATTGGATCAAAAAACTAAACCCAACCATATGCTGTCTCCAAGAGACACATCTCAGCTACAAAAACAAGCATACACTCAAAGTGAAAGGGTGGAAATTGACACTCCAATCAAATGGTATCCAGAGAAAATCAGGTGTAGCCATAATGATATCAGATGAAACAGACTTCAGGGTGAAGAAGGTATCAAGAGACAAAGATGCACATTTCATAGTTGTAAAAGGGACTATACATCAATAAGACATAACAGTCATCAATGTGTATGCCCCCAATCAGGGAGCACCGAAATATACCAACCAATCACTAACAGAACTAAAGGGAGAAATTGACCAAAACGCAGTTATACTAGGGGACCTAATACATCATTGACAGCTATGGATAGATCGTCCAAACAGAAAATAAATAATGAAATAGCAGCCCTTAATGACACATTAGATGAAATAGACATGATTGACATTTATAGAGCACTTCGTCCTAAAACATCAGACTGTACATTTTTTTCTAGTGTACATGGAACATTCTCAAGGATAAACCATATATTGGGACATAAAATCAAACTCAGCAAATTTAAGAAGATTGAAATCATTCCAAGCATATTCTCTGATCACAAGGCTTTGAAATTGGATATCAACTGAAAGAAAGGAAAAACCACAAATACATGGCGAATAAACAACATACTTTTAAAGAACGACTGGGTCAAAGAAGAAATTAGAGGAGAGATCAAAAGATACATAGAAACAAATGACAATGAAAATACTTCCTACCAAAATTTTGGGGATACAGCGAAAGCAGTTTTAAGAGGGAGATTTATATCATTACAGGCCTATCTCAAGAAACAAGACAAATCCAAAATAAGTAACTTCACGTTACACCTTAAAGAACTAGAAAAAGAAGAACAAATGAAACCCAGGTAAGAAGAAGAAAGGAAATAATAAAAATCAGAGCAGAACTAAATGAAATAGAGAACAAAAAGACAATAGAAAAAATTAATGTGACAAAGAGCTGGTTCTTTGAAAAGATTAACAAAATTGACAAACCATGGCTAGACTCATTAAGTAAGATAAAAAGGGAGAAGACACTAATTAACAAAATCAGAAATGAAAAAGGGGAAGTTATCACGGACACCACAGAAATACAAAGGATCATCCAAGAATACTATGAAGGACTGTATGCCACCAAATTCAAAAACCTAGAAGACATGGACAAGTTCTTAGAAACCTATAGCCTTTCTAGGCTGAACCATAAAGAATTGGAAAATGTAAACAGACCAATCCCCAGTAACAAAATTGAATCAGTTGTCCAAAACCTTCCCAAAAGCAAAAGTCTGGGACCAGATGGCATCATTAGTGAATTCTACTAAACCTTCAAAGAGGATGTAATACCAATCCTGCTCAAACTCTTCCAAAAAATTGAAGAAGAGACAGTATTCCCTAACTCATTTTATGAGGCCAACATTACCCTGATTCCAAAACGTGGTAAGGACAACACAAAAAAAGAAAACTACAGATCAATATCTCTGATGAATACAGATGCAAAAATCCTAAACAAAATTCTAGCAAATCGAATGCAACAATGCATTATCCATCACGACCAATTGGGGTTCATCCCCGGGGCACAAGGATGGTTCAACATACACAAATCCATCAATGTGATACATCACATAAACAAAATAAAGGACAAAAATTATATGATTATATCAATTGACACAGAAAAAGCATTTGACAAGATACAACGTCCATTTATGATTAAAACACTTAATAAAACAGGTATACAAGGAAAATGCCTTCGCAAGTAAAGGCCATATATGACAAACCTTCAGGTAATCTCATAATTAATGGTGAAAAACTGAAGCCCTTTGCTCTACTTTCAGGAAAACGTTAAGGCTGTACCCTATCTCCTCTGCTTTTCAACATAGTGTTGGAAGGCTTCGCCAGAGCAATCAGGCAAGAGAAAGAAATAAAAGGCATCCAAATTAGGAATGAAACAGTTAAATTATCACTCTTTGCAGATGACATAATTCTATATGTAGAAAACCCTAAAGACTCCACCAAAAAGCTGTTAGAAATAATCAACGAATACAGTAAAGTTGCCGGCTACAAAATCAACGTACAAAAGTCCATTGCATTCCTATGTACTAACAATGAAATCTCAGGAAAAAACAAAAACAAAAACAAAAACAATTCTTTTGGCAATTGCAGCAAAAGTAATAAAATACCTAGGAATAAACTTAACCAGGGATGTGAAAGACCTATATGCTGAAAACTATAAGACATTTTTGAAAGAAATTGAAGAAGACACAAAGAAATGGAAAGACATTCCGTGCTCATGGATTGGAAGAATCAACATAGTTAAAATGGCCATATTACCCAAAGCAATATACAGATTTAATGCAATCCCCATCAAAATCCCAATGGCATTTTTTAAAGAAACAGAACAAAAAATCATCAGATTTGTTTGGAACCACAAAAGACCCCGAATAGCCAAAGCCATTTTAAGAAAAAAGAACAATACTGGAGGTATCACACTCCCTGACTTTAACTTGTACTGCAGGACTACAATAATCAAAACTACATAGTATTGGCAGAAAAACAGACATGTAGACCAATGGAATAGAATTGAGAACCCAGAAATAAAGCCACATAAATATGGACAGATAATTTTTGACAAAAAGGCAAAAAACGTACAATGGAGAAAACACACCCTCTTCAAAAAATGGTGCTGGCAGAATTGGAAAGCCACGTGCAAAAGAATGAAAGTGGACTGCTATCTGTACTATGTACCAAAATTAATTCAAAATGGATCAAAGACTTAAGCATAAAACCTAAAACAATAAATTGCATAGAAGAAAACATAGGTGCTAAACTTATGGACCTTGGGTTCAAAGAGCGTTTTATGAATTTGACTCTACAGGCAAGGGAAGTAAAAGCTAAAATAAATGAATGGGATTATATCAAACTTAAAAGCTTCTGCACAGCAAAAGAAACTATCGACAAAATAAAGAGGCAACCAACTGAATGGGAGATTTTTGCAAACAGTGCCTCCGTTAAGGAGCTAATACCTAATTATACAAGGAACTCTTTCAAGTCAATAACAAAAAAACAAACAACCCAATTGAAAAATGGACAGAGGACCTGAAGAGACATTTCTCCAAAGAGGACATACAAATGGCAAATAGACATATGAAAAAATTCTCAACATCACTAATCATCAGAGAAATGCAAATAAAAACCACAATGAGATATCACCTCACCCTAGTCAGAATGGCTATGATCAACAAGACAGATAGTAACAAGTGTTGGAGAGGCTGTGGAGAAAAAGGAACCCTGATACACTGTTGGTGGGAATGCAGACTGGTGCAGCCGCTATGGAAGGCAGTGTGGAGGTTCCTCAAAAAATTATGAATAGAATTACCACATGACCCAGCAATCCCTCTCCTGGGTATCTACCCAAAAAATCTGAAAACATTTGTACATGAAGACATGGAAACAACCAAAATGTTCTTTGATAGATGAATTGATAAAGAAGTTGTGGTATATATACACAATGGAATTCTATTTGGTGGTAAGAAAAGATGAAATAGGACGATTTGTGACAACATGGATGGATCTTGAGATTATAATGCTAAGTGAAATAAGTCAGACAGAAAAAGCAAAGAACCATATGATTTCACTGATATGTGGTATATAAACCCAAAACAACAAAAGAAAAAGACAAACAAATGAGAAATAATAACTCATAGACACAGACAATAGTTTAGTGGTTACCAGAGGATAAGGGGGAGTGGGGGGTTGGAGATGAGGGTAAGGGGGATCAAATATATGGTAATGGAAGGTGAACACAGAATGGGATTTATAGATGATGTAATACAGAATTGTACACCTGAAATCCCAAGTAACTTTAATTTAAAAAAAAGTAATTAATGATGAGTATGAGCTTACCATTGCCATCTTCTTAATTGTATTCTGTTTTGCAATTCTTTTATTCCTTTATTCCTTTCTTCTTGCTCTCTTCCTTTGTGATTTGATAATTTTTCAGTAGTGGTATTCTTAGATTCCTTTCCCTTTATCTTTTGTGTATCTGGTATAGATTTTTGCTGCATAGCTCCCATGAGGCTTTCAAAAAAAAAACAACACATTATATTTATAACAGTCTATTTGAGCATTTAATGATTTATCTTCTAACACATATAAAACTCTACATTTTTATTCTCCTCCTCTACATTTTATGTGGCCAGTATCCCTATTTACATATTTTTGTCTTGTGTATTTTTTGTAGTTATATTTTTTACTACTTTTGTATTTTAACCTTTATGTTAGACTAGTAAGTGATTTACCTACCACCATTACAACATGAGAATATTATGAATTTTAATTATATTTTACTTTTACCTATGAGATTTATACTTTCATGTTTTTCTGTTACCAGTCAGCATTCTTTTGCTTTAGCTTGAAGAAGTCCCTTTAATAAGGGTGATTGTGACAGTGGTGATGAATTCTGTCAGCTTTTGTTTGTCTGTCTGGAAAACTATCTTTCAATTCTGAAGAACAGCTTTTCTGGTTAGAATAATTTTGGTTAGCAGTTTTTCCTCCCTCCCTCCCTCCCTCCCTCCCTTTCCACCTCTCTCTCTCTCTCTCTCTCTCTCTCTCTCTCTCTTTCTTCACTTTGCATACATTTGAGCCACTCCCTTGTGACCTGCAAAATTTCTTGAAAAAAAATCTGATAGTCTTATGGGAGTTCCCTTGTATGTAACACATTGTTTTTTTTCTTGATGCTTTTAAGATTTTTCTCCTTGTCTTTAACTTCTGGCAATTTTATAACATGTCTGGGTGTCGTTTTCTTTGGATTTATCTTGTTTGGAACTCTCTAAGTTTCCTGGATAAGGATCTGTTTTCCTTAGTTAGGGCATTTTCATCCATTATTTTTAGGAATAAGCTTTCTACCCTTTTCTCTCTGCATTCTCCTTCTGGGACCCCGTATAGCACAAATATTGATTCATTTAATGGTGTCCCATCATTTCCTTAAGCTATCTTCACTTCACTCTTTATTTTTCCAACTACCCTCCCCCCTCATTGGTGAGTTTCACTGCCCTTGATTGGCTGTTGCCCTCTTTCATTTGATCTAGTCTGCTGTTTAACCCCCTATTGGATTTTTCAGTTCAGTTACTGTATTCTTCAGCTCTGTAATTTCTTTTTGGTACTTTCGTACATTTTCTATTCTTTGTTGAAATTCTTACTTTGTAAACACATTGTTATCCTGACCACAGTGAACATCTGTGACCGTTATTTTGAACTCTTTATCAAGTAATCACTTATCTCTGCTTCTTTAAGATCCGTTTGGAGTTTTATCTTGTTCTTTGGTTTGCATGATCTTCAATTTTACTTTCGTCTACATGCACAGCAGACACTATGCCATCTGGATGGAGTAGTCTTGTGTAGGAGATGAACCTTTTGTTCAGTCCAGCCTAAGCTTTTGGTTGTCTCTCAAACTTTTGTAACTGTCCAAGTCACCTTCACTATTTTCAGTAGCTCCCAGTAATTAGGGGTGTGCCAAGACATGTTTGGTGTGGGTATTTTCTTGTTTATCCAATGTGTAGGCATCATTGTGTAGGCAACTAGTTTCTAGATTTGTTTAGAGGAAATTGCTACATGTGTAGCTGTAGATTCTGTGTGTGCATGGGAGGTGGTGAGTTCAGGAGTCTCCTAGTCACCATCGTGGACTGAAACTTGGCACATAATTTCTTTATATGTAGCCGATAAAAGTAGAGAATCTGGGATATTATGAAAAACGATGCAAAGCTTTTAGGGTGAAATCCAATACATTATTTACTTTATTTCACATTTTTGCTTCTTTGTAAGATCCAGAGATCTTTGTATAGTAGGTTAACAAATGGGTCTCAAAAATCAAATTATTCTACATAATTTCAAAAAGTTACTTATGACTCATAGGTGACTAATAGATAAATTATAGATAATATCAGGTGGATAATGGATGGATGGATGGACGGATGAATGGATAATAAGAGAGAACATAGATACATAAAAGAGAGATGATAAATAATGGATGGATAGATGATAGATAGATAGATAGATAGATAGATAGATAGATAGATAGATAGATATACTTCCCTTTTTAAAATAAGTAATACTGCACTTATGAGTACAAACGCCCGTTAGAGTATATATACATAAAAAAAAGCCCAAGGAAATAATTGTTGGTCACTCTAAAAATAACATGTCATAAATATGAAGTGTATAAAGTGAGAAAAATATAAATGATAATTCAAGTACAAAGTGTGATAGAAATATTTAATATGTCAGAAACCTAGTCCTGCAGGTGTTCAGAGGTAAACAAAAAAAATTCAAATAAATGTGCTGTGCTGGGAAATGTCCCCTTAGTGTCCCACTGGGTTGCCCAGAGGCATAAAGTATCTGGTTCTTATCTTAAGACAGAAAACTACCCCTGCTGTGATTGCTTTTTAATGAACCAGCCCTTAAAAATTCAGCCCAGTGACTCAACTGTTGACCAGGAACTGAATACAGAGAATAGCCCCTCTAATTTTCTCTAAATTTAACAGCCACTAATTGAATTTCAAGACCCCCTTCCTTTGCTGATTACCTTTAAGTGCTCCATGAGATAAGGTGCTAATGAGATTTTCTTTCTTTTCTTTTTTAACAGCACTATTAATGCTGGTGTATTATACAAGATTTACTCCACTAACTGTGGCCCAGTTTGTGTTGCTTGTCATGTGCATGCAGAAGGTTGATTTTTGTTTTATGGAAGATGAGGATTAATTCTCAAGTGAAGATGCTTTATTTCTATTATTAATGAACAAATTGCTATTTTACAAGGCTCGGTAGTAAGAGATTAGCCGTTTCTTTCTGGTTATTTAGAAGCCCTTCAGGCTTTCTTTGGGGATCTCATTACTTTCTACATGCCTCAAAAAGAGATTAAAGAGTCCTAAAGGATGCTGAAATATACATAAAACTGAATGTGTTATTGTTCCTAGAAAGAGAATGGGGGAAGTAACTGGAGGTGTGTTGTTTAGGGACCCTATAAAAACCTCAAATATTTTATCTATGTGAGGGTAATAGCACCTGATTCCATTACTAAACATTCATGGATAATTCACTTTATTTATTGGATTTCTAACACCTACTAGAACATAAGCAGTGAATGTTACAGAAAATTATTTTTAGTGTAATATTCTTAATTACCGATTCCTGAATGACTATACACCACGATTCCATTTATCATCATCAGAATTCTTACCATCATTATCATAATAGTAACATTTATTGAACAATTACTATACCCTTATATCACTATGCTGTGATTTACACTCTTCATTTTATTTTATACATTCAATACTCCCATGAGGTTGTTAACGCTGTTAATCCCCACTCATAAATGAGGGAACTGAAAATCACATAGTATGTAAGTGGTGAAGGTATAAAAAGGAGACCAGGTTTGTCTGACTGAGGGCACCAGCATGCAACATTCTAACGTATTTCGTTTTCAAACCCAAGAATGGAAACTCAGAAGTTACTTTGCTAGATACATTAATTGAGACTAAAGTCTGCCACTAAACCATCCATCTTGATGTCATTTAGTCACAGACCATTTGGAGGCAAATTTCATGGCAGCCAATTACTAGGTTGGTTGAGCATACAGTTTGATTAAGCAGAAAGTACATTCAGTGGCTTGATTTTACTCAAATGTGGTGAACCTTAGCCTGTGGACTGTGACATCAGAACTTCCTGTGTCTCAATAGAACCATCTCTCTGTCTACATCGGGATCTTAGCCAGTGTCTTTGTCTCAGGCTGGATTTAGAAGAGTAGTAAAAAAAAAAAAATAAAAAAAAAAAAAGATATATATATATATATATATATATATATATATATATATATATATATATATATATATATATATATAATTTACTGAGTGTTTATTGTGTGCCACCCACTGTTCTGAATACTTTATCTATATTCTCTCATTAATTGATTCAACGACTTTCTGTGGTAATAATATTTCTAACTGCTTTGACAGATAAGGAAAAGGAGACACACACAAAAATGTTAAGTAATTTGCCCGAAATCCCACAGTGAGTGGCAGAATAAAGGTTCTAAGTTAGACAATCAGATTGGATGAAGCAGTCTTGCTCTAGGCTGTCATTGTATTGATGATAACACCGTCCTTCCTGTTGCTCAGGCCAAAACTTTTGGAGCCATCTGTAACTCCTCCTTTTCTCTCACTTCCACATTCAATCCAACAAAAATCCATTTTCTCCAGCATCTTCAGATTCTGATCATTTTTTATTATCTTCACTGACTTCACCCTGGGGTGAGTACCATCAATTTCAACTGGATTTTCAACACAGCTCCTATTTTTATCTCACTGTTTGACTCTTACTTTGCTGCAGTCTGTTTTCAAATCATTACCCAGATTCCTTTGTTAAAAAAAAATCTTCAGAATACTTTGGAAAGATGAATTAACATCCATATGCTATTTTAATGCTGAACATATAGCCTTCCAGTATCATAGATGACTAACAGAGAGATTAGAATTTAGATGACCTAATTAACTAATGTAAGTTTATTGCTACTTATTCTACTGGACATTCCTATTTCACATTCAGGATCCTTATGGGGTAGTATTTTGGTTATACCTTTAGTTTTCTGTTCATAAAAGGAAATCCTTGGTAAACAAACAAAAAACAAGCATAAGTAAGTAAAACAAACAAAAAACAGCCATAAGGTTTAGAAATAGCATCTCATAATGTGTACAATTATATATAGTTTTCCTTGCCTTAAAGATACACTCAGATAAGCCTTTTATTTAGGACATCATTTTGAAACAAACTGAAATTCTACCAAACCTGCACCAACTGCTTTTGAACATCTGAACCCTTTCGGTGACCTGCTCTCTCTCCTCTTTCCTATCCCACTGCCCGCCAAAAGTAACATCGCATTCTCATGCTTCAGGGTTCACCATGCTTCTCTTACAAACAGCTGTACACTAAAGATCAGCAATTTATCTTGGTGTTATGTTCCTGATATCAGATCTTAAGACAAATTACTTAGACCTTTAGTTGAGGAATAGAATGACTGACTAAAACAGACTTCTGAGCAAGCCTTCTATTAAAGTAGCAATAGCATGGTGCAAATTTCCAACATATTCTTGAATTTGATATTGCATTACTTGTATAATAACTCGTAAAATAATGATTGAACATTTTGTAAAATAAAATATATAGAGGGAATAAGACATGTATATAAACAAATAAATTCTGTTATTTATATATCATAGATAACCAATCATTTGTCACATATTAAGCAAATACTTCTTTGTGGATTTTTTGAAAAGTTCTCTATGATTTATTTGCTTAACAGATGTTTTCTATTTTAATGTCAAATGTATCATTTCTTTTATGTGAACTTTTTTTGTTTCTGTTTAAAAAATCCTTTCCTTCACAGACTTACTAGATATATTCACATATTCTCCAAATATTTTAACATTTTGCTCGTGATATTTCAATTTTTTATCCATTTTGAAAAATTTGTAATGTAAGTTTCCATTTCCTACCCTTAATAGAAATTGATTGCTAAAGTCCCATTTAATAAATTGTCCATTATTTCTCTATGCTTTCATATATATATTTCCATATTCCGTGTGTGTATGGAAGAGAGAGAAAGAGAGAGAGAGAGAGATCTATTTTGAGCTCTCTATTCTGTTGCATTTGTCATTTTTTTTCTATTCCTGTGCTAAAAAATTATTTGATATCTCCTCCCATTCAGGTGTGTATTCTTTATTCATGTTTGTTCTTCCATATAAATTTTAAAATCAGTTTCTCAAGTTCAACAATGACTTCACTTGAATTTGGTTGGTTTTACCCAAAATGCTCCAACTTACATGATATTAATTAAATACTTTTTTTGTTCATCTTCAGAAAACCTATCTCTTGCGGTTCTTTTCTTTTGCTCCCCATCTGGCCTTCTTCAACATTCTTGTACTTTGCTGCACTCCTCAATATGACATACATGCCTAGGTCATTTGTCTTCTTCCTGGAATTGCCAACCTTACTTCATTAAATAATTATGTGAAAAGTGAATATTTTTCTTGCATTTCTAAAGTATCTTTATAATATCACATGCTTCCTTGATCATTTAACTTGAATTAGTTTACATTTACTCTTTTTTTAAGGGTTTTTATCATAAAAGGTTGCTGTATTTTATCAAATGCTTTTTCTGCATCTATTGATATGATCATGTGATTTTTATTTTTCATTTTGTTAATGTGGTGTATCACATTAATTGATTTGCGGATGTTGAACCACCCCGGCATACCAGGGATGAATCGCACTTGATCATGGTGTATGATCTTTTTAATGTATTGCTGAATTCTGTTCGCTAATATTTTGTTGAGAATTTTTGCATCTATGTTTGTTAGAGATATCGGCCTGTGGTTTTCTTTTTTTGTGGTGTCTTTGTCTGCTTTTGGGATCAGGGTGATAGTGGCTTCGTAAAAAGTGTTTGGGAGTCTTCCTTCCTTCTGGATTTTTTGGAAGAGCTTGAGGAGAATAGGTGATCATTCTTTTTTGAACGTTTTGAAAAATTCACCTGTAAAGCCATCTGGTCCAGGGCTTTTGTTTGTTGGGAGATTATTGATTACTGATTCAATTTCCTTGGTGGTAATCAGACTGTTCAGGCTTACTGTTTCTTCTTGAGTTAGCCTTGGAAGGTTGTACGCCTCTAGAAAATTGTCCATTTCTTCCAGATTGTCAAATTTGTTGGCATATAGTTGCTCATAGTAATTTCTTACAATTTTTTGTATTTCTGTGGTGTCTGTTGTCACTTCTCCTCTTTCATTTCTGATTTTATTAATTTGGGTCCTCTCTCTCCTTTTTTTAATGAGTCTGGCTAAAGGTTTGTCAATTTTGTTTATCTTCTCTAAGAACCAACTCTTGGATTCATTGATCTTTTGTATTATTTTTCTGGTTTCTATTTCATTTATTTCTGCTCTGATCCTTATTATCTCCTTCCTTGTGCTCCCTTTGGGCTTATTTTGCTGTTCTTTTTCCACATCCCTTAAGTGTGAAGATAAGCTGTCAATTAGTGATGTTTCTTGTTTCTTTAGGTAGGCCTGCAGTGCTATGAATTTCCCAATTAGGACTGCTTTCGCAGCATCCCATAGATTTTGGGTCGTCGTGTTCTCATTCTCATTTGTCTCGAGATATCTTTTGATTTCTTCTTTGATCTGCTGCTTGATCCATTCATTATTTAGTAACATGTTATTCAGCCTCCATGAATTGGTGTGTCTTCCTGTTTTTTGTTTTTTTTTTTGTTTTTTTTTCCTGTAGTTCATTTCTAATTTCTTAGCACTGTGGTCAGAGAAGACAATTGGTATGATTTCAATTTTCTTAAATTTATTATGGCTTGTTTTGTGTCCTAACATATGATCTATCTTGGAAAATGTTCCATGTGCACTTGAGAAGAACATGTATTCTGCAGCATTGGGGTGAAAGGCTCTGAAAATATCAATTAAATCCAACTGCTCCAAAGTATCATTTAAGGCTGTTGTTTCCATATTGATTTTCTGTCTGGAGGACCTGTCCCTTGTTGTCAGAGGTGTGTTGAAGTCCCCTACTATGATAGTGTTGCTGTTGATCTCTGTCTTTATGTCCATCAGTACCTGTTTTATATATTTAGGCACTCCTATGTTAGGTGCATAGATGTTTACTAGGGTTATGTCCTCTTGTTGAATTGATCCCTTTATTATTATATAGTGCCCATCTTTGTCTTTTAATATGTTCTTCATTTTAAAGTCTATTTTGTCAGATATAAGCATTGCAACTCCAGCTTTTTTTTCACTTCCATTTGCATGAAATATGTTACTCCAACCCTTCACTTTCAGCCTGTGTGTGTCTTTTGATCTGAAATGAGTCTCTTGTATACAGCATATACAAGGGTCTTGCTTCCTTATCCACTCAGCCACCCTATGTCTCTTGATTGGAGCATTTAATCCGTTTACATTTAAAGTGATTATTGATAGGTACATAGTTATTGCCATATTTAAATTTGTAGTAAATTGTTTTCATCTTTCTTCTATTTACAAAAGTCCTTTTAGTATTTCTTGCAATGCTGGCTTGGTTGTAATAAATTCTTTCAGTTTGTTCTTTTCTGGGAAGCTCTTTATCTCTCCATCAACTTTAAATGATAGCCTTCCTGGATAAAGCAATCTAGGTTATAGGCCTTTGTGTTCTATCACTTTGAATATCTCCTGCCACTCCCTCCTGGCCTTCAATGTTTCTGTAGAAAAGTCATTTGATAGTCTTATGGGAGTTCCCTTGTATGTAACCTTCTGCCTTTCTCTTGCTGCTTTTAAGATTCTCTCTTTGTCTTTAAGCTTTGCCATTTTAACTATAATGTGTCTTGGTGTGGGCCTGTTTGGGTTTATCCTGGTTTGGAACTCTCTGCACTTCCTGGGCTTGTATGTTGGTTTCCTTCATCAGGTTAGGGAAGTTTTCGGACATTATTCCCTCAAATATGTTCTCAATCCCTTGCTTCCTCTCTTCGCCTCCTGGTATTCCTATGATGCGCATGTTGTTGCGCTTGATGTCATCCCAGAGGTCTCTTAACCCATCTTCATTGTTTTTTATTCTTTTTTCTTTCTGTTGTTCAGTTTGAGTGATCTCTGCTAACTTGTCTTGTAAGTCGCTGATTCGATCCTCTGCTTCATCTAACCTGCTGGTCATTCCTTCAAGTGAGTTCTTAATTTCGGTAATTGTGTTCTTTAGTTCTAGCTGGTTGTTCGTTAAGATTTCTACATCCTTTTTTAGTTCTAACTGGTTGTTCTTTATGATTTCTATATCCTTCTTTATGTCTTCTCTAAGCTCCTTAAACATTCTTATCACCAGTGTTCTGAACTCTGTCTCTGACAGGTTGGTTACCTCTGCTTCATTTGGTTCCAGTTGTGGAGGTTTCTTCTGTTCTTTTATTTGGGACATGTTTCTTTGTCTCCGCATTCTGACTGACTCTGTGTGTTTGCTTTGATGTATTAGGAAGATCCCCTAGAGCTCTTAGTTCTTGCTGGGTTATCTTATGTAGTATGTGTCCTTTGTATTTGACTTGGACTACTTCGTTCTTCTCCTCTGCATGTGCTCCACAGGTGGCTCGTGTGTTTAGTATATTGTCCTGTTCAAGAAGAACTTTAATTGCTTTTTGCTTGTGAGTAGGTGGGTTTCACTCCTAGGACGTCTAGTTGTGAAACTTGGCTCTGCCTACCGCAGGGTGTTCTGCTGGGTGAGGGTTGTCCACTTAAATGAGGTTTGGCCTCTATGGGCTCTTGTGCCTTCAGAGAATTCCCTCTGGGTGTGTGACTTGTAGGTCAAACCCGGTAGTACTCTGGTTTGGTCCAGAGTTGGCTTCTGGATATGTTGAATCTTGTGCCTCTTAAGCTGGGCCCTGGTAGGGCAGTTTCAGCACAAATAAAGTTACCAAGTACAACAACAACAACAACAACAAAGAAAACAAATCAAGTACATTCACATGTAAAATACAACCGACAATCCCAACTCAACATAGGCAAAGATATCAAAGAAATAAAGACAGAACAAAGCAAATCACAACAAGCAGAAAAAAAAGAAAAAAGAAAAGAACACCAAGCAAAGCAAAACAGAAAGCAGCACCAGTCTTGGCTTAAGCCCACCAGGTAATCTCCAGGTTGTCCTCCGCTGTGCCAAAGGTTCCCTGCCTATTGTGCAGGCAGCGCTGGTCACCTGGTGCCCAGAGTGAATTTGGGAGTGTAGATTTAAATGCGAGGGGCTGAGGGGTCTGGATGACAGTTTTCAGAGAGACCGTGCAGTTTCTGTCCTTTCCTGCACAAATGCACGCTGAGAGTAGCTCCACCAGCCCTGTGCCCAGTACTTCTGAGTCTTAGGGCCCTCCTTCCGTGGGGGTATGGGAGGGGGCGGGCGGGAGATCTCTAAGCTGCTGAAAGCTGGGAGCTGCATCTGCCGCTTACTGCAGAACTCAGGGAGTGCTTCGGCGGTTGCCCTTGCCCTGCCCCAGGCCAGCCAGAAAGGGTGGGGGCTGGGCATGGAGGGGTCTTCTCTCTCCCAGGCCAGCCACGTCACACTCCTCCCACAGGCCCGAAAAGGTGGTGGCTGGGGGTGTGGGAGTCTCCTCTCTCCTCGTCCAGCGAAAATCCCCTCCTCCCAGCCTCTTCCGAAGGTCAGCGCTGGCTGCCAATCTTCCCAGCGCCTGAGCACAGACTCCCCTCTGTAATCTGACACTACTCCTCAGTTCAGGGGTCAGTTTAAGTCTCTGGAAGGGCGGGGGGAGGATTCGAAAAGTGGGGTGAGGGGCCCAGGTGTGGCGTCTGAGTTCTTTGTCTGCCCTAGGGCCCATGAGCTGCCCGCCCCGGCGGGAGCGATCAGCTGTGGGACGCAGGGAAAGAGCCCACCTCCTGGACCCTGCGCTCTCCGCTGCACCCTCGGCTCCCCTGGGACTCTAGAGCCCCGGGTGCTGCCTGCCGCTGCTGCTGTGGGCACGCTGCAGGGCCGTGGCTCTACCGTGAGGGGTGGGGAGAGTGCGGCGCGTTTCCTCTTGCCCTCCTCGTTTCTCCCCCGCTTGCCCAACTAGCGCACCCCAAAGCAAACCTTCCACAAGTCTCCGCTACGGCCTCGGCTCCACCGTGGGGGAGGGGGGGTGGCGCGCTTCCACTTCGCTGTCCTGCCTCCTCCTCTGCTCGCAATCAGCGCGCACCTTCAGGTAATTCCTCCTGGAGGTGAATTCAGTAGTGGACCTCTTCGTCTTGCCTATCTGCTGTGCAGGGAGTCCTTTGTGGAGTTATTTTTGTCCGATAAGGTCTGAATTCCAGGAGAGCTTTACAGAGGCTCACCTCACGCCTACATTTACTCTTGATCTGATGCTTTTTAAAAACTGTGATGTTATAAGTCTTTGTCTTTATGAAAACTTCATATTTCTCTTTAAAATCAATTAAGATTCTTTTTATCATATGTAGATCTGAAATTCAATTTAGAAGTTACAAAAGAATTGTCTTTGGCTCTTTCAATTTATATGTAGACTATGTGTAGATACTTATTTTGTACAGTATGTGGGTTACTCATTTTATGAAGCTTTTAAATCTTTAAACATAGAAGAATGAACTCATGTTTTGTGTTGTGTTTTTAACGTTGAAAAAAAATCTTATACAAGAAACCATATACATATAGAATTAACTAAATATTAAGATGTTATATGATTAGCTTCTTGACCATGTTGTATAAATTTCTTCCACAGCATGTATTAATTTTCTAAGTGGTGTTCTGCAGTGAGCTTTTTCATATCAAAGATGTTTTTAATATAGATACAAAGTTTGGGCCATTCTTGAATGTAGCAATTACCAGTGAAAATCCATATTCCAATATTTTTGGCTCATAATGTATGCCAAAGATATTTTATTTGCAATTAGATGTCAGTAGGAGGTGAAACATACTACAGATGAAAAAAAAAAAAAAAAAAAGCAAAATCATTACAATTCCTCTCTGCCAGAAATTTGACCTCTCTTTGAAAGAATGAAAGATAAGCATTCTAATTGTATCTTTGAATCACAAGACTGTTGAAAATACATTTGCAAAGATGCAAGGCAATTAAATGTTCCTGCTGAACCTGATGTTTGTATTACAGTCCATTTCTTTAGTTTGGTTCTTTAAGAATAACATCATTACAGGAGACAAAGATGATAAAATGATAAAATGTGCTAAGTCTTCCAGACAGCGCAAAATGGTATTTTTTTCTTTCAGTTGTTTTTTGTTAGTTTGTTTGTTTCTTTTTCGACTGTTTTGGAATAGCTAGTTGTTAAGGAATGGGATATTTATATAATTCATTCATTGACGAATTCTCCATAATTTGAGGTTGTATGCGAGTGAGGCCCCCTGTTGAGGTGGGACAATCTCCTTTCTAGGTATAAAAATGTCAGAATCATTTTCTTTCCATTTCTCTCTAGTTTGCAGTTTCCCCTCATATTAAACAACCTCGTTAGAATGACTTGGAACTGTTATCATGCTAGGAATCTTACGTATCTGTCATGAAAAAATGGTTCATGACCTGTGTTTGTGTAGGGCTGGGAATGAAGTAAGCAGTGATGACGCTAAGAAGGCACTCTGTGTTTAATTCTACCATTTTGTGTAGCATCTTGTGTGCTGAAAAAAAACAAAAAAACAAAACAAATACACATAGCTTCAAATGCCTTTCAAAGTTAGCTTGATTTAATTTTCCAGTAGGATAGGGTAAGTCATTTCTTGTAAATAATGTTTTTTATTGGGAAAAGTCAACCACATGAACAATATAAAATTTCCTAAAGGATAAATGATTAAATGAGGGCTGTCTGACTTTGGTTGATATTAATGGTATATCTTTAATTTTTGCTTAAACACGCAAATCGTTTCCATTGTCACCAGCTAACATATAGTTCATATGAAGCACATACAGTTTGATGAAGTCTGGAAAAAAGTGGGCTGATGGTCAGTAGGTAATTTTACATTATTTTACTAATTATCCTATCATTTTATACACTATTTACATTGATTTTGTGATCAATTTATGAAAAATTTATTTAAAATTTTATGCAAGCTTAAATTAAAAATACTTCTTAGTGTAATTAATAAATATTCTTGAAATCCTATAATTAATTTTCTTCTAATCCTTAAGCTATGAAAAATTATTTGTCCTGAAAAAACTTAAAATGTATTTGAAAAAGAAGCAAGTCCTGTGCACCAAAAACAACAAACACACAAAAGCACAGAAGACCACACACCCCGAGTGGAAAACAAGTGATATCACTACTTAATGCTGTGTGATTCAAGTAGACAACATTCATGTAAGAAAATAGAGATAAACTGAATGTCAGAACTTTAACTGGGCCTTAAAGGAAAATTGAAAGGGAAAGCGCTATTTCATTTTTATAAAAATAAAGTTATGTATACTTTTTAAATGTACATATTTTGGTTTTCCAATTAAATTTATATATATTTATGTTTTCCTAAATGTCACATAAGGTCTAGAAAGGGAAATAACTGGCTGTTAATACTAGTTATCCTTAGAGAATGAAACAGTGGAGAAAGTATTAACTTTTATATTTTACTATAAATAAGGGTACATTGTTTGATTTTACTCTGAACATGCAATAGAATATTTGTAATTAAAAATGAACAATAAATATCTAAACATTCCCAAAGCACAGGAAGCAAAATAAAAAATGGACAACTGGATTGGAACAAACAAAATGTGTCTGCAAAGCCAAAGAAACAATCAGTGCAGTGAAGAGACAAACTATGAAATGGGAAAATACTTATAAGACACATATCTAATAAGGGGTTAATATTCAAAATGTATAAAAAACTCAAACATAACAGATAAATAAATAACCCAATTTGAAAAATGGGCAAAAGACTTGAATATACATTTCTCAAAGGAAGACATACAAATGGTCAAAATATACATGAAAAGGTGTTCAACATCACTAATCACCAGAGAAATGAAAATCAGAATTGCATTTAGATATCATTTAACACTCATTAAGATGGCTGTTATCAAAAAAAGCTAAATGCTGGCAAGCATGTGGAGAAAAGGAAACCCTTGCATACTGGTGGGAATATAAACTGGTATACCCACTGGAAAACAGTATGGGGGTTTCTCAAGAAATTAAAAATAGAATTACCATATAATCCAGCAATTCTACTTTTGGGTATTTATCCAAGGGAAACAAAATCATTATCTCAAAGAGATATCTGTACTCTCGTGTTAATTTCAGCATTATTTACAATAGCCAAGATATGGAAACAACCTAATTGTCTGTCAATGGATGAATGCATAAACAAATACACACACACACACACACACACACACACACACACACACACACACACACAGAGGAATGCTACTTAGCTTTAGAAAAGAAGAAAATCTTGGTATTAATGACAACCTGAGTGAACCTAGAGGGCATTGTGTTAAATGAAATGTCAAAGAAATAAAAATACTACACGGTATTACTTATTCTGGAATCAAAAATTTTTTAAAAGTTGAATTCATAGAAAGAGTAGAAAAATGGTTCTCAGGGCTGAGGGATGCAGTAAATGAGGAGATATTGGTCAAAGGGTACAAAATCCCAATACTGCAAGATGAGTAATTCTATCAGTATGGAGACAATGCTTTTAAACACTGGAAATCTGCTAATAGATTTCAGGAGCACTAATCACACACACAAAAAATGATAATTATGTGAGATGATATGTGAACTACCTTGACTATAGTCATTGTTTCACTATGTGTATGTATGTCAAATCATGTGTTTATACCTTAAATATATATATTTTTTCTTTATAAGTACATAGATAAAAATCTATACAACCACTAAAACAATGCTGAAGATGCCTATTTACTGATATGGAAACACATTAAATATATACATATATTTACTACACAGTAAACTATAGAAAGTATAGAAAATATAAATATATTTACTATATATAATAAAGATGTATATATGTATACACATATACAAATGTATGTTAAATACATGGTAAAGATACGTGGATGGATGAAGAACAAAAAGTGGGTGGATGAATGGATACAAAAAGAGAGATACATTGATACATAGAAACATAGGTACATGATAATACACAGATACATAGATATGTAGATATATAAACTATATGGGTGAAAATCTGGAGAAATATATACCAAACTGTTAAAAGTGCTGGGAAGTAGAATAATAGGTTATTTCATTGTATTTTATTTTTGTCTCTGCTTAGCTGATAATGTGCCATTTCCCTATGGTGATACCATTTTAGTTAAATATTAAAAATAATAAAAACATTTTGTACAAGAGTGCTCAATTTTCTGAATAATATTTGTTGAAAAGTCCATCCTTTCACTGTTGACTTGCCTTTGTAGCTTTGTCAAATACAGTACTGTGTTTGAGTGGTCTGTTTCTGGAATCTCTCTTCTCTTCCATCCCATCCTGGCTCTGTTCTTTTGCCAGTATCACATTGTCTTCCTCACTCAGTCTTATGATAACTACCA